>NC_087581.1:19324257-19943257 GCF_036250125.1 Pseudopipra pipra | reverse complement strand
TGATGGTTTCATCTCTTTTACATAATGGTACAGCATTTTTCCCATGAAATTATCCTGTGCATTTCAGTGCACAATGGCCAGTGCTCTCAAGGAACGAAACTCAGCTGAAGAGCTGAGTTATTTATTATCTGAAACATTATCCAGATTGTAGAAGGACACATGGTCATTCAGTAGGTTTATACTCTCCTGTTTATTTTCCTCTTCAAACCTGAATTTTCTATCATCTCAACATGGCTTCTCATGCAAAAATACTTCAGTCCAAAATTTGCTCCTGAGTCTTCCCAGCAAGTGGGAAAGGAAATACATATTTGGTTGTTCCTGGAAACCTTTGACACACAGGAGAGAGGTAGCTGCCTACCTTTTAAGGGAAGAAATACTGAGGTCCATCTCAAGAGGCACTTGAAAATTTTGGTTCTGTACAGGCAGTAGAGAGTCATGGTGACATGATTTCAATGATTTTCATCAGGTAAAACTTCACAGATAGAGTGAGTTCCTGAGCTGGAACTGTTTTTACATAAAAAGCAGTTGCATATATTTTCTTCTGAATAGTCTGGTGCTAACCTACAAAGATTACTAACCTCAATTTCCTTTCCACATAAACATAGTGATGGTTAGAAATGGTGCCCCAGAAGCATCTGCTCTTTATAACCAAGACAGGACTACTGGATGAATGTTCACTGTGAGATACTGGGATTGCTGTAACACTGTTGAGAATTACCTGTCCCATCTGTAAAGAATCCTTGCTCCTTATTGCTATTTCCTTTTTTTTGGTACCATAAAATTTCTTAGGCAAGGCCATTACTGGTTTGTGACAATAACTCCATTTGAAAAGCATATTTAAAACCCCCTCTTTAATTCAATAATCAAAATACATAAAAATTCAGGGTAGTACGTTGTTCTACTCTGAAAGAATGCTTTGATTTGCTACCTTTTTTCTGTAGAGAAATTAATGGGGGGGAAAATGCCAACAAATCTGCCTCAAACTATCCACAGGCAAGCAATCCAGAGGAAAAGAACAGGCTCTTCACTACTTCAAGAAAAAGATAATATGTATTATTGTGCTTGAGAAGTCAAGTTGTTTATATCTAGAAGATTTACATAAAAGAACTGCAGAAGCTGCTGACAGCTCCTTCATCTTTTGGGAATTATGGGAAACATTTGTAAGTACACTGAATGTTGAAAATAATGAGTATATAGCAGTCGCCCAGAAAAAAAAAAGCAAACAATAGCAACAGCTCTCTAGCACCAGGACTTTTATTCAAGAAACTAATGCATTTCATATCAAACATTTTTCCTCCTCTTAAAGAAAAAAAAAAGCTTAGGGCTATAGCTGCAGCAACAAAATACAGCAATGCTGAAAAGTAGTCTTATAAGAAAGTAAAACTGGGTTAATCCATACAGCCATTAAACCATGGGGAGATTTGACACAGACACAGAAACAACATTATTAGGAAAATCCTGGACTGAATCTGCAGAGAGTTAATCCTACCATTCTCTTTAATTTCAATGAAGAAGAAAGCTGTAAGTCTGTATGTAATAACATTTTTTGAGCCATATCATACTCCTTTTGAGACTTCTCTGCATAGCAATGTCAGTGTTATTTTCTAATTGTAATATATTTCATATATAGATGCTATACAAGAAAGGATGTAATGGAATATGAAGTACACGTATCACTGTTTGTTCACACTCCACTGCTAAAGTAACTTTAATCTAGACCTTAGCACTTAAGGTGGTGAATGAATTTCATATACCTTAACAAAGCAGTCAGGGGCTCAACAGGCTGACTAACTAACTGGTAAAGACCTTCATTTGTGCCTAGCACACTGTGTTGCAGAAATTCTTATAGTGCAAAACCTGCTTATAAGAAGTGTATAAAAAAAATTGAAAATAACAACAAATATGGTGCTGATGAAAAACTGGCTATGTTTTCACATCACCGTCTGCAAGCCAAAGATTAACTGAAGTCAGGCTAAGGAGGAATGGAACAGAATTTCAGTCTGCACTGGGAGTACTCACTTGCAAAGAGACCAAAAGCAAGAGACAACGCCTCCCTAAGAAAACCCAAGCATAATTGTGAGCAAATCTAAGAGATCCTTTTGTAACCTCTATAGAGCCCTACAGTGCTAGAGTGCCTTTAAGACTAAAACAAAGGAAAATGTGTCCCTCTGGAAAACCAGTGTGTGTTGTGAAAGAGTGACAAAGGAGGATGAAATAAGTGAAAGCAATATTTTGTAAGTGAGACTGAAAAGTCTAAACTGCAGAAGGTCTTTGCAAACTAAAAAAAACATGCATCTGGTTAAGAACTGACATGTTCCTCATGATCTTAAGCTCAGGTGGATGAAATAAAAGCAGCTGTTTCAGAGAATAAATGAGGGAGGCAGAAGCTCTTCTTATGTCCTGCACAAAGACTTGTTCCTTCCTTTCCTTACTTCTGCTCCCAGGCAGCTGTCCTACACTGTCTTTCTCCAGCACAGTGGAATGTGTTGTAGATGTTTTCCAACTTCCCTGTAGAAAATTCATGGGGAACAGGATTAATATGTTTCCGAACTTAAAGGAGTACTAGGTGCATACATGAGCATGCCAACAAATACTAATCTCTTGTATATTTAAGTGCTGCTAGTGTACTGAGCTTCTACAGGTCACACACATAAAAAACCCAAACCACTTTTTCCACCATCTTGCTCCTGACAAGAAAGTTAGCTGGTCCTCTCACCCATCCATATCTGCAAATATAGTGACACTATTTATCTATACATCTATCTCTATTTCCACATATGTACAGAACTTAAAGCTATAATCACTCAGTTGTGTCGGAATGTTAAATATAGGATGCAATAAAGGAGTAAAAAATACATTCTTGACTTGCACAAGATGTGATCAAACATGTGAAAAGGCCTTCCAGCTATGACTCACTAAGAAGTGGGTGGAGGTTTGTGAAGCTGAAAGGCTGCTGGCTGGAAGTAAGTCTTCTTCCACACTGGCCAGCAAGGACTGGGAATTGGCTGGTATTCTGTCAAAATGCCAATTACATCCTGGTTGTTTTCCAGCTATCCTACTGGGGGAAAAAAAAAAGAAAAAAATGGAGAGAGAAGAAAAAATAAGGAAGTCTTGCATTTATGGTTTTTATTATGATTTTGCTCCACAGGAATCCCCTGGTCATCTTGACAGAAGAAAGAACCAGTTACCTTTATTTGACCCTAGCAAAAGGGAACATCTCTTTCTCATTTCATTTTATCTTTTCAAATGAATTTATTTATTTATTTAAATGTGGACCATGCCAATAGGAAAAAGGATATCTCACTTGACTCCCAGATGGAGAATACTTCCAAAAAAAGCCAGTTCCCTGTCGAGAACAGGAGAAAGAGGAATACATTAATTTTAAACTGACCTGATTTTTCTAACAGGCATATGACTCCTTGTTTTTAAACACAGTTCACATGAACTGCCTGCATGAAGCTGGAAAAACTTGTAATTTAATTAGCTCAGATGTGGCATCTTCAGAGAACTTTACTGAGACTTTTACAAGATAAAGCTCCTCAAAAATGGCAGATGCAGCAGACAGCTAGTGTAATTCACCTGAGCTCTGCTACGCTACCACCTATTTCTTGCAGGACTCAGAATTGCTGAATAGCAACCTGTCACCTCCCAATGGATTCCAGTCTTTTGCAGTAGGTGTGCCACTAATAGCCCCTCAAGTAATTTATAGAGATCAGTGTGAACAATCCTCTAAGCCTAGGTCTTATTTTAAGGGAAATGCCCTTTTATTTTTGGGGTTTTTTTGGTGTTTTTTTTTTCTTTAATAGTATATGTCTTGATCTCTTGGGTGAGCCAGACCTTCTGCTTCTCTTTTTCTTGTTTCACTACATCAGTCTGCTTTTCACCAGTCAGCTTCCTACATTTCAAACCTTGCTCTCAAACTGAGAAGTCTTAGGAGACAGAGAAGGGGGGCTGGTTATTATATAATGGCATTCAGCTAGGAATGAACAATGCAAAGGACCAGCTAATCTGTGATGTCTGAGGTTGCAAAGGAAGCCAACTCCATTGAGAAAGTGCAAGGCCATGGGTACAGGCTTCTCTAGACACACATACTCGACTTGCTTGGATGCTGGTTCCAAAACCTTGCAGGATAGTTTTGTTCTAAACTCAAATGTATAAATCCTGGGTTGAGTTTTTTTGTTTTATTCCCTCCCCCCAAATAGTTACAAATTACTTATCACGAAATTAAATGTAGAAACTTAACACATAACAAAGTTTTAGAGCATACTGTAGTGTCCACTTATGTCATGGTCTGACAGTACTTTGTAAAGCTTTGAAGCAAGATGCCTTTTTTCTTCTAATTTGAGTCAAAGACTCAAAGATTTCTGATGAGCTGCAAATAGATAACCAAATAATACTTAGCATGACAAAAAACACTGTATTTTCCAGAATATTAACTTTATATTGAAATAAGAGAGCTCCATGCTTTTGCTTCTGTATGGCAATCAAATTGAGCCCAATAGAACAAACTGGTACCACATTTAAGTCTACTTTTTCCTGCTGGCTTTATAGCTTCCCCATGTTTTCTGCACATTACACGTTCTCTCTCTTTTGCTCTCAGCATTTCGTCTCTCTCCTTCAGGCATTCTGTAATTCTGCCAGCCAAAGAGCTTTGCTTTTAATAAGTAGATCTGCCAACTTAAACACCAGTCTCCTAAGGCAATCAAATAATGAAAGACACATGTATGTACTTGCACATAATCTGTCAAATACCTCTCTAGCCCACTACAAATGATTTTTGCAGTTTGGGGTTTTCATAGGAGTATGCATTCATATATAGCTTTCAAAGATCAAATGCCATGGTTCTTCTGAGTTCTGTGTCTTGTTTGTACATTCAAACCCTATGACCCTGCAACTTCCATATCAGTATTTAGAGGATACTAAAAATTAAAAACCTAAACCCACAAAGTTTGTGCAGATAAGTTCATATGGAGTAAGTATGGCCTTCAATTTCTCCAATTTGGCATTGGGCTCTGATGCAAGACAGTACAGATTCCTCTATGGCAGAACACTTCCCATGATTCTAGAGTGTCTGGAAAGTTAATGAATAACCATTCCAGGTGTCAAGGATATTTTTCATAGCTCCCCCATTACTCATCTATTATCCACACTGAAGCTGTCTTGACTTTCACTTTCTAAACCAGTGTTTCCCAAAAAAGGAATCTAGAGTATGATGCTAGCAACAGAGTAATCCAGGAAAAACTTTGCACTTTGTCATAGTAGGATGAAATTGCACTGCCACACCTCTTGATTAAGTAAGGTTGCAGTTTACTGCATGGCAGAATAAAGATGGGAGGAAAAGCATCTTTCAAGCAAGCAAGTTATTGATTGATATTAGAACAGTAACATATATGTAATGTCATCATTTGCAAAAATTCCTGCATTGTGAATCATAGCTATGATACAGTAAAAAATCCCAAAACTATTAGAGATGCAGCATAAAACCCTAAAGCAATAGGTACTTAAAACATGTGCATGTCACTGAACTGTGTGTTGCACTGAAGTGCAAGACCTCCTTTACATGTACAACAAAGTACTGAGAACTTGAAACTTTGGATTTGCAGAATCGGGAGACAAGTAAGCCAACACTAAATTATGTCACCACATCAGTTGAATCTGTTCTTTCACATACTAGTAATTTTTTTTTTATTTTGATCTTCATATTTGTATTCCAGCTGGTGGAGGCAGAGGTATGCCAGGAAGATTTGTTCTGCAATGAACTGTCTTGGGCATCCAGTATGCAGTGACTGAAGCCACCTGTGGAGCGAGCAAACGGTACTTGCTCCTTGCGACAAATAAAGCCCAACAGAGTCAAACCTAATGCAGTTCTAGTTCCCGGTTTTAGTTATCTCAATGAAATATAAGGGCTAGAGTTCTTATAGGTTAAGAGTTACTCCCCAGATTCAGCCTTTCAAAGTGTTTTTCCACATGATCTTCCTACGACAAAGAGATTAACCTAAACTATATTAAAGCAGTAGTTATTTTTTTTAGCTGTCTGTTTGGTCTACCTCATTCTTACAGGAATCATGATAGTACCTTTGGTCACAACAGTGTCCTGAAGAAGACTTAATATTTGTGATTATGAAGTTCTATGAAACTTTTATCAGTCATGTCATTGGAAAGAACAGAAGAATCATTAAGAAACCTGCTTCCAGAGAGAAGCCTGAAAGCTATGAAGAACAGGTGGCTTAAGACCACAAACAAAACAAGCTGAAAGAAGCAATTTTAGTTCGGTGAAGACTCCGACAATGAACAAAGAAAGAATAAGTGGGAAAAGGGGTCAAACAACTATGTAATTAAAAACTGTATCTGATGGCATACTCTAAAAGAAGTTGACCTTACATATATAAACACGAGTTTTAGATGCAGTTTTGAAATCTTTACAAGGTTTTCCTACTGTAGTGTGTAATCCATTGTCTATATGCATCAAGGTAATAAAATTCTGTATTTATTATAAATGTAATAGTTTGCTACAATAAGGGATTATAAAATTAAAACTGTCTCTATATCACTTCCTCAGTTATAAGAAATCTCCATTACCATCACACTAGTTACTCAAAAAAGCATCCCTAAGAAAAAAATCAGCCCTGCTAAAGTATCTATCAGCACAGAGCAAATTTTTCACATGTATCAGTGAAGAATTCTGAATATAATGGAAGAAAATAACTTGGTGAAAATAATCTCTATACTGTCATCACCAAATACAATTAAATACGTGTGTGTGTCCCAAATGAAAACATTTTACTACTAAATTTACAATCCGTACTATATAATGGACATAAAAGAGATAAAGAGTAATGTACATTAAATATGTACTAAATTAAAGAGTTTGAACTAAGTAGTAACATGCTTTAAACTTATCTAGAAGTAATAAGCTTGAAACAGGAATTACAGGGTGAAATTACACACTCTGCATTAGCCCAGGACCTCAGAAAAGATGATCATAACAGTGTTTCCCTTCTGTGTCTTCAAAATTCAGGAAGGACAGTCAAATGCTGTTCTTTACATCATTGTTTATTGCACAGTATTTCATGCACATTCATATTCTATGCAATTTGATACACTGGAATCTCTTTCGAACAGAGCTAGGATTTGTGCTCCAAACCCTAAAGATAATGGGGAATTTTGCCTGAGAGAAGTAAGAGTAAGAACTATGGAATTTGTCCCAGTGCTGCTAAACCTCAACTATAGGTCTGATCCTGTTCCTTCTGAAGTCAAAATGGATTTTGCCACCATTTTAAGGGGAAGCAGAATATTAACCTTCTGCTTCTTGTGTGAACAAATCCACCAAGTAAAAAAAAAATAAAAAAAATTCAAGACATCAGTACTTTAAAATAATTTCATTTTTACTTTGCATCCAAAAGGATTTTGAATAAAGCATTTTAGTACTCTGTTTAGAATAGAGCAGTTCACATTAACAAGTGTGGGCATGTTCCGTCTAAACCACCAGATAATTTACCACAGTATTTGACTGACTGACTATTTAGATCAAACAGACAATGAGAAGAAAAAAAAAAACACAAAACAACCATTCTCATCTTATTGGCGTGTTCTTACTGTGTCATAATAAAACTCTACATATTTGTCTTAGAGGAAACATCTGGAGAAAAAGTTTAGCAGTTGGTAACTGTCTTCCCCTTTTTTGCTACACTGCACATGCAACTCAGTCCTGCATCTTCAATCACTGTGGAAAGTACCAACAGCCTACTAGCCTTGTCAGTGCAAGTTTTAATAATGGACTTTCAATTCGCTAAGAAGCAAGATTTTATGCTAGTGGCTCTGTAGCAAACATTGTTCAACTAGTGATTTAACGTAATCCTCAAAAAGTGTCCTGTTAATAACGAGACTACGAAAATCTCTGATTTCTTGTAGGGGGCTGCAGCTTACACAGGCTACCACAAAGGTTTTGGAGTTATCAGCATGAAGTTTGGCCCAAGAGGAAGTCAGAAAAACATGAAAATGGTCGGGAATTGATGCTATTCTTTCAACTACGAGTAGTAAGTCATAAATACAGCAAAGACAATTCAAACATTCATTCCTCTGTGCCCTTCAGAACCCCTCACTTGGTGAAAAGAGGCCCTTTATTTCCAGATACTTCAGATGAAGTTTTTGCTACTTGCTGTTTTGAATATCTGTTCCCTAAAATTTTATCTATTGACTAGGTCAGATTGCAAGGATCACAAAAAAACTTGTTATACTTCGAATTGGCTTAGACCGGAATAAAAGTCCTCCCTAAATCTTTCTCTTCCCAAGAAAATTGCTTATCTAGGCCACTGACTAGCTACACTATTCTGGCTGCAGAACAATGCAGTAGATTTGGACTGGCCAGAATATATTCTAAATTATACTTAAACATCCATACAGATTTGACTCCAAAGTACCCAAAATAACTTGCTTCAAAATGTCAAAGGATGACATTTGCTTACGTTTCTCTCAAGGAAACGGCTACATTTTAAGCAGTGCAAATATTATCAAACCAAAAATGAAAGACCATATTACAGTATGAGGCACAAAGCCTGGTAAAGCCGAGTGTCCTTTTTCAGAGAAGCTCTCAGAGGGCATCAACCCCTCACAGAAGACCCATGCATCAGCAGAGACAAGAAGACTAAGAGAGTAGATCATACCTCGCTGCACCCCATGGTGCCCTGGCACCTCACAACTCTCCGCAGACCATGTCAGGGCAAATGCTTCTCAAGTGTGTGACAGTCAGCTAGGAGAAAAGCGGGGAACGATGGAGGGTTTTGCCATGGCCTCTCTCGGTCCTCACCTGTGCCAAGCACTTGTGTCTTGGCAAGGAAACAATTCAAGGGTAAGGTCATAAACACAACAGACATTTTCATATCCCCATCCAAACACAGCACATGAACACTTGCAAATTAGCCGTAGAGAACTGGAATGTTTGCTCACAGAATTGAACAAAGTGTGCAAGTAGGAAAAGAACTGTGAATTTTTTCCCTTTAACCGCTTATTTCTGGAATGTTCCTGGATAGAAAGATAATGAAACCAGACACAGCTGTGCAGCCTTATCTACCACAATGCATAATTAGTGGTTTCTTTCATTAATTCCCTAATTTAAGTGCTTTCATCTACCTCCAGCCAAAAACAGCTTATGAAGAGGGCTTGGAAATAAAAAGGTAACCTCACAAACTAAAAGCTTTCCCTTTGAGACAGTCTGCTGGAGAAGCCATAACATGCTTTGAAACATGGATTTGCAGCGCACCATTCAAAATTTTCTTTGCCAAGAATAATCCTCTGTGTTTATCTGCTATCTACCAATCTTGTCCAAGTAGGAAGAGATCTTGGAAGAAATAGGTGATGGCACTAGAGTTTTCTCTCCTAACCCCCTCAAATAAATTCCACTGTTATATTTGTAAACAAGAATACAAATCTGGTGCAACCACGCTTCCTGGGAAGTGCATTCCCTCCTCAGACTACAGATAGCAGGCTGTGCTACTCCTCCTTCCCAGCTAGTGAGCAGGAGGCTGTGGCGCAGGAATTTCCAGCATGCTGCATCCAATAAATCTAACCCCACAGGGGAGAAAGAGCAAGGTAGAGACCCCTTGAATTACACCAATCTAATGTGTTTGAGTGGAATAGTTTGGCTTTTGGCCAGTATCTTTACCTTTTTAAGTGTGTATCTCTTTTACAATGAAACATCAAAACTTTCAAGGAAAGCAGAGTTAACTTAGGTTTTCTACCATCTAAGTACTCAAAAAAAAAAAAAAAAAAAAAAACTTCTGCAGAAGCATCTTCCCATCCCAGATGCCACCAAGTGATCTACCAGCACAGATGAAAACTGCCGTGTTCAGACCTAACAAAGGTGGATTTCACTTCTTGTGTTCAACATCTACAATATCCAGTGAAGAAATTATCTCAGACATTCACTTCTGGGAAATGTTCTAACAAAGAAAATGATGATAAGCATATACACAAAGACCAGGTGGATTGTATGAGCAAATTGTCTGACAGCTAACTGAACTGTTAAACACCTTTTTCATCATTCATATCATAGTTTACATAGTAGTGTTGAAGTACAAGATAGTGTTAAAAGATATTTTTAAAGGGCAGAAAGCGTATGCAATTACATCTTTCCCTGGCTCAGGGCAATAGTGTGTTTTTGAAACTGCCTGGAAGACCTTGTTTATAGATCCTTATTACCTGAAAAGCTGTCAGCTTAAATAATATGTTTTTATGCTGTCTAACTATAAAGTGGATCAGCATGTAAAATAAAGAATGGTATTCAGGTGGTATTCTTGTGGACTGCTGCACAACGACGGAACAAAAAGCAGTCAAATTAGTACAAAAAGTTACACCTGCTAACACTTTACAGAAAGAATTCAGGCAATGCCCAAATAAACAAACAAACAAAAAACCCCAACACAAAATCAAATCAACAAAAAACCACAACACAGCTCTCTTCTATTAATGAATCCACCACAAAATAGGATTGCATTTTAGACATACATGAACAAAACTTAGGAACTATTAACCACAGCTATTACTTTTATTAAAGCCAAAACTTCTCTGTAAGTTCTCCTAAGTATTCTCACAAAAGTATTCTCAGGACTTAAAATCCTTTGCCAGTTAAAATAAGTATATCTTTAATATCATGTAGTTCCCTTTGTGATTCTTAGCTATGAAAATAAAGCAGTTCTTTGTATTCTAGCCTTCAGATTGATTTCATGGATGCTCATCGTGTAAAGCAGCTTTGGAGCAAGATGCAGATGTGAAAGTGTACAGCCAGCTGCAGTTACAGACCTGTGTTCTTTCACACATGAAAATCTGGATACACATATGGCATCACACAACTATTTAAGTGGGCATAGTTATTCGCTTGGGGTGCTGAATGATCCATTCTTGGCAAACAGCACCACATATTGCTGCAACTTACAAACTGATGTTATCATATGCAAGCCTAAGTAAGAACTATTGGCTAACTATTTGCTAGTAGGGTTTTTTTCAGATGTTCCTGGATCACAGCTATAGGAACAGATCAAGATGATTCCAATGGAGAGGAGCAAGCTACTTTACCTTTGACATGCTTTATATCTGCCCCGGGAGCTTTCATGTCGGTACAAGGTATTAACAAGACTAAATCACTATTACAGAAGGCTAAAAAAAGGTAAGCAAAGTCATTCAAAATAATGCCACTGTTGTAACTATAGAAAGGCATATTAAAATTGACATGATACAAATCAGACAAATATTTCTCATAGCATCAAAACAGGGCTGTCTTATTCTTTCAGTTTCTTAAAGCAAAATGTGTAACAAAAGGCACCATTTTTTTAGACTAATTGATACTGTTGGGGAAAAAAGATGCATTTCAGCCACAAAAGCCTTCTCAGGCTGAGGTCACCTTTGAGAGTCAAAAGGGGGTTCTGCGTGCCCCTAGTGATATATTTGTCCCAGAAATATCTACTGGTCAAATAAAGTATTATTTTCAAGAACTCTCTCTCTCACTTTTATTTTTATCCTGTGACGATTAAAACACAACATGGAAGATAACTGGTTTTGAAGGTCCTTCCTCCCTCTTGCTTCCTTCCTCCTCTACCAGCAGGTGGGGCCACGCATCAACCATGAACTCGTCCAGGTCAATGGTTCATAAGCAATTTGTAGCAGTACTTGCAATCCTATCCCTGTGCATCCTGTGTTGCTTACAAAAGCTTTTTTAGTTACTATCATCATGGTACTATCACTTGAAAAAATGCTCTGTCTCACTTTAATGCAGCTTGCAAAAATCTTTGTTATCATCAGTGTTAAAGCAGGTGATGACAACCCTGTATTCAGACGCATGCACTCATCTCGCAGCTAGAAATTTGCCTACAGATATGACCACAAGTCTACGGCAGAAACTTGCCCCATTTCTCAGACTCATTTAGACTTGCATTTCTCAGTGCAAGTCTAAATCAATCAACGTGAAAATTCATGACTGAAAGGCAGTTATGAAAACTGCAGCAGGGCAAAGACTTATGTTCAAGCTATTTCAAAAAAGGATGAGTTCAAGGACTCTGGCTCAAATGGCATACATATTTACCATTTGTATTTGCCACAAGACAGTGACTCATCACTTCACCCCATAATTTCCTTTTTCCATTTGCCTAAATCAGGAGAGAGGATGACCGTTTTCTTCCCAATTAGAGGCTTCAGGTTTGCTGCATTCCACTCACTCTTATGTCCCCCAATACACAAATGTAAATAATTTTCACAAATGTAATTGCTCCACTGGCTTTATAGCAAAATTAAAGGAACAAATCCTACAACACATTCAGTTAAAGCATGCACAAACGGTTTTATGCTCTTCGTTGGTTTGGATCTTTTTCAGATATTGCATAACCTGGTTGCTGAAAGGAAAGAGTTTCCAAATTTTCTGTGTACATTATCTTTGTCTAATTTGCTGATCTGTATCTGTACTAGGAGAAAAATGAAAGAAAGTTTGGGTATTTTCTATTGAAAAAAATATATATCTACTTTATAGATTTATACAAGAAGGAAGGGCTTCAGATTATTTTTAGGCTCAAAACCAGCTGAAAGGGTTGTCAACATAAACAACCCTTTTAAGTTACACAGGAAGTTGTAGGAAGCTCCAAAACATCAAAACTGACAAATTATTCATAAAGAGTCCTGGTGTGCCCTTTTGCAATCTGATCTTCATTTCAAAGCGAGAATTTAGCACTCCAAGTTAAATCTGAAAGTGTTTCTGTTCATCAATCAAAGCTTCATGCTCCAAAGTCTGCTTAAGATCAGCCTTCCCAAACCAGGTAGAGAAATGACACGGTAGGAGTCAATTCTAAACGTATGCAACAGTATCAGATGAGATGAATCAAAGTTCACAAAACATATCTGGACTTTGTACAACTTATGCCCTTTTCATTTGCAAAGAGCTGAGCAAAACCAGGCTAAGTGAGAGGAACCAGACTAACACAGCTTCAAATAAAAAAAATAAAATAAAATAAAAAAAAACAACAAAAAAAAACCACAAACAAACAAACAAACAAAAACAAACAACAAAAAACCCCCACACAAGGCATTTGGGGGGGGGGGGGGAAATCATGTAAAATCTTTACTGCTTCATCTACTACTACTTCTTTACTTCATAAACTTAGATGTCTTGTGGAAGGAATAAAGATGACCTTGCAACCTCCACTGTTGCAAGTGCCTTGATCCCTCCAGCAGCAACCAGGCACCTTTGCCTGGTGGGAAAGGAAATCTGGGGAGAAGGCAGGTTGGGCCAGTTAGAGCCTCACACCAGCAAGAGAAATTAAATCTGCCTTGCCACAGCTCTGACATGCACCAGGCCTGAAACTGAAAGGTGCTAGAGACTTCTTGGGGCTTTTGTACCTTCTTTATTTTCATATCTTTTCATATGCAATTTAAAAAAATGCAACAGTCCTAAAATTTCAGTCAGGGAATGCCAATTATTGTCTTAACCAATGATTCTAGAAATTTAAATGGGTCATGAATGAAATAAAATGGTAAAAGATTTGACTTAAGTGTTTTAATGTAATTTGAGACCACCAGCAGAGGTTTTTCTTGTTTTCAGATTGGCTTTTAATATTTATGAAATATTATATTCTAATATAAATATTACTGTTTATAAGTAAGACTGATTGCATAAGACACAGGCCTGATGAGCAGCTCTGCCCATGTTACTAGCCTCATTGACTGCAAAGTCTGTTCAGACGTCTATGATTATTTATGTATGAGTACCCCACAGCTGTGAATACTGGCATCATTGTGTCTGAATATTGCAAATTAGATCTAATACGAAACAACAGACATTGATGAGCAATTGATAAAGTTTAAAAAGGCATGGAGAAAAAAACATTGAAGAGTATTGAAAACATTGAAGAGTATTGAAGTATTTTCTTCAAAAAATTGAAGGAACTTCCATAATTGTGCATATATTTTCTTTGACATCACAAGTTAAGTTTCTGATACTCTCATTCAACATATACACAACAGGAGTACATACAGAACTGACTCTTTACAGAATTAAAGAAGTATGTGGATTACAAATAATAAGGTACATTTAAGAAGTCTGCTTCCAGTTCATCATTAACTTGTCATTTTAATCCACTGCAGTTTCAATTCATCAAGTAGTGAAAATGTAAACTTGAGTGCATTTGGTCAAGCAAGCTTCACACTATACATTAATTTATTTGAAATACACTATAAGGGTGTAGAGAGAGCTATCATCCTGGGAAAAATCTTTTGGCTCACTGCCAATTACATTTGGCCCATAACATTAACTGCTGGACAATATTAATTGTACTATTCCCTGCCCCAAATCATAGACACAAAAGTAGTGAAGCCTCCTGGAAGCCAAACATACATTGCTACATTATTCTTTATCTGAACTGTATTTCTGCCAGCACCTCTGGTTTCACCATAATTTTTGTGGCATTCTTCTAACTTAAAAATGTCATCTTCATTTTGTTTTTTATAATACTCTTTCCCAAATTTGTTTCTAGGATTCAAAACAGTCTCTGCCTTAGTTCTCTACAGCAAAAAGATCTGTAATGAGACTGATTATCATAACTTTTCCTTATTTCTTTTAAGAAAACATACATTATTTTAAAAGTGATTAAACCTAAACTCCAAATAGCTCTTGAACTACTTGGAGTTCAAATTTCAGTGTTTACCCTAATTCTGTTCAGGGGGTCTAATCCCTGATTTTAGGGGATTATGAAGGTGCCTAGACTCTTACATGAAGTTTAAAATCTTAAATTCAAAAGGAGTTATGGGAACTTTGACTCTTTTTTTTTTTTTTTTTTTTTTTTCAATAAGAAAAAAACCAAGGTTGGATTGCAAGCTGATTCTTAAACATTTTGGAGCATGGTAGAATTATATGTGCAGACTTTGAGATGAAGATCCTCAATTAAAGTAGAACATTTTCTTGTTTCCAATTCCCACAGTCCCACGGTATTAAAAATAAACACATTCTATGTAAATATTACTCTGTCTAAAGGCAATAAACCTCACACAGGAGAGATCTAGTCACTAAGGCTGGGGCACTGCTTCATCCCGAGGAAACAGAGAAGCCTACATATAAGCAGAGCCCCTAAAATCTGCAGCAGAATTTCCCAAAGTAACTCCCAGCAGCCAAAACTCCCATAAATGTCTGTTACAAGCACAGTCGTGGGGCAGGCTTGGAAACGACAAGATTAACAAGAGGACTTTCCAGCACAGCAGCACCAAGCAAACATGAGTACAGAAACCAAGGAAGTTACAAAGTATCACTTTTAAAACCAATAAACCCATCAAAGCCTGGGATACCGGTTACTTCACCGCAGCATGCACATGTAAAGAATGACACTTTCTTTCCATTCTCTACTGCTCAAAATGATCTATCAGCATTGAGGTGTCTATCCAAAGAGCCATGTTTATTCTGCAGTTACATATGATGGCAACAGCTATCTCCACAGGTGGCTTAAGAAAAGTCAATGTTAACCTGATCAGCACACATTAATGTCCAATACAAGGAATGATCAAAGAAATAACATTTTTTTTCTTCCAAAAGCAAATAGCCCATCTTCAGAACTAATCTAAGGAGAGAAAAACCATGAAACTCTAATAACTAGAGGCTGAGAGTTCAAGGATTTAAGACATAGGGAGAGTATAACCTAAAATGTCACTACAGCCTCATCTGCCCTCACCTTCATCCTAACTGATAAGCACTGCAGACTTGCAAGCAATGTGTTAGCGCTTAAGAATATTGCTATATAAACCAGTTCATCTTCACTCTTTATTAAGTCCCCACCAACCTACAAATGCTTCTGCAAGCTTTCGACTTCGTTGCCACATACAATTTTCTATATTTCCATTCTTATCTGTGCTGATTGTCAGCATAGCTGAATATAAACTTAGAGTATGCACAGTGGGATGGAAGTTGATAAACTGATCCTACCACTTTGCAGTTGATGCTGCAAACATTTCTATGGAGGCACAGGGTGATGATACTAGTCATTACTATGGTGGCACTGTGAAAATCAGGATCAAATACTACAACTCATATTTCCTACAGCTAGAAACAATGAGAATTTAAGAAATATTAGAAGTTGAAGCAATATAAGCCACTCTAGACTTCTCAGAAGTGAAAGACCAAAGTCTATCCTAAGATAGATTTGGGGTACTCATTGATATGTAAAATCCAACTATCTGAATGTTAGCAGGTAAAGGAGACAATCACCTGAAGGAAGGCTGGTTTTGTTTGGTTTTTTACCCTTCGGTTTTGCCAGTTACGAAAGAGAAGACTTCTTTCTTCTATTAACAGAAGATTTCTGATCAAATTCTGAGTTTTGCCTAACATACTGTTGCAGATGTAGGTTAGAAAGGAACTTAGATTAAAGGAAGTATCTTCCTTTCTTATATAAGAGCTATTTTTTCTACTGCATGCCATACTCCTCCAAACAATGTAAAATCTGAATTTCTCTTTATTATAATTTCATTGTTAAATTTTAAATATGGGTTCTTACCTTCAATGCCACAGGTAAAGAATGCATTCTGTGCTGTTAGCAAGAGATCTGTGATAGGAACGTACTGTTTATTTAGAATGTATACTGTTGGAATCACTGAGAACTTTCTCAATAGTGAGGTTGATGAACCACAAAAGGAAACACTTCGACCAGTTTCTTATAAACCTAAAATAAATGCTAACCAGTTCATTTTCCATTTAAATCTTTACAGCGGTGAATTACAAGCATACTTTCCGACCTGTGAGATGTACCTCACAGTAAGTTATTGGTTTCTGTGGCGCCTGAGACAAAGCACACGAAACTACAAAGAGTGTGAGCTAAATATTACTAAGTAGAAACAATTCTTAATTGACTGAAATGAGCCATGCACTAAAAAAAGCTGACCAGCAGGTGTTAATACACATCAATGTACAGTCAGACAAGTCTATGAAACAAAAATATATGAAATCATGGAGGACATACACATTTTCTCAGAATGGTACTAACCTTGTTGCTCACTCTCTGCTTCAGCTTTTGAAGGACCTGGTGCTACTGGAAGAGGCCGAGGAGGACGAGGTTTTGGAGTTGGGGGAGATATTTTTTTTCTTCCAATGTACTCTACATAAGTTCCTGGGAAATCTCCCCTCTCCCCTGTGGTTTCATTAAAGCCATTTAACCAACCAATTTCCTCAGGCTTTGCTTCTTCCCCTTCACTAAATCCAAGTGCTAGTAAGGTACCTTTATTCACAGTTAATATATCTCCCAAGTGCAAGTCAATGTCTTCTTCTCGCTCTTTTTTGTAGTCATATAAAGCTCTATATTGATATCCCTCAGCACTCATCTTGGCAAACGATTTAACATTCAAAAGTGTTATTAAAAGGTATCAAAATGTGATTGTCCAGTTATATTTTAATGTACAGAGAAATTCAAGACTTATTAAATGGGATAATGAAAATGTCTCTTAAGTAACAAAATCCACCAGAGAATCAAGAAGCATCAAGATTTATCATTTCACTGCTGATGTATTTACTGATGTATTTATTCTGAGTCACTGACTGTTGATGAAGTAAGTGCTCCACTATTTCTATGTGTGGCAATATTCTTCCAATTAGTTCCTTTCCTGGGCTTGCTGGCACTTCTGTGTCTCCACGCACAAGTTCAGCCGACTCTTGTAGACAGTCACACCTTCTTCAGATGTATTTGCCACAGACTGCCCACGTACCTTAAAAATTCTGCCACCAAACTCAGCACACATGCTTTTCCTAGAAAGAGAAGAGAAAACTGATGAAACCACTTCAGATTCTCTTGATGACTGTGAACGTGGGATTCTACTTATGACTTAAGCTTACTGCAACCCTGGCAAAGACTGTGTCCCACAAAAGAGTCCTATGCAACAATAAAATAAAGTGACCTCACAAAAAAATCTCCAGGTAATGTTTGCATTTTTGTAAAGGATGTACATCAAATTACTTGAATCAGATTTGCACCCCTGCAGTCTGAGGCATGCTTCCTTCTCTGTCACTTACAGCTACTGAAGTCTCAGGATGAGAGGGCTAAGCCCTGTAGCTGTCCCTGTAGTGCAATATCTAACCTCTCAGCAAGATTTTACATATTATCTGCCTGAAGACAGACAACCACAGCCCTTTTCCTCAAAAGATCAGCCAGGACGGGAGGGAGCTCATGGTAATTAACATCGACCACTGGGGTATTCATTCTCCTCCTGTTTATGACAAGGATAAGGACAGGCAACAATCCCCTTCCCAAAGTATATATTTCAAAATCCTTTGGAAGAAGGCGTCTTTTCATAATCTGTAAAAGAACCAAAAAGTCCAAAATGCTTTTACTTGATGACTACTATATCTCCTTTTTTTTTCCCAAATGAGGGGCTTCCCCACTCTTTCATCTTCCAGATGATTTTTAATGAGTTTATGGTATAATACTAGAAAAACAATCAGCAACTGAAACAGGCACACCCAGACCACCTAAGCAGCCCTATCAGGAGTAGAGTATCAGAGTGTATGCTTAAATTACACTAAAGGCAAGAGAACACAGGCCTGAACATTTGGCTCAAGGTTGCCCAACCATAAAGTAAAAAGAAAAAATATTACTAAAAAGCGAATCTATTTGGCAAACAATTGCTTAAAGACATACAGAACAGTGAAAGCTTTCTAAATGTTATTTCAACTGTTACTCATTTTTATATACTTAAAAAGACAAGCCAAATCATACTTTGAAATGCTATACTGGAAACCAGAGAGTTAACTCCTCAAAGCTGCACGGAAACTCCTAAACTACATCTGAATAAAATACCCAAGGGAGCTGTGTAATACCAGCAGGTAAAATATTGACTTTGTACTACGTACTGAGTGCACAGAAAGCTGATTTTTTTTGGTGAAACACTCCCTTTTACCTTGTAAAGAGACACCAGTACACAGGGCTGGAACAGGGAACATCTGACAGCTCTTTTCCACACCATTTTTTCTAATGTCTCAGTCATGAAGTCCTTTGCAATATGACTATCTGACAAGCTAAGAAGTGTTTATAAGAATGCATATGGGCTTCCTTTGCCAGTGAATGAACCTGATCCCTAATTTGTATGTGGCTCCTCTTCAGTTCATCAGGTCCCTGCTGCATGTTGCTCAACATCTCTTGTAACAGAACACAGAAAAAGAATCTTGTTAAATTCTTGAAGAACTTCCTTATCATCCCTTGCAACCAGTTTTTGCTGTAGGAAAGAATTATCTGAGCCTGAATTAGACTTCCCTTTTCAAAAAGCCTGCACACACGTATTTATTTTAATAACTTGCAAATCTATCCACGTGCATTAGGCATCCAGCTCCCATCAAAATTCTAATTAGAAATTTCTGCAGCCACTTCTGAAAAACCAAACTATGCTGCTTAGCTCATGCTACCAAACACCACAGACTTTGCAATTAACGTGAATGGAGTTTCACTGACATTTTGTTTCCCTCTTCTACCAGAGAAAAGCCTGCTGACAAGAACTGAGGAAACAGCACAAATGTCAATGTATCAATTAAATAGCAGATAAGCCTTTCCAAAAGCGTGGGTTTCTCCCATTTCATGTAGCAAGGCAAAAAAATGCACTTACACACTTTAGATCTAATTGGTGGAACGAATAAAAATGTTTCCAATCAAAACCAACCATGCACATAGCAAAACCTGTTAGAAAATTACCACTTTGACTACTTAAATTATTCTAAAATATTTATTTTCTTTTTAAGAAAGGTTCAACAAGTGCTCTGCTACAACTACTTATTTAACTCTGCCTATGGGCATTTTGGCAGTCAGTGAAATCTTTTAAACACTGCATAATTGAACTGACTTGACCTATTCCTCTGATCTTTTATTATCAAAAGTATCATAGCAACTTTATGGCCATATATTTAAAATGAGTACTTGTGTCTCCTATGCATCATCTGAAAATACAGAACTGTAAATGTTGTACTAACATAAAAACTGCTTATGACAGTTTTAAAGCATATTTCAAAAACTCAAAACATGCATCTGATTAGAAAAACTCAATGCAATTATGGTAGCAAAGTTTCCCTAAATCCAGTTTCCTTGGGGCTCAGAGTTGCAGTACCTGTTCATACTCATCAGCACTGCCCTTGGTACAGGGCCCCCAGCATCTGATCCCCTGACTGATCTATGGTTCATGTACCTGGAGACATTCCCAGGGTTGAGCCATTCTGAATTTCTTGAGTTTATCGCTTTTTCTATTATTACTAGGTTTAGGGACAAACTAAGACTCAGACTTCAAGAGTCTTGCAGACAGACCTAGCACAGGGACAAACAACGGTTTTCCATAGCAGCTCAGTAACACTGTAGCATATCCAAAGAGCCCTCTTAGAAAGCTCTGCTAAGATCTGGTATAAACAAATTCCCTTTACTCCAAGTTACATGGCCTCTACACTCAGGCATTTTAACTCAAACTGACTTAAGGTGACAAGTCCTAAAATAAATAGCTTGGAGACCATCTTAAGTAGATTAAAAAACCAAACCAAACACTTCAGGGAAGAAACATTGTTACATTTGAGATGACATATTACTGGATTTCCATTTGGCTGGGGGAAAGGAAAAGGGGGAAGGAGTATTGCAAGAGAATCAAATGTTCATTTGGTTTTTATTTACTAAGAGCTTGTTCCCGCTGAAAGATTCCTGAGTTCAGACAGAATTCTGGTCTCTCAGCAGAATGGTTTATCTTGGGCATTTTAATAGTCATAAAATTTAAAATTCAACAGAAACATGCAAGACAGTCCTGCAAATTTAAGTGGAAAAGAAAGGGGACATGAAAACTTCCTGTCCACTCTCCCATGCATCCCCGGTTAAAAATGATGTCTGGCTTCCACTACACTGGTACCCAAGCATTTCCTCCCACGCAAGGGAGTATTCTTTTGGTGACTGAGTACTTGTGTACTCAAAATTATCTGAGCCTGAATTAGACTTCCCTTTTCAAAAAGCCTGCACACACGTGCAGGCACACACAGCACAGACCACCAGTTGATACTATTGATTGCTAGTGCCCAAGTTTGCAAGGCTCCGTGCAGCGTGAAATAAAATTGCATATTACCTGCCCCAAGAACTTCTATTCTGCATATCGCTGTAAATACCAGGTCAATCAGAGGGGGGTGCGTGTGTTACTGATATGGCACCCCTACAATACAAGACACAAAAATGTTCTTCATCTTTATATTAACATATTTAACAACCATATCTCCTTGTACTGCCATCTCTCTTTTTCCAAAAATCCCGAGGGAAATAGTGCCTAACAAAAACTTCCCTTCCACTGCAGTATGAGCTTCGTAGACAGAAGAGCAGACCAACCTACTTAAGGAGACATGAAATAGTGAGAATTGAAAGGTAAGCGGGGAACTTTGCTTGGAGACTGACTCTTCTGCCCACTAGGTGTCTACACACCTGTGACTCACACTGCAGTTATCTCTGAAGTAGGATGCTGCCGTTCTCCAAATGGAGATAACCAAGTTAAGTACCACATCGGAACACTATTTTCTGCAAGAGAGTGAGGTCCGTTATGTATCATGAAGTAATACCTTTATACCACTTACAGTCTTTGAAATAATTATTTTGAGTCTGTGGAGATTCTACCACTGCAGAAGCTCAAAAATGTACACACAGAATAAGTACTGTAGACACTGTAGAGCACATCCCATTCTGAAATATCTCAGACTTTCTAAGGGCTGCAAAACTATGAAAGACGGCAGGTGAGCATCAGGACTACTCCAGCAGAATCAATAAAATAATACTGATAATTTAAAAAACTAGGAAAACAGCAGAATTTGAGCTTCCACCCCGTTTAAGAGGCCGGCAGGTTAATCACTCCGGAGACCTGCACTGACATGCAGCTCCCGCCGCAGAGCAGCCGCTCTCCCGGGGCCGGAGCTCGGGGGGCGCAGCCCCTCCAAAGGCAGGACAGGGCCGCGCCGAGCGGCGCTCCCCGGCGGCGCGGGGACGGTGGCGGGGCCCTCGGCGGAGATCGGAGCACGGGCGGGCAGGACGTCGCTCCCGGCCCAGCGATCTGCACGGACACCCCTCCCACCGCCCCGGGACACAGCCCGGCCGGGACACCCGCCCGGCTCTCCACGCCGACCGCGGGGCCGGAGGTCCCGGGCAGCCCCGCAGTGGCCGCGCCGCGCCCACGGCACAGCACGGCACGGAACAGCCCGGCAAAGCACGGCACGGCACGAACAGCCCGGCACAGCCCGGCACAGCACGCCACGGCACGGAACAGCACGGAACAGCCCGGCACAGCACGGCACAGCACGCCACGGCACGGAACCGCCCGGAACAGCCCGGCACAGCACGTCGCCCGCCCTGCCCGCCCAGGAAGAGCGGGGCTGGGGCGCCCCCAGCCGCGGGGGGAGAGGCTGCACTACCCCTGGGGCTCGGGCTCGGCCGCGGCGGGCGGCCTGCCCGAATCTGCCGCGCCAGAGGGCTCGGCGGCGCCACAGCCCGCCGTGCACGGAAGAAAAAGTTGCACGGGGCGGCGGCGGCGCTGCCGCTCGGGCTGTCACCGGCCGGAGCCCGGGTCCGCAGCCGGGTGGTCCCGCACAGCCCCCACCCCACCCCGCCCCGCTCCCCTGCCCCGGCAGCCGCCTGCGGGGCAGCGCTCTCTGAGGCGGATGCGGCAGGGCTCGCTTTACCTCAGCGGCGTCTACGGCGCCGTCACCTACTCCATGCCCTCGCTGGGCAGCAGCAGGCACCCCGCCGCGCCGCTCTCCGCCGTGCGCCCGTCCCGCCGCGGTCCCGGACCCACTGCCCCGGCCGCGCTCGGCACCACAGTGCCTCGGCGGCGCCTGACCCGCCGCCGGCTCTGCCCCCGCCCCGCCCCCGGCGCCTCCGCCAACCCGCGCCGCCGCAGCGCCCCGCCCCGCCCGCTGACTGACGGCGGCCGTGGGCTTTGCTCGGCTCGGCTCGGCTCAGTCAAGCCCGGCCTCGGCTCACCGGGGCTTGCTTGGCACAGCCCGACCCGCGGGGAACCCGAGGCGCAGTGCGGCTCCCTCGGGTTCCCCTCAGCTCTCGCCTGGGGCGAGGGGGCTCCGGGGTCTCCGCCCCCGGGCGCGACGCCCAGTGCTACTGGCAAGGCTCGGGCGCCTCCTCGACCCCGTAAGGCCGGTCTTGGCCGGGAAGTGGTAGCGAGAGGAACATGTGCTTCTGACTAGTTCCTCGTTGGGGATTTTTCTCCTCTTTTTTCCTTCCCTACCCTCCATCTTGATGTAACGTATCACGTCGGTGGAGTGTGCTCAGAACGCAACAGCCGCCGTGGCTGCCCGGCAGTGCGCAGGGCAGGGCTGTGCAGCGCCGCGGAGCGAGGGCAGCCTCGGCGGGCTGCCTGGGGCTCCCGCCTTGGGACTGCCCGCCCAGGGCCGCCCGGCAGCCAGCACCATCCATCAGGAGCCCCGGGCCTCTCAAGCCCAGCCTGGGTGGAGGTGACAGCTATCTGCAGCAGCACAGACCACCAGTTGATACTATTGATTACTAGTGCCCAAGTTTGCAAGGCTCCATGCAGCGTGGAATGAAATTGCGTATTACCTGCCCCAAGGAGCACACCACCTCCAGTGGATCTAACAACACGAGGGTGTGGCACAGCACCACAAGGTTGCAATGAGACCGTCGTGCTGCAGAGGTATCAACTGCGTTTGGACAGGTCCCTGTTTATATAGTAAATATGAGAACATGTGTTACTATGACTCAGTCGTAGGTATTGCTCTGAAAGAGGAGGAAGCAGACTAAGCAAAGGTGCAACACATCCAAGCTGGCAGGGAATGAGTGCAAAGTCAGCTGTGCAAGAAGAAAGGTATAGGTTCACTGAGACCTGTGCTGTAAATACAAGTGCCAGGGGTTGACCTACTTAAAAGCAGCGAAATGAGAGATAACTTAGAACATCAAAAGGGCTTGTTGCAGACTGTAAGGATCGGGCCTTGAAATACCTTGTGAGAAACTGTAGGACTGGTGAAGTAAGTCTAAACTCTTATGGTCAAAAGAAGAGCATGCATTGGCTGGGCAGGAGGGAAGAGTCCAACTTGTTTTAATTTGGCATTTGGACATTCTGAAACTTTGAATTAGCTTATGATCTGATCATGAACAACAGAGAGAAAAAGTGGACCAATTTTACTACAACACAGTGTAATTAGTTTTTGCGAAGTGCAATAGATCAGTATGGTTTTCAAATCCTTAGACTTTTGGAGATATTTCTCTGGAAAAATGTTCTAAAACAAGAATTTTGATCATACCAAGTATAGAGGAAAAGTGGGAATCTCTTATTAGTCATAATGCCTTTAAAAGATGCTTTTCACTGGCCTGTTATGCTTTGCAGAGGATTTTGTTGCTCCATTGTGTTCCTAACTTTGCAAGCTTCCAAGAGTCACTAGAAGGATGTTTGCTGAGATCCATTAATCATTTCTGCATTGACTCATTAAGATTCAGTTTGCTTCAGGACTGCAGATGAGAGAAGATAGCAACTCCTAAGGCCTAGGAGGTGACAGCATGGATGTGACCCCCCAGGGGTGTAACAGAGCACTGCAAGGCTGTAGCTTTGGAGTTGCAGGATCCAGTCCCTGGAAAATGGTAAAAATGCCTTCATTAATCTATCTGGCAATCTAAAGACACAGAATTACTTTTAAACTAAACACTTCATTTGGAATAGAGACTACTCTTTGTATACAAGCAAAAGCATTGCTATAATTTAAATACTAATTAGTAAATCTTTTGGAGGGAAATGGCAGCCCTTGTCTCATATATTTTATATTTTTTGTGTGGAATTGAAAATGCAGGTGGAAGCAGAATTAAGAAAGACTGTTTCATTTCTTCTGTCCAGACTGCTGTCTCTGGCATCTGGTATTGCTGAAGGCAAAAACAGCATGGATTTTGAAGGGGATTAGACAGACTGGCTGGTTGGAATGCCAGTCCTGGGCAATGGGTATTTAAGGGAACTAAAAACCTCTCGAGTAATGTTTCCCAACTGGTGAGACTAGACTTGTCCCACAGATGCAATGTCTAGAGTCCATGGCTGTGCTCCCTCTCTGCTGGCACTATATCCCTCACTGGAAGGAAAAGTCTCCAGGGTAGGTTACAGGACCTCCTTCCTGCCTCCCCTCTGTAGGAGCTGAGCATCTGGGTCTCTGCTTTCTTTGCCAGTTTTCTTCCCTGAACTTGACTTTTAATTTCACCTTGAGCACCTTACCTGCTGCTTTATCTTTCAATAAGGAGAGAAAAGGACCTAAAAGAGTAAAAGTAGGCAATATCTGCAAGTAACTGTTGCACCCCTTGATGGATTTGCTTTCACGCCTGTTTTGACTTCTGTCTCAAGGTTGCTCCAGCTTCCTCACATCCCTTTCCCCACTGACCCCAGCATTATCCCAGTTTCTCCAGGAATGTTTCTTCCTATGTCTAATCTTGATAGGTGAAAGTTATACAATAATATTTGCTCTAGGAATGTTGCAAAGCAGTACACTAGTGTAAAGCTTGACAAGGAGGAGTATGCACAAGTTCAAAAACCTTTTCCTTCTTCTCTCAGCTACTTTTCAGGAGATCTTAAGGACTCCATAAAGCTTTTGCATATGAAGTTTACAGTGGCCTTTAATGCAGGTAGACATGTTTGAAAAGGTCTAAGGTTTTTGAGATGGATATTCTTGACCAGTTGAAAGGTTAAGTTATTGAGGTAGCATGTAAACAGGAGGGATTTTCAAGGCAGCAGTCAGTGGAAAGCAGAAGACAGAAGAGTAAAATCTGGGTAGAGGGCAGGATTATCTATGTACAAACCATACACACATGTGTTTGCTAAGGCAACTGTAGTCTCCATCTGTCAGGAGACCTTTAGAGCATTTCTGCTGTAGGCTGCTTATGGGAATGCAATAAAAAAGTGAGCAAGTCTTTTGTTCAGTACTAGTACAAGTTGGATGATTTGAGCCTTTGCATCTTATGACTGGATAAGCTTTCTGTGGCAAAGATCATGCAGCACTGGAGAGGACCTACCCTGAAACTTCCCTTTCCTCTATGAAAAAAAGTTCAGCTTGATCTTAGAAAGGAAATTTTAAAGTATGGAAACTGAGAGGATTAGAGGATCTATGGAGAAAGCAGAGTTGCTAGAGTATAAGATCTCCTCCACTTTAACTGGCAAACTTCATTTATCTTCTTTACTGGCACATTTCAAGCAGGAAGATTTCATTCTGGTTCTTACAAGATGTCAAGCCAAATCCATTTGTAAAGTAAGATACCTAGATTGGTGAACACTGTTAGGTTAACAGCTGGACTTGATCTTAAAGGTCTTTTCCAACATAAATGATTCTATGATTTTATCAGTTCTGAATATGATTTCTTGGGGTAGCATAGGCAGAAGTGGGAGAAATTGCGCAGGGGAGTTTTATTGGAATATACCTTAGATGTGATGAATGCTAATGGCATACGTCATTGTCCTAGTTAGAACATCTGGGACCAGTTCATCATTGTATGGGTATAACCCAAAACTGTGTATTCTATAGCCTCCCATGCCATTTCCCAGAAACTGTTATCAATGAACTATTTACACCATCTGCACGTAGAGCCTGACTCCTCAGGCTATAAACTAAGTGTTAAGAGGCCTGTGAGACAGGAGGATGCTCTTGTCCTCATAACCTTTGTGGAGCTCCCCGCCCTGAGGGAAGTGCTGGGCATTCCTGCCTGAACTGGAGAATATATAATCTTAGAGTCTTGGAATTTTTTTAACCACCCATGGGATCCAGAGGAAAACTGCTCTCAACCAGACTGCAGACCACCACTCTCGACTGGACTGGAACCACCACTTTTCAACCAGACTGCAACCATCACTCTCGACCAGACTGCAATCACCACTCTTGACCAGACTGCAACAGCACTCTCACCAACAGGTTTTCCCCTCTCCTTTTACTTTGGACTCGGGGCCCAAAGAACACCACTCTGTTCATGCCCCGGGGTGTTGGGTTATATGTTTGGGTTTTGTGGGTTAAAACCAATTGTTTGTCTGTATAATTGTACTTATTTTATTATTTTATTAAATTGTTATTCTGATTTATAATCTCTCTTTTGAGTTGAGTTCATTTCCCCTGCTGGTTTACCTTTAAACCAGCAGAGTCATTTACTAAATTCAGAAGAGAGTTCTGTGATTTGTGACATAATATCATACCGTCCTGCAGCAGTGGGGTTTTCAGCCAGCTGATTTGAAGGAAGAAATTGAATCAATACATGCATCCTTTTTTACTTCCAAAGATGAAAATTATTTCATACAGTGTAGCTATACTGTTCTACTAGCACACATTGCTAAATGACTCATGTAAAATTCCCAAAGGAATGGGGAGTCAGGAAAAAAAACAGGAAAAACTGTCCATAGTTATTGTGGACATGAATTAAATGCAAAATAAATAAAATGGAACAGAAGAAGTGCAGGCATCAAAGACTGTGAATGGTGATGTTTTCCTGTCATAGCTAGGAGAAAGAAAACATTGCTGGTCAAAAATTGAGCTTTAAGTGTGTTTCAGAAGGCAAAACAGTAGCATGAAAAGCAAGTTCCTTCACTGCTTAAAAGCATTTCTTCATGTAAAGGAAAAGAGTAAGCTAAAAATAAGACAAAGAAATTCAGAAAAGAAAGAAGCAAAACTTGCTATCTCATTAAAATCAGAGAAGTAAGCCTGACAATCTTCATGTTATAACTGGAAGGATGCTGATTAGCAGCATGCCAGTCATGCTGGGCATTACAATGTGGTTTGATTTGAATTTATTTCATTTCTGTGGGAAGGATAGAATAGTTTGTATCTGGCCAAAACTCTGGCACCAGCAGTAAATGTTGGTATCTCAGCTAACTGGAAAAATCTCCCTTCATAGACATTTCCGGTGTATGTTTATGTCACGGTTGACATATGAGGCTGTTCTACATTCCTCAAGATACAAGGTGCCCGAGGAGGTGGTGGAATCTTCATCACTAAATGCTTTTAGGAAGGCTAGTGAAACATCTCTCTGGCGGAGACACTGGTTGTCCTGCCTCAACCAGAGAGATGGAGTAGATGGCTGCTGTAGGCCTTCTGTGGTTCTGTAAGTGAACATATGTACAAATTATCAGAAGAAGGCACAAACACTGAGAAATTATACTTTCTTTTAATTAAATTTTCCCATCAGAATCAAAATGGCCCAAAAATCTCCCACCTGATATTTGAAAGCCAGATGACTGCAGTTGTAAAAACAGAGGGACTTACCTCTGCAATATGATCTGTTAGCAAGGAGTTTCTCCAGTTTGCTTTGAATTATATTTCTAGAACACAAAAGTAGTGGAAAGTAAGATTTCTGTGTGCAAATCACAGCCAGAAAATACTTTGTGTTCATTAAATATTTTGCTTAAAATAAAAACCAAACTACTTTTGAAAGCTGACTTTTTATTTAATTTTTTCTCTAGTCTCATAATTTTGACTAAATGTATGAAAATTTACATTTTTTTGAGAAACCTTTTAAAATCCATAAGAATTAAGAAAAATGAATATACAGTATTTTTCTGTGTCTGAAGCACAGCATAATTGATTAAGTAATTTTATAAATATAATATCAGCAAATACAACATCTGTGTTTATCTTTCAACCATATAAAATTACATAAACAAGGATTCTGCTTTTTATGAAATCTATGAGTAATTCCTCCTCTGCTCTTTCAGTGCTTGTACATTAAATGATAGAAAAGTCTAGGTTTGACAGCCATGCAAAACTCGTCTTCTGTGTAGACAAGTGGTGCAGAGTGAACAGAAATCTTGGAAGTTTTCTTGGGCATTGTAGCATTTGTGCACTGACATCTATACCCACATCTCAGCTCTGTCTGAGTAAGAGTGCTAGGACTAATAAGACCTCCATGTGTAATAATGTATCTAAATTTCCAGGGCCATCTGTAGATGGGTTTTCTACTCAGCTTTTCTAAAGATATCATTTGTAGTTTTTGGTATTGACATCTGATTGCGGGGAAGTTTTCATCCTGCAGAAGTGAACTAGTTCTAAAAAGATGAAATTTAATTTATGTTGAGACAATTTAGTAATTTTGTATCAGTGTTTACAGAGTAAGTGTTGCCTAGTTTATTCCAATAACATCAAGGTGGAAGATGTCACGGCTTGTTACCAATTGTCTGAGATATCCTGGACCCTTACATCAATTATTCATAGGAGTCACTCATCACAGTACATCTCAAGATGGATACTTGAGAGGTGCAACATTCCCTTCTCTTGCAAAGTGGATAAGATGCAAGACCAAGCGTTGGAAAGCTTGCCAATTTAGATGTGTTTTTATAGAACCTGCGAAACTCACTGCAGTATGGGCATGAATAATCCAGATTCTGCCAGGCAGGAACATGTGCTGTTGCTCCTACATAAAGTGCATCTTAAGTGACATCTCTAACAATTACAATATTAGGAAGCAAATACAAAATTAGGGCTCATCCTGTGGGGCTAGTAGGAGTTCCGGGCCAGAAGAAAAGTGTATTCAGTATCCTTTTACTGCCTGGACTATGAAAGTAGTTCTTTTTTATTGCAGCAATAAATGAAGGAATCTTTGCTGTTTAAACTGATAGGCCAGAGCTATCATTTTTTTAAAATTTGAGACAAATTTGCATGATTCACTAAGTGTATCATTGTATTCTACTGCTAACTAAGGGCTTAGCACCAAAGCTTCTACCTGTTATTGCAATTATTATCACAGAACATGACAGCTGTCATTGTAGCAAGCTCAAAATGGTAATATAGGTGCTGTGAGCTGCACCTTAGAAAGTCAGGCTTCCTTTAAACTCAGTTAGCCAAGAAGGCTGTGGACATTTATCTTTCACTTTTTCATGGAAAAATGCATGGCAGCAAATTGTCTTTATTATTCCTACCTACTCCTGTTCCTTGGTAGGCACAGCAAGTAGAAAAGTGTGAGTCCCACCTTTCAGCTATAGGACAGGATGATTCACCATGGCTTTCCTCAGTGCACATGCATACCAACACATATGCAAATATAATTGATCATTAATTGTGCCTGTTTTCTGAGTAGGATGTTTGTGTCCTTCTATGGCGACAACATAGTTGCTGTTTTACAAGATATGTCTTATTGTAAAAATATTGCAAAACTATTAGATTAATGTCAGTGTAAAACAAGTGATTATATGAATATATATTTTATATATGTAATTTTATATATATATATATATATAAAATATATATTAGTGTTTTGAATGTTTTTCTGCTTATATAATCTAAATTTCAACCTAGCTATGCTTGGAGGAAATTAAAAAGGCTGGACTAAATGGCCCTCAGTAGTTCTGTCCAACCTAAATTATTCTGTGAGTCTGTGATTATATGAAATTTGAATTTCTTTTATTTTGACTTGGAATATAATGTGAAACAGAAAAAAACCCTGACTTTTGCGAGTCCTTCCAGAGAGAAAGTCTTAAAAGATGCATAAGATGCCAACAGCTTGAGTTTAGGAAAAACAATGCAAAATGTATAGACTGTGGGAAAAGAGCGATATGGTGAGGTGCACTGTAAGCATGAATATATTATATGTAAGATATCTATAAGAATATTTATTTGGTATGTACTACTAGGACAACTTTTGAAATGAGATAAAAATAGGATTGACAAATGCATGTGAACTAATACACTTCAATGCAAACTGAATAGTTGTTTAAAAATTACTTTCTTTGAAAAAAGTGAAAAGAGGGAAAAGAATAATTTTTTTGGGAGGATGGTGAAAATGAAGGTAGCCACTTGAAGGGCTCGTATCAAGACAATTGCTTCGGGAATTTGCTAAACTGAAAAACCCAACCAAGAAGCCCTCAGCTATTAGCAGAAAAAGAAAATGCTATCCTTTGTGTTCGGTTGTCATTTTCATACTACAAGAGAGCCTCAGAATAACAGAATTATTTAATGTTTTTACATACATCAAAAGTAGTGAAACCTCCTCCGCTTCTGACTTTTATCTGTTAAACCACAAAGAAACTGAAGGGGGAATAAACCTAGACTTTTAAAGTAAGGTTTTGGGGTATGTCATGGTTTGAGATAGCCCCCAAAATCTAATTCCCTAGTCTAAGCCCCCTCTCACATCTCAACCTAATGTGAGATGGGTTTTCCAGACAAAACACACCAGACTCTAAATGGGGGAAAGGGAATATATTACAATGACTGTACAAATAAATACTATAACAGATTATACACACGATCACAACTATCTCAACCATGACATATAGTATTTACAATGGATCAGATCTCTTCTCCCCTCCAAATAAAAGTCCAGGAGGGAAAAAAGGACAGATCCCTTCCAGTCTCTAAGCAGGAGTATCTTCCAAGGCAGCAGGTTCTCCTCATCTCATGCATGCAGCAGCTGTGGCTGGATTTCTGCCAGCACTCATGAGGGAGGTATCCAAGCTCCCTCGGCCCCGTCGCCACCAAGCGAGGGGTCTTCCTGCGTGGACTACGTCACCCCAGACAAGGTCGTTCCACCACGGTCATATCACGAGCACAGGGGGCTTCGTGACGGTCTGGTATCTTCAAGAGATTCAAGCTCCTTGCAGGGCCTCTGTGCCCTGCCTCAGGCTGGCTGCGAGCTTCTTTGTAGCTTGCAGCAAGGGAGGGCCCCAAGGCCAACCTCCCACACCGTCCTGGTTCAGCTCTCAGGACGACTGAGCTTCTCAGCTCCTCTCTCTCTCCGGTGCTGCTGTACTCCAAGGCTCCTCTCAAATAGGAGTCCATCTACTCCTCCTTTCTCGGAGGTCTCAAAGGAGTTTGGGGGGTGTCTGGTTCAGTTCTTACCCCCAAAAGCTCTGTAGCTCTGCTGCTCTCTCTCTCTCTCTTTCCAGGAGTTCCCTCCTGCTTGTCTGTAATGCCTCTGCTGCTTCGTCTTATCTCTTCTGGCTCTGTGCCACTGTTTCTCTGGTCAGTGCCGGCTGCTGCCGCTGCCCAGGGTGGAGAAAACATCTCCCAGCATAACTACAGACACTTAGCCCAGTCTAACACTGTTCCAAGTCTCTGCAGTCCCCCCAGCCGGGGCTGGGAGGGGGCCAGAGCCCTCCAAGGGGCTCCGAGCCCCTTCCTCATGGCTCTACAACATGACCACCTCTCCTACTACAACCCACTACAACTCTTGTCTTCCAGTCTGGTTGTGGTATGTTTATATTTTGCAGGAGCGCCCATTGGACAAAACTTCAAAACTTCCAGGGGGTTCCACCCCTTGGGGTTTTACCATTTTTCTTAGCCTCTGGGGGAAAACAAGGTCCTAACCACTACAACACCCCACCCCTCGCTCCTGCGAAATGTCAACATATCACAACAACTGGAAAAAAATTCTAATCAACATGCAATCTTCAATAAACTAAAATATAACCAAAATCTCTCTACTACACATTAATATAGCATCATCACAAAACTCTACTCTTAGTACTTAACTTACATTACTATAACCTTACTTTCTCTACAATGGTACAGTCTGTGTTTTGTCTGGAAAACTCTTTCGGTTATAACAAGCATCATGGCTCTTATCTCTTTCCCTCGATGGTTCGCAACCATCCTCTGCTACCATATATGTCATGGTTGAGATAGTTGTGATCATGTGTATAATGTGTTATAGTATTTATTTGTACAGTCATTGTAATATATTCCCTTTCCCCCATTGGTGTGTTTTGTCTGGAAAAAACCCATCTCGCATTGGACTGCGATGTGACGGGGGCTTAGACTAGGGAATTTAGATTTTGGGGCTGTCTCAAACCATGACAGGGTCTAAGGAAAAGAATGGAAATTCAAATATGTCTACCCATTAACCACCAATTTGTACATTGTTCTTGCATGTTTCATATGAGAACAAGTATTTCACTTCTCTATGACTTTGGATACAAAATGTATTTTGGAATAATAACCTTTATGAAACAGCAAAATTAACCTAGAATAGAGCCATGTAGTCTCCACAGTGTTTGCTCTTGGTGTAGGGGGTGGGTTTGCTTGGTTGATTGGTTGGATGGCTGGTTGGTTTTGGATAGGTATAAATTCAGATGGCAAACAAAAATCAATGGCAGGTGCAAAGATACCACAATCCCCCTCAGATCATGATGAAATTGAGTTATTTTGTTGTAACAACATAACCCCTGGAGCAAGGTTTGGTGTCTCACTGTCTTCTAGTGTGCCAGCTGTCTGAAGCAGAAACTATGTTACAAAGTGCAATTTATTCATGCAACTTTCTGCTGAAAAGACGTCACTTGATGTGGTGCAACTATGGCTTATAGTAGGGTCACCAGCCTCTTAAGACACAGGACTGCTCTCTGGCCTGTTTCCTGAAGCATCAGTTTTTAAAGTAGAGGAATTTGGGGAACTTGTAGTTCATCGGCTGAGCCATGTCATGAGTCAGATCTCAGAGGGATCTTGTGATAGCCTTGAGAATGTAAGAACTAGCGGAACTCAGTATAGAAATGAATTGAGACAGTATCCACCATAAAAAGTCTTGAATGTGAAACAGGAAAAGACCCCTGACTTTTGCGAGTCCTTCCAGAGAGAAAGTCTTAAAAGATGTATAAGATGCTGATGGCTTGAGTTTAGGAAAAACAATGCAAAATGTATAGGCTGTGGGAAAAGAGCGATATGGTGAGGTGCATTGTAAGACACATCATAGTTAAATGGAGGACAGAAGAATTGCTGCTACAGCAAAACATTTTCTTGGAAGTTGATGAGAGGAAGTGCTATTAAAACATCATGACGTGTCCTGAAACTGTGCTATTCTTGTATGTGACTGAACTGAATTACTGACAAGGGCACAGACTGTGGGAAAGCAAATCCCCTGTCTCAGATTGTCCTGCAGCACCTACAATCTGGGTTTTATTTCTGGAAGGCCAGGAAGCAGAAAATGGGACTCCAGAGCGGGCCAGTATCTCTGCAAGGTTGCCTTCTCACAGTGCTAGTACAGCACTCAGAACAGAGGCCTTAAAATATTCACAAATAGAGGGTCACACAGAGAAACTCCAAGTTGGGTGAGCCTATGGTGTGCCTTGCTCAAGTTATGTGCCTCAGTGTAGCCACAACTGTCTTGAAATTGAAAGAAATGGAAAAGGCTGGAGAGCAAAAATGTGGCTAATATAGGTCATATGGAAATTGAGTTACAGTGTGGTAGATTCACCCATGAAAAGAGTTGTAAGCAGTAGTCCTTGAAGAGCAATTCTCCTTTCAGTAGAGAGAGAAAGAGGGAGGTCTGAGTGAACAGTGTGCATTGTGTTTCATGTGCTGGCTCATGGTGCTACACTCAGGAGAGCTGGGGAAACATAGGGCCTGTTGAATTCACTGTCAGGTACCTTAGTTCTAAATCACTGAAAGTTTTCCCTATATATTTTTTCTTTGTACGTGTGGTTGCTAATGGTCTACAAAATATTGCAGAGAATGGTTAAAATAGCATTTCAATAATGGAGTAGTGAACTGAAAGAAAACCTGTTCAAAAGAAAGGTTAAGGAGCTAACAGTCTACAGGTAGTCTTTGCTGTAGGCTGGCAGTCCTACCTTGTTTCAAGCTGGACAGTATCATGTATTTTGAGTTTTTAAAAGACCATTGCAATTCTCTGTGATCATACAATACAATCTTGATTTGCTTTCACTACTAAGTAAGAAGAAAGAGATTTCTTCAATAGTTTTGCTGCAGAGGTGTCTTCACAGAAACATATATGATCAATAGCCCTCTTCCTTCTTCCCATATGTGCTCATGGAACTTAGGCCTCAGTTAGCAGATCTACAGCTTTGTCAATTCAACAGTCCTGATGTCTCACCAGCCTTTATTTTTTCTATAATCTGAGCAAAAAAGACAGAGTTCTGTGCTTGCAGTCCATTGTGTCCAACTCACCTGGTCATGGCTTGGGTGCTAGAGCCTTCTCATCTGCCGAAGAGGTGAACAAGATCCTGGTGGGTTACTGTGATAGATCACTAACTCAGTCCAATAGGAGCTTGTTGAATGTATAAGAAAGACAAAACTACATTCTCTGGAATGGCTTTAACCATAGAATCATAGAATCAGCTGGGTTGGATAGGACCTCTGAGGTCATCAAGTCCAACCCTTGATCCACTACCACTGTAATTACTAAACCATGGCACTAAGTGCCACATCCAGTCTTATCTTAAAAACCTCCAGGGATGGAAAATCCACCACTTCCCTGAGCAGCCTATTCCAGTGCCTGATTACCCTTTCTGTAAAGAATTTCTTCCTAATATCCAACCTAAACCTCTCCTGGTAGAGCTTAGGACCATGCTCTCTTGTCTTAGTGATAGCTGCTTGGGAGAAGAGACCTGGCTACAACCTCCTTTCATGGAGTTGTAGAGAGTGATGAGGTCTCCCCTGAGCCTCCTCTTCTCCAGGCTGAACAACCCCAGCTCCCTCAGCCTCTCCTCAGAGGACTTGTGCTCCAGTCCCTTCACCAGCCTTGTTGCTCTTCTCTGGACCTGCTCCAGCACCTCAATATCCTTCCTGAACGGAGGAGCCCAGAACTGGACACAGTACTCCAGGTGTGGCCTCACCAGCGCTGAGTACGGGGGAAGAATCACTTCCCTGGTCCTGCTGGCCACACTGTTCCTGATCCAGGCCAGGATCCATTGGCCTTCTTGGCCACCTGGGCACGCTGCTGGCTCATGTTCAGCTTCCTGTCAATCCAAACTCCCAGGTCCCTCTCTGTCTGGCTGCTCTCCAGACACTCTGTCTCCAGCCTGTAGTGCTGCGTGGGGTTATTGTGGCCAAAGTGCAAGACCCGGCACTTGGCCTTGTTGAACCTCATCCCGTTGGAATCAGCCCAACTCTCCAGCTTGTCCAGGTCCCTCTACAGAGCCCTCCTGCCTTCCAGCTGATCAACACTCCCCCCAAACTTACTGTCATCTGCAAATTTGCTGCTGATGGACTCAATCCCCTCATCTAAATCATCAATAAAGATATTAAAGAGAACTGGGCCCAACACTGATCCCTGGGGGACACCACTAGTGACCAGCTGCCAACTGGATGCAGCCCCGTTCAGCACCACTCTCTGTGCCTGGCCCTCCAGCCAGTTCCTAACCCAGCACAGAGTGCCCCTGTCCAAGCTGTGGGCTGACAGCTTTTTCATGTTTCAATACAATTTTTAATTCATGGAACTAAAGTTTTAAGAGGAAGGTAAAGCCCTCTGTCATGCTAAAAAATTGCTGGCTGATATTTTGTTTACATATGTTCACTATCTCGCATGATAATTCTCAAAGTTCCTTATAATTTCAGGACCTACTTTACCTGTGTGAAAAGTTATTTTACTCCTTAGAAAATCATTGTCTTATCTAGTTCCACAAAGAAACCAAACCACATAGTCCTATGTCCTTGTGTTGATCCCTGTTGAAGCCTCCTTGTGAATCCTCACCTGATGTGAACCAGGTGTATTTATTTAAGCCATTAGTTTATTTTTGTATCTGAGTTTATTGCTAGTAAAACAATGCAGACAGATCTGTTTAAAGGATTCCCTTTCTGGAATGGTATGAATTTAAACTGTTAAATATTCTTGGCACTGTTATTCATCAACTCAGTAAGTAAGATTTCATGGAATTTTATCATTAGATTACTACAAAGGTTTAAAATAATCACAAATGCATGCACACGTATTCCTGTACTCTCCATTGTAAGAGGGAATAAAATACAGTCTTTTATGTAAGTTATACATAACACAGAAATAGTATCTAAACACTTTGATCAAGTTTTATACTACTATGTAGGAAAAAAATTCTTCAGCAAACTTTTTTGTAATAAGAGTTATTCCTATGAAGAATTGATCTACAAATCTCCCTGCTAAGTACTAATATTGCTGCTAGTACAATCCACTCTATGTCCTTGAGTGCTAACATTTACAGTGCATTTTCTCATTTGTTTATAAACCATGCTGAAATTAGGAATTAACCAAAATAGTTGCTTTTGTAAATGGAGTATAAGAACAGTTAATAATTTATATTTTTCTGATTCCATTGTGCAAGAATGTGAAAATGAATGACTAATTTGTTGTTGATATGGGAAGGAATTTGAATCTTTTATGAGAACATCTTGGCTGTCAATATGGTTATCTCTGAGAAAGAGAGCTGGAATTCTTCAGTGGGCAATGCATGAATATTATCTGGGGCAACATTGAAAGTAAAAATGATTGAACAAGGAACTAGTAACAATTTCCTCTTCTGTATCTAAGACCTTTATCAAGCACTTTCTAAGCAAATTGTTAGCCCATATGGAACTGAGTAGTATTTCAGACCTGTAACCATTCATTTATTAATTGAACATTAATTGCTTCTGTTACAGGATTCAAAAGTCCATTGTTACAAATAAACCAAGAGAGCAATTTGGCTCCTTATCAATGAATATTCCAAAAAAGGTGGTTTAATGACCATTACAAGCATCACTGCTACTTTAGTTAGGATTTCAGAAGAGGTTGTTGCCTTGTTGCATTCTGGGGCCATTTCCCTTTGTCTTGCTGTTAGGTTCATGCTTCCATTTAAAGATCACCAGTGTGACTGAAATGCAGACCCAATGAGTGTAGGGGCAAATCTGTGTTCTGTCCTCACCAGTGGTGCAATGCCCTAAGGATATTTTTATGCAGTCTCCATTTTTGTGGGTAGGCAGAATAAAGAATGAAGCCCTGGTCAGCTCCAGCAGTGTCAGCTCTCTGCCAGATGTGCCGTCGAGAACCACTCTCCCTCATGTGTATTTCCAAGAAATAAGTAAAAGCTATTGATAGGATCTAGTATCTATGTCACCCAATGAATCACACTATAGAGAGGCTAATTGATTTAAAGCACCTCTCCTCGAAGCCTTTCGGTACTACTGTTGATGATATAGTGGTCAGTAAAGAAATACGGGGAACAGTAAAAAAGTCTTCCTAGCAAAAACCAAGAAAGATTACATGTTTTACCCCTCATACACATGCACATTAACCCACACTATCACGTTCACACTCTGCTATTTTCATTATCAGATTCTCCCCCTATGTGAGCCACTCTTTTGTTCTGACAAGGAGGTGAAATGACTAAATGTGCTGCTAAACCCATGGACAGTCTAAGAAAGGTGGTCATTATTGTGTTAGGCAGAAAAAGTGACTTAAGACCCCTTTCTAAGCCACTTTCTTTCTGTCTCAAGACACTCATTTTACCTTACAATTCCTGCCCCAAGAAGAGGATACCTTTCTTTGTGCTTACATACCACGTAAGATTACAAAACTTCTTAATCTTGCAAACCTTCTGAATGATATTGTAGTATAAATAAACAATGAATGTTACCTTAGCTAGCCACTGGACTAACTCCAGTAGCTGAGGCAGATTTCTGTTCTTTTCATCTTTTCATCTTTTCATCTTTTGCATCCCTATATGTCACTTTGTATAGTGACAAAGGGCTGGGGGGGGCTTCCTGTGCCGCGTGGCCGGGACCCCTGGGCTGCCGGGAGCGTTCCCGCGCGGTTGTGCCCCCGGGTGCGGCCGCTGCAGAAGAACGGAGAGACAAGGGGAGCCTTGCCAGCAGGTACTGCGCCTCCATGAAAGAGGAGAAGGAAGCTTCGGAGCACACAGAGGTTTGGTGTTCCAGGTTTGGGGGGGGAGGGGGTGGGGGGGGGGAGGATTAGCGTAGTGTGTCAAGCGGGCCGTGGGGGTCCGCTGACCAGCAGGAGGGAGAGCGGCACAATCCCGTATGTAATGTCGCAGGTGAGTAGTGTGCCTGAAGGTATGTGGAAACACAGTGGGGGAAGGATAAGGTCAGGGTGGATAATGAGTTCTTTTAGAATAATGGGGGTCCCCGCCAGGCTGGGGCCATGAAAGGCACCCCCACCTGGATGGGTACTGGGGTCAGAATGATTGCTTTGTTTGTTTTGTCTGTCTGTTTTTGGTTCTCCTGTGGCTACTGCCCGGGTTCAGCATGTTCTGGATATACTTGCTTTGCTCTGTTACATCCTGAAACAGTGGACAGGACAAACAGTAAAGTATGAATTGGATACTGCCCCCACTTTAGGAGAAACCCTCAAGGCCATACAGCAGGTGAAAATCGGCAAGGCAGCTGGGGTTGATGGAATTCCACCTGAAGTCTGGAAACATGAGGGCCTTGCACTCCACACCAAATTTCACGAGTTTGTGGTGCGCTGTTGGGAGCTCGGTGAACTACCATTAGACCTTTGTGATGCAGTCATCATCACTTTGTATAAGAAGAAAGGTATTAAATCAGATTGTTCAAGCTATCGTGGTATTGCTCTGCTCTCCATTGCTGGCAAAATCCTGGCAAGAATACTCTTTAACAGACTAATACCCACTATAGCAGAAGGAATCCTACCTGAAAGTCAGTGCGGTTTCAGAGCCAAGAGGAGTACCACAGACATGGTATTTGTTCTCAGACAACTGCAAGAGAAGTGTAGGGAACAGAACAAAGGTCTCTATGTAACCTTTGTCGACCTCACCAAGGCTTTTGATACTGTGAGCAGAAAAGGTCTGTGGCAGATTTTGGAACATTTAGGTTGTCCCCCAAGTTCCTTAAAATGATCATCTCGCTCCATGAGGATCAGCACAGCCAAGTCAGATATGGCAACACACTTTCTGAGCCCTTTTTAATTAAGAATGGTGTGAAACAAGGCTGTGTTCTCGCTCGCTCCTACCCTGTTCACAGTCTTCTTTAGCATGATGCTCCAAAGGGCCACGGCAGACCTCGATGATCAGGACGGTATCTACCATACTGATGGAAGTCTATTCAATCTAAGGCGACTGAAAGCCCACACCAAGACCTTAAACCATCTTGTCCGGGAGCTGCTTTCTGCTGATGACGCCGCCCTTGTTGCCCACACAGAAGCAGCTCTGCAGCGTTTAACATCCTGCTTTGCAGATGCTGCTGAGCTCTTTGGGCTGGAAGTCAGCTGAAAGAAGACAGAGGTCCTCCATCAGCCTGCACCTCAGGAAGTCCCCCATCATCCCCACATCACCATTGGCCAATCAGAGCTCAAATCAGTCCAGCAGTTGAATTACCTCGGTAGCCTCATCTCCTCGGACGGTAAGATTGACGGGGAGATAGACAACAGGTTAGCAAAGGCATATAGTGCTTTTAGAAAACTCCACAAAAGAGTATGGCATAATAAACACTTGAAGAAAAGCACCAAGATCAGTGTTTACAAAGCCATAGTGTTTTCTACTCTCTTATATGGTTCCGAATCATGGGTCATCTACCGCCACCACCTGCGTCTCCTAGAACGCTGCCATCAACGCTGCCTCCGTACAATCCTAAACATCCACTGGTCAGATTATGTGACCAATACATCTGTTCTAGAACAAGCAGCAGTCACAAGTATTGAGGCCATGTTACTGACAACGCAGCTGCGATGGGCAGGGCACGCCTCCAGGATGAAGGACCACCGCCTCCCTAAGATCGTGCTCTATGGTGAACTTGCCACTGGCTGCTGCAAGAGAGGAGCCCCAAAGAGAAGATACAAGGAGTCCCTGAAACAACATCTCAGCCTTGGCCATATTGATCATCATCACTGGTCTACTCTGGCCTCCAGTCGGGAGGCCTGGAGACACACCATCTATAACGCTGCTGTCTCCTTTGAGAACATACGCAGGATCACTCTCAAGGAGAAAAGGCAATGCAGAAAGAACCGTGTCTTGCAGAATACACCATCTAAGGAGTCTTTCTGCTGTGCCTTTTGCAATCGGATATGTCTGTCACGTATTGGCCTCATAAGCCACCAGCATGCCTTTAGCAAATGTGGATAGAGCCTTCCCAAATCTTCGTTCGTGAAGCCCAGCCATGATAGTGACAAAATCCAGACTTTTCAGATTTCCAGATGTAGTGATTCATAAAAAACAACTTCTTTCTTCTTCTCATTATAGTTGTCTTCTTTTGTCCAGGTGGGGCAAGGGCAGGAATAGACATGAGTGTGTTTGTACCAAGGAAAGCAAAGGCAAAGTAAAGGAAATGGAAAATAGGTTTAACATCCTTATGTGACTCTAAGTTGCCTTGAAAGAAATTTTCCTCAGGGTTTTGAGTTATTGCTTTTCTTGGTTTTAGCCTTCATGTTTTATTTGAGGTAGTATGATGTGGTGGGTTGACCTTGTCTGCACACCAGGCACCCACCAAGCCACTCTATCACTCCTCCTTAAGGGTGGAATTTATTGGGGTTTCATGGCCAGGTTTTGGTTGTGGGGGGGAGCTACATGTGTGGCTTCTGTGAGAAGTTGCCAGAAGCTTTACCCACATCCAGCAAATCCAATGCCAGGTGGCTCCAGGATGGACTTGCTGCTGGCTAAGGCCCAGACAGTCAGAAATTTGAAGTAATGCCTCTGAAGGAAAAAAAAAGTTATGGGGCAGATGTAATTGTTCTCAGAGAAGAGCAGAGTGAGAATATGTGAGAGGAATGACTATGGAGACACCAATGTCAGTGGAGAAGGAGGGGAGGAGATGCTCCAGGTACCAGAGCTGAGGTTCCCCTGCAGCTCATGGTGAAGACCATGGTGAGACAGTTGTGGCCCTGCAGCCTATGGAGGTCCTTAGGGGTGCACAAATCCACCTCCAGCCCGTGGAGGAGCTCCACACTGGAGCAGGTGGATGCCCAAAGGAGGCTATGACCCCGTGAGAAGCTTGTACTGGAACAGGCTCCTGGCAGACACCTGGAGAGCCATGGAGAGAGGAGCCCAGGCTGGAGGAGGTTTCCTGGTAAGACTTGTGACCCGCTATAGGGAACCCACTCTGGAGAAGGCTGTGCCTGAAGGACTGCACTTTTCATGAAGACCTGCAGCCCATGGGAAGGACTCACACTGGAGAATTTCATGGAGAACTGTCTCCTGTGGGAGGGATCCCATGCTGGAGCAAGGGAAGGACTCCTCTCCCTGAGCAGCATCAGAAAAAACGTGATGAACTGACCGCAACCCCCATTTCCCATCTCTTTGTGTCACTTGGGGAAGGGAAGCAGAGCCCAGGAAGGAAGAATAGGTGGGGGAAAGGTGTTTTTAAGATTTATTTTACTGCTCATTATCATGATCTGATTTTGATTGGCAATAAATTCAATTAATTTCCCCAAGTTGAGTCTGTTTTGCCTGTGACCATAATCTCCCAGTCCTTATGTCAACTCATGAGCCTTTTGTCATGTTTTCTCCCCACTGTCCAGTTGTGGAGGGGAGTAATAGAGCGGCTTTGGCAGGCACCCAATATCCAGCCAGTGTCAACTCATCACACATGATCTTGTCACATCTCTATGACTAACTTTGTTTTCTCTTCGGGAAACAATACAAATTAAAAATTTGAAATTAAAAACATTTTAGTAGGACAATTATCAAATGTTAATCTTTGCAGTGACATAGATTTTTATCCTTTCCTTCCTTGTTTTTTGGATTAAAGTGTGTTCTTCCTTTCTTCTTGCGGTCTACCATCACTACTTCCATAATTGTTTGGCTTTAAGCTTAGTGTTTCCCTTAACTGATTTTATAGCATTTCCTTTTTATTAACAGAAATATAGAAAAATGTTCTGTACCTTTTTCAAACAGTGCACTTTCAATCATGTTAGATTGTAGTGAAAGTGGGGATGGAAATGACCAATTGTATTTATAGTTGATGTTCTTCATACCAAAATAGTTGCATACAGGTATTCTCAATTTCCTTGAGCAATATTGGTTCCTTGAGAAGTGGTTCTCCCGCTCTTTTGTTTGGTGCAGCATATCCTCTTCCTATAGACATCCCTATTAAACACCTTAATTTAGAGGCACTTCAGACAAGTCACATACCTTTGGTCTTACAGTAGGCAACTTTCTCTCTCTTTTTTTTTTACAAGAGCCAACAGCCCAGCGTCAAGTAAATTGCATGAACATATATAGCAGTTCAAGGAATCTAGGGTCCTAAGCAATCCTGAATTCCAATACCAAAATTTGTGAGAGTGATGACTTCAACTGTGCTGGGGTGATGAAGTGTTTATGAATTTTCACCAGAAGTATAGGAGGAGAAGTGGTGTGCGTCGACTCTGCTATGGGACAAACATTCTTTTGTTTTCTTGTAACAAGTTATCTTTCAATTTCTGTCTCTTCTGTGTGCTTCCTTATAATGACTCCAGAGGTGGAGAATGATACTGAGATGGGGAGAGAAAAGTAGGGTACCAAAAAGCTCAGTTATTTCAGCAAGTAGGCTATCTTGCCTACTTAATTCCTCCCTATGTATACTATACTGATATCGTACTGCTTCAAGTTACTGAAAAAAATATCCCTATATTCCCTAAATTAAGCTATTCAGGTGTATTTTCTTCCATTTCCCCCCAGTAATTTGGTAAGTGACTAGAGCAAAAAGCCCTGAACTCTTCAGTTATTCTTTGGTTTTGCATGTGTCAGAAAATGTACAGTGTATATACTTTCTATGCTTGTAAACTAACGTACACCTACAAGTATGTACATGAACATTGCTGCTGCCCTGTTGATTTTACACTGCAGAGTGGATGCTATTGTTGGCTTCAGACTCAAATGTCATCTGGGTTTGGAGTCTTCCAGCTTATGATTTCATCCTTGTAAGTGCTAGTTTTCATAAGTCTGTTTATATGCACTGTAACCTGAAATATTCAGTCCGAAATAGTTTCAGACATTAAATGCTAATCAAAACATTTTTTGATTGAGTTGTGCCTTCTTCCACTCTTTTAAAAATCTTACTAATGAAATCACATAGAATTTTATATTAGATGTCCAACACTTCCTTGTTTGTGCAATTCCTTTAACCACATAAGACATCATGTCCAGCGAGAAGGGCTTAGGACTCCAAAAGGTACATTATTTCTGGACAAAACTCAAATAAAATAATGCCATTAGTATTACCATTTCCAAGAAAGGCTTAATACTGGGGAATTTGTTAATTTAAATCAGTTGCCCCCTTTAACTTCTAGATACCTTTAAAGGTATCCTTCAAATTCCAAGATAAATGCCATTATAGGATGGTACAGAATGGGGTTTATTGATCTTTTGAATGTCTCAGTAAACAAAATAGATGGCAGGAAACGGTTCTGCCTGCTTAGAGATTCATCCAAGTTCTGCTATAAGGACTGGAAGGACACCCATTGACTTATCTGGGAACTGGTTGAGTCCTTAAACATCAATAAAATCAAAGAATTCTCACAGTGAACTGGCCTATCTGGCACCCATTAAAATAAACGATTGTAAATTTTGAAAATGACTCTTCCTGCAGCATAGGCCAATTGGTCAGCTGCAAATCTGGCACAGATGTGCAGCATGTGTCCTGGGCAGCCCGCAGGAACATGATGTTCTTTTTTCGCTCCTTAGAGCCTTGGAGACTGAAATGACGGACTCAACCCATTGCTAAAGAATAAATGCTGAAATAATGGAGCTAAATACAGAAATCAACAAAAAGTTTACAAAGATAACATTCCTTTTGGAAGAAACTAACAAACCTGCCAAAGCTGAAATATTTTTAAGGCAAATGTAGTGCTTATTTGGGTGTTCTGAAAAAAGAACAAAATTTAGAGAATTCTCTGGCAGAAACTGATTTGACCTTTGTATCAATGCACTGTAGAAATCAGGCAGAATTCCTGAAAAAAAATACTAAGCGTGTAATTTTCATTCTTTAACCATCTGTGAGAGGAGTGAAACTGATCCAAAGAAAAGAGAAGCCACTGAGCCCGAGGCATCCAAAGAGCTGTGAAGAGACGCTGCTGCTCTATCTTCAAATAGAAGTATGATTTTGCAGCACAGACTCCTACTTGATGCCTTTATAGCCTTGTGCAGTGGGTATGAACTCTAGAAAGAACAGGTAGGTAGATTTTCAACTGCACAGAAAGACAGAAGAGCAAAAATGACAGTTGAATGTTGTGGTTGATGTAATGTGTGAATGTAGCACAGCACATGCTTGAAAGGCTTGAAAGCAGCCACTGCAAAACTGGTTTTGATTGCTCTGATTTCCCACAAAGGAAGGGTCTCATGCTTAGAAAGCAAGAATAATGTCATTAATAGAAAAAGAGTTACACCACAATGAAAGAAATGTGAGGTTCAGTATCTGTACCCTGCTGTTAAACAGTAATCTCAAGAGACCTCAAGTCTAGCATTTTTACAGCTTAGCATTCTGCAATTACATAGCAAAATACTTTGGACTTCCTTATTTCATGTCTTTGGGGGTAGTCTGCACTTGTAAAACAAGATATCACAGAATATATGATTAGTAACTAAATCCCTGTGACCTTGGTAGCTGCTTCTCTCAAAGAAAAGTGAATTCCTGAAGATAATCTTAGCGGTTGTTAATAGAACTTGAGAATTTGGTTTTCAAAAAAAGGTATTAAAAAGTCACTATTTAAAGACAATGTAATTTTAAATTAGCATTTTAATTTTGGGTGCTTTAGAACTCTAAAGTTTCATCTACATTTTGTTTGGCTTTTTACTTTGAAATGTTGCATGTCATCTGGAGTTCTCCTCCTCCTTCTCTGCTTTCCTGCTGACTGAGTAATTTGTGACTGTATTCCACAAAGACACAGTGTGGCAAGAGCAGAAACCTGTATTAAAAGACTTTTTTTAAGGGTAATTTTAAACTCTAATTTTCACTAATTCAAGCCCTTTTTTTGCAGGGATGGAAACTGACCACCAGTAGTTTAATTTGACTTGTGGATGCTAATGGTCCATTTCCACCTCTTTTTCTGTGTATCAAATGTTATAAAAGTAGGATGGGTGAAAAAAGCATTACCGAAGTGGGATAAGATTGATTTGATCCTGCATTCAGTATTCCTTGCAAAGAATCAGGCAAGACATGAAGGAAAGGAGGGAGAAAAAATCTCAGATTTCAAATATCTCCTCCTAAAGGGAGCATAGACATTGTTAGGCACCTTGGTTCTCCACAGAGGTTTTGCAAATAAAGTCTAATGCAATATTTTTTTCTGAAAGATGTCGGCTTGCAGCTACATTTCCTTAGGAATAGGTTGGTGGTGTGTTTTTTTTTTTTTTCTGATTCGTGGATAAAATTCTGGTTGGTTCGACAGATAGCAGTATTTATAACTGAGAGAAAAATTGGTTCTAAATATATAGCAAAAATATAAAAGCCTTTTTTTTTTCCCCAGCAAAAGATTGGAAGACTTAATCAAAAAAATCCTATCCATGTCTCTGATCTATGTATATATGTGCCCATGTGATCTTGGTCTCATGTAAAATATCATGGAATGAGTATTTACATAGAGCAATGTGACAAATACAAGTTAATTCCCCTTTTCTAATTAAGTTCTTTGGCACAGTGTGTGAAGGCAAAACACATGTTCTGGCATGTGTGCTGTTTCAGCAGATTTTGGAAAATTGTCACACACCTGTTTTCATGACTCTTTCGTGGGTTCTCCCATTGGCCATCACGTGTGTTTGGGTTATTTCAGTTAGGTGCATCTAACATGCATCATGTGTGTTTTAGTATCTGTAAATGGGCATACTTTAGAGTCTCAACAGTGTAGCACCTGGTAGATTTAACATACTGAGCATTTTGTATAGTGCGTGACCCATGAATTCCATATGTGCTTCTCATCTGAGGTCTTGCCCTCATGCCTCTTTCATTGCACACTTTGTCATCCACTCCTGATCAAGTGGCAACATGCTTCATTGCATGTTTGCACTGGTTTAGCAGCTGAATCAACATTGATTGTAACACAAAGAAATGTTTTGACAATTTGTCACAACTTTCTCTGACAAACACCTTTGTCCTTGAACAGTTCTCACCTGGAAGAATGATGCACCATTATGTGGCAAGTTTGGATTTTCAGATTTACTGAAATGGACTATAAAGAAAATTCTTTCATTGTTGGATATTTGAATGCTTTTTGAAGTGAAGTAATAAGATGGACCATAGTAGTTTTTTCCCCCAAAATGCTGTGATGTTATCTGAGCTAGTGGGTCTTGTCATAAGCTACAGTCTCTCAAGGGATCACACTCTCTCACTGTGCTGCTAGAATGTATTACAAGAATCCCTGATCATACTACTACAGATAAAACTGAAGTTCCAGGGCATGAACATCTTTAGAATCTATCAGATCAATCACATTCAGCAATGGTGAGAAAAAGAAGGATTCAGCTGAAAACCAACAGCATATTTAACATTTGTGTTGAAAAATTGTATTAGTTGAAAAAACAGTTTTCTGTTGAAACAGAGTTTGCACAAAAAAACTCTCTCAACCAGTCATATCTCAAAGGCTAGTACTCTGATGATGGTAAAGTACTTGGTTGTTACTTTTGTACAGATGGCTGCATAACATTCACAGAAGGAATGATTCTAGGAGCCAGTTTTTCAAATGTCATCTTCTACATATGTAAGTGCAAATGGGCCCCTGCATATCACTTGTGCATGCAAATGACAGACCTAGCATTTGCACATCAAGCACGGATCAGCTTTGGGCATTATCTTACAGATGGACAGATAAGGTGTGAATTACATTTGTTCAAAGAAAGGCAAGCTACAAATCCCTTTGAAAAGGTGCTGCCTATGTTTGTCTACTCCCATCAGCATACAGTTGCTGAGATAAACAGTTACTCCTACACAATTTTTTGAAGAGAATTTCTTCATCCTCTTAGTATGTTCTTTATTACCCTATTTTCCAATGATCTGATACCATTTCATAAGGCTATGGAAAGGAAGTCAGTTTTTAAAATTAATATTGACTGAGGCTGTCAATAATTACCCACTTACTCCTGCACAAAAATTGGCAGAAAGAAAATTCATTGGTTCAATATTAGGAGTCTGGATTATTTAAAAACATTTTGCAATATCCCTGTCTTTAATCTGCCCTTATGTCATTAATGATGCATTTTTGTCTGGAAAGCCAAAGCACATTATTTGTGCTAATGATTAAATTTAGCCACGGTGTGATGTAAAAGTTTTTTTCAGTCTACTTACTAGAGAGAAGTAGACTCTTATTTCTTACCAGAATAGCTAAGACTGAGAAATTTCGGGCCAGGCTCTCATCAAGTCTAAGCCGATTCCACTGACTTCTATAAAATTACCTAGTCATAGGCTGAAAATAAACAGCTTCATTGAGACTCACAGTAATTTGGAATTGTGTTAAATTGCTATCTGGATGCTATGTATAGATGTGCTAACATAAATGTGTTAGCTGGACATGCATCAGATATCACATTGAAAGTTTTCTCATTGCTTGACTGAGTACTAAAGATGCAGTGAGCTTTCACTCTTCCTTACTGGGATTAGGAGCAGTTCTACAAATAGTATCACTTAAAATTTGTAGCATGCAACAAATTACCTTTTGTCTGATTGATTTTACTTAGAATTTATGTTTCAATGAAAAATGTCACAAACCTTTTTCTCATCTAAACACAAATCTTTCCCTGCCTTCTTTCTGAAGGAAAGGGAGGCAGAACATGTAATTTTAGGTTTTTGTAGATATTTATTGTTAACTTTGCTTCAGTATTCTTGGTATTTTTTTAAGGAACTCAGTTAACTGTGCCTTATTAGCTCATTTGCCAGCTATTTGACACCAATATTGTTAATACAGGTGAAATAAAGTTCATGCAAAGTATTGTATTTCCAAAAACCAGACAGCTTAGCAAGTTCTCTGCCGATCTGGTCATATGACAAGAGAGGCTCATCATGACATGCTTAGTTTTATAATTAGAGGTAAACTTTATAGTAAGAGGTGAGCTATCTGACTGTTACAGTACTGTGTTTTGGCTAGTGAGCCATAAACGTATTTGTTGGCTTTCAGATGTATAAACAACTAAGAAAATATGTGATCACACATGAAGAAGAAGAATAGAGTACAACTCTTCTTTAGATTCTGTGGGAGCACAGCTCAGAAAAAAAAACCCACAATTTTTTTTTTTATTATTATTTTTATGTTTTTGAATGTGCGTGGCTAACTTATGATGGCTTCAAAAGGCTTTCAGAAGTCATGGTGCATTTTTTTTTAATATTGATGAACTTTTAAGACTTAAGAAGTGTAGGGTGTAGAAGACACTGAAAGAAACCTACTCCTTCTGAGTCCAGAGATAAAGACCAGAAGACCCAAAACTGCGGACAGTGAGTGAAGTTCTCCTGAGGTGGTAACATACCACCAAGAAAGCATGCTGCTGTCAAGCTGAATGTAACAATAGCTAACACAGTTCTTTGTCTTCTGAATGAAAAGGATGCAATTAATAGAATTAATATTTCCTTTCTGTCCTTTCCACAAACAGATTCAGAAAAAAGGGCCTAGGGACTTTTGTCTTCCCTTAAATATTCAAGGCTTGTTTTTTCTGTCTTTCAGTTTCTGTGGCCATCTGTATAGCGAAGAAACTAGGTATCATCTTTAGTAATGAACAATTTTGAATGGGAAAGAAATGGACCAAAGAAGAATGGCAGGACAATTAGCATTAAGACATGAGCTTCATGTTTCACTATGTAGTTATCTCCAAAGACTCCAGGAACAGTAATTCAGTTCTTAGACAGCATTTTAGAAGAGCATTTCTTTCTGCCATTCTCTCTTAAGTCTCACCATGTATTTTGTTGAATGTGAAAGACAAACATGTCATGAACAATCAAGGTGTGTTTCTCCTACTTAGAAGTAAAATTATTGGGCTAGATAACCTCTTGAGATCCCTTTCTTCTCTTATTTTCATTGGTTGTATTGTTGCAGTCAACTTCCCTCTGATCATACAGTTTTCTTTGATAAAAAAGCAGAAGTACAATTAATTAAAATTAAAGTACTATCTAATTTTCAGTCAGAAATTCATTAGCCAGAAAGCAAAATGCCATTGGAAAGAACATGGTCCCTATCTCTGCTTGGATCAATATCACTCTATTGCCAACAAGTTAATTCCTTGATGTGAAGATGCACTTTCTTCTTTTTTCAGTGCAAATCCTAGTTCAGGATTTGTACTCCCTTGCCAGCAATATTGATTGATGAATTGATATTTGATATGTATGCAGCTAAGTAAATTCAAGACCAGTTCATAGTATAACACGGAACCATGGAGAAGGTCTGAATTCTGTGCTGGGCATATAATTTCCAAGATAAGAGTCTCATTTCATTTTATTGAGTCTACCTTTTACTTATGAAATATAGGCATCCTCTTGTGAAGTATCTACGAAAGATGGAGCCGTATCCAAGAACTTACAGCCATTCAGAATGGACAACCAACTAATATGAATTAATTTTGAATCCACCAAATGCCAAGAGAAATTATCATAAATCCTGCAAAATTTCCTGAGTGCTTAATACCTGTGATAGACAAAAATCTGACAGCATTCTGCAGGCAGACGTGCTCTTAAAAAGCTAAGTCCTCTTCTTTCCAGTGCTGTTACTCCATATGGTGGCTACAGGGACACTGAAGCCTCAGTTCTTTTCACATACTGTCTAATGGCTGGTTTCTTAAGGACAGTTCTTGAAATAGCAAGTATTCTAGATAAATAGTTACCATCCAAATTTATTAAACTCAAGTTCTTTACCTCACAGATGGCTATTATTGGCTTCAGGACAGTTTCAGAATTAAGCATTTGTAGTAAGGTATGGAAGAATAACATTCTGAGAGAAATGTGATATAGTTCCTGAAGAATGCTAGGTGTGGGTCTGTAGATTGTTCTTTTAAATATGACTGCTCTTCAAATAAGATACAGAAAATAATGTTGTAGCCTGAGAATTTGAGCTATGCAAAAAGGGCAAGTTATTTTTTTCTTCATTTGGTAAGGAATTCTACCATTCTACTCATTTGACTGTATACTGAGAAGTAAATGCAGGTATGGAAATTTTACAGTTGGCTCAGAGAAAAACCTCAGGCATGGAAATTTGGCCGAAGGGAGACTGTAGATAATTTTTTTTCTTTTACATATACGATATGCCTAGAAGGTACAAGAAAAACTGCATATTTTCTCCTTGAATTGTTAGGTGGAGTTCTACATGGAGGTGAGAGGCAACAGCCAGAATGTTTAGGTTCTTACTGGGATCAGACTCTAGTGGCCACAACTGCCACTTCATAAATTTTTATCACTCACTTTTACTACCTGACTTTTCGGACTTGTATCTCTCATATTCAGACCCCAGTTTTAACAATTACTTAGTCCTTCACCTTTCTCTCATATATGTTTTGCTACATTATGCCTCTAATCACAAAGCAAACAGCTCTCGCCCGTACTTGACACTGTATCCTCTTCCAGAGAGTAACACCATGCATTCAGTGCCATGACTTCATAGCCTCTATAGTCAGTCCCAAAACAGCATCCTCCTTTATGTTTTCCTGTACTCCTGGAGCTCTTTGGAACTTGTTTTTGGGAGAGGAATGCAGACTAATAAAATTCCAGAGTACATGAGGTTTATAAATAAATTAAAATTCTCTCATCTGAAATACTTAGAAGGATATTTGTGAACACTAACTGTAGGCATGCACAGATATATAGCCTTTCTTACCATCTCTTTTTGACTTTAAACAGTTGATCCATCCACTGGTATACATGAATAAGGCACTGGTGTAAAACACTTTCTCTGTTCACAGCATGCATTGCTCTGCATTTTAGCAAACACCATTTGAAATCCCATTGGCAGATACTCCTGGGAGTTTATGGAGTTTTATTCACTAAGGAGACATGACAAGACAAGATGCATCATGCAACTGACTAGAAGATGGCTTTTTAAGTGCTAAGTGAGTTTGGAAACATCCCCAGTGGAAATTTGATGGCCAGAGGCCAGAAACACAGCTCATCAAGAGAGGTGGGGATCAGATTGTAGAATGATATAAGACAAAACATAAAATTTCTTGTGCATTGAGATCTTAAACCCCAGAAGATTGCTTTTATCATTGTGTTAATTTCAGTGTTATCACAATCCTTTATTATAATTTGGATTTTTTTTTTCACAAATAGAAAATAGGATGCTTAATACAAAATCTGATTGTTACAGTAGAAAACTGCAGAAGCACAATGAAGTCCAAATGAAGTATTTTGCTGCAGTTGAATGGGCATGCTTTGACACAACATAAATCAGTGAGGAAGTTTCACATCTTATGCCACTGTACTATGAATAATTTTTGTCTTATGTACCCTAAAAGCTAGAAGATATGACTGTGACCTCGTGCTTAACGTCTCCTTTTTTTCCTAGGTCCAGCTACTTGGAAGACTTTGCATCAGTTAATAGCAAACTCCAAAGGAAGTTTTTTCTCTTAATTTAATAGATTGATTTCTGTCTTAGCTGAAATAACTTTTGAAAGTCAATCTCTATAGGCTTTTGAAAGGTCTTCCATCACTGAGCTCTTACTGATATCACTAACAGAACAGCAAATTGATGCAGAAGGTGAGAAGTTCCCTTGGCCTATACTAAGCCTATTTGGTATTATTGGTACCTGTGCTTCCAAAATGCTATGTTTTTGTAGCAGTGTAAATGTTCTACGTGGCACCAGCTATCGGAAACAATTGCTCCAAGAATAGTTAAGCTGCTCTACAGTAAATATCTCTTTGTATTTATGGATGCTTCCATTGACTGAAATCCTGTTTGTAAAAGGCAAGACAATTCCCATTTATCTGCAAGGTGCCATACATTTATCTTCCCTTTGTAAATTAATCTTAATGGTGAATAGAAAGTGTATAATCTCCATTATTTGGAAAAAAGAGTTGTCAATAAGAACCTGACTTGTCATTTCTAGTTAGAGCTCATAAATGCAACCACAGAAACTGGAGAATGGAGATTCAGGGTGCAGTGCCCATGCAGTGAAGTCATTGGCAAGTATCCCGTTGCTGCTGGAGAGAGTACAAATAGACACCACCTATCACACTTTGTATTGTATTTAACTTTCCCAATTGAATGAGTAACAATGAATGACTTGAGTACCTGGCTTAGTCAGTTCTGGGGTAATGTCCAAAATTAGCTTGATCTTCCTGCCCATCCATAGATAATTAAAGAACAGCTACATCAATTCAGTCACCATGAATACCTTGGGGATGGACTCTACAGGACCTACAAGGCTAAGTGAGTAAATCAGGCTATGCATCTTGATTGAAAACCTGGATTGCAGATACATAAATTCTTGTCACCTCTAAGAGTGTGAAGCACTTCCAGCTCTGGATATCTGGGCCTAAGTTATCTAAACTGGAAGTTGAAGCAAACTTTGCATGTATAGCTAAGGCACAGAGCCTATGCTAGGTAGGTCATTATATTTCCATCCTTAGACTTCAGCACTTGCACGTCTTCTTTCCCATGATCAAAATCAAAATAATTATCCTTTTTAAACAGCATGGGTATAATTGAATTCGTCTTGTAGCATCACTTATGAATTACTTTGTTGACACAGGAAAATCCACTTCAGCATCTCTGTCCCTGGACAGAAGCAACTCTGGTTGAGCAGCATGAGATCCAGGTATAAGGTCCTTAGGCAGTTTCCTTGTAAGTACCACATTCACTCCAGTGCAGATGTTAGCATTCGTACATTCTTGGGGGATTTTGAGCTGTAACTATATGTGTCTTGAGCTGAACTCTTTTGTGGAGGTTTTTTTTTGTTTGTTTGTGTTAGTTTTTTGGTCTGTTTTTTTAATATTCAAATCCAAAGTTCTCTGGTCTTCCAGTAGAACTGTCAGCCAAAGGTGTTCATTGTCTAAAAAAGATGGTCTTAAGTTTTCAAAGCTGAAAGAGACATTGACTAAGAGAAGATCCAGTTTCCTATTTATGTTGTTTTCACCTGCTTTTCTTACTATCTGTTATTGAAGAGGTATTTTGGCAAATATAATTTACCCAACTTCAAGAAATTTTTGAAAGCCAGCTATAAGAAAGTATACTTGAAACTTCCAAATTCTTTGGGTTTTTTCCATGCTATGACATTTTAAATTGATCTTCAATCATAAAATAAGGCCAGCATCAAAATACAATTTGTTTATCATATTTCTAAGCCAACACTGCTCTTTCTACTCCTTCTTCCAAATATTTCACTAGTTTTTATTTCTTTTGAAGAAGTTGATAAACCTTGAGTAACCCAGTACTGTCAGTTTTCTACCATTCCTTGTCTGCCATTAATTCTTAATGCAGAATTGCAGAAACAGCATGAATGATGCATCACATCAACCGGTCATAGCATTATAATTTCTTGGTGACTTATTAATACAGTTCATCAACAACATACATTCCTTAGCTTTGTTTTCTTTGTAGTAACAGTAGTTAAACAGGATTTGTAGTCTTTTCTTGGTGAAAAGCATTGGAGTTTTTTTCTGGGAAATAGGAGTTATGCAGTGCTTCTGGTAGATGCCAAACTGGCATTTATCAAAGTGAGTGTTCTCTTGTAATTCACTTGGTGGCACGGCATGGTTGAATGACAAGAGTGATATGCCTGTCCTCCAGACAGGTACAAAGTTAACTGAAGCAGGCTGACAAGATGCTGGATGGATTACAACCATCGTGCTACAGAGTTTGATCAGACTCCTGCTTGCAATGATAGCATGAAGAGAGTTGCTACAAATCTGTGCTACACAGTAGTTAAAAGCAGCTGCTAATTAATCAGATTCTTTAAGGGAATTACAATCTCTGCAAGTTCCTTCATCTGCTCTTCTTAGGAAATGTCTGAATCTATTCTTCCCTTAAGAAATCAACCCCATAACTCAGCCTACAAGCCAAATCTAGTTGCAATCTACTAGCACCTTTAGTCTTTGGGTAAAATAAACTCTGCCTTTTTGAAGAGATGCAGAATCTCCTCTTGAAGATATGATTGCTATACAATACATCCCCTATCTGTTTAATCATAACTGTAAATATCTTTGCATTCTCTTTCATCCAGTTTGGGAAGTCTAAAATTGCAGAGTAATTATCTGAAACCTTTAACATCCTATGTATTTTCATGTCCATAGGGAAAAACAATTCTCTGTTTTCTTTGCCACTAAGTGCTTAGAAAGCCACAGAAAGATAGGAATGCTGTTTAAAGATATTTTGTATACAGGAATAGTATGAAACAGGCAAAAATTATGTAGAAATCCTTTGTTACAATGTACGATCAAACTTAAACCTTCAGTTTTTACTAGGAACTGCCTTCCCCTTTGTCTCATTTTCTGCTGCTGCAGCCTGCTTCCTGGGAGGCTAACAAGCTGTGGGTGACCATGACATTTGCTGGCTGACCTTTGTCTCTCCAGCCTGTAGTCCAAGAACTTTTACCTTGGTCATGACCTGGCAATAGGCTTTGCCACATGTAGTTAACTTGTCATACCTATGCTGTATTTGAAATCCTGCTATTAAATAACAACATTAAAAACAGCACCAAAGCAAAGGAACTATAGATTCACTTTCAATTAATATCTATGTTTTTATGGGCAAGAGTTTGATTATTCATGGGGTGAGAACATGGAAAGGTTGCAATTGCAGCTGAAAATTAATGAGTTGTAATAATATATCGGTGGGAAATGTTCCTGTTGCTTGTGCTGCAGTCATTGTCATGGGATATTATCATATACTTTTTAAATCACATATGGTAACCATAATGTGCTGGAAGAGAGCTGTATCTATTTTGGTCATCCTTTATTCTTGACAGCTCTCAAGGTGACACCAAATTATTCTTCTGATCTTACAGATTCATGTGGAGCTGCTTCTCAGAGTTGATCTAAGACATGTGAGAAGAGTTCTGCTTGAAGTAATATTGTCAGACAGCATATGGAAGTTGAACTAAATGTAGCTCAGCTTTACCCTATGGAATCAGATTCATTAAGGAATTATCCAAAAACCTTAAGTATCTGAGTTGCAGGTGTTTGAGCTCGGATGTATACATGTTATGAATACATGTGGCCAGCCAGCCTCCTTCACAGAGAGTGAAGGCTGACACATATTTTGGAAGTACAATCTCTAGAACAACACATGATCTTGAAAATATCTCAAGTTAATATTTTCAGAAAACAGAAGTGATGTATGTGGTGTGCCCACTGAGGAAACATACGTTTGAGCAAATCTTACTGCCTTTCAGAGGTCATTCATAACAAATGATAGGAGGTATGCACATCTGGCTTTAAATATGTTTCATAGTAAGAAGGAGTTTCAACAAGAGTAAGGTCAAATTTTCAGCTCAAAATATGCATCACATGAAAAAACTGCAAATCTGACAGCAATCCATGTTTGCTGCTTCACATATGTTTAGTATGAGGTGTGTTGGAAAATTTGACTCAAAGGTGGTGAGATTGCTGATATGAGGTGAGGATTTCTAGAAAAGCTGCATTAATGTGGAAAAACAGGACACACTATTGTCAGTCACTGACAACCTGTTGATAACCAGAAATAGTTTATCAGGACCCCAAGGGGCCCTCAGCCTTTTAGTAATGCTAGTCAGGTCAGAGCATGGTCCTACATAGCACAGTGCAGAGTAGTCAGCTGTAGCTACATCTTAATTAAGTAGGTACCTCTCAATATTTTTAGCAGTGCTTGAACATGGTGTGCGTAAAATTAGCTGCTCTAACAAACCACTGTATTTGACTCTTCCTTTCCTACAGAATATAAAAACTTCAGAACAGGAAGGGAGGTTAGTACTTTTAAGAAGCAGCAGAATAAATTTGGAAGATTAGTGAAAAGAAAGATCAAGCAAACAGGTGTGATATGAAGGATCTGACTCACAACTCAAGCTCAGTAGGAGCTCTGAACTAATAGATGTGACAGGTAACGGCTTCTAATAGGTTTTCTACGATGAAAATGAGTTCACCCTAAACAAATCAAGGGAATCTGAGACAAAAAGAGGTAGGAATAATGCCTGATCGTATGTAACAAACTAGAAATACTCAGAAATGTCTAAATTTATCTTCTTTTTCTGTTAAAAAATGTGAAATAAATAGCACCAGCACCCCAGGTTCCTTTCCAAGCACTGCTTTCCAGCCTCTCATTCCCCAGACTATACGAACATCCGGGGTTGCCCCATCCCAGGTACAGAATCTGGCATTTCTTCTTGTTGGACTTCATAGGGTTGGTGATTGCCCAGTCCTCTAATTTGCCGAGGTCCCTCTGCGGGACCTCCCTGCCTTCAAGGGAGTCAACAGTTCCTCTCAGGTTTGTGTTGTCTGCCAAATTGCTTAATATTCCTTCCAGTCCTGTGTCCAAGTCATTTGTGAAGATGTTGAAGAGCACGGGGCCTAAGATGGAGCCCTGTGGAACCCCACAGTGACAGGTCACCAGTCTGATGTCACCCCATTCACTATTACCCTCTGTGCTTGAGCTGTAAGCAAATTGCTCACCCACCACATGATGTGTTTTTTCAGATGTGTGTTCAACAGCAAGCTGAATATAAGTCAGCAATGCCCTGGCAGCCAGGAGGGCCAACCATGTCCTGGGGGGCATCTGGCAAAGCATCACCAGCCACTCAAGGGAGGGGATTGTCCCGCTCTGCTCTGCACTGGGGCGGCCTCACCTTGAACATTTTGTGCAGTTTTGGGTGCCACAATATAGGAAAGATATTAAGTTATTAGAGAGCGTCCAAAGGAGGGCAGTGAAGATGGTGAAGGGCCTTGAGAGAAGCTGTATGAGGAAATGCTGAGGTCACTTGGTCTGTTCAGCCTGGAGATGAGGAGATGGAGGGGAGACCTCATTGCAGTCTACAACGGCCTCGTGAGAAGAGGATAGACAGACAGTGATCTCTTCTCTGTGGTAACCAGTGACAGGACCCATGGGAATGGCCTGAAGTTGTGTCAGGAGAGGTTTAGGTTGGTTATTAGAAAAAGGTTCTTCACCCAGAGGGTGGTTGGGCACTGGAACAGACTCCCCAGGGAAGTGGTCACAGCACTAAGCCTGACGGAGTTCAAGAAGCATTTGGACAATACTCTCAGGCCTGTGATGTGACTCTTGGGGATTGTCCTGTGTAGGGCCAGAAGCTGGACTCAATGATCCTTGCGGGTCCCTTTCAACACAGTGTATTCTGTGATTCTGTGAAGAAATCAGCTCACGGGAAAATACTTAACTGAGAATCTTGGGACAGACTGGGAACACTTCCTGCAAGGACAGTTGCAAAGATTGACTGTGAGATGAATTTCTATTAGAGGTTTGCCAGTTTGCTCAGCTTTATGCTTGGCATATACCTATAATGTAGCCTCAGGTTTTTGACCCAAGTTTTAATGGATTGACACCCCCGGAACCTCCCATCCTGTGTGCTGCCCTAGAAATCAGCAGTCCAGGAGAATTTTCAGTTTTACTATGCCCGGTAGAGTGGCACTTAAGAGTTATGATTCTTTCTGATACTGTTGAAAGTTCTGTTTGAAACATCTGAAATGAAATCTCATGATTTCAAAACGAAATCTGGTAGAAGTTTTCTCTTTCCAAAGATGCGATGAAATTTCTGAAAGTGTTTTAGAACAACATGGAAATATCATTCTCTTCCAGTTTTGTAATTCCTACTTTGCTCAACTCTAGCAGTTTTGTAATAGAATGACAAAGAGTCCCCCGCTCACTTGCTCGAGGAAAAATATCATCATCATCATGGCTAGGCTTCGCGAACAAAGATTTGGGAAGGCAGGTGGTGGCGGTAGACGACCCATGATTCGGAACCATACAAGAGAGTAGACAGCACTATGGCTCTGTAAACACTGATCTTAGTACTTTTCTTCAAGTGTTTATTATGCCATACTCTTCTATGGAGTTTTCCAAAAGCACTATATGCCTTTGCTAACCTGTTGTCTATCTCTCCGTCAATCTTACCATCTGAGGAGATGAGGCTACCAAGGTAATTAAACTGCTGGACTGATTTGAGCTCTGATTGGCCAATGGTGATGTGGGGATGATGGGAGACTTCCTGAGGTGCAGGTTGATGGAGGACCTCTGTCTTCTTTCAGCTGACTTCCAGCCCAAAGAGCTCAGCAGCGTCTGCGAAGCAGGATGTTAAACGCTGCAGAGCTGCTTCCGTGTGTGCAACAAGGGCAGCGTCATCAGCAGAAAGCAGCTCCTGGACAAGATGGTTTAAGGTCTTAGTGTGGGCCTTCAGTCGCCTTAGATTGAATAGACTTCCATCAGTACGGTATCGAATGTAGATACCGTCCTGATCATTGAGGTCTGCTGTGGCCCTTTGGAGCATCATGCTAAAGAAGACTGTGAACAGGGTAGGAGCGAGCGAGAACACAGCCTTGTTTCACGCCATTCTTAATTAAAAAGGGCTCAGAAAGTGTGTTGCCATATCTGACTTGGCTGTGCTGATCCTCATGGAGCGAGATGATCATTTTAAGGAACTTGGGGGACAACCTAAATGTTCCAAAATCTGCCACAGACCTTTTCTGCTCACAGTATCAAAAGCCCTGGTGAGGTCGACAAAGGTTACATAGAGACCTTTGTTCTGTTCCCTACACTTCTCTTGCAGTTGCCTGAGAAAAAATACCATGTCTGTGGTACTCCTGTTGGCTCTGAAACCACACTGACTTGATAAAACACGCTAAATATGGAACAAGAGAAGACAAACACAAGAGAAGACAAAGGCACCAGCATGGGGAAAAACTGAATTATTCAGGATAAATGAGGCCAGAAAGAGAAGTTGTCTTTGAAAGGATGGTTTCTCAAGCTGAAACTTTCTATCCATTACCAGCTGGTACATTGTTAAAGTTCTAAGCAAAACTTTCTTCCCTAAATTTGCTTAAGTAAACCTAGAGAGAAAAAGGTAAGGAAATATTGAACTGCTGAACTGTTCTGGGTGGGAAGAGGAAAAGGATAAATATTATTACTAAGTAAAAAAAATATTATTACTTATAAAAAAAGCCTTGATAAAACACGCTAAATATGGAACTTTTAAATAAAGAAGCAAAGCAAATGAAATGCTAAGTGAACATAGTTACAGCTGAAAGTCCCTCTCCTAAATATGTCATATTATCCTACTTCGACTAGCACAGCAGAAACCTTTGAAAACTATTGTAACACTCTGTGGTGAAATCACACAATCTATATCATAACACGCTATGAGCTGATGTTGTGGTTTAACAACAAGGACAACTGATTATTAATGAAGGTTCCTGCTACATTAATGTAAAGTTTTTTACCTGTTTGCATATCCACTGAGGATCTGTGAAAGCCCCGGACAGACAACCCTTCTACCAACATTTTGGCTTTGTCATACAGGCTGTTAGCAATATAGATGTTGCAAAGGGCACTCATTCCTTCTTCTACATCTAGACCTCCATCTGGAAAAGTAGTGTGGGACTAATTCATCTGATTTCCACTTGTCCAAACATATAGGATAACACAGTGGAACATAGATATGTCTGCTACGCATTGCTTTAGCCATGTATATTTCTCGTGAGCAATGTGCAATGAAACACTTATGGTTGAAAGGGAAAACTGCTATGCTTCTGCTGTCTGTGATACACTGGAAGTGTCTTTCTATGAAGTGGTGAGAGTTTGTCCAAACAAGATAACTATTGTTTCACATTAAGAGAATAATTCAGATGCTCATCTCTTTCATGTCATCACCAGTAATGTTGAGAATTGAGGCATGAAGTTGCCCACAATATAAATGTTTGCAATCTTGATTATTTTCATTAACTCTCACTGTTTAGAAAAATGGATTTTGTCTATATACTCTCTGCAAGAATTTTTCTATTCTGTGCCACTTAGTTATGATGTTGGAAACAGGGATGTGCTGCCCAACTTTTTGATGGAGAACTGTATCAGTATTCAGGGATTCTGTCCTCTCAGTTGGAGGCAGAAGAAGAAGAAGGCTGGAGCTGTTACCATTTCTAATTTTTTGTTGTTTTCTTCAATAAAAACAAATTCTATGCCAGTGTACATAGATGAAATAACATTCATAGGCTAATAAATGCTTTTGTTTGCTCTCAAACTCAGCTCAAGAGCACTCCTGTAGGACAGTGCAAATATAGGCTCTGTTGTATCATTGGCTTTCAAGACACTAATATAGGATTCCTCATAATGTTAAAGCCTTTCACGGTAAATGTCTATGCTGTAAATTTTGATGTACTTCCCAGCTGAATGGATGCTTTGAGTGAAGACAGAGTGGTTGGAGCTAAAGTAGATAGCTTTGGTTTACCTCTTCTTTATTATTCAGTCCTACTGAGAATTTGAAGTAGTGATATCAAGGGATGTTGATTGGCTGGAGTTTGTAGATTGAAACAGAGTGCTACTTAACTTTGGCCAATATCATACAACTAATAATATTAGTGGTGTGAATATGTAGATGCGTAAGACAGAGACAATGAAATATGATGTTCGCAAATAAATCCATTGACAGATGAGTTTTCCCTAATAATCATTCAATGTGTGTTTTTTGTGCAAGTCCTTCTGGATTTTCAGGAATTAGAGAAGTACTTTCGAATAGTCTGTGTATGTGCCATTTCTTACGTGCTATTTATATTGAGTCTGATTTGTAATGTTTGGTTTGCATATGTTGGCCATATTCATGCAGTGCATCTCGTCTGATGCTTTTTCTAGAGCTAAAACAGTTTCTGCTCTCCAGCATTCGCGGAGTATTTCTCCTTACTACGGCTTTTAAGTGGCAGATGTGAGAGTTAAGTTAGCTATTAGTGTGCCTAAAATGGGTAATGTAAAATAATCGATCCATTTTCTAAATGCTGTTCTGGTGTTGTATAGACTTCTTCATAAATATCTATGTACTTCTGATATTTCTTCCTAGATGGAATTGCAGATATTTATGGAGTCAAGTAATTTCCTTACCAGTTCTGTGTAGCTTCCTAACTAAGAAACAAACTTTGATTTCTCTTTTCTTTTGGAATCAAACAGTGATGGCAAGATTACTTTCCAGCTAATTATTAATGACATTGATTAACAGTTTTCAAATCGTTAATCCTGTGCAAAGCTCCTGTGTTCTGCTGCAAATCATAGGTGACTTTTAAAGGACTGTCAATACTGACACTTTTAAGTACTATGCAATAAAAAGGGCAAGTAGTGATGGGAAAAAAAGAGAGAGGTGCAACTGTCCTGAGAAAGATCAACAGTCCTAAAATTCAATAAGTCCTTACCAACAATATTTCAGGGAGTGGTGTGTTAGTTATAAGTGAATCCCAAGGGCCCTTCTGAATGGGAATGCCTGTCAACTGTGGCAGCTGTAAGTTACAGTCCTCCAAGTGCACATTTGGTCCTCTGCATGCTTGTCATGCAGTCTGGTGGCCCAAGGTTAAGCCAGAATTAGGATATTTATATCCTGAATATTATTATCACTAACCCACGCCAGGGTTAGGCACAGTTAAGCTGTATTTGGCCATTGCGTTAGACTTCTCTGCACTTGAGGGAAATTTCCAAAAAGAAGAGGGAAAGGGTTGAATGGTATCAGTAGTTACCATGCAGCAAAGCGACAGCTAAATACTCAGTATGCATAGTTCTGGTTAGTGTCTATGTGTGCTGAAACCTGACCAGCTCTCACAGATGTACCTTCTGTTACTGTGCACCATGCCATACTGTTCTTGCTCAGGCAAAAGCACCAGCAGCCGAAGGTGGACCATGATCCTGTGCTTTCAGGCCTTACGTTTTACTCTTCATGCCCTAGAAATTAACTAGAGTAAACAAGGTGAAATATAGAATCCTTACAGCCTTTCATCCAAACAGAACTCTATAAACAAATCTCAGTTTATTATTTTCCACATCCCTCAATTTTCTCAGACCCACCCTTCTCATAGACCGACAAAAATGTTTAGCATTTAACTGAAGAGCTATATCAGGCTCCAGCTGAACTTGAAATAGTTGCAACCCTCAAGCATCCAGGTCTTTCAGAGACTATGAAATCCAAAGTGTGTGCAACACAGACTCTGCAGAATGAAGTCACAGCAGGAGATTTAGTTTGTCTCATGGGTCCCAAAAATTCATGCTTGAGTTTTTATTCCCAAGGCAGAAGATAGATGTGAAAAAATAGAAGTCTGCAGATAACATGATGTTTGCAGTAAAACCATATATAGCCCACTGAGCTATCAAAAGGTTGTGGTTCCCATCCATTTGTTGTAATGAATGGGAATTCCCTTTTAAAGGCCTAATACTGCAAGTTTTAAATTGTTTGCTCTGAGTGGCTGGCTATGTGTTTTGAATGCTGTATGTAATGCCAGTTAGAATATTCTTAAGATGGTACCTAGAAAAGGAAAAAAGTATAATTGCACCTTTTCTGTAAAAGATACACATATGTAAAGCCATGCAACCAGGTTCAACATGCACCAGAAGGCCCAGGACAGAGTGGAGAAGATGAGTAGGAGGGTCCTCATAGATGCAGCTCCACAGGTGTAAAACCAAGAGCTGTGCTCCTGACCACATCCTTTGAAGTGGTTTCTAAACCACACCAGTTTGAGGGAGCCTGGGAATAGCTTTCATCATCCTTACTGCCCTTCCTTGATTAGTATAAATGAGCTTGAGACTGAGGGATGAAAAAGGCTTGCTTGTTCTGTCTCTCAGGCAGGTTTCAGAGAAACACTGGAACTGAATCCTCTTTACTTTTAAGTATTTTGCATGTGAGACTAACACATCTGCCTGTCCAATTGGCTATATTTAACACATAAAACATATATGTGGTTGTGTTGCAACTGACATAATTATTGTGTGACAAATGACTGGCAAAGTGTCAGTACCCACTATAATATAATTTGAATATTCTGGACTACCTGTGCTAATCAGTAGTTTGTCTCTGAGAAGACTGCATTGATATTTTTCAGTAGTTCTTGCCAATACTGATTTTTAAATCTAATATGGTCCTATTCTATAAAATATAGTAAATCTAGGTGAATGTAATTTACTTAACATTTCCATTTTCTATGATTTGATGATTCCAGAATGAATAACAGTTATTCAGGAAGGCAGTTGTTCTCATTTCTTTGTGTGCTTCTGGATGACTTGAAATACATCTTGGAATTACCATGCCATGCAGATGTAGAAAAATAAAGCTAAACTCCATCTTGATGGCCTTATATTGAGAAAATGCTCAGAAATTTTCATGTGTTTTATGGTATCACTGACCAATACAACTCATTCTCTTCTTGTCAGTCTTGTCGTACAGGGGTCTGGTTCTAAAATCCTTCTATTACTAATTAGTAATAGTAGGTTATAATCTGTCACTTTTTATGGTTTCTCTACAATTACACTAACAATGCAGTTCAGCGGCTTAAGATATAAAACAACAAATTTCACCCAAATAGCTAGTCAGGAGATTCCCAATCCCATATGTCAAAACAGTCATTCGTTGAAATAAAAATTGATATTCAAAAGAAATCTGGTTTACAAATGGGCCCAAATATCCTCTGTTGTCAGAAAGAAAAGAAAGTGGGTTTTGGTTTAGAATTGTTTCCTATTCCAAAATTTTTGTCAAACTACAATAAAAGGAGGGCAGGAGAATGAAACTAAACAAAGCTATTAGATAAAAAGACATAAATCAACATTAGTTCAACTAAACTAAAAAATAGGAAGAACTTCTAATATAGCAAGACTATACACAACTTAAGGCTTCGTACATCAAATTAATATTTTAAACAGCTGCTTAAAATCAGTGGGACAACATGGCTCATACTGCATACTGTGACAGACAGGGGTAACAAAAGCACTTTTTGGTAGCTTCCACTGTCAAGAATAATTTTCTGGAGATTCCCAGTTTTGTCCTGGTTCATGTGAGCCTCTTGGAAGCCTTAGCAATCTAGCATTTAGGATCCATTTCCATGTGACAAAGGTATGTTGAGATGTGAGGAGACCTGCAACTCAGAAACTGGAAGACTCATTGTCTTCTACAAATAACACAGTTACTGTTACCTGTCTATCTGGAAGCAGCCAAACTCCAACATTGTTCTTTTGTGTTCCTTCACTGTGGTTGTGACAGTACTGTTGATGAGCTTTTCTGTTGGCAAGGCTCATAACCTTGGATTGAGTTGGACCACTCTTCTTGTTTCACAAATTCTGCTTCCCTAAATGCCATGCTTTTTAATCTCTATAAATAATTATTCTGTGTCAGGGGCTAAGGTCATCTACTCTAACACCAAGTCAATTGGCCATATGCATGATAACCTTACTGCTATTAAGAGAAAAGGCCCAGCATCATATTGAGCTGCTAAGTATATAATTTTCAGTTCCATGTTGCATTCCACAGCAGTGTCAGTGTGCTATTTAGTGGGTATATTTGCATACATGTCTTTCTAATTCTGGCACTAAAAGTTTCAGAAGCAATTGTTTCCATACTTTCAAAAACCTACTCTAAATGACAGAAGTTCCTTAAAGCTAGATAAAATATTCTCAAGTCAATGATAATTACACACCATTTTGACAGTTCTCACAGTTTAACATCTCTCCTTAAAGGAGCTAATGATTACATCATAATCTCATCTTTCACTAAAAAAATACATACATAAAAAAATAACACTTCAAAAACTGGCCTATTGAGCAAAACATGAAAGAGAAACACTGCAAATGAAACATTTTTAGGTAATAAACAGCCCTTAACATGTATTTGCATTTAAATCACATTGTTTTTAACGAATCTTCAGCTTCTTGTGATCTGGACTTTTTCCTTCACTTTTTTTTTTTTTTGATCACTTGAGGTTGGCGAAGAGAATCACAGAATCACAGAATCATTTAAGGTGGAAAAGACTTCCTAGAGTCCAATCTTTGACTGACACCACCTTGTCAACTAGACCACAGTTAAGTGCCGTGTCCAGTCGTTTCTCTCTTGAACATCTCCAGGGATGGTGATACCACCACCTCCCCAGGCAGTCCCTTTCAATGTTTAACAACCCTTTTCATGAAGAAATTCTTCCTGATGTCCAATGTGAACCTCTCATTGGATAGCTTGAAGTTATGTCCTCTCATCTCCTCACTTGTTGCCTGGCAGAAGAGGCTGACCCCCAGCTGGATACAACCTCCTTTCAGGTAGTTGTAGAGAGTGATAAGGTCTCTCCTGAGCCTCCTCTTTTCCAGGAAAAATAACCTGAGCTCCCTCAGCTGCTCCTCATAGGACTTGCTCTCTAGACCCTTCACCATCTCTGCTGACCTTCTCTGGACTTGCTCCAGTACCGTGTCTTTCTTGCGGTGAGGGGCCCAGAGCTGTAAGCAGTCCTTGAGGTACAGCTTCACCACTGCAAACACATGATGACTTTCCATGAGAAGAAATTCTAAAGACATTCCATTTCTGCAACAGAAGATACCATACATACTTTAAACAAGAGCAGTTTTCCTTTCAAAGAAAAATGCAAAAAGTTTCAATACGTAAACTTCATTTCCTGTTTACAAATTACATTATGTTTGCAGTCAGGTACTGCAATTTTCCTTGGCATGGGATTTTTAGTTTAAAGTAAAGTTGTTTAGCTGCGGGCAATTCTGAAACCTAGACAAATACTGCAGTCTTTGGTAAAGTGACCTCTCAGTTCTATGGTATTAAAAATGCAATTATAGAGGTTGTTCCTTGCTGTGGAAGAAGTAATACACCACATTTTCTCTGAATTACAGTTAAGAGTTTTGCAAAATTTACTCCTAAGTCAATTCTATGCAGTTTTAGCAAGCCTCATGTCAATCATCAGAAAGTATAGGACAGGAAGAAGGATCAATAGTAATGGCAAACCAAAGTTTTGTGAATTTAATTTAAGGTTTTCACATTTCAAGAGTTTAACTTTCAGAGAGCCTTCTGAAATTCCTTTAATTCTTGTTAGTTTAAATTGGCTATTTTTCAGAATATCCTTCCTATTTTTGGTGCTGACTCAGATGTAAAAAGATCCAAATTAATGATATGCACTTAGTACTACAAATGATGTGACCTGCAATAGACTTTTTATGGGCACAACTGTGTGTGGCAAAGCCACAGAGTACTTTTCAGAACACAGTAAATAGATCAAAGCTAAAATTTCTTAGCACCTCACGCTATCAGAAATAAAGCCACTCCACATTTTTAAAAGCATAATAATTTTTTTTTACTTAGATTGTGAAGAATTTGACCCAGTAATGACTCATATCAAAAAGATCAGTTGAAAATGACTTGTGAGGAGTAAGAGCTTAGTATGAAGTTGAGTATAGAACAGCTATAAGCTGCCAATGTGATGCAGTCAGAAAGAAAGGCAAACACAATACTAGTATGAATTAGGAGAAGTACTTCCAACAGAAATAGAGTACTGTTACAGTCAGATCCCTCTACTCAGCTCTTGTGAGACCTCACCTGGAGTACTGCGCCCAGGTCTGGGGCCCTGTAGGATGACGACCAAAGTGCCAGGCAAAGGTTAAGGCTTACTATCTACAGCCTGCACTGTGTACCCTCTATGTTTTCTTTGCAGATGGAGAGCTGCATAGTTGACATCAAGAAAGGATCAGTTGGCCAAAGGAGAAGGTCCTGTGGAGATAGGATTGTGGATAATCCTGTTTTGGCTCTGATGAACAGCACAGAATGGAACAAAGTCATATAGCTGCAACTTGGAAGGATACCATGGCCAAAAACATAACTTTCAGAGACATAGAGTTATAGAATCATTTAGGTTGGAAAACACCTCCAAGATCATCAAGTCTGACCCTGCCAACTAAACCTCAGCACCAAGTGCCACATCCAGTTGTTTCTTGAACACCTCTAGGGATGGTGACTCCACCACTTCTCTGCGCAATCTGTTCCAATGTTTGACAACTTCGCAGTGAAGAAATTCTTCCTGATGTCCAACCTGAACCTCCTCAAGTGCAGCTTGAGACCATTTTCTCTTGTTCTGATTAAAGGTCATTTAAATATTAAACCACACACCCGTGCATATACTAATAAGTATAATGAAATACATGCTACCATGTATTACTCAACTCTCCTCTTAGATCATTACATTGCTATATGTAACATAGGAGAAGGGGATAAGATTGGGCTGTATATAAGAAGGGTAGGAATTTCACCTAACTTAGCGGAAGGACCCAAAAAGATCTTGCAGACAGCTGACAGTCTACTTTCGTCTCCCTTCTCTTACCAAGAAGCAGGAACAGCTTCTTGGTAAGCTTATGTGTACAGTTGTTATTATTATTACCTGGGTTAGCACAATATTATGGTTATTGTTAGAGCTCCATTGCAGCTAGTGCATTCAGCAATGTCAATTCTGAATCTGTAATTCTGTTGCTTCAATAAACTGCACTATCTGTGAATCTGTGATTGTGAGCTTCTTACTGAATGCGATGGCGCCTGAATTGCCGGATTCGTTCATTGCACTATTTGTGAATCTGTGATAGTACAAGTTCTTATTGAACATGATCAGACTTCTAGTGCCAAACTGTTTATAATCAGAGATTAAGTCTAGCCACACCCAGCCTCTCTGACCTCTGAGGATGAGGTGGAATGCAAGGAGGTTTATTTTTCTGCCAAATTTCTTAATCTTAATGCAACAGGCCCCCAAAATATGAAGGAAGTGGACCAAATCCAGAGGAGGGCCATGAAGACGATCAGAAGTCTGGATCGTCTCTCCTATGAAGACAGACTGGGAGAACTGGAGTTCTGCCTGGAGAGAGAACTTTGGAGAGACCTTTTAACAACCTTTCTAAAGGAGATCTATGAAAAAGCCGATGATAGACTTTTAAAAAGGCCTGTAGTGAGAGGACAAGGGGTAACAGCTTTAAACGGAAAGAGAACAGATTTAGATTAGGTATTAGGAAGAGATTCTTCACTATGAGAATGCAAGGCACTGGAATAGGTTGCCCAGAGAAGCTGTGAATGTGTCATTCCCTGAAAGTGTTCGGGTTGGATGGAGCTTTGAGCAACTAATGGAAGTGTGTCCCTGCCCATGGCAGGGGGGTGGAACTCAGTAGCCTTTGTTCCTTTCAGCCCACATCATTCTATAATTCTATGATAAATGCACAAAGCATCTTTGGTACAATTAATTTCAAACTTGGATGTCGTATTTAAGAGAGATTAGGTCAGACTATAATGAGGGAGGAATAGATGTGAGAGAGCAGATTAGAGAAGGTCACAAAACACTATAATAGTCTAGTTTGCTTTACACTGTAAAACACAAACTGTGAAGGAGTATGTTCCTTTTCTAAAGCAAACAGGAAGAAGAGTTTATATAACAGCAGATTACACTGGCAGAAGCCCAAGCGTAGCCATGGCTCACAGATGTTAAATTAAAGAATCCATTCCACCAGAACAATGCAGCAAGTCACCTTAAACTGGTGACTGACTACAGTGCATGCAGTTGCAGAAGCTTGGTCTTCAGCACTGAGGAGGTTAATTCCAGCATAGTCTGTTGTGAAGACCAAAGAGGAAAATAAGAGCTGATTTGGATTTTTTTTTCAGTGAAATCTGTTTCTTGTCAGAAATTCCCATTCATTGAACAAAAATTTTGCCATTCTTGTTTGTAATTTCTCTATTCCATTTGCTCTTCAAGATTTTAATTCTGTTTTTCAGTAAGGATAGCACTTCTTTGTATATCCTTTTTAATAGCAAATACACTTTTTCTGCTTCCTTCTGGTTCTAAACCAAAACGTATGGAAGAATCAGATGACACCAAAATCTTCATGCTATGGGGATTTGAGGAGTGATGATAGGATATTCAGTACTCAGACTTCAGAAAATATCTAAAATTACAAGTACAGTAGCTGGCAGACCTAACAGGTTTAGAAATCTATCCCCAAAAAGGCACTGAAAAATGGCAACAAGCACAGAAACTGTCTTACACATGGGACGAGTGTCCACCATTCAATAAGGAGCAACACTGAAAGTGTTCTCATCTAAAGCCTTTTTTTGAGATTCAAATATGTGGTTTAGTTCAGGTGATCTGACCCTTTTTTTTCTTGTTTTAAAAATCATTTTAATCCATTTTAATTTGAAAGACTAAACAACTCTTTAAGTAGTGATAAATGGGGTAGCCTACATGATGGATTCACTCCAGACTTTAGAAGTGCTGAACACATGTGCAGTCAAACATCTGAGGTAGTCTACAGCTGCTGACACTAGGAGCCCTACATTTTGGCCCTGAGTTAGAGACTCTAGGCCCTGAAATTTCTGGTCACAAGGAAGCTCTGCAGCAAGGGCTGTCCAGCTTCCCTGCAGCAGCAGTCCCCAGGCACATGCTGAATCCTGTCAGAGGATGTCTTCAGAATCTGATTCTAGGTACTATATGATCTGTATGTACTGGATGGAGATTATTTGAAAATCTGAATTATTTAAAATCCTATCTCTGAAATGTATCCAACCTATACTTCTTTGAAATATCAGCTCATCCTAAGGTATAGCTTCAAACAATAACACTTTACACAAACTGCATAAACTGTAGCTTTCCTCCCTCCCTGCCTCCCTCCCTCTTTCCATTCCACTGCTTCCACAAACACAAAATCCAAAGAGACCTTCTTTCATCTTCATCAGAACTTCAGCTTTTGCTTGGTGTAAGAGTAAAATCTTTTCACTTGCATTACTTAGAGAAGTACATTGGGGAAGTTGTGGTTTGCAGTGTTTTCTGGCACCTACGTATAACCTTAACATATTGAAACGTGTTTAATTGCCTAGTTGAGTTGTAGCTAAAAACCTGAAGTAACACCATGAATAGCTCTGTGTGACATCTTTTATGCTGAAACATTGATACCTTTCAAATGTACTTCAAGAAAGCCAGCAACAATTAGCTGAGCAGAAATGAGCAGCAAAATTAGACTGAGAGATGAGTTACAGTTGGAATTGCCTCCCCTTTTCTTTTTCCAGATTTGAAATAACTTTTAGCTGGGTTTTTTGGAGGGGTTTTTTGGACATTTTTCTCCTATTCTTCAGCATGGGAAAAATGTTGCAAAATGTCAAAAACTCTTACAGAATGGGAGGATAATTGTGTGTTTAGATTTGCAGAGCAGATATAACATGAATAATATTGTTCTTTCCTCTTCCTTTTTTTGCCTTTCCTTTAGTTTCTTTTTGGTCACATGAACAGGGCTAGAGCTATTACAGTATGAAGTGTCAGAGTTCACTGACTCAGACAGAAAGCATACGTCTTTCTGCTACATGACCAGAATATCCTTTAATGTAATTTCTTGACTAAATATCTGTGCTTACAGCAAATGAAGAGCTTGAAAAGTGTAAAAGAGAAAGAAAATTTAGGAACACATCTAAATATAATGCTCTGTTCAATGCCAGAATGTCAAATTTTAAATGGCATCTCACCACAACACTCATCTTATTTGTTATATCTGAAAGATTTTGGTTCATGTAAATGACTGCACAGCTATTGAAACTGGTGTTCACAAAACAAAAAATTAATTCATGATCTGAAAGAAGAGAAAGCCATTGCATTTTTCTCTTCTGACTAAACTGAAAGTGTTGTATTTAAAATATGCAGTATTCTGGAGAGAGAAGGAGGTTTGTGTGGGACTGGCCTCCCAGAAAGATCAAGCAGCAGTGGCAACAACAGCTTTGTTGTTTAGCGGTTTTCAGAGGCACATGCAAAGCCCTTACAGGAAGAGTACATAAAAAACTTTTAAAAAAACACAGTCAAATATTAAATTTAAAGCAGAAGTGAAAATGTGGTTTAAAATAGACTAGGAAACACATTCCAAAGAGACACTTTTCTAGGCTCTTAAATGATGTTAGAGAAAATATCTGCAGGTTAGAGCTGAGAGCGGTCTTGACAATAATACGATCAAACACTGGGAGAGCACTTCTAAGAAAGATTTTTAGAAACCGTTTTTCCAAATTTTACATAACACTTCTGTTACACATAACTTCCATTCAGTGCTAGAGTATGATGTAACTGCCAACTACATGTTCCCAAAACTCGTGATTCCACACTGGCTACATTTACACCGTTAAATAAACAGGGTCCAGACAGCAAGCAAGAGTGTTGGATTTCTGATTGCTGTGACAGATTGATTATTGACTCTCCCCTTTTTTCCACTTGAGCCACTCTGACTGACCTGCTCAAAGATGACGCGACTCTTGGTTTTAGGAAGAGGTATGTTTAGGGACAATTCCCGCCAAATACAGTGTACATGTTCACTCCAGAGTTCACTCCCTCTGCAATACACAGTCCTCCACAGCAGGCCTGTCAACCTTTGCATAACCTAATGTCCTTTCATACCTTCTTTCTGTACTCAGGGGCATGTAACCATTACCCTGAGTTTCAGCCTATAAAAATCCACTCTGGCATAACACATTCTTCACATTACTTCACATAGTCCCAGGCCATCTTTCCAGAAACCTTGTTCACTGGGCCTCTTGTGTTTACTTGCACAGACATACCATCTGGGTCAGGCAAAGGTCCACAAAGCCCAAAATCCACCAGGACCATTGCACCTAATTTCTTTGGCTAAGGATATAGAAGCAGAAATATAAGCACGTGCAAAACAATCAGAGAATGATACTTCTCTTCTTGTTCCCTAATACTTAGTCCTCAAGGATTTTTTGATGTAGAGATTGTTTACTTCTCTTTAATGGTTTCTGCAACACGAAAATTTGCCTATAGTTACAAGAAACTGAGTGTAAACTTTGATTTGCCTAAGTATGTGCAACTAATCCTACTTTACACACTTATTGGGATTTGGGATATTTAAAAAGAGAGACTTTTTAACTCTTTGCACAACGTTAAGCCTGAAGAGTTTGTTTTTGAAGATATCCTCCACTGCCTTGAAGGCCACAGTTTCTTTATTTTATTGACCTAAAAGATGTATTTCTCATGCAGTCATTTGACTCTAACAGCAAAGGTTTTAGGAAGTTGACCAAACTATCACGAGACTTGGACACACTGAGACAGACACAGAGCATCTGACTGTAGGACCAGGATTCTTATTCCAGGATGTGCTTTTTCTGTCATTTTTTTGAATCAAAGATTCTTTAACTCTTGGGGGCTTTAAAAAAGATAGTATTTTATAATCAACTGTGTTTGATAGCTTATGAAAAATACCAATTTTTAAATATTTTTTTTACTTTTTAAAGACTCTCATTGCTTTCTTACATGAAATGTTAACACTGGCAAGAGTGTTTCAAGGAAGTTGAAGCCTGTTTGTCATCTCTCTTGACAATGCCTAAGTCAGGGCAATCTAATAATCTATTCTAGAGAAATGCTGTCCTTAATGTTACTCTTGTAAGCAGATGAAGAAGTTAACTCATGAAAACATTTTGTGGTAATGAATATAACATTTGTCCAATTGAGCTATCTTAACAGATCAAATCAATACTTTATATGTATTTATTTACTTATATTTATATTTATGGGCAACAAGAATACATTATTGTTATTCAAAAATAAAACAACAAAACAATAAAAAATCCTGTTTTATTTTAGTTTGTCTTTCACAATCATTTGCCTGTTCCATCCTGGGTAATGCTTTCTCTTTTTGTGGCACATGCAGTACAGGTAGATTATGTGTATATTTCCCTTTTTATAGTGCTGAAAACACACATATTTGAATATTTTATATATTATTACAATTCAAATAGAAGCTGTGGGTGAATATTGAAATTGTTGACTGTACCTTTATGAACCATTTTTATGCTGACAGTGTAACTATACGACCATGATGATGATCCCTTCTGGTTTTAAAATTCCTGACCAAGTATGGATTTCTAGCAGGCTATTCATTAGTGCACTTGAAGAAAGAAAGGTGGATTCTGCACACTTTTCTAGTGGAATACAGCTAGCCTCAAAAGGTAAAACAAATCAGCTTCAAAAGAAGCTTAAGTCCCACAGAGTGGAGCATTCCCATAGATTGGCTGCTGGTTAAAAAATCAGTTTGATGCTTTTTGGGACTGGTGAAAGAAATGGCTCAAGAGATTCCTTTGAGCCACAGGAAGGGTTTTGTTTGTGTTATTTTGCCTTGCTGGATCCAGATTTAGACTGGTTCTCATTTTATCTGCACCCTGTTCCCCACCTTCACATGAGTACACACAAAGCAGGGGCTTCAAAACTGACAGCACTGGCCTAACTTTGTTCTCATTAAAAGCATTGGCAAAACTCCCAGTGGCTTTAACAGCAACAGAATTAGGCCAACTGTGAGTGCTTTGAAAAACTCACCCAAGGCAATAAATCTAGCATTAATTCAAAAAAAAAGAAAGCAAACAAAAGAAGGAATGAGGAAAGGGAAAAGAAGGATCATCATTTAGTTACTCAAAGTCCTTTAACAGAAAAAGGACCCTAATTACATATTGCAGTGTAGTGTCTCTGTGGCTGTACATGAGTGTTTGTGTTAAATACTTACTCATTTGCTTAGGACTGTGCAAAGATTGGGGATCTCTTTCCTGGCCACTATGTGCAGAAATTGCTGGTAAATTCTGTTCAGATGGTGCAAAAGTAGGGAGTGGTCTGAGCTCGCAGTTCCAACTCGCCTGGCAGCAGAGCTGGACTAGATTGGGCCAGCACATGGTTCACCACTGCAAAGCATGGGCTGCTTCAACCTACAGTCCTTTGAAGCGCTTTGCTGTTATTTATTTGACATATCTGCATCCAGTTGTTCTCAACTTATCTTGAGCATCTTGTAGTACCTAAAGGGGGCCTACAGGAAAGCCAGAGGGGAGCATGTAGTGATAGAACAAGGGACAATAACGTCAAACTGAAAGTGGATAGATTTAGATTACATCTTAGAAAGAAATTCTTCACTAGGGGGATGGGGTGTAAGACACTGGAACAGATTACCCAAAGAGCTGTGAATGCCCCATACCTGGAAGTGTTCAAAGCCAGGTTGGATGAGGCTTTGAGCAACCTGGTCTAGTGGAAGGTGTCCCTGCCCATGGCAGGGGAGCTGGAACTAGATGATCTTTAAGGTTCCTTCCAACCCAAACCAGTCCATGATTCTAGGATTTACATAATCTTTTTTACCCTTCTAATAATTACCTGTGCTTGTCTTTGAATTACCTCCATTATGCTGATGCTTTTCTGGCACAGAGATAAATTAGATAGCTGTGGACTTTGTGAATAATGGGAAGCACACAGGAAACCATTTAAATGGCATCTGACAATTCAGTCTCAGGTTATTTGCATTTCATGTATGAGTTGGTATCCTCCTCATTTTATTTCATGCACACCAAAGACATGTAATTATGAAGCCAAAATTTTAAAAATATTGGGTTTGGGCTTTTTTTTCACTATAGACATGGACCTTGGAGAAATGGGAAAAAAAATTAAACACAAAAATAATTTGGATATGAATTCAGGAGGACCAGATTTTTGCCACCATTTGCACTGGATATCAGAACTTCCACCTGAGCTTCTCTTTCCTTCTACCACTAATCTTGCAGCAGCCTTTGCCATCTTCTCTGGTCTGCACTGCCACAAAATGAGTAATGCTCAAAGCATTATTGACAACATTTTTTTTATTAAAAGTTGACTTTGGAAGTTGTCCAGGCTCTTCTCAATTGTCACAAATGGTCATGGTTTCTCACCCTCACAAAGAGACTTGCCTCCACAAATGCTGACTCTGTGGATGATGTAGATAGGTGATATTTCCCCCTTCACTGTTCATGAACTCCCCACGCTGCTCTAGAAAAGCAAAAGGGCTTTATATAGGCCCACAGTATGCCATTAGATTTGTGCAAGGATTTGTCCTTATTTTCAGAGTAGGACAGCACTCGTATCTCCTTTTGCCACCTGAGAGGAGAAAAAGAATATTGTGTAACAAATATATTAGTACGTATTTTGTCTCAGACACCTAGTTGTCTGTGATTTTTATTTCCATCAATATTATTATGTTAATCCCAACAAATTTTATTTTCAAATTCTTCTATTCACTCTTGATGTCATGAGGAACTGGATCCAGGTTTTGAAACAGTAAATTAGGAGTGGAAGATTCTGGCATCCTCTTTTAGTCACTAAGGCCTTTATATTTGCATTGCTTCATATTCAAAGACAGATATTCCTCTTCTGGCCTTTTATTAGCATAATTCTTGCACAATTTCATGACCACAAGTTGAAATTTTGTGCTTTTTCAACTAAAAGCAAAGCTACTGAGGCATGATGAGCACAAATAAACAGAGTGTTTGAAAGCATAGTCACTTGAAAGAATACCATTAATCTATCTGAAAATAACCTAGGAGTTTTATGCTCACACAAAAACTACAGTTGGTGTTTTTGCCAAAGAATGCTCCCATCTCGAACTTTGTATCTAGATCTGGGGAATTAATTGATTTGCAGGGCTCACTGGCAGATCTACAAGAATTCATTTTTCATCAACCTGGAATGAAGTGTACAGCCAAATGAAAAGTAGGGAAAATACTGATTTTTGATTGAGAACAAGTTTTAGGTTCTAGGAGGCATTACTTGTTCCCTTTTTCATTCATTCATAAAACTAAAGTTGATTTCCAAATGCTTTGAACTAAAAATAAAAGTATGTCAAAACTAAAATGCTGGCATTTTTACAGTTTTCAGACTCTTTTTTTTTCCTTAAGCAGCTTACAAAAAATGGACATAATGGAATTGCTGTTTTTCAGGAAAAACATTTTAGCCAAAAAAATTTATCCAACTCTATATCTGATATCATCCCATGGTGCTTCTCCACTTTTTTAATGTGCAGCGGGAATGTGCTGAAATGCAAAACTTAGTGCAACTTCAGTAAAACTGTGCAAAAGGACAAGTCAGCACAGAAGACAAAACTATGATATTTAGGTTTTATTTAAAGCTGTTAAGCTGTTAAGCTTTAACTTTGTTTTATTTGTGTCTACATCAACCTTGTTAAACCATACAAGACTGCATAATTTTTTTCCCCTTTCTTTTACTAAACCCTGGGAGACTTCTGACACATCTGCTTTTCCTTATGCTCAAAAGTCAATTGTGATCTTGGAGTGGGAAAAAGTAAATGTTTTTAGAACAGGAAATCACACATGATATAAAATAAATGCATTGTCATTTTTATATTTCCTTGATATTCACACATTGTTATTTTTATATTTTCTTGATATTCACAACTCATAATTTATATTGGTGATTCATTAAAACAGTGAAGGATGACCTTATTCCCTAAATAAGTTAGATGGCATTATTCCATGAATGAGCATGGCCTACATGTTAAACCAAAGCAGCCTGAGATTTTTATGGCAACAATCACACAAAGATGCAAACAACAAACATCTATAGGCTAACAGAATGGATACAAAACCTGAAGAAGAATGATGAAGAGAAAATAAATTTGGGGAAGTTTTAGTTCGTTCACAGATAATTCAGAATTGAATTCACAAGGAAAGAGTGGAGAGATGCTGTAGTGTACTGATCACTTTTGTGGTAGCCCTTTCATAGTCAATATGTGTACAGTGACAGACTAAGTGGTAGTTATAGCAAGTGGTTCCTTAGTTTATAGGAATGCTACTGTCTGTGAGAAGTTTTGCATTACCTTCACTGGTCTTCAGACTTGGCCTAAAGGTAGCAGTGGTAGCAGCTAGGAAATTTAACTTTTACTGGCAACCTTGCTTTGAAATAGAGGTTCACATCTAGCCATTGTCATGCTATGACTTGTTACAGGAGGACATCGGAGTACCTTCTGTATTCTGCATTTCTGCTTTCTTAGTCTTCAGTAAAGATCAGAGCATCCCAAATGGTGGTATGAGACAGACTCTGCAAGTCTGATGCTGACAATAGCCTAAAATAACTGCAGCACCAAGAGCCTTGCTGGAAACCAGCAGCCCTGTGTGCTAATGAGCAGAGAGGCTGGAGTGGGAAAGAGGACTGGTGAATATAAACAGAAAAGGCTAATTCATCAGTACTTGGATTGTTTAATGACTTGGGAAAAATTCACAGGCCTTAAAAGTGTATGGAGTTTACTGCAACTTCTGTTAACTTTGAATTTCCAAGGTACTGTTGATCACTTATTGAGGTATAGATTAATGTTTGTGTTGCAAAAAAAAAAAGTAAATTCCAATTTAGAGATGTGAGTGAAATTAAGTGGTGTTTTCTGCTGTTGCATTTGGATTGTAAAAGGAAAAGGTATGAAATCTTGGCAAAGACTAAGCTCATTCCTCTGGCATCTCCCATGAGATCTGAAGCTGACTTCTGGTTCTCCAGACATTCTAGAGTATGTCAATCCAGGAAAAACATATTTGAAAACTGCCTTACATTCCTTTTCCAGAACTGAACTTGTTTCTCTGCCAAAGTGGTTTGAAGTAGTCTCTTAGCCAGTACATACCTCAGCCCTTTGCTTCTGAGCACAAAGCATGTAATCAGAAACATCCAAACTGAACTGGAGATAACATTCCATCCTGGGACACTAGCAGATAAAAATGGGTGAGTTTGGAGTTTCCCAATTCCATACAAACAGCAAAAAAGTTGAAGTTTGAAATTTTTGAGTTAAGGAGGAAGTATGTGATCTAAAGAGCAAGAGATTGATATAGAGAAATAAACTATTGTTTTAACGATATTCTAAAAATGCCCCAAGCAATCTGGAGGGCTGTGCCTTCTCTGCAGCTATGGAGTGTTCCCAGGAATATCCAGAAGAACAAGGTGATCCCCACGTCCATGTGTGTCCTGCACACTTTATTATCTTGCAGGCAACAGGAATTTCATGTAGCACCTAAAACAGTAGTTGCAATGTACTAACTCACTAGGTGAGCTTAGGTACCCACTGAGTCACATCCCCTTGAGAGCAGTCTGTGCTCATACTTAAGGCTGTGATTCTGATCAAATGTCTGGTGAAGGTATATGGGAAGCATGATGTCCTTGAAATGTCCTTCACACTGTAGTGTACCTGTATCTCTTTGAGCTTTCTTATATTTTTGTGCATCTACTTGTATTTGCTAACTTCAGGCAAGATTTTGGCCCTAAAAATGCACATAGTAATTTTCTCTGCAGTCAGAACGAGTTCAGACACATCCTCTACAAGTGATTTTAAAACAAAGCATTCATTTCATAAAGCATTTGAATGACTACTAGGCACATATTTGAACTGTCTCTGATAACTGCAGCATTTATTTTGATAGTTTCCTGCTTCAAAGTCTGGCACTCTGATGAAGTCTTGACCACTTCATAAAAAGCGAATGATGGCATTAATATTGCCAGCAGGAGAGTGTAAGCCACAATCATTTGAAAAAAATTGACATGAATTTTTTAGCTGAGCCTCCCACTGAGAGTTGATTGCTACAGAAAAGAGAGGTAGGAATTAGCTGCTTTTACAAATGTCAATATTCTTAGAAGGTTCAATAACAAGATGTGCTGAAAATTATGGCAACCAAATCCTCATCTCCTGATACTAAGCTTGCCACTTCTGTGACATTCTTGGCCTCTTCTAACCCAGTGCCTGGGAATTTGAGGCTTAATCTTTGGTCTACCATATGTTGGTGCAGAATATAGCTGTTGTAAAATGAGACCAAATGGGTAAAAGATCTACTTAAAAATAAAAAATAAAAATAAAAAATTCCCACCCCTTCATTTTTCCTTGGCACAGGCATTTTTATAACCAAATTTCAGTCTCATACTGACCTCTTAATACTGCGTGGGCTGTATTTCTCACTACAGACAGGCAGAAATGTTTTGCTGTTTGTCTTTACAGCCAGCATACTGTCATGCACACCTTTGCTGGGAGCATCAACTCTTTCAACACCAGTCTACACTCCACATTCTCATTCTTCACATTAGGAAACTCTGTCTGGGTTTGTTTGAAGAGTAGACCATATAGGAACTAACATTTCATCAGAGAAACCAAGACTTTCAAATTTCATTGCTTAGCTTTGTAAGATCACAGTTCATGGCCTGGTTAGGTGGTCTCCTCCTGGTAGCCCTTGTATCAACTGGTATCAACTTCTCATTTGGCCTGCATTGCTGAGAGCTTACATGGGGTAGAGATCTCAAACACTGGCACGCATTTTATTCACAGCCTGTGCAGTTTGTGGTGGGATCATGGTGAGGGCAATAAAACCAGATTATTGCCACTGACTCCTGAGTCCCTTAGCTTATGGGGGCCTCCAAGAAAATACTTACTTCTTCTCTACTGTAAGGTATGAGGAGGTGGCTGTACCAGTGTAACAATAGCTTTACATGCCATGATGCCTGACACATTTTCGGGGTTGTTGGGTAATGGTTTCAGATTTTATATCTTTTTTATTATTAATGAAGTATATAACACCCTCAAGATAGCGTCTGCAAACTTCTAGTGTGAGTCTTGGAGGTAAACTTCAGGAACATGCCTTTTCCAGCTTGCTCAGAAATAAAGCTTTTCATATCAAAACTTGGGCTGCTGGGAGACTGAAATACCAACATAGAAATATCATGAAGGAACAAGTTTCACCTCCACCCTGTTCTTCAACCCATGCCTGTTCCTGATGGCTCTGCCCTAAGATGGCTCTATCTACAACAACTTTTTCTTCAATAGCTGACCCTTTGAAATTCCTTGCACCCACACCACTGAGGACAGGAGGCAGGATGAGGCAGTAAATCTGTCAAGGGGCAGAACCCTTTAGCTTCAGTCTTGCCTTTCTCCCAGTCGTGAAGACTTGTTACTTCCCTGCGCAGTGATGCCTTAAGCCCCTAATGTTTTTTTATTTTTCTAATATTGGTAAGCCTTATAAGTTTTATAAGTAGATTTTAAAAGCAGCAATCCTCCCTTGTCCCTTTCCCTTTCCCTCTAGCACCCTTAGTTTACACATTCCTTAACCCTCTTACCCCATTCTATGCTCCCTTTATCACTCCTACCCCCAAATCCAGTAGAAATGTTTAGTTTTTTGTCAAGGCAAGGCCTAGATTGTTGGCAGAACAGCATATCAGGGCCTAAACCACAGAACATGGTCAAAAACTGGGTGACTATGTACCCTTTGTGCTCTGATGAAGATGAAGATAGGATGAATAGAGGGTCCCAAAAAGCCCCCAGACCCATTTTTCAGGGGGTGGACCCGGGGCGGTCCAGAGTAAAGGCCACAGGTGGACACATCTGGGATTGGATGGATGGTATTATAAATTGTAACATCTTGGGCACAACCTGCACGCACCATGTAACATCTTTTGCCTTGGCATAATAAACCCTTTCTTATCTCACCCCTAATTAACTGCTCTGGGAGATTTTTTCAGCACCTAACTCCCACGGCAACAGCAGTGTATGAACAGATGTTTCCTCTTCATAAATTGCCCCCTTTCCTTGCTTGTAAGGAACAGCTACTACCTAGATGTTAGAGGTCTTAACAACTGCAGAGAGTCCAAGAACTGGCACCTTGGTGTAAAAGGTGCTCGCATTTTAAGCTCACATTCAGAGTAAATTTCTGTCTCTTCAAAATTATTCTTATAAGTGGAAGTGAGGGACAAGGGCTCAGCTTGCTGCCTCTCATCTGGCAGAGTACTCTTGGAGCATCAGGGCCTGCTCTCCATTAGAATGGCCTAATTCTGCATACGTCCATATTGATCTGATCTGCGTCATGATCGGTTCAATGTTCATTAATGCAATTGGGTGCAGAAAGCTTTCAGGGGAAATAGATTAAGAGAGAGAATAATATATGCTGCCCTCTTAGAGTAGGAGTGGAATTAGATTATTTTTTTTTCTATTTAGTTGAAACCTACTCAGGGACATTTTAGAAAGGTTGTGTGCAAGGGCCCGCCCTCTCTCCCCCTCCCCCTCCCCTCCCATTCTCCCTTCTCCTTCTCCTTCTCCGTCTTTCTCCTTCTCCTCCTGCTTCTCTCCCTCCTTCTTCACCTTACCCTCCTCTTACCTCTTCTCCTCCTTCTTTTCTTTCTTTTCATTCTCCAGACAAGGCAGTAGTGGTGGTGGTGCACAGTGCATGGAGCCTCTGCCCCTGGCAGAGAGCAAAACCCTCCCTACTGCCCAGCCGATTGGCATTTGGTTTGGCATGACAGTCCAGGCCAGCAGTTTCTCCCACTGAGAATGCAGGTCAGTTTGGAGGCCCAGGGAATAACTCTCCTCTTAATTACGATGTTATAACTGCAATTCTCCAGTGGAGTCATTCACAGTATTTATCTGTGTGAATGAAAGACACACTGAATTAATTTCACAGATTCCACGTTGCATTGGGCATAAGATGGTCCACAGAGGAGGAACAACCTTCTCGTACATTCCCATAGACTCTTGAGAGAATGTATTTGCTCACCTCCTGCTTCAGGAGGAAAAAAAATCTTGTCTTTTCTTGTTATATTTCTGATTAGAATCAGAACTGCTGGAATTGTTCATTTTAGAGAAGATACAGGGGTGCAGAGCAGTTCTTGGTGAGCATGAAAAGTTAATGAGATTTCTTTGAACTAGAGGCACCAACAACCATATCGTCCCAACTGATATGGACACGGCACATTTCTGAGTTGAAGACAGAGCACATAAGAAATGCATGATATGAAAGCTCTATGGGTGTCAGCTGAGAACATAGATTATATGTACCAAATAACACTATCATGCATTTTTAAAACTGGCAGGAGAAAGCACAAAGAATTGTACTCTGAGATTTGCTGCAGAGTGCTACTGTATGCTGGTTTCATTTGATTTTTTTCAAACTCCCTTTTCATTCTCCACACAGGCAAGGTCTCTGTCCATTGCTGTTTCTACTGAATGACCATTGAACTACTATTGAGCTGAACACAGCAGTAGAACATGTAACTGATAGAAAATACACTTAAATTAGGGAAATGTAAACTATTTACAAACATTTGGTTTGGCCACAATGCAGCAGTTATTTCATCGTGCAATATAATTATAATTATGGAGGTAGACTTGTTTGTATCTCCTTGCTTCTAGTTGCAAGAGGAAAATAGAGTAAAGATGCAAGAACATAGTTTACATAAAGGAGACTTTTATAAAACAGAACTGGAGAAAAACCTGAGGGGAACTGCTGTTCAGTTCCAACATGCAGTCTGTGCAATGCACAGCCATACCGAAAGAATAGCAAAAATTGAACAGAGAACAAAGATTTCTGAGTGCCCTGTCATAGCTGTCATTTGGTGTCTATGTCAAAAAGTAAGCACTCCAATGCATATTCTTGTCCTTATCTTGGGAATTTGCTTTATATGGTTAGTGATTCCAGTCTGCAGTTGCCGTGAGGGATTCCTGACCTCTCAGTCACATTGATTATCTCCCTATGTGGACATACAATTACTAATAGAAAAACAAACTTTTCCAGGACAGAGGAAAGGAAGAAAGGAAAGTTTTATCATGCCAGCTTTTAGGAAATGGAAGAGCAGAAATATGTAGCACAGTCTTATGTGTTTCTGTATTAATACACTCCAATAGTCTTGAATACTTCTATGGCATCTAGAAATGTACCAAGACAAATTCTTTTGCCTGAGCTTCTATTTTTGGCGTTAAGGCTTTTCAATTAACTAAACAACAGTGAAAATTAATGTTGGGAGGAGAGAGGAAAGTACTTTGTAGTTGCTGTGATCAATTTACCAGTGCAGCTGACATGAATGGGCCATAAGTCCTACTTGATCTTCTTGATAGAGTGTAATCCTTAATTATCTATTTTGACATCTAATGAGCACACAACACGTGTGTGAACTCCCAAGGCATGTATCTGTCTTGCCTTGCTAATCCCATTAGCTGGGCTGTTCCTCTGCTAACTCTACTGCCGTGAGTGACTCATGGATGTAGTGTCTCTGCCATATCTCTGACATGTAATCATAATAATTACTCTCTATCATGAGGAAGGCCTGGAAACAATAAAATCTTCCATCTGTTGACATATGGTGAAGTCTGTACACGTTTTTAATCAAGGGTATAGTTTGTCAGTCTGGTGTTGAGCTTAAAAGGTCATTGCAGACCTTTTAATGATATTGATGTTCTTGCTGTGAAGAGGTAGCTGAGCACTGCTCTATTTGACACAGCACGGGGCTGTGGCATTAGAGTGGGGGAAAGGACAGATGGTACTTCCTCATGAGCAATCAGGCAAGGATTTTTCCTTGAAGAGAAAGAGAAACAATCCTTTCCTTCATGCCTGATGTTGCCAGGCTCTTCTACTTGAACTGTGTTGGGGCTGTAGTCCTACCAACTGTCCCTCACTAACATTGATGGAGTAGTCCATACACTTCCTCACAAGGAGATTCAGAGAATTATCTTTCCTACATGTCTTGCTCTTTGAGGGCTGAGCCTTAGTAAAAATCAAAGTCTGTATGAAAACAGGGATTAACTATGTTGTGGAAGTTGAGATGCAGTGATTCCAACTAAAATCCTGAATTGTTCATGTCTGTATCACCGACAACATCTCCATGTAACTTGCTACAATCCCAATAGAGTGAATACTGGAATGAATTTAGTGATGCAGACATTGGTGGGGTATGGAGTAGCTTTCAGGGTCCAGATGGGATAATTCAACAGGATATCTAACTTCTTTGCAAGACAGTATAGCTCTTAACTGTGTGATCGACCCTTTCTCTAGCTCCATCAGGTAAGCAAACTTTGGTAAGAGCTATAGATGTCCTGCTTTTGACTTCAGCAGAGCGCTCCATTTCAGCAGTGGCAGATGGAAATTTGAAAATCATGAATTTGGGTTAGTGGTCAGCACAAATCTAAGTCTGAATCCATTGGAATGAATGGAATTCATGTCACCCAGCAGAATAGCAATAAGCCGAAGTGTGGTATCCGGGGGGGGGGGGGGGGTGTCATGGAGACAGGCTTGTGACAGTGGTGACTGTTACAGCACATCAACAGTCTAACAGAATTTGGTGTTGTTTGTGATGATGCACCTGTTATGGGAGTACACTCTTGAATGGGGGTGCCACATCAATCTTCACTAAGATGTCCACACTCAGCAGCAATTCATGACTGCAAGAGATATTTAGGCCTTGTCAACCCAGTGCAATGGAAACTGTGCAAGCAGTTCAGTGCCGCGAAAAGATACCAATTCAGTTATCAAAAGCAGTTCTGGAAACAGGGTATTTTCTGTACTAGACCTAAGATGTTGAAGTGACTGCAAGTCTCTCTTTGCAGTTATGATGTCTGAAGCTGTTTTGAAAATTTCTGCACCTTGTTCCACTGTGCAGTGTAGACAGGCACCTAGATATTAATGTCTCCCTTGAGATGTGGATGAGAATGGTGGTCCTTCCACAGCACTGCTAGGTTTGCATGTGACTTAATGTTGAGCTACAATTCATTTTGAACATCTAAATGTTCCTTTTCTACTACTGGGAGTCTTGAACCCTCTGGAGTCTTAGCTCACTGTTTGATGAATACAGAATTTAGGCACTTTTATCATCTTATGGTAAAGTCACATTTTGCAGAAATTTTATGAGATTATTAGAGCTCAGTGTAAATTCATGACAATATTCCCTGTCAAGTTTATAAATCTTATTAGTTAAGCACAGCTTACATCCAACCTAGATTTCTGACTCATCAGCCATGCATGGCTTTGACACTCCTTTGACACTCACCTGTTCCAGTTGCTAAGACTTCTTTGGAGCCAAGGGCTGGGAGAGAGACCGCCCTACTGGGCATCTCTGAGTTCCTGGGTGCTATGTAGACAACAGGTGGGGTCTATGCAAGTCACATGGAGGTACAAGCTAAGATGTGTTGTCTGACATCTAAAAGGCAAAGGGCAGAAGGGGAGAGACCATCTTCGTACACTGCCTAGTCTCTACACCTGATCTTGTGACTGAACTTAATCCATCTGGGGGCAAGGCAGTCAGGTTAATTCACATCCCCTCCCTTCTGTGGGTGAACCAGCTAATCTCTGACTTTGGACTGAAAGGGGAAAGGACTGTTTATGCCAACTATTTCAGTGGAGCAGTGGTAAATAGCAGCTGAGAGTTCAAGCAATAGTCCACACCCAGCCAGTTCTGGTAGAGCTGCAAAGGCAGTGTCTGTCCCAGAGCAAAAGTAACTACTGCAAGGCCAAACTCAGTAATTACAGCTTCACAAGAATGGCTGGTCTTGGATGTACTCTGAAGTTTATGCAGTTCCTGTAAAAATTATTTAGAATGACTTTTTAGAGATCAGAAATAACGGTGTGAATATGATAGCAAAATGCAGTGTTAAATTACGGTTCAATATTGGCAGCAAAGTTTACTGCACCAACAGATAGGTTCCCTAAACCTTTATTCTAGTGACTTTTAATTCTGGCTATTTTTAGGATTCACAAAGTGTTCTGAAATGGACAAGACAACATTAGGTATGAAAGAGATATATTCAGGATGATGGGCTATATGACCTCTAGTTATTAGTAATCATGGAGACACAAGAGCTTTTAAGATGTCTTTCAAGAGATAAAAAATACATGATATATATTCTGTATATCTGCATGGTCCAAATGGTCACTGAAAGGAATAACAAGTTAGACGTGTGCAGCAGGAAAAAAAAAAACCATTGCCTGTAAAATAAGAATTTTGTACCTTATGCTAGAACCGTGGCAATTCTTCCTTTTTGTGGTGATACACACTTAAAGATACAGTGGGCCTGTTTTTTTGCAGAACTAAGTAAATGGGACTTTCATCAGGTAAATATTAGGTAGCTGAATAGAAAAAAACCAGGTCTGGAAAAGGAGCTTTAATTAGGAAAGAATAAGGCATGGCATTGCATGCCAAATCAGGAGGGGCACATCAAGCACAAGGTTCAGAGAAAGTCCCCTTTCCTGGACTCCCTGGGATGGTTAGAGCTGGGGCACTGGGTATCTCAGCTGTGGAGACCCTTATTTCCCACTCAAATGTCTAATCCTTTTCTGCACCTTGCAAAGCCAGCCTCGCAAGCAATCCCATGGCAAAGATTTCTTCCCACTATCTATACCCTGTGAGATGAGTTGTTAAGCTAGGATGATTTCCAAGAGCATTAAAAAAGGAACTAGAGCATACCATTTTTCCTCAGCAAAATGTGTACTATATTTGTACAATGTTTTTTCTTTTGAGAGTTTTTTGGATACATTTCAAAGAGAATATAAATCTCAAGCATGTTTTTATCGGTGCATTTGGTTGGGGTCCTGTTGGTCATGTTTTGAGGTGTAGCTCTATCTGCTGAGGTGTTCTATCCTGCATGACTGTGTTGTGTTGCTACAGTGTGGGAAGGTGTTGCCAGACATTGGGAGAATGGAAGCATGAGTTATTTTGCTTGATAAAATATTAAGGGTTGAGATCAGGAGGCAAGGACAGGGATGATTATCTATGGTAGTGAGCTGTAAGTTACAAAACAAAAAAAATCCATCTGTTTGAGGAGCTGCTGCTTGGTACTGCCATATGTTGCTGTATGGTGGCTGAAATACAATTTTGCCATTGCCAAGAGGATGAGGAGAGTTTCTGAGATCATGCCGGGGAACAGCTCCTGGCCCAGGCCAGACACAGCCATCCCATCCATGCAACTGCAGCTGCAACACTTAGGGCCTGGTGTGGCCCTACTCTTTCAGTGGATAATGCTGTCACCAATTCCAAATGCCCTAATTCTATTGGATAGATTCTATTCTGAGAGAACATTGCACTGCAGAATTACAGCCTGCCTCAGATTTATGTCTAAACCCCATTACACCATTTTGGCAGTGCCAGCAGGTCAATCAAGTGCGTATAAATGGGAGTCAGCATTTTAGGCCGCTTAAAATGAACAAGAAAAGCTCTGGCAGATGAGCAGTGAGTATTTGGGCTGCAGTATTTTCTTTCCTTTATTTTCATTGGCACATTGTGTAATTTATAAGGCAGCTTGAGTGTTTGTGCTGCTTTGTAACAGATAAAACATTCTACTAATCATGAATGGAAATAGGATCTGAAGACAGAGACTCATGCAAGTGGAGAAGATGCTTCAAACATATAGAAAAGAGAAAAAAAGGTCACTGAAGAAATTAAAGAAGGTATTCAGTGGCATGGAAATGGAATCATGACAACACTGGGACAGACTTTAAGAAATAAGTGTAAGAGAAGGAAGACTGAAAACAAAATTGCTTTATCTTGGACAGTTATTCAAAGGGAGAAGAAAATGAAGGATAGCAAATAATTTTGGACAGAACTGGCAGCAGTGGTGGCCAACAGAAAGGAGAGGTTGTCAGTAATGGACAAGTATGTGCTGCTTAAGTCTTTTAAATCAATTACACAGGAAATAATTTCCTCGACTTAAATATGGTAGAGCTGACAGAATTTGGAGATCCTTGCAGAAGCAGGTTGGTCAGAGGACCACAGGACACAGAATTCTGTGTTCTGCTCTGGCAAACTGAACAAAGGAAAGAGTGTAGAATATCTTTCTATAGCTTGACAAAACAGAGGAGGGATGAAGGGATGGAGAATATTTAAGAAAAACAGTTTGTAAAGAACAGGTTCTCTCTTCCCTTCCACAATCAATATCTAGTGTTTGCCTGTTAACAAAAACTTGGATTATAGAGCATTTGCAAAATCCAAATTGTCTTGATGTACTAATCCTGTGCTACTGCTAGAAAAGATGTAGGAAGCAAGTCTTCTAAGTAAAATGAAGGCTGCTAGTGAATGTTATGTATATGGCCTCATTGCTATGAAGCCAAAGTGCTGGTGTCATCAAGTTCTGTGGGAATGGGCATTTCAGAGGAGTGGCTTCAGAGGAATGAAGTTTAGGCTTTCCTTGTCTTGAATGGACTTGTATAGTTTTTAATAGCTGACCTCCAGCCAGTGTGGTAAGAACGGATATTCCCACAGACATTTACAATGGAAAATGATGATGGCTTATTGTGGTAGGATATTTACATAACTCTCCACAGATCAGTTTTATTTGTACTAAATCACTGCTTAATATAATTCAGAGTGTACATGGCATGATTTGCTGTTTATTTGGAACAAAATTTGGATTTTTGTTGTATGTCTCAGATGCCTCATCCTTTCAGAGCCATTCTGAGTGTGCTGCCATTGTTTCTTGCTCAGTTTCAAGGGAAATGTCTGGTTTTGATCAGCTTTCTCCCTGTTGTTCTGGCGATTTCTGATTGACAGCTATATTATTTTTGTTGATGAGTATGAATGGGAGATCATCTTAATACATTAAAGTTAAATACAGATTGAGGATAGTTCCACCCACATTCAAAACACAGAGATGTTCAATGAATTCTGTTGTAATAGTGTTGAAAATACTCTGCTTCTATCAGGGTGAGTCAGTGCACTCTTTCAAAATATACTGAAAGACCCAAAGTATTTAATTTAACATTTCCTACTTCACTGATCAAAATTACTTTTGGTTTGTAAACTTAGGTCACCTTAATATTTTCTCACCCTTAAATTTGCTTTGAATAAACCATAAGGAATCAATTCAAAGGAGATAAGATATGCATGTGATCTATTCATCTTTCAAAATGTTTCCTTTCCAAGAGATGGCCACTTGCTTATCAGGGGAAAGTCAAAGCTACTTGTCATCTGAATGTAGTAATGAAAATATATTCAGCTTAACAAGGAAGAGAAACTGCGTATTGGTGATCTGTTTCACTTTTAAAAATCTGTTTGATTAAATCTTTTGTCAATTCTAGTAAAGCAGATAAATGAGACTGAAAGTCTCCTCATGCAAGCCATACTTGCATTTGCTGCCAGCTTTGTCACGTTGACACTGGAGGCTTGGGAATTGTTCATCAATTTTGTCAATTGTTCTTTCTATTGTAGAAGCAGTATTTCAGTATATGTATTTTTTTAAGTTGTAAAATACGGAATATTCATAAACCCTTTCCCTCCATTCATCATCATGTTAGTTGAACGACTAGAAATGCAAAATTTTAACTACTGCCAAATGAGCACCAGCTAACTTCCTCTCACTCTGCATCTCCTTCCTCTTCTGATGGGTGAGGGGAATAACTAGCTAAGGGTGATGGGAATAATATGCTTAGACTCATAGTCTGGGTCATGGAATATACAACTTGATCTCTATTGTAAAGTACATAAGGCAAGTCAAACTCACGTTATCTGAGAGATGTAAGGTTGAAGTCCACAGCTAAGAAAAAATGATACAGGGCACCTTTGACAACAGCTGACTTGCTCCTTGCCTGTCTTCAAAGGCTTTGAATCATAGCTTGTCTTGTGGGTCTTACATTTTTGTAAAACAGTGTCAGTCTGTTTTGCATCAAAATTACAGTATGCTGTCACATAGCTTTTTAGTGCTAAGAGTACTAAGTTCAGGGAGAAGTCAAAGAGTAACTCATTCTCTCTCAGATGTATTATAAGAAGAAAGGTTGCCTCTTTAATGTTAGCTAAGTGTTTAGGCATAGCAATGTAGCCTTGGCACAAGATATATCTTCCTGTATCATCTCAAATTTACCTGAGGGGTAAATCCCTTTGCTTTCTCTTTGCTTTTCCTCCAGTCTGCCTGCCTTCCTACAAGTCCCTTTAATACAGTTAATCTGTATTTTTAGTTATTCTGTGTTCTTTTTCAGAAACCCATCTTCATTGAGGGCAAACATGTTAATGTTCCAGCCAGGATTTCAAAACTGTGGCCTTCCTATTTTCCCAGGCTGGCTATGAAGAAAGACCCATCCAGAAGGTGGGTTTTGTAATGTGCTGTCATCTGAGCCATTCAATATTTCTTTGCACATTGAGGTTTCATTTAAAATGCTATTTTGTTTATGTATTTAAAGCAGATCATTTTTTTAAATACAGAAAACATTATAGAACTTAATCAATACTTCAACTTTTAACTCCTCTGGGTTTTTAGCTTCTTTCTAGAAGCCATAAAGAGTTTGTTGATGTGGACATTCACTAGCAGAGTCTATGTTCTTTCAGGTGGTGGAATTCAGAGATTCTTGACTCTCATACCTTGTTTTGGGCAGCATAGTTTCCTTCTAACTTGCAGTTTCTCAGGTTTGATAGAATACTTCATTGACATGACCTTGGCTAAATAAATCAAATGGAAAAAACAGTCTTTCTGCACTTTCTAACGAGGCTGAGTCAGTTCAAAAACAGATTATCACTTCAGCAAACTAGTTATAACTCCAGTGGCTTTTTCTTTGGTTGGTTGGTTGTTTGGATTTTTCCCTACTTTCTTTAAAATATTGGTAGTAACTACACGCTGTCTGAATCTTAATGTTAAGTATGTTTTTAAATCACAGTGTATTTAAGGTTTAATGTAGGTAGCCATAATTTCACGTTTAATTTTACTTATATCTATTTTTAAGAGGAGAAAATAATCTAATTCAATTGCATGTCACATTTAGTGATAAAATAGTTTTTCCTTAAAAAGAAGACATCTACCGTTGTCTGCCTTAACATTTAGTGAAAACACATGTTTATTATACTACTTTAAATTACAGGTTAAAAAATACAACAAAAGCACATTAATGTCTGGACATTAGTGTCTTTAGATATAGGAATCTGTGAATGGTTAACTTTGTTAAAGTGAACTGTCCCAGTAACAGTCAATTTCACTGTGCAGCTGGTAAATGTCAAATTAGTTTTATTTCATTCCAGTGGATGATCACTTTTAAATTGGATCTATGCCTATTATAAAATTTCACATCATCAAATTATGCTAGTCAAATGCTACAGTTTCTAACCCTCACTGCTTAGTACAGGACAGCAGCTTCTTTCTTTGTGGTGTTCTTAGTGAACTGAAAACTGTGTACTGTGGAGAATGTCTTTCTAATCATGCTTCAAGTACCTCTTACACTGAGGAAAAAGTTACACCCTTTGCACAGCCCCTCAGAAGTTCTTCCCAAATCACTGCCACAGATTACAAAAATCTCATGGAATGGAAGAAGGCTGTAACTAGCCACAGGTTTCTGCCATTTCAGGGAGATTTGCACCATTATAAGTACTGTTCAGAAGCTTTTGCTGTGATCTTATAACATACATGTTAGATCTATAGGCTGGAGATGGGCTTGAACATAATTTATAAATGTCAGATTTTTCTTTATTTTAACAACTGAACTGTCATCAATCCTTTCTTTTAGTCTGAAACTTTTCATTTTGGGGCTACGTATTTCATAGGCTTCTTTCCCTATTATCTGGAATTCATGTCTCTTTTTCTGCTACCTACAGCAATAGCATCCTCTAGTTTCATCTTAAAATCCATGAAGAATTTTGTGTCATTGCAACAGAAAGCTTTGAAGAAGCAGTTTTCCTTAGGTTTTATGTGCTTTCCATTGTCACATCATCATCATGTGTGTTGGGGGGAAAAGAGAATCATCATGTGTGTTGTGGTACCTTGGGAAAACAGCCCTTGAAAACAAAGGGGTCCAGGAGGGATGGATATGCTTCAAGAAACAAGTCTTGAATGCACAGGAGCAGGCTGTCCCAGTCTGCTGAAAGGCAAGCTGGCAGAGAAGACAGCCAGCCTGGTTGAACAGGGAGATTTTGAAGGAAATTAGGGGAAAAAAAGAGAGCTAATGATTATGGAAAAAAAGGCTGGCTACTCAGGAAGAGTTTAGGAATATAGTTCGGTCACGTAGAAAGAAAATTAGAGAGATGAAGACACAACTTGGACATAATCTTGCCACTTCTGTGAAGGATAACAAAAAATCCTTCTACAGATACAACAGTGGCAAAAGGAGGGGGCAAGGAAAACCTCCATTCTTTATTGGACATGAGTGGGAATATAGTTATCAAAGATGAGGAAAAGGCTGAGGTATTTAACACCTTCTTTGCCTCAATTTTTAATAGTAAGACAGGTTGTCCTGAGGACAGCTGGCTTCTGGAGCTTGTAGAAAGAGGTAAGAATCTGAATAGCCCTCCTGTAATCCAGGAGGAAACTGCTGAGCCACTTGGATCCCCACAAGTCTGTGGGACCAGATGGGATCCACCCCAGGGTGATGAGGGAGCTGGTGGAAGAGCTCGCCAAGCCGCTCTCCATCATCTACCAACAGTCCTGGCTCACTGGGGAGGTCCCAGATGATTGGAAGCTGGCGAATGTCACGCTGATCCACAAAAAGGGCTACAAGGAGGAACCGGGAAACTACAGGCCTGTCAGCCTGGCCTCAGTGCCTGGCAAGCTCATGGAGCAGATCATCCTCAGTGCAGTCACACAGCACCTACGGGATGGACAAGGGATCAGACTCAGCCAGCACGGGTTTAGGAGGGGCAGGTCCTGTCTGACCAACCTGATCTTTTATGATCAGGTGACCCACCTGGTGGATGAGGGGAAGGCTGTGGATGTGGTCTGTCTGGACTTCAGCAAAGCCTTTGACACCGTCTCCCACAGCATGCTCCTGAAAAAGCTGTCAGCCCACGGCTTGGACAGGGGCACTCTGTGCTGGGTTAGGAACTGGCTGGAGGGCCGGGCCCAGAGAGTGGTGGTGAACGGGGCTGCATCCAGTTGGTGGCCGGTCACTAGTGGTGTCCCCTAGGGATCAGTGTTGGGCCCAGTTCTATTTAATATCTTTATTGATGATTTAGATGAGGGGATTGATCTGCAAACTTGCAGATGACACCAAGCTGGGGGACATGTTGATCTGTTGGAAGGCAGGAGGGCTCTTCAGAGGGACTTGGACAAGCTGGAGAGTTGGGCTGATTCCAACGGGATGATTTTCAAGGCCAAGTGCCAGGTCCTACACTTTGGCCACAACAACCCCCTGCAGCACTACAGGCTGGAGACAGAGTGGCTGGAGAGCAACCAGGCGGAAAGGAACCTGGGAGTTTGGATTGACAGGAAGCTGAACATGAGCCAGCAGTGTGCCCAGGTGGCCAAGAAGGCCAATGGATCCTGGCCTATGTCAGGAAGAGTGTGGCCAGTAGGATCAGGGAAGTGATTCTTCCCCCGTACTCAGCGCTGGTGAGGCCACACCTTGAGTACTGTGTCCAGTTCTGGGCTCCTCAGTTCAGGAAGGATATTGAGGTGCTGGACCAGGTCAAGGCTGGTGAAGGGACTGGAGCACAAGTCCTCTGAGGAGAGGCTGAGGGAGCTGGGGCTGTTCAGCCTGGAAAAGAGGAGGCTCAGGGGAGACCTCATCACTCTCTGAAACTACCTGAAAGGAGGTTGTAGCCAGGTGGGGGTTGGTCTCTTCTCCCAGGCAGCTATCAGTAGGGCAAGAGGACACAATCTTAAGCTGTCCCAAGGGAGGTTTAGGTTGGATATAAGGAAGAAAATTTTTAAGCATAGAGTAATCAGACATTGGAATGGGCTGCCCAGGGAGGTGGTGGATTCACCGTCCCTGGAGGTTTTTAAGAGGAGACTGGATGTGGCCCTTAGTGCCACGGTCTAGTAACCACGGCAGTGTTGGAGCAAGGATTGGACTTGATGATCTCAGATGTCTTTTCCAATCCGGCTGATTCTATGATTCTATGATATTGAGACTTTATTTTACTGAAGCACACTCCAGCACTGGCTGCTTTCATCTCCAAGGGATGGTGGATCTGTTGTGCTTGAGCAAACACTCTTGTCCTCGGGCCAGACAGGTCTCATAATTCAGTAAAACTAGTCTGAAGGCTTGGGCATGTTTTCAGGATTTTCTACACACTCTTAACTCTGTGCATTTCTGGAAGAAAAAGAAACAAACAAACAAACCAAAACCAGCCACACAAAAAAAACACCACCAAATGCCCCAAACTAAAAACCAAAAAAAATCAATGAACAAGAGCCAGTGGATCTGAGGAAAATAAACCATTTAATCCCCATTTTGGAGACTCCAAACAGCATGAGAACTGGCATAGGAAACTGAGGGGGTAGAGTATGCCAGGACCGCACAAAAAGTGACAGAACTTGCTTCTTCGTCATGAAGCATGGAGATGTGTATCCTGGGTAGTCTCTTATGCAGTGTGCACTCATTATTCCTTCACAAGCTTGTGTTGCATCCATTTGGTCTGTTGTGTGTCTGTCAGGGGCTGCATCTCACCCCAACACTTTAACGCGTCTCTCTCCTGGTCACCTTCCCAATTTCTTGAAGAAGAGTTTAGTTAAGTGGCAGAGAGACTGTGAGTGCATTTGTAGTAGGAAGCTTTGTGGTCTCTCTTTACATGAGAAAGTAGTTTTGTAGTTTAGCTTTGAGCATGTGAAAAGCTAAGCTGGGCTCAAGTTTTGTGTTCTGTTCTGAAAATAATTTCACATTCATTGTTCTTCTCGCAAAAGACGGTTCTATAAAGGTCTGATGGCTGCCGCAGCTTTGCCCTGGAATGCCCCCCACTCTGGGCACATATCTAAGCTTTTGAGCTTTCCTAGCTTGCAGTTCCTTATGACTGTCTGAAAAGCCTTCAGTATTGTGTGAGTCTATTGATTGCAAAATTAAACAGACCATTGAAACACGCAGCAGATTATTGACATAAACATAAAAGACAAGGCAGCTAAGACCATGGAGTGGCAGAACGAAAGGGAGCTAGAGAGGGGTCTATTTCTTCTTTCATATTATCTAAAATTTGTACCATCAGCCTTCCTTCGCGCTGGATGCTTTCTTTGCTGCTTCATATGCGATTCTATTTCTACTCTCTTTTCAAATCAACTACCAAAATTTCTGCACATGCAGTAACCTTTAAAAGCACATTTCCCATTTAAATATTGTTTGTGATTTTTGAGTGGTTGTTGTGGTGCATGCTTACTGCAAGTTAGCAACAAAAGTCAATAAAAACATACATAAAACTAAGTGGAAATCCAGTCTTAATAAAAAGATGCACTACTGCTAGCAGATGGATAGATGCAGCCAATGGCAAGCTCAGACACTAATTCAACTTTAGACTGGACAGTGGGTGTTTGCTGAATTCAAAGAGCTAGTTGTAGGAGGGAGGTGTTGTGGAAAGACCTAGCAGGAACTGGAGTTGAGAAGAAGCTCCTAGCATTGAGGCTGCTCCTTTTTATCTCCATCTAGTGTGAGAGTAAGACCAGTGAGAATATTAACCTTTGTTACTCACCAGGTATCATCTTCCTTATATTTCATCAGTATTTAGATTTTAATTTTGCTCCTAATGTTTCTGGCCTGAAGAGAAGGATATAGGCTTTGCAAGCTTAGTCAAGTTTTCCCAGCTGCAGTAACTGACCTGTTAAAGAAATTCTCTCCCTTCTCACAGACCTCTCTTCACCTATGTCCTCAGACCATCAGAGCAGCAGTAACACTGCAATTGCTACTGTGACAGGTATTGGAAAGGACTTTCCACCAATGAGAGAAAAGACAAATTTTTGCGAAATGGTGACTGTCATCATTTAATAACCTGGAAAATGACTCAGTAGATAAGAAATGATGATTACTTGTCCAAAGTAAGTCAACTATTGCCTTATTGTATTGTTCAAATGGTATAGCAAAAGGATTTACGTTACATTTGCACAGCAAATGAACAGAATACACATGAAAACTGTAGCACAAGAATTATCTAAAAAAATTTAGAGCCTGTTGTGTCAGACTTAATGAAAAAGTGGCTCACAAATTACATAGAGAACAGATTCAGTGACCTTTAAAGTGTCCTCTGGAATTTTGTTTGTTTTGTTTTGTTGTTTGCTTGGGAAAAATTATTTAACTTTTCTTACAATTTTTAACTGATTACAATCTTCTAACTGATCTTACAATTCAGGTACAATGTACCAAAAGAGGCAAAATGCCTATGTTTTTATGAGTTTCGGAGAAAGTTTTGGATTTTTTTTTTAAGAACTAATGTAAACAGCCTTTTTAATACTGTACAGTTTTTGTTCCCATCAAAGCTTGTCCATTAAATGACCTTTGAGAATTCTCCAAAAGATTGGTTACACATCTAATTAAATTTTCTAAAAATCTGGGCAAAAAGTGAAGAATATTGAGTATTTTTGAAGGCAAATTAGGAGATACCACATTCAAGAAAACTGAAGAGGTGTTAGCTCTCTTTCTGTTACAGTTGTATGCCTACTAGCATTATTCAGAAGAATATAATTTTCTACATGTGTACTGGAATAGACAGACCTCCAGAATATGAGGGGGAGTTGATGTGCTACTTGTGATTTTAGCCCTATTTCAGCTGAAATATGTTCAGATGCTAATTACTGCACACAGTGACATTGATGAAACTCTCTTAGCCATGGAGTCCAAAAAAATTAATGGGTTGCATTAATCTGTGGTAATTTTTATCTGGACAGAAGAGACATAAGTGATATCCTTAATTCATGTAGCTCAAAACAGATTATGGACACAAGATACTGCAGATATAATTTGTTTTATCTGTTTGTTAAGACTGTTTCCTAAGAAAACTATAATGAAATTTGCTAAGGTAAGAGTGGAGAGGGGGTCTTTTATTATGATGTGCTGTATTTTCAATAAAGAGAAAAATATTTTATGCTTTGTTGTTTTGACCAAGAGGTGAGAACTAATCTGTGGTATGTAGCAGCCAGAAAGCCAGCTTGTTATATGCTTATCACTTCACTATGGAGCATGCCTGGCAGCACAACCACCCTGACTGCAAAATATCACAGGGGCTATTTCTCAGGAATGCAATACGTCTGACCCATCTTTAACTTAAACTGCAACAGCTGCAAGTAGCTCATGGGACTGCAAATGCACATAGGAAATTCATTCTATGGTAACTGGGCATATAAATGAAGGTCTACCAGCAACTAGCTGTTAAAGATGCAGAAGTAACTCTGCCTCCTTTCCCACTAACCTTAAAAGCAACATTACATTAAAAATTCTTGAATAATCCTATGATCACCATCCCAGCTTTCCAGGTCAGAGAAAGGAAAACAAGAGGGGTCAGCATACAGTGAAGGGTAAAATAATGGGCTAAGCAGCAGCACTGGTCTTGTTCTCCATGTGTTTTGAGAATACCTCTCTTACCTCGAGGAGTGCCTCCACTGTCCTGTCTCATAAATAACCAATCCTTTGCTCAGTTTTAATCAGACCTTTGAATGGAAGAATGTATTTCCAGTGTCATTGACCATAAGCCTACCTGTCTAGTTTTCCTGGCATTTCTCCCTTCCCCCATTCCAATAACTGTTCACAGATTTCACAATAATGCAATACAGAAGGAGACATCTGAAAAGTCAGCATAGGCAGTTCTACAAGTTTTTTGAAAACCAGATCCTGGGTAGTATAGAGAGAATCACGTGAGTACCCCATGGAGGGCATATGGGCAGAGCTCCACTGTTATATATTGCTTTTGGCATTGGCTGTATATGTTACAAGACCTACTGCCCTTCATGGTATGGAGAACAAGGCAGATGAGGAGTAGGGAGCTCGGTTTATTTCAAGGAAACCGAAGAGAAAGTTATGGAGCAACACATAAAAATCCTTAGAAGACAAAGCTTGCCTACTTGTAGTCTGCATAGCACAGCTCCTTCCATTTCCTTAAATCATTTTAGATGATGCATATACTTTCTGCTTTAGTCTTGCTCTAATTTTCTTAGCTTGTGTTCTGGGAACCTTTTAAATCTGCTTTGAATGTACATTTGATTATATCAGAAGGAAGTCCTTACAAGAAAAACTTGGATTATACAGGAACATACTTGTAAAAAACACATCTACATTGCAGAAAAGCAAAATACAGCTGCACTCAGATAAGGGTTGCTCCTTATTTCAGCTGTAATTTCCAGGGCTTCAGTGGTGCTTACATGAGCAGCTAATTAATGGCAGTGTTCTTTCTTCATGGCTAAAGGAAAGTTTGATTCAAAGCTTATCAACTAGGATAACTCTATTTTAATTTCAGGGAAGATAACATAAGGATATGTGAGAGATCTCTGTGTCTCCATTGGGTTGCTAGCTCTCACTCACCCTTGCACCTGTGGCTTCAAATGAATTCTTTAATCTCTTCAGAGCTTGTTACACACTAATCAACAACATAACAGGGAGTCTAAGACTGTCACTGAAAATCATCTGTAAAGGCAGTACTAATAGGAAATAGAACATTTCATGAACTTTCTCTCCGAATAAACAAGAAACCCATTCTTGGCCTTTGTGCAGGTGTGCAAATCACTTACATGACATTCTATACTTCTGTCCAGGTTACTGGCCTACTACAGTAGGCCATCAGTCTCAGAAAATGATGGCTGAAGTCAGTGTTTTAAGATCACTGGAGATCTAATTCTGTTACTCTCTAGAGGGTCCTGGAAGAAGATTAAGTACAGAGCAGCTATGATTGCTATACATACTCAAACTGCAAATAAGTAGCAAGTAGGCTAGATGCTTGTTGTGCTGACTCCCATGGGGCAGGAAAATATCATTGCCTGCTTCCTGGTGCTTTGCCACATATATGAATTGGTTCTTGGGAAAGAACAAATGAACAAATGCCTTTGTCACTGGTGATTTACCTAGCTCAGCAGATTTCCTTTGACTGTAACCAAAAGGGATCAGCAGGGAGTCTCTTTGGTGTTTCATCAAGGTTTATCCCACTTTGCCATCTGACTTTGGCAAGCAACCTTCCCTCCTTCTTATAAAAGCCAGAAAAGTGCTGTTGCTTGGAAATTGCACAAGACACAGCTACATCATAGGATTTCAAAGCTGGAACTAGGTTTTAAATCACTGCTCACCATGCAGATACTTTTCTGTCACTAGCAACATGTAGTATAACTAAGCTTTCTTTATTATATGGGGAAGTCCAAAACAGTGTCAAGGTACAACCAAAACATAGACTTAGAGACAGTCCCTGCTGTCTTCTGGATGAGAAAGCGATGGCAAGTCAGAAGCGTTGTTTTATCAAGGGTCATATGAAGAAAGAAGGGTCAAAGTGCCAATGTAATGAAGCACGTAATGTCTCCAGCTTTTTTTGCCACAATGCATTCCTGGAAAGGGACTCAAATTCCAGCTTTGGACATCCAGCTGAGGAGTAATATATCTCCCAGCCATGGCACACATTCTGGTTCTCTTTCCAGAGTTCAGGGGTAACTAGGTCTCACCCAAATACTGCAAAGGGATGTAGCTAGGTCATCCATCGTTGTCTCAGAATTGGGAAGTTTTCCTAGAACAGATATAGCTGTTTATATTCAAGTCAGCTGGGCTGAGGAAAGCCCTGCAGGTAGACTTGCCAGCGTTTGCGCAAATGGTGGGTTGTTTGAGGGGATCCTGTCAATTTTAAAATGACAGGGCAGGCATTGGATTGCAGTGTGGGAGAAAAATCCTCCTACATATCTTCTAAAATGGAAGTAATTTTTTGGATCCAGCACTAGAGCCAAGACTCATATGCGGTTTTGAGTATCTTGCTTTGCTGTGCAAACCAAGATCGTCTGTCTTCCTTCTCTCCCACGTATTCTGACTGCACCTGGAGGGTGCAACTGCTAGGGTGTCAGACCTCCTCAGGGAGGAGATCTAAAATTAACACGAGGCAGTGATACCATCCAAGTGGCACCATGGCCTCCCGCCAGAGCAAGGCCTTGGGGATCTTGTTAACTCCTTCTGTCCATTTCACTGCTGGTTTCTGCCTGGTAAATTTTAAGCTCGTTGGTCAGTTGCAGCCTTACTTGTAAGAAGAGTGGAAGTTCTAAAGTTAAATTCTTATAAGTTTTATGAAAGTGAGTATCCAGATAGAATAGAGAACAAAATTAGCGATTCTTCTGGGAAGTGCCCTTAAGCATCTGGCAGCAGCTGCTTAGCAGAGCAGTGAGATTCCAGCCTCACTCTGACTAGTGTGAATCAACATGTGCCAGGGCCAGCTTGGATCAAGTGCTACATGTGTTCTAAGCTCGTGAGGATGCATGGAAGCCTGGGGAGGCCTGGTTTACTTTGGTAGTAGATGGAAGATTTTGGAGACAAAACCCACAAACATGCAGGAAAGCAGACTAAAGTTGCTCTTTGAACAATGCACCTTAAAAAAAAAAAAGGGAACTAACGGTGAAATGACAAGCTGAGCTCTAATTTTATTGCTGTCACTTCCCATGGCCACTAACAGGATTTCAGTGCTTTGTTTGTGGCAGTAAATCTGTTTTTATGTGTGCCACTTGTTCTTATCTTCTCCCTTTATCTTTATTTCCTTTTCTTGTATTCTTAGGGATTTACTTCACACAATCCATTGAAAAACAAAAGGCACTCTGAACCCTTACTGAAGGAAACCACCTGCATACAATAATCACCTTTAGAAACATGAGTTTTGCTAAAATTTACCCAAACTTGAGAAGCTGTCATATTTTATTTCCTCTTTGCAAATCTAGGCCATGTAAAATAAGGAAGTAATATAATGAAATAAATAATGACATCTCATATTGCACTGTGAATTAACACAGTGTAATATTACATAATGTAAATACCAACTTTTCAAGTGACTTGTGTGTCATGTATGTGTTTATAACATCTTCCCATCCATCATCCAGATACACGATGTAGTACCTGCATGTCAAACACTTAAGACAATAAAATACATGATCTCGCCTTAATCTATAGAGCACCTAATTCAGCTTGCTTTCTAAAATCCTTCACAGAAAGCAATAGTAATCCTTGTTTTATAGCCTGAAAAACAATGGATGGAGGAAAGAAATTAATTGTCAGGGAAAGGGCATGCAGATCAGTTCCTAGAGCCGTGGCATTCAGTGAAGCAGAGGGCTCCAGGTCCAGATGGCTTGGGCAGGCAGGCCAGCATGGCTGCTTCAACAAGGGGAGATTGTGCTTGGGCGCAGAGAGCAGACTGGTACTGCTAGAGCAGGAGTAGCAGGGTGAGGCAGAGAGCATAATGGAGGCCTGTGTGCAAGGGAAGAAAGTCCTCAGAGGACTTAAATGCAAGCATGGATGGGGATTTTGATACTGATCTGGAAGTGTATGGGTGAGACTAGTGGACTAGTTGGAGGGATAGGGAGAGATGTAAATGCTGCAGGGGAGTCTGGAGAGGCAGAAGACTGGAAAGGAGATTTATGAAATTAGAAAATACATCCAAGCCTGCCAAGTATCGAAAGCAAGCAGCTGGACAACTCGCAAAGAGACATTTAGCTTCAACGAATGACAGATAGATGTGGCAGGAAATAAAGACAACATGAACTGGAAGTTGTTTGTACAACTTGCAGCAGAAATGACTGTCAAATTATATATAGCATAGGCTAAATGTGCCTCAGTGCAACAAGGAAGTATTTTCTTCCTCACACAAGGAACAGTCTCAGTGTGTGTCGGGTGTTGCCATCAGCTGGGCAGGGGAAGAAGGGGGCTGTGATGCACAACTTGCAGACTTTCTTATGAGTCTGACACCTGCTTCCTTGACCAGCTGCCTGGAAAAACACATTTCTGTGTTTTGGTTTTTTTTCTCAGATGAAGAAGGAAGTCTATACTACTTCACTTTCCCAGGGGAAATCACTACTGGCAGAGTATCTGTCAACAGTATATTTTAGTAACATATTAAACATGAAAACATTCTTATGTCAGAAATCTCCTAGCTTAAAAGGGGAGGTCTAACTGTAGGTCTTTCTTTAATAAAAGGAAAAAATTCTTTCTCTCATAAAATGCACTGGCAGTAGAGATTTTGGAAGAGAAAAAATACTGCTAAAGAAACTTCTTAGGCACTTATTTCGGATCCTATTTCTTCTTGAACAAATGACAGCAGTTTATTCAGAAATGCACCTTATCAGCTACAGATGGTCAATTAATTACCATCTTTTCATAAGTGTAAATCTTTTAAGGAGTATTTGGAACTTGGAAACATTGGAGGAAAAAGAAAAAGTGAGTAAGGACGAATCTGGTGGTCTGTAGCAACGGAGCTGTGGCTGCACAGAGGCTGCAGGATTTGATCCCGTTCATGGAGTCAACAGCAGCAGGTGCCAGTGCTGCTCACTTGAGAGAGGCACTCTGTGCCAGGACTCCTATTATCAATGCCTGGCTTCAGATATATAGAAATGGACTGTGGAAAACCAGCCTTGTGGGGAGGCAAAAGCCTTTCTTTAAACATTATTTTCTTCTTTTAAAGCTGACTTCCTTTGACTTCAGTGAAATGTACTGCAATATTCCTACAAACAAGAGACAGCAAACAGCCACCATGGGCACAGGAGAACTCTGCTTCCCTCCTCTCACTTGCTTCTGTTTTTTCCTGCTTCAAACTGCTTTCCCCAGGTTGACTATTGTTGCATTAGAGTAAAAGACAATGTAGGGGCTCTCTGCAGAAAGCTGTCATACTGTGGCAATGAGGGCCAGGAGAATGGTTCAGCCATCAGTTTCTGCAGGTAGACACAGTTTGCTCTTGAAGTTTACCTGTGGCACTTACCCTGTGTTATCTGCACTAATACAGCCTCATGTTTGTTTTAGCTTGCAATAGGAGCAGACAGAGCTCACATTTGCCCACACTATAGGGCATAAATAGAGTCTTGCAAAAAGGCTTATTTCCATGCAATGTGGACTGAGCTCATGTGAGACATGCTTACTTGGACCACAGCACTGGAAGATCACTTTGTGAAGAAACCAATATATTTACAGTTTCTAGTAACAATAATTTAATGACATTTTCCTCTGCTTAAACACAGCAGTGTTTCTTATCTGCTTATGTGGGCTCATTTACCATACTAATATGTGTTATACTAATTAACAGACTTAACTTATGAGTATCCTTGAGACATAAGGTGTATTTATTTTTCTTTTATAACTGAAAACCTGGGGCAAAAGGAATGAAGTGGCTTAAGGTCACTATAGAAAGAAATGAAGCCCTGAATGCTTTAGCACAGCTTCATGTCTTCATCTGTCAGCTTTGGGAAGTTTTGTCTGGAACCACACACAGGGCATCAGGGGAACACTCAAGTGCAACTCTGGGCAGAAATGTCCAGGCTTACGGAGTCCACTTGAGCATCACACTTGGGAAAATCTATGTCAGAGTCACTGTGATTTACAGACATATCCAACAAAATAGGATAACACAGACCTTATCTCTACACCAGAGCATATTTATGCCCTCCTTGAAGTCTCCATGGAACAGAGAAGCAGAGTTCCTGCATGCTGCTGCAATCAGGATACTTGGCTCTGTTCCACCGCCAGCCATACAGCTCAGGCTATTCACAGCAGTCGTAAGCAGCCACTGCTGGCTATTTGCATGCTCATGGCACTACATTTTCTTCCTCCAGGTGTTGTCACTGCCAGGGCTCCTGTTGCAGAACCATCCAGCATCCCGCCCATCAGCCCTGGCTATGCCAAGCACCGGTGGGGGCAGACCCCATTACCACAGCTGAGAATGAGAAGCACAGTTACCAACAGCTGCTGCACCAGAACAGAGATCCCTGCATGTGGAGAAAAGCTAGATACTAGCGGTTTTGTCGAGAACATCCTTCAGGACACACAGATCTTCTCAGCCCCACAAGGCTTTCCCTTGGGTACCCTTTTTCTCCCTTTTGCTCACTGGAGGGGTGGGACAGCTCAGAAGCATGCAACCTATGCTGCTTCATCTTGTCATGGGGGTCGGCCTGCTAGGTCTTCATGGCAGACAGGTGATGGCATCGCACTGACCTTGACTTAAAAACATGCATCTGCACTTCAAAATCAAAATCATCAAACACAGACACAAACCCTCCTGTACACCTGCTTTTGTGCTGTGCACAGTTCTATTTTCCTGGTCAGCACTCCCCGAGCTGATGTGTTGCAGATTGAGTTTTTGGCAAGAGCTGAAGGACTCAGCTGCATGGTTGATCACTGGCTCTGCAAGCAGCAACCATGTCCCTGTCTGCATCCCCTCAAACTCAGGCAGCCACTGCAGGCCACAGAACCACAACTAGAGATTTCCACCCAAATCACTTTGTCACAAGACGCTTGACGTTTACTCTCATTTGGTTCTTCACTGCTCTTCAGAAGGTGGGGGATGCCTCCCTTTTTCTCAGAGTCAGCTGGATTTAGAGGATATGGGGATTAATCAGTGTTAGACCCAGAAACGCATTTTGGGAAAGGTCCTTCCCATCTTTACCTGGATTATCTCAGGAGCCAGGTCTCCCATTGGCTTGGTTGCATGCTGCTCCAGGAGCCCCAGGGATGGGAACACTAGGCAGATGACAGTGGCATCTGCAGGAAGGCAAAACAGCCACTGGGAACTTACAGTGTCATTATGTTTTCTTTTTTCATCAGAATTTCCCTGTGGCAGCTACACTGCCATTATCTTTCTAGGTCACATGCCTGGATCTCCCAGGAAGAGCTGTCATTTTTATCCAGAGGCTGATATGAAGGAATACAATGAAAAATGGCCTTCTGAGAGGCTTGCATTTCTTTGGGCAAAACACAGCAAGTTCCAGCACACATTCATCTGGAAGTGTCCAGCACTGGGTAACCAGCTTTTAAACCCTGCTTCTCTTCAATTGCCAGCTCCATTCCAAGTATTTGGACATAGCTTTCCATCAGGTGCCTGCTCCAAAGCATGCAGGAGTACAGAACTCAAGGCAACAGCTTGCCTATCTGGTGCTCCACATGGTTCTGAGAGCGTGGGAGCTGTGAAGGGACTGGATGTGGCACTTCTCATCCAACGGCCTCTGCAAGAGAGGAAATTAAACATGAGCTGTCCTGGAGTGCGATGACTTATTTGGCCTCCTGTTAGGGATGAAGTGTGCTTTACTGGACAAGCGGCTAGTTCCCTGACTCCAGCACGCAGGCAGGAATCTTCCGCCTAAAATTAGCCGCATACACATTTGTGCACACAAGCATGCACATGCACATATCCTCACGACCACGTGCCAGACTTCCAGATTGGTGTGGGATGGCAGGTGTGGGCACAAACAGGTACTGCCACTGTCTAAGAGGGGCAATGTGAAGGAAGGTTGACAGCTTGAAGAACCGGTCTCTGACTCACATTCCATTCTCCCTCATTTTGTACCCTTTTTCATTTGGTTGTTTGTTTTGTTTTGATGCTATGAGAGGCTAGAAACAAGCCATAGGGTCTTGTGGGAAAGAAGTGGGAAAGCTGCATGCAGCATAGATGTGCCTCAGATGCTATGGATGTGCCCTAAGGACCTTCACTGGGGAGGGAGAGATGGTCTTACAGCCCCACGGCATAACTAGAGAGAAAGCTAAAAAGCAGTGTAGATGGGATCAGCAAGTGTCTCTGCTCAAAGCCTTCCCATGTCTTACTATTTTACCCAAGACCAGTGTATTAGTGTGTTTTGCTTCTGCAAGGGGCTGATGACTGATGTTTTATTAAGGGTGGGGTGAAAAAGCTGTTGGGTTTGCCCCAGTGTTGAAGGAGTCTAAACTTGAAGTTTTGCCTGGATGTCAGTCTGGTGAGCCTGTAAAGACCTTCCTTAGTCTACTCAAAAACACACTCTGGCACAGGAAATTCAGGCCAGATGGAGAAGCATATTTCATACAGGAATCTGTACTGGCCATGGGAGATGCAGTTTAGCCTAGAGGCTCAATCACAGAAGGCTTGATTTAACTCTGGGGTTTTTTCTGTTAGTTGTGTTCTGTTTTATGAAGAAGCTGCTGTGGGAATCTTTATGAATTGCTTTAGTTTCTATGGATTGTGACGACCAGAAAAGAATACTTTGTAATACTTTTCCTCTTCCCTGCTTCTTCTCCTCTTGCACTGGAAGCAGCACTCCAGCTTCAATATGCAAAACTGACGTATGAGAGCTTGCTTCACTGTCATTGTTAGGGCCAAATTGGTGACAGCATGTATCCAGATTTCCCACTTGCTTCTTTGCTTTCTCAGACTATTCTTAAAAGTAGAGCCTTGTTTTCACATTTTCTAGAATAATTGAATATTAAGAGCCTCTCCTTTGAAGTGTCTTCCTCTGAGTCTTCTGCAGCTTCATATCACCTCTTTTAAGTTTCCGTGTGGACCTCAACATACACCCTACTGAATAATCTAAACTTCACATGTTGAAAACAGAACCTTGTTTTGAGGGGGTACTCCTGGGAATCTCAGACAAACACATTATCTTCCAAACAGTTTGCAGTAAAAAAGCTTGAAAGAAATCTAAGAAGGAGGGGAAAACCCTGAAAAAAGCAAGCTGATTGATGTGAAGAATAAATTCCATTTTTACTTTCCTTTTTTCTTTTCCCAAGTGTAGGGTTTTTTCCTTTTTTCCTTTTTTTTTTTTTTCTAGGCAATGTTATTTATCTCAGTAATGTTGTGAGCACATATTCCATGCATCAGGCATCTTTCTGCTGGTTTTCCATAAATGTGCTCGCATGTACTGTTTCATGCCTGTTAGAATTTCAGTGTCTATGGCTGTAACAGTTTCCTTTTCCACTTCTACAGATCACCTAGCCCTTCTGCTTGGCATTGAAAAATGGTGTGTTGACAATCCAAGTTAATAACTTACCTTCCTAAACTTCTTTCCTTATCTCATATTTAGGAACTACCAGATGCCAGAGGGAACATCTGTCACTAGATTAGAAAGGATGGGATAATAAGACCTATAATTATAGATCTAATTTTGCATATATCTAATAAAAGAAAGTCAGATGTGGTAAAAGCAGATCAACAAGGAATTCAGACTGGCCTGGTGGCTTGTTTTCCTTCTGGAAAGTCACATACTGCCAGAATAAAAACAATGAATTAAGGACATATAAAATATTTTCCAGCAGGTAATTAACTGGCATGCGTTGTGAATATTGCACAACAGACAATATAACTCAGACTCCAGATACAGAACAAAGGTAAAACTAGAACTGAGTTGTGGAGATAGGGATAAGCCCAGTCTCAGTTAATAGATATGCAGAGGTTGAGGACACCTTACACTGTGTTTCCAGAGAGACAAATGAATGGAACTGTGAACAGAATGGCAGTGAAAAATCAGGCATGCATATAGATATATAGAAACACCATCTATTTGCAATCTAAATAATAAAATAATAAATTTAGATAGTTTCAGGAAACATTAACTGAAACATGTGAGAAAAAAATGACTCCAGATACAGATATTATCTACCTAGGCTTCTCTTAGGCTTTCAACACAGTCCCACAATGGCATCGTTATCTCCAAATTGGAGAGACAGGAGTTCGAAGGGTGGGCTATTCCATGGATAAGGAATTGGCTGGATGACTTGGCCAGAGAACTGTGATCAATGGAGCTAGGTCCAGGCGGAGACCAGTGACAAGTGGTGTCCCTCAGGGGTCTGTTTTAGAACCAGTACTCTCCATCAATAACATAGACAGAGGGATCGAGTTCACCCTCAGCAAGTTTGCAGATGAGCAGTGCAGCTGACTCTACAGAAAGATGGGGTGCCATCCAGAGACACCTGAACAAAATTGAGAAGAGAGCCCAGGAGAATCTCAGGAAGTTTAACAAGTTGTAGGTTTGAAAAGAGTTGTTGGAATTCTTCCCCAATATCAATTACTGGATAGTGTGCACCTACAATGAAAGCCTACCCCTTCCTCCCACTTCCCCCCTCATCCGTTTTTTTCCAGAGTGGGGGGAGATGGAAAGGTGGAAGGAGCGGGGTCACACACAGAGCGGCACAGGAGTGGGGGAGGCTTCTCTATAAAACCAACCAGAGCCACACCTCGGACCACCTATTTTCTGTAGGACCTGCCATCCACCGACTGACAGAGCGGCAGCCACCCTCGATTTCGGGTGCCCCCCTCTTTTCCCTGAGAAGAGGTTTGTTTTTTTCTCCCCTCCTAGCACCGCTGTGGAGGAACAACTGGGAAAGCCCTCCCGATCGTCTCGGATGGAGTTATTCTGCCCCAGGCCGTGGGCCTGCATTATCAGAGCATCTTCCCGCAGCGGCTGCCTGACCTGAGAACTGCACCAGAGCCCTAGGACCGGCGGGGAAAAAAACCCACTTAATTGTTGGCCGAGGAGCCACCATCGCTAACATGGCTGTGAGCACTTGTTGAGCCACTGGGGACAGCCTGCCCTCGCCCCCCCTGATTTGCCACGGGAGCCCCTCCACCTCAGGAATTAGGACTTTGGTTTTGAAAGTTTTGGTTGCACCATTGTTGTTTATTCAGGTTTGTTGATAAAGAGCTGTTATTTTCCTTTTCCACATCTTTCACCTGAAGCCTCTTAATTTCAAAGCTGTAATAACGTAAAGGGAGGACATTGGCTCCTCTTTTCTGCCCCGCCCTCCTTAATGGACATTTGTGTCTTGCTAAACTAAGACACTGGGTCAGGGAAGTCCCAAGTATACACAAGTATAGCTGAGAAATGCTCACTGAGAGGAGACCTGCCAAGAAGGACTTGGGGGTTCTGATGGATGAAAGAGGCGTTATAGAAAAGGTAGAGAATGATTTTTTACACGGAAAGATAGTGATTCTGTGGGAAAGAAGTAGGACAGTTTTATTACAAGAAGGAGTTTCCATGGCTGTCTTGTGCCAGAGCACTTGGGAGCCATTTTGTTTGAAGGACTGGGGAACTATTTTGTGGTCGGGGACTGGTGGACTGCTTATGGTTCTGCTTGAAGTTGCTTATTGCTGCTGCCTACCTCCTGCTACATACAGTTCTGCTTGAGGTTGCCTATTGCTCTGCTTATAGTTCTGCCTGCTTACTGCTACTTATCGTTACTGACTGTTCTGCTTGCTTACTGTTACAGTGCGAAGGTGAGCCGGGAAGAACGTCAGGTGGTGAGACCAGCGTGGGCTCACTGCCAGGGAACCATGCGGCCAGGGGCAGGGAAACAACCTGATAGGTGGATGAGGACAACCAGCGGACTGCACCAGAAGGCAAAGATCGTCTTTTAAGGAAGAAAAGAGCGAGGGCCAGCATGGGGGGAGCGAGGGAGTGGTTATGCAAATCGAAGGGTCTTAAAGGGACTTGTCCTTCTCATTTGGGTGTGCTCGAACCGAGTCACAAGGTCGGTGCACCAAGCACACTGTTAATAAAGTTCTTTGTTTCACTTTATTTGACTGTCTCCAAAATTTTAATTAGAGGTATTTCTGACAATTCAACACAGGGAAGCAGTTTTAAACTAAAAAGGGAGAGATTTAGATTGGATGTTAGGAAGAAATTTTTGACTGCAAGAGTGGTGAGGTGCTGGAACCAGTTGCCCAGAGAAGCTGTGGATGTCCCATCTCAGAAAGTATTCAAGGCCAGGTTGGATGAAGCTCTGAGCAACCTGGTCTAGTGGAAGGTGTCCCTGCCCATGGCAGGGAGATTGGAACTAGATAATTCTTAAGGTCCCTTCCAACCCGAATAATTCTATGACGATTCTATGAAAATCTTATATAATCAAAATAAATTTTTAAATGTTCCATGTTTTGAGTGCAAAGGGGACAAGGCTTTACCTTTACCATCTGCTTTTGGACAGCAGCAGAATCATAGAAGGAAATGTAAAATTATTTTGCAGTTTAGATGTGATTTAAGAGGGAAGATTAAGCTTTAGATATGAATGATTACTATAGAGAAAACAAAAGGGAATATTTTGTGTATTTAAAAGTTGTAAAGCTTATTTTTATAATCAAATTATATCCATTACATGAAAGTTCATTATGAAATATCAGGGTGAAATTAAAGTAGTTTTGCCTGACTATTAGTAAAATTTTTGTGCCATGAATGGCACAGTGCCACATGATAATCTTGTTCTTCAGATTTGCTCTCGGATGTAGCCTGGCATGCCAGCTGTGCTAAAGGGTGATGCCGTGGAAAGAATGTGGAGCCACAGGGTAACTGAGAGTGGAAGGAGTCCTGCAGGTCATCTGGCTCAGCCTCTTGCTTCAAGGAGCTCTGATTTCAAAGCCAGCTCACTTTGCTCAGGAATTTGTTCAGTCACACCTTGGCAATCCCCAAAGACAGAGATTGCACAACACTTCACACTTTGGGGCAACCTGTCCTATCCTTAAACTACTCATACAACAATATTTTTTTCCCCTATATCGAATTGGAATTTTCTTTGCTGCAACTTGTGACTGTTGCCTCTTATTCCTCTGTTGTGTACTTGTGCTGATACATCTCATTTTTCTCTAACTATTCAGAAGGTCCACTTCATTTCCCCTGCTGGTTAACTTTTAAAACCAGCACACAGCTGAAAGCAGAATAATTATGAAATGCTTCTCACCAGTTCTCAAAACAAATTCAGAGTGTGTCCTTGTTTAGGATATAGGTTTAGAGGTCACAAGTAGCAACGCATTAGAATTAAAAACCAAGTGAAGAATACTTCACAGCTCTGAAACCGATATCAGAGAGCTTGTGGGACTTACCAGAGCCACCTGGGTTCTTGTTCCTTATGCTCGCACCAGTGAAGTGTGACAATGACACTGCAAACAAGGTAAGGTGCTTCTGCAGTGCAGGCTTGCAAATTCATGCAGGTGGAACAGCTAAATTGCCCAGACAGCTTGAGTAGTGAATATTTTCATTATTTAGTGAAAATACCCAGCATCTTCAGAAGTTTTGTTTAGACAACCTCAGGTTATGCATGCTGGTATATTATCTGTGGTAATTTTTTTCTTGTTGTTATCACTACCAGGGCCCCTTTTACCTGGAATTACACTTTGTGTGAAATGGAGGCCTGTTTTTGGAATCCACAAGCCCTCTCCTTTTCTACACACCAGCCCACAAGTGGTAGTTCTGTAGGAGGGAGGTAGAAGCATTGCACAAAATAGGAGACAGTTTCTAAAAATGTACTAAGATCACAGAATCACAGAATATGCTGAGCTGGAAGGGACCCACAAAGATCATCAAGTCCAATTCCTGGCCCTGTGCAGGACTATCCCCAAGAGTCACAACATGGGCCTGACAGTATCATCCAAATACTTCTTAAATTCCGTCGGGCTTGGTGCTTTGACCACTTCCCTGGGGAGCCTGTTCCGGTGCCCAGCCACCCTCTGGGTGAAGAACCTTTTTCTAATAACCAACTTAAACCTTCCCTTGACACAACTTCAGGCCATTCCCTCAGGTCCTATCACTGGTTACTACAAAGAAGAGATCAGTGCCTGCCCCTCCTCTTCCCCTCCTGAGAAAGTTGTAGACCGAAATGAGGCCTTCCCTCCCACTCCTCCAGGCTGAACACATCAAGTGACCTCAGCCACTCCTCATACGGCTTCTCCTCAAGGTCATTCACCGTATTTGTTGCCCTTCTTTGGACATTCTCTGAGAGCTTAATATATATTAATATAATATATTGTGGTGCCCAAAACTGCACACAATGTTCAAGGTGAGACCACCTCAGTGCAGAGCAGAGCAGGACAATCCCCTCCCTGGACCAGCTGGTCCACACTTGTATATATAGTTATAGTTATATAGGGTCTGCCATGCATATTTTTTGAAACACAAACAAATAATACTTTCCAATACAATTTGAAAGATAAATCCTCCTATCAGATACAGGTCCAGAATATTTCCACGGTAAAATTTGATATCTCATGACCTTCTTTCTTAGTCTAGTTCGAAAGATGTACACATTTTCAAAAGGTATTACAAGGTAGGAAATTAAATTTTCTGTGTTGTCTTCTGTAGGTGTATTCAAAATTGAAAAAAATTGATGAACAGACATGACTGATTTCTCTTTTGTTTCTATTTCTCTTTTTCAGAATTCATATTAGGAAGTTATCTGAGACTTTGGTTTTAAACAATATTCCTGGAACTCATCTTTTAGAACTACAAGATATTCACCACTTTGGTACAGTTTTTTAAAATAATTTTTTATGTGGATTCATGAAAACTAATGTTTGTTAGCAAAAGTAAATTTCCATGTGATTGAAAAAAGAGAACACCGATGTTTTTGTAAGTGTACTGAAAAACAAGAGGTCATTTCTGCAGCATTCATAGTTTCATTTTAGTTTAAACAAAATCTTCCTAAATACAAGCAACTTAAAATTTAAGAGCATTATGAAGTTTCAGAACATGAAATCTATTCATAACTTGCTACTAGGCATAATCTATTGCTGTTTAGATGTCAGTGGAATAGAAATACTTTCCTTCTGTCTTGATACTGTTTACTTAGCAAAACAAGTTGCTGCTAAAACTTTTCCATTCAGTACAAATGCATGGATGGAATGGGATTTTGAGGTCTTAAGGCAGAACTTTCAAATGAAATTCCATCTTTGGTTTGCCTGGTTCTTTGCATTGTAATTTCTGTGCAACATTGAGTGGTAATCACTTTCCAAGTTTACAGAGGAGTGTTGTCTTTTGATTTTCATCGAGGCGTGAAAGAGTATTAGCTATCTCTCTTTTGATGCCAAAAGACTGCCAAAACATTATACCAGGCAGGAATAAAAGTCACAGTTTTGGCAGGTACTAGATAAACATCCATAAGCCATTGATAATACCACATTATTGGCATTGTGCATGTTGTACTGACTACATCTCTCTAATTAGGAAATATAGTCTGATAACTGTTTGAGAGCAGTTATTGTTGTGAAGCAGAAAAAGAGTCTGACTGTGGAGGTAACATAAAAGCCATAAGACTGGAGTAAAAACTCTAGGAAATAGGGCAGTGCAGCAACCTCTGGAGAAGGATACCTGAGGACATCCTAGAGAAGGGAGTCACAGCCTGTGGGGAGCAGTTATGCAGTCACAAGACAGCTGCTGTGAATAAGACCGATTGCAGCAATGCTGTGCTGTTTGTGGGGCAGGTGGGTTGATTTGTGCCATAACTATTCCCCATGTTATGGCTTTTCAGAAGAGGAAAAATCTATTGTTTTGGGTGATCCTTCAGCTGTGTTTCCCCCTCCCTTCCCATTCTGTTGTTCCATTGATAAATAAACAAGGAATTCTATTTTCATCATATCTAAGAAAAAAGTGCAATCTGTATCTCTTAAAAGCTGTGGAAAGTATAAACTTTCATCTTAAAGGGTAACAAGCAAACAATTTGAACAACAAGAGCAAAGGAAATGTTTCTTGTCCTTCTACCTAGGAAGAGAACCTTGAGTTTGTAAGCCATAGCAAAACAATGTAAGCAGTTGCAGGAATCAAAAGCTCATTGCTGATTATTGCTCAAGATCAAAGGCTCCTCGTGTCCCCCTCTAAAATCTGGGTTTGCAGCCTGGATAAATATGTAAACAAACAAATAAACAAACTGTGCATCCTCGATCTTGAAGGAGAGTTCAGACAAAGTGAATGGTGCAATGACAACCAATCTGCTTTATGTCATGACAAAAGCTTTTGCTGAGGAGGTTGCATGGAAATAAATTAGATGAAATTACAAAGAAATGGAAGATTAAGGGGTAAACCTAAATCCAAATCTGAGTGCAAGCTGAATCCATTCAAATCCAGCCAAGAAGCAAAAGCGTCTGCCCAAGGTTAGCTGTTAGACATGGTTTTAATGTAATTAAAATGATCACTGTATTTGCTGTCCCTCTAAAACTGATATAAGGGTGATTCCCAACTGAACTGCACCCTTCTGCTGTGCAGGTAAAATAACCAGAATACAACCCACAAAAGGCCTATTAGCTGCTTACACAGGGTGTTTCAGCCTCTTGATTTGTTACTTGCAGCACTCCATGTCTCAGATCTCACTGACCCTGGTCCTATGTGTGAGGAAAAGCTGACATAAGTACCCCATCTCTAGGAGGTGTCATGGGGCTGGCAGTGGCATGGCTTAGCTAGCTAATACCAATCTGTAAGGCAGTGTCCTTGTCACTGCATTACCAACTGAGCTAGATCTGCCAGGAGCCTGTCTCCAGGCAGCTGGTGAAATAGCACAATCGAATCCCTGTCTTCATCACAACTGATGAGGATGAGCCCTGAAATTGTGGGCAGTATTCATGGTATGTGCCTATTTCATCTCTCTGCAGAGCATCAGCCCACACTCCAGCAGGGAGTTTCTCCTGGGCTGGGATCACACTGTATGATGCTGAGAAAAGTAGCTGTGGGGATCAGGCAGGGCTTATTTTGGGATATGTTCATGAATAGCTCAGATGGCAGAGAAGAAGGAGCTCAGTGAAAAACTCCAAAGTGGCCATGAAGATTAGTGTCAGTCAGTTCTTGCTGCTCTTTCAGAAATATCCTCCTCCATTTCCTGCTTTACAGATCCAGCAGCAGAGCTGTACATGGATTTCCCTAATACCATGCCCTGAAAGGTATCTCCTTCAAAACAGGTGTGAAATCCTTAGATATCCTCACATTTTGACTACATGTAAAAGTCTCCTTGCACAGTAATGTCAGTAGTGGGGTTGAGGTACCCTCTTTTGGACAAATTTCATACGAACTGGTGTGAGTCAAAGGCACTTTGCCACAAGCAGGCTTCCTGGATCAACAGGTTGTTGGCGGAATTTTTTCTTCCTCAGTGAACTCACTTGTTCCCTTTTTCTGGTGTCCTTGAAAGCCCCTGAAGAGAAGGCAGAATGTACTGGCAATGTGCTTCTCTTTGTCTGTGCTTGCCATGGTTCTTTGCGCACTCTATTCATCTCTGCATGTTTTAACACCTCTTTTTTTACCCTTGCTTTTGGAAAGCTATCAGGACTTTCTTGTGTCATCTTGAATTCTCTTTTTAGCCAAGCAGCATGTATAGTCTTGACTATGCTTTCTTACAAAAATGTTCTGCTTTTTCTCTTTTACTGTCGTGCTTGTGGGTTTGGGGAGTTTTTTGGTTTTGTTTTTTGTTTTGGTTTAGTTTGGTTTTTGTTTTGTTTTTGTTTGTTTGTTTTTTGTTTTGGTTTTGGTTTTTTTTGTTTGGTTTGGGTTTTTTTGGTGGGGGGTGTTGTTTTGTTTTGGAGGTTTTTTTGGTGGGTTTTTGAATTTTTTTTTTTTGTTTGTTTAGGGGCTTTTTTGAATGGTTGGTTTGGGGGTTTGGTTTTGTTTTGGTTTTATTAGGGTTTTTGTTGTTTTTTGATTGTTTAATTTTCTGCCTTCATTTTCAAAAGTCATACAAAGGGGAAGATGCTAGCCCTGGGAAAATGCAGACAAACCCATCATGTCTAGGTCTGTTGTCTGGAACAGTGCTCAGGTGCTGCCATTTTTTTTTTTTTCTGAAGACAGTGTTTATAATGCAGGTTGGTTTCTAACATATTTTGCTTCTGAGTCCTGATCGCCACACTTTTTCCAAAACATGTGCTTTTTGCTTTGCCCACTCCACATGCAAATTCACCTTTGTAAAAGCAGAATTCTATCACACAAGAATTTTCAAGTAGGGTCAGCTTGTGTGACAGTATGACACCTGTGTGTTTGCTGTTGATTTCTGTGCATTTTCTGCACTTTGTGATCCCTTTTGCAGGCAAAGTTTTTGGCTTACAGGGAGATGCTCTCCAGCATGTCTTGAATAAACCTCGTTCACTTTATTCACAGCCAACGAAGTGCAGAATAACTAGTCAGTTTTCCTCTCAAGTTTACTGTAACTGCCCAAACTCAGATGGTCTACCTCTTGCCTTCTGGATTTGGACAAATACGTAATTCTCTCAAAGGTATCTCTGTGTCAGTTTGGTTTTAAGGTGAAGTGGATCAGCTTTTACCTCTCACTCTTGTCTTGCATTACAGGTGCTGCTTTTTTCAACTGCTTATTTCAATAGAAAGACATTTGTAAATAAACCTCTTGATTTCTGGTGAGTTTCTCACCTCCATACTCAGTATGGTTAATTTTTCAAATATGCTGAGAAGTCACATCTCCCAGTGAAATCATGTGCTCTTGAAGAATGTACAACTTCTCAAAAAATCAGCAAAATTGTCTTTCAGCAGGATTTTTCACCTGTCACTCAAACATGTACTTTCACCAGAAGATAAAATCTAATTTTAGTCAAAGATGTTATGACTGGTTATGTGGGTTTTTTCATGGTGGATTGTTCATTTAGTCCTGAAGAATATCACAGCTGGAGATGCAAGCTGCTGCATTGGAGTTTCCTCTTTCTATTATTTCCTCAACTACTATTTTTCTTTTTAAGTATTTTTTCCACACCATGTGTCTTCTTACTTACAATGCTATAAATGAGGCAATTAGGTGATAGATGAGATATATTACAGACGAGACCATAGAATGACAGAATCACAGAATATCTCAATTTGGAAGGGACTCACAAGAACCATCAAGTGCAACTCCTGGCCCTGCACAGGACAACCCCAAAATCCCACCATGTGTTCTGAGAGCATTGTTCAAATGTTTTTTGAACTCTGGAGGATTGGTTCCCTCATCAGTTCCCTAGGGAGAGTGTTCCAGTTATTAATCACCCTCTGGGTGGAGAACATTTTCCACCTCCTCATGTGCAACCAATGGTCACCAGAGAGAGGAGATCAACATCTGCCTCTCCACTACCACCCTGGAGGAAGTTCTAGGCTGCCATGAGGTCACCCCTCAGCCTTGTCTTCTTCAAGCTGAGCAAACCGGGTGACCTCAGCCACTCATCTTAGGGTCTTGCCCTTTTCACCATCTCAGCTGCCCTCCTCCAGACACACTCAAACAGTCTGATGTTCTTCTTACATGGAGGCATCCAAAACTGCACAGCGGACTCGAGGTGAGGCCACACCTGTGCAGTGCAGAGTGGGATGATCACCTGTATTGACTGCCCAGTGATATTGTGCTTGATGCACCCCAGGACATAGCTGGCCTTTTGTGCTGCAAGGGCACAATGCTGATTCATATTCAACTTGCTACCAACCCAAACCATCAGATCTCTTTCTGCCAGGCTTTTCTCCAGCCTCTTGCCCCCAGTTTGTGCACGTAACTAGGATTACCTACTCCCAGCTGAAGAATCCAGCACCTGCTCTTGTTAGATTTTATATGGTTGGTGATTGCCTGGCTCTCTAGTCTAATCCAATCTCTCTGTAAGGCCTCTGCCCACGAGGGATTCCACAGCTCCTCCTAATTTAGTATCATCAGCATACTTACTTAGTGTATGCCTGGCTCTTGTGTAGAGATCATTTATAAAAACATTGAAGAGCGCTAGCCCTAAAACTGAGCCCTGGGGATCCCCACTGGTGACTGGCTTCCAGCCTGATGTGACCTCATTTACTACACCTCTTTGTGTCAGCCAGTTGTTCACCCAACATGTTATGGACTTGTCTAGCTGTGTGCTGGACATTCTGTATAACAAGATACTGTGAGAGACAGTATCAAAAGCTTTGTTAAAATCCCAAACTACTATATTTTCTGGCTTTCTTTGGTGAACTAGAGGAATGATTTCATAAGACGGAATTAAGCTCATTAAGCAGGACTTTCCCCTCATGAACCCATGCCAGCTCTGACCAAAGACTGTGCTGTCTCTAAAGTGTTTTTTCAATAGCTCTCAGAATAACCTTCTCCATAATTTCATCGGGTTTCCCTGGAGGCTTCTCTCCTCCAGGGTGAAAAACCTCAGCTCTCTCAGTTTTTCCTCACAGGAGAGGTGCTTCAGACAACTGATCAACCTAGTGTCCTTTCTCTGGACTTGCTCCAACAGGTCGATGTCCTTCCTGTGCTGGGGACTCCAGATCTGGATGCTGTATTCCAAGTGGGGTCTCATGACAGTAGAGTAGAGGCGAGAATCACCTCCCTCAACATTGCTGGCCATGCTGCTTTTTTGCAGCCCAGGATACAGTTGAGTTTCTGGGCTGTGAGCACACATTGCCCTGTCAAGTTGAGCTTCTTGTCAAGCAACACACCCAAGTCCTTCTCCTCAAGTGACTGTGCTCTGCTGTCAATTCATTCTCCACCCAGTCTATGTTTGTGCTTAGGATTGCCTTTTCTCAGGTGCAGCATCTTGCACTTGGCTTTTTGAACTTCACACTGACCACCTATCAAACCTGCCCGGGTCTCTGGATGGCATCACTTCCCTCCACACTAAACAGCTTGGTGTCCTTGGGAAACTTGCTGAGGTTGCATTCAACCCCATATTCAAGTCACTACAGAGGTGTTAAAATCCACCACTCCCAATATCAACCCCCGAGGAGCTATCAACTACAAAATTTAAAGACATACATTGACCAAATTCAATATCTGGAAAGATAATTGTCAGAAATATTTCTAGAATTAACAACAGTTCGGTGACTCTAATGCAGCACAAAACACTTTCTCCCATGTTTAACATCATATTTCTGTTACATAAACAAGCTTCATTATATTTTTACTCTCTCTTCCTGAAAAGACAGTATACATGGAAAGTTTTCCTTTTTAATCTGTAAAAGTATTCTAAATATAGAGTATGAATATATGATAGTCTAAACAATAACTGACATGAACTGGTTAAAAAGTCAGCAATAAGGAATGAGAAATGTAATGTCTTGTATCTTGTTGCATAATACAACAACTGCAATATACAAATCCAACCTGTCCCTTTTCCTTAAGTAAATTCTTTAAATACAGTAGAAAGAATAGGATGTCTTTAAATAGTGTCTCTATTATACTTTCATTATCTACAAAAAATGACAGTATGTCCTCATGTTTCCTAACAGAGATAAAATCACCTGCAGGAGAAGGTGAAGTTCTTTTCTCTGGGTCATCCAGTAAATTGTGTTTTCAGGGAAACATATAGGACTGAATTTTCTCTTTCTTATCACAAACTTATCTAAAAGTGGAGGTAGATTAAAAAAACAAACCAACAAACAAAACAATATTAAAACCATGTGAATAATTGGTTTTCTGTTTTGTGGTAGTTCTTCCAAGAGCTGGGAAAAAAATCAGCCTAGATATCAACAAATATCTTTTTTTTCAACATCTTCAACAAGCTGAAAGTTTGCAGGAAGTATTTTTGTTGTAGTTTTAACTCACAAGATCTAATGTGTTGTTAATATGTCACAAAATATTACATCTTGCTTGTGAATGAATTTCAGAATTCAAAAAACATTGGATGAAATTTACCAGTAAAATATCGTCAAACAGAAAAATAATTCTCTTCTGCAAACAAAACAAATGCGAACACCCTTTTTTATTTATCTTTCTGTGCTCAATTCCTTTTTCCCTGGATTCTGATACAAACAAGTTTGCTTCTTTGAAATGAATTTTAACTGTTGGAAATATTGTACATTTTCTACCAGAAGAGTTTTGGCCACAGTATCTCACCAAGTTCTCTTCAGGCTATTGCTGGAATATTATTGCCAAGTGCTTTTAAAAATCTGCCCAAGGATATCAGACTGGAAGCTGTTATGGGTTGAGCACATGTGAATAAGCTCTTATTCCTGTGCCTTGTTGGAAGCAGAGGTTTGAAAATTTGACCACAGAGATACTCATTACTTGGAAACCAGGAGACAAGCAGTAAATACAAAAACTATTGACATGAGTTGTCAGGCCATTTGAGACAGATTGCCTACATGTGAAGATTTATAGCTTTTCACACATCTCTGATGTACTTAGCACTGTGCAATAAACAGAAAAAGAAGACATGGTCCAGCCCCTGCTTTTCTTGGAAATCTGTATTTGAAACAGCATGTCATATTCAGGGATGTCCACCTGACTATACTGCCTGTCACCTGAGAATGCTTGCAAATTTTTTTATTCCACTCTTGTTTCTAAATTTATTATAGGAACATAACTCCTAAGAGTACACTTTATTTTTGAACTGAGCTTCTATTTAAAGCCCTTCTTTTCTAAATTTGATCTTCCTCTGCATCCTGGTTGAAAAGTGCAGAGTACTCAAAAATGCCAATGCATGGTAGCTTTTTCCTGCGAACTTCAGACTAATGGATGCTGCTGTCACAATGCTGTCTTTGGTAGTGAATTTTCTCCTGCTGCTTATCTTTTTAATGAGTCATCTGGCAGATTTAGGATGCTAACCAATGGAGCTGTACTGTGCCATGTATTAATATGGATCTTGTGAATCACTCAACAGGTTAGCTTTAGAAAAACAAGACTTCTGAAGCAGACTTCCACTAAAAATGCAATGTCTGGCTAATTAACAGATCCCCTCCCTGCCCAAGTTTGCAAAAGGGGTTCAGGGGTAATGCCTCATCAGAATAAAACAGAGGGATGAGAATGATAAGGGCTTGTGGCTATTTAAGGGAGATTGTGTTGCAATGTCTAGGTCAAAAGTGTTACTGTCTTTCACTTCAAAGGTCCTCAATGCAAAAGCACCCCTGATGAAACTGCCTATTCAAGGAGTTACAGTTACAGTTGCCAAAGGGCAAACAGACTTCCTAGCTGATGAAGATATTGTGTACATTCACACACTGCCTTTGCATTGTCTGTGCTATCCAGTCTTTCCTTGATTTTTCTAGTCCAGGACAGCTGCAGAAACAGGAGCTGAGCCACCGTGTTTAGCTGCTGGCCTGCGAGCTAGCAGAGTGCAGGGAAGGAAGGGGAAGTATGCTAAAGCAGCTGCTCTTGAAGAGACTTTACTTCATGAGAGATGCAGTGAAGTCATAGCCGGGTTTTTTCCTGAGATATGAAATTGCCTCTGTGCTCTTTCAAGGAGCCAAGACCGCTGTAAATACCTAAGTGACCACAGGAAAATATTCTGGGATTTATGTCTTAATTCCTGTTCCCATTGAGAAACTAGCCTTAAAAAGCCCCTGTATTTACTGATGGAAGACAACAAAGATAAGAAGACAAATCCTGGTTCATGCCCATGCCTCCCTTCCTCTGAAAAACATAGCATCCAAATCCAGGAAGAGAAAGGCTCAAAACCCAGTTAGGACTGTGCTCCATTCCCCTCTTCCAAAAAACCAGCATGGACAGTAGTGCTGATACTTCTTTGTAGTCCTGAGGTTTTGCAACAGGGTCAGTATTTCCCCTGCAGTGCCACTGTCATCACCCAGCTCCCTGGCTGGGTGAGGGCAGGAAGTCACTTTCCAGCTCACGTGATGGGCTGAGGTCTGACTTCTCATGGCTTGTGCCACCCTCAGGACTACAAATCATGAAATAGCAGTGATGAAACTTATAGTAGCAACTTCCTCAGCAGACTTTGGTAATTGACCATGAGGATGGGAATGACTCACTCTTTTAATCTGATTCACACTCGAAGCTGTTATTGAATAATATAATACTTGCCTTCTTATCCTCCTTCCTCCTACAAAGCAGCAAACCAAGATATTTTTATACTGTTCAAATAGCAAAAATGTAGCTTTTTTGGCCCTTTTCAAATTTTTTCTTTCCCTGTTCTCCTTCCTTATAGTTTGTTCCTCTATTTTTAAGTATTTTTACCTGTAGCTCATGTTTTGTGGCATACTTATATAGTTGTACATATACAAGGATTTGAATGGTTTCACACACTTCGTTCTTGTCCAGTGTTACTGTTGATGCATGTTCCTTACCCTCAGAGGAGCAGTAAATCTCCATTTTGCTCACAAGTAGCTGGAACCTCACAGTACCTTTTTCTTCACTCTTTCCTTTTCAGTGGGCGATGATGGTGAGCATGAGTTCTTGGCTCTCACACTGCCTCTGGAAAAGCATCCAAGATATCATGGTGAGAGCATGGAAATTAATGTGTCGGCATGTCAAAGAACACTGTGCTAAAGTGAACTAGTGGGATGTTTTATTCCTCCAATATCATGTGAGGGCTCAGGATAACTTTACCTCTCCTATGCAAAGCCCTCTCTTTTCCTGTGTAGGTGCATTAGCCAAAGGCTTTCTGGAGGTGCTCTGAATGTGAGACTCGTTTTCAGAAACCTGAGAGAGTGTTAACATCCTTGGAGGGTGAAGAAGCTGTTCAGAAGTTACACTTCCCAGCAGGGAAGTACATGGTCTATAAAATCCTTCAGTATAATAAAACTGGGTAATGGAAATGCCACATTAGGCTGTCTTTTTTAATGTCAAGTAATTGCTTAATGAACAGTGTCATGAACTAGCCTTCTAATGTGGGGTTTTATGCCTTCTGCATGGCTTAATTCTCATTAATTGTCAACCCAAGTTCCTCAGTTGGGTAGGATCGCTAGCATCTGGCAAAAAAATTGGAGAGATGTGACAGCCCTGAACTCCTGAGAGTTGTACTTGGCAGTCCTGAGACCCCATGTCTGTAAGTCCCTGTACCCAGGCAAGCAACATGAACAGGATCTGTTTCTGCCTCTTTGCAAAGGGGCCATAAGGCCTCCCTGTCATGCTTGGGTCTCTCCTGCCTGCTCTAGTCTGAGTGCACCCTCAGATTTACCTGATCACTCTGCCACTAATCTGACCATTTCTGCTGTCTGGAGACACAGAAGGACCTTGCCTTGAGACCTCATCCTTCCCTGGATGGTGGACTCAAGTCTCTTTTTCCTTGCTTGTTTTTGTCTGATGGAGGTTGCTATAATTTATCCAACTTTAATGATTCTACAATGCTAAGATCAGTAGCTCTCAAAGGTTTACAGATAGTGGTTCCTGCCCTGCAGACCACTGTGCTGATGCACACTAAAACGGATTGATAAGTACAGCAATGAGGTGAGAGCAAGGCAAAAGAGCAGAGCTTACATACAAGGACAAGTTGTCTTTGAGTAGCTGAGCACATAGCTCAACATCTTTTTTTTCCCAGATCTATGGGCAATGTAAGAAATATTGAACTTCTGTACTATTCCCTCCTAATCCTCTCCTGCTCTTTCACTGAATGTCACATGATTCAGTTTTGCAATGGGCAAACAAGAGTGGACTAAAAGGATATAACTTTGCAGAGGCTACTGTGCTTATCAGAGAAATTGACTTACTCTACCTTCAAACAAGCTTGTGATTTATTGTGTTTATCTAGCAGAAAGAAAGTTGAAGCAACTTGAAGCATCTGGCCCAGAAATCCCCAACATATTTTACTTCCCTACGAGTGGAGAAGACATGTGCAAACATGAATGAATACCATAAAAAACAGCCTTCTTCCTGATGCTGTGCATTGCTGTACAGAGTTGGTCTGCTTTACATGTAGTTGAACTGAATAAATGACCTGTCTTGAATTACATCTTGGATAAACTGGGTGTGTAATGTAATGAACACTAGCCAGCTCTAGTGTTCGTAATTGTCACTTGAATAACTGAGCAGCATATTTCTGAGGCATTGCCAGGTTCAGAGACATCTCAGAAGAACAATCTGTTCTTACAAACAAATATGAAATGCGGTGGAGAAAGATAGCATGGAGGAGGGAAATCAATGCTTGATAGGCATATTGTCTATATTGTATAAGCATTTGAGTTCTGAGGGCAAAATAAGGGAAATCCATTCAGATTTTAATTGTGTTTAACATCTTTTCAAAGCATTCTGTGATTGTAACAAAGGACAGAAATTATTCTACTATTCTATCATCCTTGGATTACTTCTTGCCCTAAGACTCAGAGGAATGGAGTAGGTTAGAGGCTCTACCACTCTTTTCCAAAAAATGTCTCTGCTTCATAGTAGCAATGAGTAATGTCCTCCGCCTTTCATGCACTAGACCAGAGAGTCCCACTCCCACCTCTGCAGTAACATTGTTTGTCTCCAAGGGTGAAGGCAACAGTTCTTCAAATATTAGAAGCCACAGACTAAGCACATCAAAATACCTAGCGGTGGGTGTGTTGGTTGTCTAGACTTGCAGTAATTTCTCCCATTCAAGCTCTTGATCAACACTGTCTGGCAGAAGTATACAGAAAGGCTGTACTTCGAGCAAGTCACAGATCTATAGCATCAAAACTCGTTTCACACAGCAAGGGACCTTTTCCGCTCCCAGTCCTCTCTCCAGTCTCATCATCTTTGCGCAGTCCTCACAACTTTGCATTTAGTTTGGCAAGATTTCTTCTTTCATTGTTCTCAAACTACCATAGAGATATTAGGAGGTAACTCAACTGCTTCTTCCTTCTCTTCCTCGTGTGCCCACTCAGAAGCCTATCACTGGAGGTCCCAGCTGTTACTTTCAGGTTCTTTATGATATTAAACTGCCTCTCCTTCTACTGATGCATTGAAAAAGTCAAAAGCAGTGAAGGTCAAAAGCAGCGAAGGTCCAAAGTTTTGTATTTCTCCTCTCAGGAAAAGGACAAAGACACAATCAGTGGTCAGCCCTGCAAAAGGGCAAGCGAGTCTTTACATTCATTGCCATTTCCTGAAAAAAAAATATATCATGAGTCAGAACTAGAGCTAGCATAATAGAGCAACTTCTGCCTTCCATGAAATAGAGTTTATTTCTGTCAGTGCTTAAGTCTCAGCAAGGTTAATTTTCATGGAAAGTGTGAGTTAAAAAAGGAGATGGATAGACTAGAAAAGTGACAATGAGAGTGTTCCCTATTTCAGCTCTAAGATCTGTATATCAATTAAAAACCGTTTATTACCTCACACTGGTCCTTGTTCTTCAATGCATTTCAAAGTGTATAAGCTTATATCTGTAGGCAGTACTCAGTGCTCCAACATCCTAATGCAGATGCATTTGCATATCCTGGGATGAAAAGCTTTAAGACAAAGCTGGTGATTCTGATTTGCCTGTTTTGTCCTCCACCGTGATGTCTGCTTGTCATTCTGTTTGCTAATGTGATCCTTTTGAGGACCTTTGACCTAACCTTCAAATGACTTTGTACTTTTATTACTCAATATCTTAGTATTTTAAGCCATGTTGCTGGTTCTTAAAAATGAGATTAACACAAGTGCAGAAGTCATGAAAGAACCACATTTTCTTGAAGCATTTACAATACCACTGTGAAGAAGGTCTAAATCAAGCACTCTAAGTCTCACTGTGTGCCAAAGCAATCAGTAGAGCTCACAATGAGGATTTAGTCCATTTTATCATACCACAAAGGATCTGGAACTCTGATTTCACAGGCGATAACCATAAAGTCTGTTCTTCACCTAAAAACAAAGAAAGGTATTTGGCATGTGATAAGTGATAAAGTCAATGCTCTGTGTGAGAGCACGGTGAAAGAGCACATTGCTGAACTGGTCTCGTTTTGGTGCTCACTCTTACTGATTTTAAAGGAAAATGAAAGTACTTCTGAGCAAATTTGTTTTACTGCAAAATCTTTCTGCAGCACGTAGGCCTCAGAAGCTACAGTGCAGTTCCAAAGCTTTGTAACACTACAAAAATGGAAAATTAGAAGTAAGAAATTTGAAGTAGCATAAATATATATTCCACTGCAATAAAGAGGTGGTATTGTATAGCTTACTGTTCACTTCTGACAGTTTGGCTTTTCTAAGCAATAGTGTAATTGCTTCTTTAAAAGCACATGGAAATTACCAGTAAAATTGAAGAGCAAGGGATGGAGAATGTTGAGAAAAGACCTCAGAGAAGAACTTCAAGGAGTTGCTACAATTTCTCTGATCATCATAAACAAAGCCCTCCTACCAAACCCAAAAGCATGTTTGAAATAATCAAGTTTACCCCGGTTCTTTCACATGTGACTGTCTAAATATAGGATCAAATTTCTTTGATTCCTGTCTTCCTGCCAGCAAGGGACTTGCAGGCCTACACACCAACCAAAATCAATCAAATCCATCTAACTGCACATAAGAATCCTTCATAATGCTTTGGCTGTCTGTGTTAACATGTCCAGCATTATTATTTGAATAACAGGAACAAGACACAAAGAGCTTTAGTTTTTAAATTTTATTTATTTTATTTTTCCAGAGCTTCTGTCCTGGCTTCAGCTGGGGTGAAGCTAATTCCTCTCAGTAGCTGTTATAGTACTCTGTTTTGGATTTGGAATCAGAATAGCATTGGTAACACACTGATGATTTGGTTTTTTGGCTAAGTTGGGTTTATCCTAAGTAAAAGATTGTTTTTTTCCCTTTTCTAATGCTCTGTCAGTGGGAGGGAGCATAGCTGGGACTAGTGATTCAAACCAACCAAAGGGATATTCCACACCATAGACTGTCACGCCCAGTATATAAAGTGTGAGGAGCTACCTGGAAGCACAACTGATCTGGGATTCAAAAGGGGGGCCTGTCATCAGTCAGCAGGTGATGGGCAATTGCATTGTGCATCACTTGTTTGTTTACTCTTTATTACTATTATTATTATCCATTATTATTGTATTGTACTTTATTTTCAATTATTAAACTGTTCTTATCTCAACATACAAGTTTTACCTCGATTCTCATCCCCATTTCACAGGGTGGGGGAAAGAGAGTGGGGGGTTGAGTGAGTGGCTGCATGGTGCTTAATTTCCTTCTGGGCTTAAACCACAAGAGCTTCTTAAAGTTAATGCCAGCAGGTGAAAGCATTCTTCTCTGTATTTGTGCTTGTAACAACACACTTCTGCCAAAAGTGAGGAAAACACAGTTTGCTTGCAGAGTATTTTCTCTCCTATCATGAGAAAATCATCAGCGTTGAATGACACATGGTGTGATTTTTTGGAGTTCTCCTGTGCAGGGCCAGGATTTGGATTCTGCGATCCTTGTGGGTCTCTTCCAACTCGGGATATTCTGATTCTGTGAAAACACATTTTGTTTTGCTTTTGCTTTTGTACTTTTGTTTTGTCAGCAATGCTACAAATAACAATGTATTTGTGGTAGTTCTAGTTTCCTCTGTTTTCAGGGTAAACAGGGGTGTTCCTGGAAGACAGTCTACTTGATTAGGTGGATCTGGCTTGCTCTTGAGAAAAGTTGGGAGAGCGTGAGGGAGGAGATTTTTGTGTCTTCATCACCCTGCGAGGAGCAGATCTCAGAGATCACTGGGGCATGAGGCTACTTGGCAGGGGCACAGTGCCAGGCTCTGCCTCAAGCCATGCCTTCACCTGGGCCACACTGCCAGGACATATTGTTCTCGTTTAGATATCCAGTGATTCTGCAGGTGGAAAACAAAATAGAAAACTTTTTTTTTTTTGCTTTGATTCCAGATCCCTGTTCATGTCCCAATGAAAAAGTGTTTTCATTAGTTTTTCAGTAGTCTTCTCAGCGTTTCTTCCCTTTTACAGTTGAAAGAACTAGACAAGTCTAGCTTGTGTTGATGTTTAACTGCTTGTGGCTGCCCTGCAGAGACGCTTTTTTAGATAGACAGAGGAAGGAATGTGAGGTTGGTTGCATCTTTGATGAAGGTAACTGAGTACATCTGCTACTCCTACATGGCATTTGGCAGAATTGGCCTACTCTGTAATATCTTGCCATTCCAGCAGTCTCAGAAGGCAAATATGCTCACCTGAAGCATCCTCATCACTGTGGACCCCTTCTCAACAATTTTAATATTTTCTCTGTGTTAAGGTACTTGCCTAAGCATTTGGAGGGTATCAGTATTAGGTTTCTTTTGATGAAGTGATTAATTGTATCAGAGGAAGGCACAGGCAATGCTGAAGCAGATAAGCAAGTGAAGGCCTGCAGTTGTACAGGTTACAGTAGATTCACAGTAGGTGTGTATAAAAACAGACACAGAGCCTAATGGACAAAGCAAGACTATGTAGAGTTATTGCTAGGACAAAAATATACAGTAAAACCAGCAACAACAAAACCTAAAAGGACCTGGAGACCACGTGGATTATGACCAACTAGATTTTCAGACAAGCTTCTGATTTCTCTGTCTTTAAATCATTTGCAAACTGCTATCTATAAGCAGTTCTGTGTAGGTGTTGAATGTTAATGTGTTTTTATATAATCCAAGTCCAAAACAAAAATCAGCCAAATAGCAACAAAATAAACATTCTTCATAGTAGGCCTCTAAGACAGGAAAACTTAGGCTTGCAAGAACTGCTACCAAAAGCAGAGTCTATGGCTCAGAACTCCCCTTGTCAGGGGGCAAGACCCTACAGTGGCGAGAAATCCTGACATCAGACCTAAGGAAGAGTAGCTCATCATGTCTGTATCTTACCAGCTAGTCAAAATACTAAGGCAGCCTTTTGTCCAAGGACAGTGCCTTTCTGGCACCAGCATGGTCTGACTGTGCACCACTGCTGCTGCACAAAATTTGAACCATGACTGCAAGACCTTTGCCACACTCGGCACTGCTGAATCTAGGAGAACATAGCAGGAACATACCAAAGATGTCAATGCCAGATGCAAGTTGAGCTGTGGGGGCTTTAGCTAAACTCTTAGGCAATGCTGGGCTTCTTTAACAACTAGCGATCTAGGCAGAAGTGGGAAATAATGTAGAGGTGTAAGCATATATGCAAAGACAGAGTAAATGGTATTACATTTGTGGTGCATTCTGCTTATTCAAGACAAGACCTAATAAATGAGGAATTAGAAGAAGCAAGGGGAAGATTAAAACATTAGAGATAGGGAAGTCATTCTTGCAAAAGTTAGCACACTTGCACCTGGGCATTTGGCAATGATTTATGGTTTAATTGTATTCAAACTTGTCAAACAAGTTTATTAGAAAACATAACAGTACCTCATATCTTATAATTAGACATTTGCAGTCAGAGTGGGCTTTTAGGAAAGGATTGAAATCACACAGAAGACCAGACTTCCTCTTTCCAGAAGAACATGGACACCACTGAAAAACTGTGCATTTAAAAAGGACAAAGTGAAGAACACATGAAAGTTTCTTTTGGTTAACAGGTCAAATGGACAGTGAAGATCGATGTCACAACTGAGGTAGGTTGTAACAACAGAGGAACTGGCAGAGCTTTTGCTCTATGAGTGGTATTAAAGGTAATTCCTGAAAATTCAAACTTGAGAAGCCAGGTGAGGTTTACAAAGAGAAGGTTTTATTTGCTCAGAAATACAAGGCTGGAAGATCTCAGGAAGTTCTTTACATTTCTGATGTGTTTTTTAGATTCCCAACAGAATGCTGTAGTGGGCGTGTGTGAAGATGAAGATCTGAAAGTTTCAGAAATATGAACAGAAGAAGAGAGCTGAATGTTGATGACGGTATGTAGGAGTGAGCACCAGCACTTTCACACTGCTTAGATGTTAAAGTGAGTGGAAGCAACATAGGGAATCTATCAAGAGATGAAGAGTAGGAACAGAGAAAAATTAAGAGGGAAGTGAAAGGACTGAGTTTTGGCAGTACTAGGTCATATTTTCAAAGCATGTTTAATGGTGAAACTTCATTGATGTCAGTAGAACTCATCTCATTTCCCAAAAACTGAGGATCTTAGATTACCTGAAAGCGATATAGGTTAGAAAGCGGAGAGTGTAAGGACAGACAAAAGCCGGAACAGCTTGCTGAGGTGAGCAAGCTATTCTAGAGGTATTTGAAGGTGTTAAAGAACGTGTTAGACAAACTAGTGTCAAGAGTGACAGACTTGGGTGTGGCTCAGCCTGACACAGGGCAGGAATGTGATCAGAGGCTTCTGCTCATGTAGTTTGAAGAAATGGGGTTCAAATGGGGATGAGGACATGACAGTTAGGTTTAGCATCAGATGGCTTGATTCCTGATCTTTTCAAGCACAGCAAGGATACTTTATGTCAAGGCAGACTAAAGCCAGTAACCTGAATAAAAAGTTGTCCTCTGCTATGGACCTTGACCTGTGGAAATCTACTCCCTTGCCTGCATTTTGTCCCATAGTGACTTAAGAGCTGGCAACAAAGTCCCTTCTTTCATTAAGCACTAATGACTGGAATGACTGGAAAAGCAAGTGTGATGGAGGCGAGAACAATAACAACATTCAGATTGAAGTCCAGCAGTTGTATCTCTGATGCAGATTTTGTGAAGGGCTTCTTTGAAAGCCACATGCACACACACATGCACACACACTTCATTGGGAGGTAACACTAACACTCATATGGAATGAATTTTTTATAAAATGCAAGGAATTTGTATTGCTTCAGAGAAATACAGTTCTTTTTATAAACCAGGAGAATGCAAGCTGTTTTTCTCTGAGAAAGTTTGTTTTGCCTGCATAATGGTTCCAACTGAATTACAAGGACTAGAGGAGTAGCAGAAAAGCTTAATGTTTTTCATAGACATGCACACGTTCAGACACATGCAATTCAGAATAGGTATTTGGATTTCAAGCATAATTGTGTCCCAATTCTGACAATCAAATATTTGTACCAAGTTGTCAAAGTGTAAAATACATGCCCTGCAGAAAAAATCTGTTACCAAGGACAGTTAAGGGAGATGTTGAGGAAGTGACGTGGAGCAAAAGGAAGACAGTCAGTTTTCTGAATTGATTTATTCTGTTTTAATGCATATTTTTCCAGGGATCCTGACCGTACAGGCCTGCATTTACCAAAAACCCAACATACAATGAGCCACAAAGGCTTGAGCCGCTCAGGTCAGGTCAGGATTAAACATTCCACAAAACTCCAGGGTGTTTCAAATCCCAGGTTTTGCTCTCTCTTGTTTAATATAGAATAGGTAGTTTTGTGCTTCAAGTATGACTTTCTTCATTTACATAGAAATCTTTGGTTGTTTGGTTTTTCTCTAGTGTCTTCTTCCAAGATACCACTAAAACAAATTAATGCAAGCTGGCAGGTATCAGAGATAAAAGGAGACATAAAACTATAGTAGATAATTGCAGATAAAACGTTTAGTTCAGACTGAACTTTATAATTTCTTACAGTTCAAAGCTTCATTACCAACACTGGGTTTGTCTGATAAATTTCACATCTTTATTCTGACAAGGCCTAATCTGGGAATAAATGAAAAGGATAACTACACATATGAATAGATGGGAATTCACCATGTCAACCATATGTAGTCTCCTGATCGAATGACTGAGTGAACAGTCAAGCTCTTTAGACAGCCCGATGGAAAAATAAGGGAACTAAATAGAAGTCTTCAAGTGTTTTGGGGAAGAACAGGGTAGCCCTGGGCTCCATAAGGCTCTTGGCTATCAAGATGTTCCTCCCCCTTGCTCCAACCTCCCCTCAGGTAGTTGTAGAGAGCAATAAGATCTCCCCTGAGCCTCCTCTTCTCCAGGCTGAACAGCCCCAGGTCCATCGGTCACTCCTCATAGGACTTGTGCTCCAGTCCCTTCACCAGCCTCGTTGCCCTTCACTGAACTGCAGTTCAGCACCTCAATATCCTCCCTAAACTGAGGGGCCCAGAACTGGACACAGTACTCAAGGTTCAACCTACCTAGTGCTGAGTACAGGGCAGAATCACTTCCCTGATCCTGCTGGCCACACTCTTCCTGACATAGGCCAGGATCCATTGGCCTTCTTGGCCACCTGGGCACACTGCTGGCTCATGTTCAGCTTCCTGTCAATCCAAACTCCCAGGTCCCTCTCTGCCTGGCTGCTCTCCAGCCACTCTGTCCCCAGCCTGTAGCGCTGCAGGGGGTTGTTGTGGCCAAAGTGCAGGACCCTCCACTTGGCCTTGTTGAACACCATTGCATGGGATTCAGCCCATTTATCCAGCCTGTCCAGGTCCCTCTGCAGAGCTCTCCTACCCTCCAGCAGATCAACATGTCCCCCAGCTTGGTGTCATCTGCAAGTTTGCTAATGGTACACTCAATCCCCTCATCTAAATCATCAATAAAGATATTAAAGAGAACTGGGCCCAACACTGATCCCTGGGGGACACCACTAGTGACCAGCTGCCAACTGGATGCAGCCCCGTTCACCACCACTCTCTGGTCCCAGCTCTCCAGCCAGTTCCTAACCCAGCACAGAGTGCCCCTGTCCAAGCCGTGGGCTGACAGCTTTTTCAGGAGTATGCTGTGGGAGATGGTGTCAAAGGCTGAAGTCCAGGTAGACCACATCCACAGCCTTCCCCTTATCCACCAGGTGGATCACTTGATCATAAAAGGAGATCAGGTTGGTCAGACAGGACCTGTCCCTCCTAAACCCATGTTGGCTGGGTCTGATCTCCCACCCATCCTGTAGGTGCTGTGTGATTGCACTTAGGATGACCTGTTCCATAACCTTGCCAGCTGGGACTCCCTGGTAAGCCAGAACTTTTGATAATGAAAGAGACTGGCTTGGCAAGCTCTTCCACCAGTTCCCTCATCACCATAGGGCAGATCTCATCTGGTCCCATAGACTTATGGGGATCCAAGTGGCTCAGCAGGTCACTAACTGTTTCCTCATGGATAATACAGGGACTATTCAGCTCCCCGTTGCTGCCTACCAGCTCCAGAGGCCAGTTGTTCTGAGGACAACCTGTCTTCTTGTTGAAAACTGAGGCAAAGAAGGTGTTAAGTACCTCAGCCTTATCCTCGTCTTTGGTAACTGTGTCCAACAAAGAATGGAGAATTTCCTTGCCCCTCCTTTTGCTATTGATGTCTATATAAAAACACTTAGCATTGTCCTTAACAGAAGTGGTCAGATTAAGTTCAGTTTGAGCTTTTGCCCCTCTAATGTTCTTTCTACATGACCTAATTACATTCCTAAATGCTCCATGAGTTGCCTGCCCTTTTTTCCAAAGGCAATAGACTCTCCTTTTTTCCCTAATTTCCTGCAAAATCTCCCTGTTCAGCCAGACCAGTCATCTTCCCCACTAGCTTGCCTTTTGGCACACTGGGACAGCCTGCTCCTGTGCCTTCAAGATTTCTTTCTTGAAGCATGTCCATCCTTCCTGGATGCCTTTGTTTTTAAGGGCTGTTTCCCAAGGTACTCTCTGAACCAGCCTCCTGAATAGGCCAAAGTCGGCCCTCCAGAAATCCAGGGTAGAGGTTTTGTTGATGCCCTTCCTTACTTCACTGAACATTGAAAACTCTATCATTTCGTGGTCACTGTGCCCCAGACAGCCTCTGACCACCACATCTGCCACCAGCACCTCTCTGTTTGTAAACAGCAGATCTATTTTGGCCCCATGATCTAAAAAACCCAAATTTCACTGGTGGCACCAATCCTTTAGCCACCTATTGATAAAATGGGATTTCCTACTCCTCATACATCCTTGCTACTGCAGAAATTGAGGCGAACACCACCTGTGCTCCTGTCCCATCAACTAATCAACTCAAAGCCTTAAAGTCCTTTTTAATTGCCCTGGTACCTCTTTTATTGATCTCATCACTGCCAACCCGTACTACCAACAGTGGATAATAATCTGAGGGCCGAATTAACTCAGGGAGTCTCCTGCTAATATTCCTGACTCTAGCCCCAGGAAGGCAGCAGACTTCCCTGTGGGATGGGACTGGTCAGCATATTGGGCCCTCAGTTCCCCTCAGAATGGAACCACTGACTACAACTACCCTTCTTTTTTTCTTAATAGCTGCAGTTGTGGTCCATCTAACAGACGGGGTGCAACCGGGAGACCCTCCAGACAGATCTTTTCTTGAGTGTCATCTGCTTGACTCTCTAGGTCCAGGGCCTCATTGGAAGGGCCTAATTAGCACTACACTTCCCATTTAAAGGAATGATTAAGGATGTGGTCATGGACATGAAACACTGCAGAGGGCTCTGCTATTCTTGCAATGAAGGAGGTGACATGCACTTACCTTCCTGGACTCTACATGTTTTGTAGCGATAGGATACATGCACCTTCCAATGTATTAGAGGTAGACAGGACATTATTCAGAAGGAAAAAAAAGGGGGGGGAAGGTAACAGAGAATTTTCTACATCCTTCACTATAATTTATCTCCTTTTACAGGTACAGCTGAATTTACTCTAAATAGTATCAAGAGAAAAATTACTGCCAGTTTTTCTTCCAAGTGTTCTGTCTTATTCAGCAGAGTGATGGCAATAATTTTAGGGTATTAAACAAGATGCAAAAATTTTCTGTCTCATTCTCTTCCTTTACTGTATCTAAACATTTTTAGAGATGACAGCTACCAACATTCATAAAGTGAAGATTTATTTTGATAAATTTGTTCCTGCCGGCAAGCCCTCAAAAGGAAGATCTCTCCTAAAAACTTTGAGTGAGATACTTTGATTATACTTTCAGGCTGAGAGAGAGGAATTCTGCTTTGCTGCAGAAACTTTTCAAATACTGCAGGCTGTTACCATTCTGCTTCCATATGGTCCCAGCAATTTTCACTTTCTCAGCAGAGTAAGTTGGGACGAAGAAAAATATTGGGCAATGCATTCCTCCGGTGTGTCCCGCCATTTCCTCTTTTGCCAGCCATGTTTCTTCTGTGGCAGGAACCAAAGAAAATGCTTTTAAAATGGATGAATTACCACACTATATGTAATCAATTCACAGAAGAACAGTTTGCCCCATGGATCCTGATGATTTTATAACCATCTCAGTCACTATAAAAGGTCATACCACCATAAAAGCCAAACAAACCCAGAATAGCTTTTGCTTAAAGACCTATTCCTTAAACTGGTTACCCACAATGTTGTACAGGATTTACAGGGCATTAGGTATCCAAAGAAAGTACTCCAGGCTCAGTCATTTTCAAATAGCAGCTGATTTTAATTTTTTCTTTGGCATTCATACACACATCCTATTGCAAGCTTGATTCATTTCTTTTTGCACTGGAAAAAAATGTTAAAGCTGGAATGCAAAGTCAAGAAAGTGGGAATTCATACATTGTGTGCACATGTGGTTTAGTGGTGTGTGCCATTTGTACACATCACTTACTGAGGAAGTTAAATCACTTTTTGGATACAAATTTTAGCAACTGCTTCCAAAACTCCATTGACTTCCAAACTTTGAAGTTGCATTCTCCACAACCTGTTATTGGAATATTTCTTGCCAGCTCACCATTTTCTGAAGCAGAGATTTTTCTTCTCTTGCTCTGCAAGTTGCGAAGTGATGCTCTTCACTTGCACTTAGACTGGCACGCACAAACTGGAACTGACTGTCTTCTCTCTGTTAGGAGCACAGTGTCTCATGTGCACTGAAGGTTTTTATTTTGCTTTTAACTTCTCATACTTTCTTCATCATCAATGATAAAAACTAATATGGTGTTCCTCTCTGTACAAACAGGATCTCATTCATTAACAAAGTTATTTGGGAAGCCTGGAGTTGTGGACAGGCACACAAGTCTCTGTCAGTCTCAGCACACTACTGTTCCTTTGTGGTGGGTGCCTAATACAGTAGTGACACAGAATTTACATGACAAAGGAATTAAAACCTATCCTTGATTCTGACTTCCAGATGACTGAAGAGCAAGTTTCAATAAAAGGAGTGCAACGCACACACCAGTTTGCAAAAATGCCTCCTGTCACTGGGAGGAACAGCTTTCTGTTTGCTCTTTTCAGGCTGTTCCCTACAGCAGGGTACAGACTGGGCACCATAGGAGCTAGTGGTCTCTCTGCATTGGGAAGCTGTAACACCCACTGAATCTGCTGGTTCAGATGTGGGTCTGCTACAGTTGCTCTGGCCACTGTTGATTCCTTGGTCCCCTGGGCCTCATGCCATCCACATGAACAACCATCAGATGGTGAGCAGCCTTAGCTGGTAGGGTCAAGCGATCCCCTGTGCTGGCATTGTCTGAGAGGGTGCTTAGCACCTTGCAGTCATATTCTCTAGAGTTCACTGTGCTTGGTGGTCACCTCAGCACACCAGAAGTGCTTCTCTAGAGATGTGGTATGCACCAAAAGCTCAGTTAGTGAGGGGAATAATTTAAAACCTTACCTGCCGTTCCTCTGTTAATGCCTCTCTGGAGTGTCCAGACACCCTTGCTCCATGCTTCCATAGCTCTTGCCAAACATTCAGGCTTTTTAGTGCATTTCCTCTTGTTCCCATTATAAAAAAAAATAAAAATATAGATGATGTAAAGAGTGCCTCTCTAGGGGAACTGATCTTTGCTCAGCAACCATTGTCACTGTAACCTTCCCACTGTAGTTTAGTTACGTGCTTGTGATTAAGCAATTATGAATTACCTGGAACAGAGTAAATCAACCCTTTTATCTCCACTAACAGGATATTTCCTGTGAGCATTTCTGCCAAAAGAACATCAGGGAAAGATGAGATGATTTTGCATGTTACATAAGTGTGTTTATTTCAGGAGCTGACAGCATCACGCGTTGGACAAAGCCACCTCTGCTCCAGCTCCAGGATGGGCACACAGCTCCTGTCGCACATGGCCAGGTGACCAGACCTGCACAGCAACCAACAGCTGTCGAGCCCTGCTCAGCAGCAGGGAAATCAGTTTCAAAGATGCTAAGCAGATAAATTTCCTTGGGCTCAGTTGGATGGTTGCACTGTCTGAAGGCACTTTGTTTGCAGAGGCGGATCTTGGAGCTCCTGTGAGCTTTGCTGTGCAGATAAAAGAGGAAAGAGACCACCCAAGCTCTTGCTTGCTCTGTGTTCAATTAGCTTTTTCACTGATGGGTTAATACTGCAGAATGGATTTTCCCACTGATTGATCTCTTAATGTAAATGAGCTATGGTTTTAAACTCAAACCATACATACTTTTTTTTCCCTTGGAGCTGTTCTTCTCTTGTATTAAGAGTGTTTAGAGTGTGCTTTCTCTCCAGCTAGGGTCTGCAACACCATTGCACTTGAGGGCCTACATTATCCTTATTCTATAAACATCCCTGAGATGGTCATTTGCTTCAAAATGTCTGTATTTATTATTTTTCCTGTCTCTCCTCTTATACTATTTGAAAAGACTCTGAAAAGTTGACCCAAGCAGCTCTTTCCTCTTATTCCTCCATGTTTTTACACAGCAATAAATCATGTATGATACGTGTGACATTTTTCCATGTATGTCTACAAAGGTATGATTGCCAATAATAATGATGCTTTGAGCAAACTGAGATTCATTCAGGTATTATAAAATTTAACTTTGAAAAAAGAGATTGTCCTTTTTTGCATACAATATATGCTTCTGTTTTGGAATATTTCTCTAGTTCGTGACTTGCATGTTCCCCAGTAATTTTTCATATCTTGATAAGGAACTTTACCTCCTGCATCTGCGGGAATAGCTACTTAGGGCCTAGTGTGTCACTTTTCCAGAGCAAAACTGTCAGCTGAACAGAGCTTTTGGGATCTGTAACAGTAAAAAACCAATAAATATGGTGTGGTAGTTTAGTCTAGGCCTTCCTCGGTGACCAGTTTGTAACCAAGGAAGTGCCCAGATTTACCCAGTATTCCCTATGATTTTTATGTAAGCCGGGGTATAAGAAGAAAGGAGGAAAGGCCTTCGTCCCTCTTTCCTTCTGGCGGCTTTGGAGGTGCAGGTTCCCTGCTGTTGAGTCTGTTGTGTTGGGGAGCGAGGCCTGGTCAGGCCTTGCCGATCTTGGGAGGCGGTGGTTGCCAGCGGTCGTTCCAGCGCGACTTTCTGTTGTCCCAAGGAGAGTAGTAAGATATTCTTTTGCTAATTCTTTTAGTTGCTAGATCTTGGGCTATTGATCGTGTATATTTTATTTTGTTTTTGTTCCTTTTTTCCCTTCCACCTTCCCTTTCCCTTTTCCTTTTGAAATTGTATATATATTTCAATCGTATATAACTGTAATATAAGTGTAAATATATTTATATATATTGCTTTAGCTGCCTCTCTCTCATTTCAGTTCTCTTTTTTTTTTCTCTTCTGCCTTGGTTTCTTTTTGGGGGGGGAGTTCTTTTGGTGAGGTTTGGAGACTTGGCAGGGAGCCAGTTTCAAACCACAACATATTGTAGAGGTCATTAACAGTGCTAAGAGCTGTACATGAGGCCTAGATTGTTTTACACTATTCATTAGCAACAGCTATACCTAAGAAAGTGGATATAATTCCTGATATAGGAATTTAGGCAGAATAAGCTTTAATGAAATTATGCCCATTTTTCTAAGCAGACTGGGTCAGTACTTTACAGCTCAAAATCTCACTCTCAAAATCTAATTTCTGTGTGCTTAGAGAAACAGAAGAGGATAGATAAAATGCTAGAATGGCATCGATTCCCAGTAATATTATAGTTGCATTCTTTAAAAAAGGAAACAACAAATGCAACTTTTTAAACTTGCTGTTTGCATAGAACTGAAATTTCCTTAGTCAAGTAGGGTATTTCAGAACATTGCTATTTAACATCTAATCACATTAAAATGTGATTAAACTTCATAATAAATATTTATGAAGATGGTAGCTCATGAATTTTGAGATTATTTCTATTAAAAGTAACATAATAACTGTCACTTCTGGTTTCTGTATGAAATCTGTCAAGAAAGTTCCTCAGGTAGAACTGAAGATATTGTAAATTATTGCTGTCAAGAATAAGTCCAATTGCATGTGGGTATATAAGTTTTAAAATAACAATCCCAATTGTTAAACTAAAATTATCTTTTTGTGAACTTAGCACCTACTTATAATAATTTGTTCTGTGCTTTCTTTTGCATAGCCATAGAAGGTGATTGGAAATAACGCCAAATCAATGATCAAGAATAAGCTTTTCTTCAGAATGAGAATGCTTGAAAACATTGCCACAAGTTGCAACAGCTGTCTCTGCTCAGCAGCCACAGAAATGAAGTCAGTTTTGTGCTCCCAAACAAGGATTTTTACAAAATTCTTTTAGGACAAGAAGTATGTGTGCAGGAGCTCCATGATATTGTTAATTTAATCAATAGAGTGTGCCCAAGAAATCCTCTGAAAATCATCATCTTCCCCTTATAGAGGCCCTTGTAGACCAGTTAATTTCCATTATTCCAAATTTCAGAGCCTGTCATCATTTATCTATTTGCCCTTTGGATTGCAGATAAAAAATCTGCACTGTTTACAAACTACTGGACATGCAGTTCCTCATCTAAACACAGAAACTGCAGTACTTTGAGTCTCTCAAGGTTGTTAATTTGCCCTTTGGAGGCATTTAATTTCTTTGGAGGCATCTTTTAATTTCTCTCTGTTTCCTTCATCTTACAGTTTGGATTCAAATACTTCATCTAATAAAAGTATCTAAAGAAAATTAGTTCTCCTGAAGTCTGGGAGCAGCAAAATCAACATATGAGGGAGAAGTCTGAACTGAACAAAAGAACTAAAACCCAGCATATTACAGCAAAGATGTAATTACAACTGACTATTTTTTTCTGTAGACAGTAATACTGTTTCCAAAAATCAAAAGACAGTTGCAAATTTCCTTGGTTCTTTCAAGATAAGAAGAAAAGAAAATTACAAACACTTAAGTGAAGAATAATGGAATTAGGCGGTTATCAAAAGCATGCAATTGAAAATTATAAAGAAAATACACTTAGAGGGACACAAGTTCAAATAAGCTTCTTGCATGATAAAATGGCAGTGTTCTTAACTATAAGCTGCAGTATCAGTAAGTTGTTGACCATTAATACTAGGAAAATCCACTGTGTTTATTATCCACTCTCTCATAACTCATACAGTGCATTATCTTCTAGCAACACAAAATGAATATGCCAGATTTTCTCACAATCGATTTTATGTACATCCCTGTGAAAGGCTGGTTTGACATCTGTGAGAAGAGCAGTCACAGTCAGATATAGGCCATACAGAAATTAGTTTTATACTTTTTTCCTAGATTTATTCTTACCAAATTTCTGTCTCTTTTCACTCCAGTTTTATAAAGACTTTAGCAGCATGCCATATGTTCTGTAGTTCAGAGATTGTGGACAGAGGATATCTGATTTTCACAACAAATATATTTTTTCTGCATTCAGGGCCACTTTTGGGGACAGTCACCTGTTCTGCCCACCAAGAGAAGAAAAGGGGCAGGTTTCTCATGAGGTTTTTCCTTGCATGCTCCCCAGCTGGAAGTAAATATGTCAAAATAGGACCTCTCTGCTTGAGACTGATAAAATAATTTTATGCTTTGTGAAGGGATAATGCAACTGCTTCCACCTAAGCAGCAATGTCTTGGTAACTTTAATATTTCATGAGAAGGGAGCACTTTACACCTAAGGCTCTCATGCGGTAGGTTTCCTGAGCACCAATCATTATTACATATTATATTAATTTTATGTAAATCCAATTTCATGAGCAACCATCATTGCAAAACACTAGCAAAGGCCAAAGTCAAAGCTGTATCTCTTCTGTCCTGAAGCTGCTAGAGCTGGTGTGAGGGAAGTGTAGTCTTGGGATTGCTTTTCCCCTGTTTGGGATGGCTGAGGAGTGAAGTGATGGCTAGGCCCAAAATGCACCTTGCACTGCCTTTCTTCTATGGCCAGGCTTGGGCCAAGATCGTTTTCAGCCTTCAGGAAAGACCCTGCATAGTTATGTGAAGGAGTCAAGGCTCCCTCACTTGAGATCACAGATTGAAAGAAATTTAAAAAGAAAGCAGGAGTGTTTTGTCTCAGATGTTCTAGATCATTTTATTTAGGTGAAAAGTTTGAACAAAATATTCTGCTGTTTTGGCACTTCCAATTCCATTAAGAAGTTTGATAACTTGACTTCTTGTCCGGATAAGGTATAAAACCTGCCATGTCTAAGAAAATATGATTTTGGCCATCCTTACTGAATACAGCATTTGATGGAAAAAATAAGGTGGCATTTCTGTGCTACCCCAAGAGACTGCAATTCTTTTGCAACAGCTCCATGTAGCAATAACCCGCAGTCTGAGCTTTGGACTTTCTGCTTGTTGAGCAGTCCAGAGTTTTCATACGTGATCCTTTTCCCATCTTTCCCATGCAAAAAATGCATGCTAGGATCCTCCTCTCTGCATCACACTTCTGTCTGCAGCTGCAATCATCCTAATTGAGGCCCATTGCCTTGAGCAGAGGAAGAGAAGGTTCAGCAAAGTGTAACTGCTACAGATCCCTGATTGTGATGGCTTTTACTGAGCTCTCTATACCACCTTTGTATCACTTTTATTGTTAGTCAGATAAATATGAACCCCTTTATTCTGATCACCAGCATGGCAAAAACCTCTCCCTCAAAAAGAGTAACTTGACTGTTAAAAAAATTACAAAGATGCACAACTTCATCTCAAATTCAAGATTTGCTGTTGCTGTTGCTGAAGAGCTGTGTGGGAAAAGCAGTCTGGTGCCCTGGAGTTCAAATCTACGGCAGTGCATTCAAGATGTCTGAGCCCTTGAGAGCATTTACTGGCATAGTGAATTAAATTTAGATCTGTGCAAATCCGGATTTGGATTTAGATTTGTGAGATTCACCTTTGACCTGGCTTTGGATGGAGATTTGGATGCCTGTCTTGTTCAAATATGGGGGCAATGTACATTTTGTTCTACTTTGCAGGATATAGGGAAAGGGTATAATTTCTATGGGAATACTTTATCTGCTGATTACAAATTCAGGCTATGCATCTGCCTATGTCTATGTCCCTTCTTTTCTAAAAGATCACACTTTAGGCTGTCTGCGATATTAAAAATTTCAACTTAACAACCTTGATGCAAACTGGGAGAATGCCATGAAACATTGACAAGTTGTAGACAAAGATCTGAGTAAGTGGATTAATGTATAGACTTCATGCAAACAATAATAGTTTTTCAAACAGCATGACAGATGTGGCTTGTCAGGGAAGATTAGGTTTGCACTGTGATGACTTTTGGGTTTTCTATTTCTTTTATGAGGATAGGGGAAAGTAAAGCTGAGGAGAGAGTTTCTGAATGTCCAGAAAGATGCTGGAAAACACTGTGTTAAGAAAGACTTACCTGGGATGTTTTAACTGAACTTTTAACTGCTGAACTAAACTCAACCTTGACACAAGAGATGTCCTCACTGACCAGGTGAAACCAGAAGAACCTCTCTCTGAGGACTGTATGTGGCCATCACCCTCCAGGTAGTCCTTCCTCTCCATAATTACACCCACACATGGGCATCAATGTCAAAAGCTGCATCTCTTTCCTAATCTGGTTTCAGCTGTCCAGACTTCCTGTGCTAATGGTTGCCAAGACAGGCATTTTCTCTTTAATTCCTTTTTGGAGACACCTTTTCATCTACAGCAGTAATTACACTGGTCACAGTTTCCTGCTAAGCCCTGTCTGTCTGCTAAAAGGAAAAATGCAACAAAAATGGAAAGCCAGCCAGGGTCCTTCCTATATTCAATACAGAGTAACACTATACATAGGCAAAAAAGCAAAATAAATAAGAAGAAATTATATACAACAAAGTAAAATTAAATTAAATAAATAAAAATTTAAAAGTCTAGAAGCTATCTCTGCCCTTGTGAAAAAAAAAGAATGGTAAAAATGTAGTTTTTCAGATTGTATCTGCTTCACAGACTGTGAGCAATAAATAAATTTCATTGAATCTTAGAGGAGTGATGGTGAATTAGCAGCCTCTGATCTTGATTTGTGGAGAAATCCTTTGGAGCAAAACCTAGAAAGGACATTCACTGATGCAAACTTCTCTGACTTTAGGAGTTAAAAGGCACCTCCCGGAGCACACCAGCACCCATCAGCCTCCAGCACCATACCCTTTTTGCCCACTCTGGCTGTCCTACTACCCTCCAGCCACAGGATGGGGGGTTCAGCATGGCATCAGTGCTCCCTGAGGATGCAGACATATTCCTTTCACCCCCATTGTGATATTTTTCGGACTCACCTGCCATTGACTCAGACTGCATCGAGATCCTGAGCACTGCCAGGTGCCAGCAGTGGCTTTGCAGCTATGCTGAGCGGGAGCAGGCACTCGCAGCAGGCAAAGGGGACCATACATTGTCCATGCCTTTGTCTGCTCAAACACCACAGCTCCACCACATGGACTTCTCACCCCTTCTCGTAAGATCTTTTCTCTATTGTTGCTTTGCCTACACATTGTTGCACTGTTGTTTTGTAATATTTTCTACATATTGATATATCAAAACACTGTAATTATAGGCTATAGATCAAGCTGCAGTTAAACAAAAGCCACAGCAGTGATGGCCAGGTTTCCCAGTGGCAGTTTCCCATGCAGTGTGAATTTGTGTATCTTGGGGAAACACAGAAGGAGAAGGTGGTAATTAAGAGCCTAGTCATACATATAAGCATTTTGGTGGCTTTGTCAGAGTCAGAGAGCTCTGTGAATCCACTGCAGCTGAAGATCTGGATCTGTTTCATCCAGGAAACAAGACAGAAAAAAGGATATACAAAAAGTGTGTGAAAAGAGCAGCACATTGAAATTATGCCCATTTCCACCTATATATATAAAAAGGGACAATGCCAAATTTGAGACCATGTTCCCGTCACCTCTTTCTCCCCTTCCCAAAGCTAATGTGAGAGTGTGTCCCACAGGCCCAGGTAGGAATGCAGAGCTGGAAAGAATATGGGAAGCATTCAGTGGGCTGGTCCAAATGGAAAACTGGGAATCACCCCTGTGATTTCCAGACCTTATACACTCACAGGGTCACACATACAGCTGTAGGTTGAAGGTAGCTTTTGGCATGCCGAAGGCATCAGATGTATGTCTGAGCTTCCTAATTCTACTGAAAGCTCTGCTTCTTTAGTGTCTGCTTCTTCCATGTTGCTGCCCCCTTCCCTTGATTTTTCCTGACCTTCTTGTTCATGTAAACACTGTACCAAGGGAGGAGGAAAAGGCCTGTGCAAAGCAGTAACTGCAGCTCAGTCCTCTGTGGACCGAGGACTTCTGTCATTCTCTTCCATCAGCCCCATGTTTCTATGATGGTTTGCATGCCTAGGACTGTGTCCAAGATGAACAGTATAAAAGTAAGCTCACATGGAAATGTCCTAATCAGAGCTTACCAGGAAGAGAACTCAAAGCCAAGGATGATGTGCTGCACATAAAACTTGTGGAACTGAATAAAGAATGAAGAATGGGTTTCAGATATCAAAATCTCCAGCTGAAATGCCAAAAGTAATATGCAATAAAGCAACTGTGAAAATGAGAGAAGGCAAAGTACATTTTCCTTTCTTCCTGATAGACTCAGCTTTGGACTCTTTTGTGACAGTCTATTAATTTTTTTTGTATTTTGGCATCAGAAACATTATGAACACACAGAGACATATTCTGCTGAATCTTAAAGCTTAGTTTTAATGTTAAAAAGTCAACGGCAAGAAATCTTTGTACACATATTTTAAAACTCCTCTAAAGCTTAAGATATTACTGTCCCCATCTGGATTACTCACGGTGAAGTAGAAAACAAGCGCTCATCTGCGCACATCCATGTTGGTCAAATCATCTTGCCAGTGGGATCTTCTGGAGAGCACTATGGATTCACACAAGATGGGACAGATACAGTGACTCTGTTGGGTTTTCAACTGTCAGTCAACCACCCCCTCCCTTTACCAAGGGTCACTCATTCTGCTTTTTTGACATCCTACAGCCAAAGTTTAAAGAAGCTCACCAGGACCTCACTCTTTACTCCTTGAGGTTTGTCCTGGGGGCTTGACTGTGGTCCAGATGGGCTGGTGGCTTTCCCAGAGTTCCTTTTCCTTTGCTTTGCTTTGGTTCAGGCATCCTGCAGGCTCTCAGAGTTTCCCTCTGCTTGCCCCTCTGCATTCATGTCTTAGCTTTTTGAGAGGGCATAAGTCGTTATGTCAGTGCTCATTTGTTTCTTCATTTCTTTGTTCTCCGTTTGCTCTGCTGATCTGCACATGACTTGCTTGCTGAAGTGTTTTCTGCTGTCCCCTCAAAGCCTGCCTACTGAGCTTATGCCACTACCCATGGAGCTTGGCAACCTCCCCTTCTCCATTCCCACATGGTGCAGAAAATGGCAAGTTTGATGTGGGAGTGGGATCGCAATGGACTGGCCACCCTCTGGCACTGAGGCTCTTGTGAAGCTAGGAGAGCTTCCACCTCTTCCCAAGGCTGAGGTGTGCTGTCTGCACCATGCCTGGAACCGTGCATGGTATTGCCCAAGACACCGTGCCCAGGCACAGCTTACCATGCCTTAGTTAGCAGCCTTGCACAGCCTTCCCTCCAGTGCCCCAGAGGGCATGTTGTGCCTGTGCTGAGCATAGGTAAAAGCCAGCACAGCTCATGATAGGTCTCTTCCACAGAGCTGTTTTTGTCTTTGACACTGCATAGAGAAGGTAATACAGCCTACAATTATGCTGCAGAACTACCTAAAGACCTCACTCAAGTTCAGACTGATCCTTGCCATGTTTCACTAGCAATCTGAGGACAGCAGTGAATAGCCCTGCTATCAAACACACCTTTCATAGGCCCACCTTTGTTTGCTGTTTTGGTTGGTAGTCTGACATCTCTTCCTGGCTACACTTAAACATATTTGTAAAGGTTGATCGCTTTTAGATCCTGTCATCTGGCCTTGATATGGAATAAGATTGCCTTTTAATCTCACAGAGAAACCTGGGGAGGACTTTTTGTGACAAAAAGAGGCAGAGATCAGAGCTTCTTTGGCAAAACAAAGGTCCCTCGTATTATATTCTTCAGGTTCTGAAATAAATTAATTTATTCCAAATTACCACAAATAGAGAAATTTACAAGAATGACCAGATCTAGAAGCACCATGTTTTTTCCACTCAATACCCCAAAATAAAGTAGGTACGTTCTCATTCACCAGTAGCCAGGTTCAAGGTAGTCACCAATGTCTGTTGGACGCTGCTGTGGGCAGACAGGGCCAGCTCCGAGAAGAGTTTCCCTTCACCTGGGCCAGGTGAGACTCTCCACTTGAGCTGCATGGCTGACTCTTCTAGGGCTGAAGTCCCACTCCAGAGCCCACCATAGAGGACTTCTGGAGGGATACAGAACTTACTCCAGGTGCCATTACTGCAGCCAGTTTGCACAGAAGTTGGCTTTTGTTTTGGCAAACAAAGGCAGGAAAACAACTGTCAAAGTAGAAATATAGATAGGAGTAAATATAAGTATTTTCCAGTTTGGGCAGTGCTGTGTTTACCTATTTTTCATATATGTGGAACAGGTAAGTTTACTGTTTTCTTTATTACCAAAAAAAAATTCTGTTCAAAAAGTTACTTCCAAACTCCCAAGTCTCATAAAAATATTTTTTCATGCCTATTTTCTGACCTTTTTTATTACCTTGTTTTTACAGAGACATTTTGCAGCTGTAAATCAATCAGATGTCCTATTGTCTATTCCCTATATAAAATCCCACTTACACCTCAACAGGAACTGGACTGTTGTATATTCTTTTTTACTTGAAAGCCAGTATTTGAAAAATGTAGTCATGATCTCCAGCTACTGCAAAAGGTGCCTCAAACTCTGCTAGTTCGTAAGTCTGCCGGTTCAAACCATGAAGGTAAGGGTGGTTCAGGAATTGTCAGTCCTGTTCAATAAACTGTGCTGATCTTTTCATCTCAATTTCCTGAGTCATCCCAGCTCTGGACCTCAGCTGCCATATGGAATCCCACTTTGTAATACAATCTGAAACACCCTTTCAGCTCATAAATGTGTTTGTGTTTAGAACTACAAAGGACACTTCCTGGCTGTTCAGTAGGCACTCTCTCTCTCTCTTTCTCTTTCTCTCTCTCTCTCTCAGTGAAAATGTCAGTTCACTTGACCTGCTGTTGTTTTCATACCAGCTTGATTCTCATGCAATATCTCATGAATAATAATGAAAATGATGCTTTAGAGAAAATATGAATCCTGATCCTCAGTTATCAATTGCTTTTAATCTCTTATTTTGTAGATGGTGCTTTGCTGAATATACTTTTCTACTATTTTTAAGAGAAATCTTAAAAACTTTAAAATGTATGGTTACTGTATCACACTGTGAGTTAAAAAAAAGGGAGCTGCTAAGTGATCTGTCTCATTATGAACAGATTTTTTGTATAATTTTTTTTCTTCTTAAACTCCATCTTTTTTTCCATCTTCCAGCAACACTAAAATATTGTATTTCATTAGGTAACTATAGCTTCTTGCATATTGGTGCCTTCATAGCCAGACAGGAGACCACAGCTGCACTGTTTGCATATCTCAGTGACTTTATAGCTTGGAGTTCAGTGAATAGTTTGAAAATTATGCACACATAAGGCAGATTTACATAGCTTCTTTTTTAAAAAAATTTTAGAACATTCTATGTTTCAGCTCTGAAAGGCTCTATTTCCTCTATTCTGTTGTATCCATGAGAGGTCATGAAAAATGGAGAAAGGAAAACTCTGTGTGGATCGAGCTAGCCTATACTGTACAAAGCAAGCTCTTAAAATCTCACCTAATAATAGTGCAAAGAGGCCAAGGGGTTGTTTCTTCTGCCCCCCAGTCCAGCTTTGGCCATATCTTGCTGTGGTTGAGGCAATATGACAGCATGACACAGGACTGGGTGGTGATGCCGCCTGGTCAGGAGGATCCAGCCAGTCTTGGAACCTGCCTGGATAGTGGAATGGTCAGCTTTCATCCCTTGTCTTCTATAAAAATACACAGAAAGAAAACACCTACCCTGAGGTCAGGCAGCAGGGAGTATTGCAGGCATGGGAAGCCACACAGAGAAACCCCCAAGCAGCAGAAATGTTGTGCCATGTCCAACCTCTCTGCCTCTGGCCAAGGACGATGCTCAGAACATCTCAGCCAAGGCAGAGACGTGCCCAGCAGCAATTCCCCAGCTTTCGAGGGGCACGCATTTCTTTCCTAGATAGCTCCATGAAGTAGTGCAGAAATATGCTTTTCCTTGTCTGAGACAATGTCAGGACTTTGCTATTGTCTGTCACTTCTAAGGGACTGGCCGGGTTGCTGTGGGGAGCAAACAGGGCTCCTGTTGCTGTCTGTTGGTCTGGAGGATTTCCAGAAAAGCATAGGCTTTTGGCAGTAGGGGTGTGCAAGGACCCTAGGTCTCCTGCCACCAGGGACTAGAAGCAGCTGCTTCAGCAGGAGTGAAATGTGCCCTGCTACCTACGGGGGTCCTGCTGACCCAATCCTGCCCTGGTGCCTGCAGCTCCCCACAGATATGGGTGCCATGACACATCACGGAGCTGCTGGGCTTCTGCAGCACAGATGTGCTGCTGCTGAGCCTTGGACCCACAAAGAGTGGAAGGACATCAAAAGAGCATATGCCTCAGCAAGAGCACTTTCCAGCAGCCAGCTGTCCTGCCTGCTCAGAGCCATATGTGCACCCAGCCCCCATGCCCTTCTGGGAAGGAGCTTTTTTTGGATTGGGACAGGCTGGGCACAAAGGTGCAGCCTACCCTCCTGGGACACCACTCAGCTTGGCCTCACCGCCAGTGTGTTTGCACCCAATGGATTATTTCAGCAGCAGCAGGGGATGCAGCAGTACAAATCAGAGGGATGTGAGGATGTCATTTGCACTTTGGAGTCAGCACAGAGGAAAGGAGCTGAGGTGGTGAGAGCTGAGGAGTGGTTTGCACATAAAGACAGTTAAAATTAAAGGGTTTCCACCCTGGAAAAGAAGCAGCACAGTGGTGGCAGAGGCCTCTGAAATACCAGAGAAGAATAGGGATCTCTTAATTTGTTGTGGCTTACAGCACAAGTATTGAGCAACACAAAGGAAGAACAAAAACCCCAGAGCAAATCCCCTTAAAGCCAGCATGAAGTCGAACCCTGAAAGGCACTGTCAGAGGATAATCTGCCAAAAAGCATAAACAGCATGAAAAGGTGTTAGACAAAGGAAATATCAAGCAAAAACCATGCAATCTCTATCTCAGGAGGCCTGGGATATGAGAGACAGGTACTTTATTCTTTACACTTTTTAAAGTATCCAGTACTCTTAAACAAAGCCGGGGACTAAATGGAACTGTGGACTAATTCAAAGCAGCTGTTTTGCTGGCATGTCCACAGAATAGTTGTGAGATTATTCAATATTTGTCACAAATTATTTTAAAATTCCTCTTTCTTTCTTTCTTTTCAAAAATATATAAAGGAACTAATTAAGTACCATTAAAAAAAAGCCACAATCACACCTTTGAAAACACTGTGAAGTTAATGAGGAAGAAGTCTATTCCGCATTGTAAGTATATCAGAATGAGGAGAGAAAAAAAACAAACAAAAATGCAGAAGGCTCTAATTACAAGAAGACAACAAATCACAGTAATTTTTGTTTTCCCTGATGAAAAAGTTATGCTATTTAAATGCAGTTAGGATAGAAAACCACAAATTGTCATGGAATAATAGTTTTTAATCCTTTTTCCTAGACTGTAGCTTTGAAACTGCAAGCCCTGGAAGAGGAGAGGCAGATATAAGGATGTGCTAGTCTATTGGTGACAAGTGATGCAGTTTCCAAGGGTCTGTCACTCTGACAGAATGGAAACCATCCTGGAGAGTTTCTGTGACATGGAGTTTTGAACAGGGGTAAAAGATCTGCAGTTGTGTTAAACTGAGTGGTGAAAGCCCTACACACTCAGAGCAGACTTTAATCAATTCTCATGAGCTGAAATTGAAACAGTCACAGGTTCTTAGTTTATATATGGAATTTTTAGATTCAGTTTTTGCTTCCATTACTTTTTGTCTTTTGTGCTTTTTAATAAAGTGGTGCAAATCAATCTGAAGTCACACAGAAAGTCCACAATCTCTGCATTTCTTCTCTGTGCTTCTGGTCATAGCATCCCCAGTCTGGGTAGTCTGACCACTGAAGGACAAGACCCAGCATCTTCAGTCCGGCCCTGGCCAAGTTCCACCTGACCAAAACCTGGTCTGGAGCAAGGTGAACACGAGCTACCATTTTTGCCCTGTGCCTTCTAGGCAGTCCATAGGCAGCTGTTGGGGCAACTTCCCCACAAGGATCACGGAGTCCAACTCCCTGCTCCTCAAAGGACTACCTAAAATTTAACCATATGACCAGAAGTGTCATACAGATGCTCCTTGAATTCTACCAGGCTTGGAGCCATAACAACTTCCCTGGGGAGCTTGTTCTAGTGGCTGGCCACCTTCTCAGTTTTCTTTTAATGAAAATTACCTTTTTGTAATGCCCAGTGTGAACTTACCCTGATGTGGTTTCATTCCACCTCCTCATGTCCAAATACTGGTCACCAGAGAGAGAACATTATCTCCTGCCCCTCTGCTGCCCACCTCGAGGAAGTTGTAGGCTGCCAAGAGGTCACCCTTCAGCCTTCTCCAAGCTGAGCAAACCAAGTGACCTCAGCCACTCATCCTAGGGTCTTGCCCTTAAGACCTTTCACCATCTTGGCTGCCCTCCTCCAGACACACTAGGAAAGTCTGATGTCCTTCTTATAGTGTTGCACCCAAAAGTGCATACAGGACTCGAGGCGAGGCCACACCTGTGTAGTGCAGAGTGGGATGATAACCTCCCACAGCAATGCTGCGCCTGATGCACCCCAGGACACCATTGACTTTTTTTGCTGCTAGGGCACACTATTGACTCACATTCAACTTGCCGTTGACACAAACCACCAGATCTCTTTCTGCAGGAGCTGCACTCTAGCTTATCATCCATCAGTATGAGTAATCTGGTACCTCATCCCAGGTGGAGAATCGAGTAGTTTTCTTAGGTAAATTTCACATGGTTACTGATTGCCTTTCTAACTCCTGTAAAAAGATCCTTTTCTCCTTTTGAGAAAGGCATACCTCATATGTTGCCAGCAGGCCTAGTGTCATGTAGACCAACTCATGATAAAAAAAAAGAAAACTATACCAGTGACACCAGGCTTGGAGTCAGGTATTGATTGTGCTGTGTCTTCCTGTTTCTTCCTTCATCTTTCCCTGCAACTGGAAGGGCAGAAAAGAACATGTCTTGAGTTTGTGATCCCCTAATGAGTCCTCCCAAGGCTCTGAAGTCTCTCTCAATTGCCCTGGAACTTCTTATTGCAACTTCATCACTGCCTGCATGAAAAAAAATCAATAATGAATAATGATCCAAAGGCCATAAAGGGGAGGAAGCTTTCTCTTCACATCTTTAACCTGGGCTCTAGGGAAGCAGCAGATTTCCCTAAGAAGTGAGTCGTGTCTGTGTATGGGACTTTCTGTTCCCTTCAGAAGACAGTCCCCTGTGACAATGACTCATCTTTTTTAACTTGTGGAAACGGTTTTCACTCAGGGCATAGGTTGACTTAACCTTGGTGACACCTCTGACTTAAATGAACATTCAGCCTTGTTCATTTCCACTTACAGAGCCTTGTACTTACTATGCAAGGGCACCTTGGAAGGTGTGGTAGCCATAAAGATGTGCCTGCTGCCTGGGGTAGGAACTTGTCACCATTTTCCCTTATCCCTTAAGTCACCATGTCCTGCTTGATGGAGAGAGGACAGGGCACCCTCTGTATCAACCAAACCACCAGAGACCTCCCATAATGCACCCTCTCATTGTATCCAAATGATCACTTCATTTTAAAGTTCTTTATTTCACTGTATCCCATACATTAATCACAAGAAATGATATAATTTTAAGTTTTTATATAAAGTACTGCAGGGCTAGGATATTAAAAAAAGCATTTTCAGCTGAAATTTACAAAATGTGCAGGGTATGCTTTTGAGACAATACACCCCCTGGAAAAATAGCATATTCATTCTTTAAAAGATGTCTTTAGGTGATGCAGAGTCAAAGGAGAGGCCTTCTGTTATTAGAAGGAGAAAATAAACCCACAAGTAATGAAGACTGTGATGCCTCCTCCTCCCTCAACAGCAGAGTGACCTGGAGAAAGCTCTCTTCTCTGCAAATATTAGATTAATTCACTCAAAATGAGCTAATGAATAGAAAATTGTGAACTTCACAAGTCAATGTCACAGATACAGATTTTGCCATGGGAATTTCAACGGAATAGTGGTTGGTTATCCACTCCTACAGAGGGCTGGGTTTTATCCTCCATTATTGTGAACCTTGTTTTCTACATAGAAATATATGTCCATTCAGAGATATAAAAAGCTTTGCCTTTAATTCCCAACCTCAGCTTTGACTGCAGCAAAGGACTAGAGGGGCTGAAAACGGCAGCAACTGCAACTGAAGAAACTGAATTGAACTGGCAAAGCACTGTTGTGGGTACATCTGTGTATGCCTCTTCGTGCAGGTATGGATTCATGTCATTGGGCAGCACATGAGTAGATGCTCATGTAGTTTAACCAGGACAAACATTACTTAATCTGTTCGGGTTTTTTCATTTTTCCTGAGAAATCTGTATCCTCTTTTACCATGATGACAATTGCGAGCCATCAATAAATACAGCTTGTCACTTGCTGTTCTGTACATGTTATTTGTCTGCAGTTTACATAGGCATGGTTGCCACAGAAGCAAAGTGAAATATTTCCACTTTCAAAATGTATTCAATGTGTATTTTTCTGTGTGTTCTTTTCCTCCACCAATGGTGATTCTTTAAAGGTCCCACCTCTCCCACTGCTTCCCTGTTTGAGATTGCGTTGTCCTGATGGGACGCTCTCCCACTGTCCCCTGCACTAGTAATATCCTTTTGTATATTAAGATGGCAGAAGTAAACAGCAATGACTATGTTATTAGTTCCAAGGGGAAAATGCTGAAGGGAACACTTGTACCAGACTCTGTGTTCTTTGTACAAATATGAGAATGTCGTTCTTCTCAGCAGCTGCATACTTTGAGGTCACTCATTATCTGGCAGGTCAGTAAAGAAATAGACTTTTTACTCTTTCTCTAGAGAGTCTGAGCAGTCTTGGCAAGTCCCACAATATCTACAAAGTGACACCTTAGCCAAAAGGGGTAGCTGGATAGCAGCCCTGCTGCAGCTGAGATCTGCAGAAGGCCTGGGGGGTCATTCCTCTACTGCTTTGGGTAAGTTTTATGCAGGCTAGCTCAAAATTATAGCAGATTACAGTCTGAATAGTCAGAACTGCAAATCACTAAAATGACCAAACTTTCAAGGACATCAGAAAAATAGGAATAGAGATTGGTGGTGCATGAGTGGGGAGGGAAGACAACTCACCTGCTGAGACTAATTTTTTTCTGATAGGTGAACAGCCCTACAGCTCTACTACATTTTAGTTCTGGTGTGAACTTTGCTGTCAGCATTTTATTTTCTTAAACTAAGAAGAAATGAGGGGGTTTTTTCCCCCCTGTGCTTTCCTTATAAATGCTGAACTACTTCCCTGTTGTTATCCTTCCCCTCAAATGGAGAGATTCAAGTACATGAGTCTCAGAGCCGGTTTCCAAGCGAGTCACTGAAACAGGCTGACAAACTTCTGTGGAGTATCCCTGAATCAACACACACTGGCATTCGCTCTCTGGAGCCTTCAGCCATAAACAAACCCTTGCAGAGAACCTTTGTTATATTGCACTTGATTTATGTTTCCAGTTGGAGTAGACTTTTTTTTTAGCTCATTTCTCAACTTGGCTTTATTGCTGTTTACATGACATCTCAATTTTCCAGTTGTATTTAATAAGCAGGTTACTTTTTTAAGGGTGTCATTTTCTCTTGTGGAATCTGGCTCATATTCCAAGACAAAGGATAACATGGATATTTATAGGGCTCCTCAACCCTTTATTTTAGGGTATAAAGAGAGCTTGGCCCGACTCTTCGGGCTGCACTTAAGCAGCAGACATCTCTATTAACAACTACCAAAAAATCTCTTTGTGCTCCATATTTCTATGTATAAGACCAAAAGGTCTTATACACTCCATTGACCCTGGAGTTCCCATAAAAGGTCTTATGGTACATCTCACACTAACCAGGTAATAATAAATGTCATGATTGTGTCTTTTGATAATAAACAGAACTGTTCACATATATGCACTTTATTAGCCTGAGCAGCAAATAATTATCATCTGACTTGTTGAGTCAAAGAACTAGTCTTTCAGGAATCCTCTACTGCTAAAGCAAGAGCCGAGCCTCACCCTTCTCATGGCCAAGTGTTTCTTAAGGAAATTCCAGGTCAACCTCTACACAGGTAGGTAGCAGGGGACAAACCTATGTCAAGAACATCTGCTGGTATAGATGCTTCATAAATTTCCCACTGCACATGTTCTATACTTTTTGCGAGTAGCATTTTTTAAATTGCCTATGATGTAACATACGAAATTCAGAAAGGAGATCATCACTAAGAACAAATATTGTGTCAAAAACTCAGGTGGAGATACTTTAGGCTGCAGACAATACAAGATTACTGTCTCCAACTGCTCTATAAAAGACTACTGCACAGCAGTCATAATAAACCATTCTCCAGATCCATCAGAAAGAACGCAGCAAGTGAAAGGCTTAAACTGCTGGAAAAGAGGTTTAGGTTGAGAATGGTCCCTTCTTTTTATTTACCTGTAAGGAGAGAGAAGCAAGGCACTTGTGTTGACTAAGAAGGTCATAGGGTCCCATCTGCAGGAACTTTTCAACAACAAGTTAGAAAAGCATCTGCCAGAAATTATGCCAGTGTAATTACTTTGGCCTACTGGGCTGGGGGGAAGGACTAAATGACCTCCTGAGACCCATTCCAGTCCCTCAGTGCCTCTATGTGTATAGCAGTGCCATTTAAAGAATAGCTTCCCCCTGGAGTGGAAAAGGATTCACCAATTCTATGAGGTTTAAGAAAGGCAAGTGCTGGATTCTGCATCCGGGATGGGGCAACCCTGGTTGTGTGTACAGACTGGGGAACGAGATGCTGGAAAGCAGTGCCACAGAAAGGCACCTAGGAGTCCTGGCCGAGGACAAGTTGAATATGAGTCAGCAGTGCCCTGGCAGCCAGGACAGCCAACTGTGTCCTGGGGGCACCAGGCAAAGCATTGCTGGCCAGGCCAGGGAGGGGACTGGCCTGCTCTGCTTGGACCTGGGGCAGCCTCACCTGGAATATTGGGGCAGTTTTGGGTGCCACAATATAAGAAAGATACTAAGCTTTTAGAGAGAGTCCAAAGGAGGGCAATGAAGATGGTAAAGAGACTGGAGGAGAAGCGAAATGAAGAGCGACTGAGGTCACTTGCTGTGTTTAGCCTGGAGGAGACTGAGGGGAAACCTCATTGCAGTCTACAAGTTCTTTGTGAGGGGAAGAAGAGGGACAGGCACAAATCTCTCCTCTTTGGTGACCAGTGACAGGACCCAAGGGAATGGCCTGAAGTTGTGTCAAGAGGAGGTTTAGGCTGGATATTAGAAACAGGTTCTTCACCCAGAGGGTGGTTGGGCACTAGAACAGGCTTCTCAGGAAAGTGTCAGGCTCCTCAGCACCAAGCCTGACAGAGTCCCAGAAGCGTTTGGACAATGCTCTCAGGCGCATGGTGGGATTCTTGGGGTGTCCTGCACAGGGCCAAGATTTGGACTTGATGATCCTAAAGGATACCTCCTGACTAAGCATGTTCTGTGATTCTATGATTCTCTTAAAAGCATCTCAATATGTGACAAAATTGTGCCTGTTTTGGCACAGAAATCTCTTCTGATCTTATTAGATCTTTTCAAGTGCTGCCAAAGCAGAAGAAATCTTACTTGTATGCAGAAACAGGAAACTGTAATAATAATGATGATATCTTCCTCCATGCATGTTTAAAGGAAAAAAGGAATACTGGCAATTCGTAATAATGTCGAAGTAAAAGGTATGCTCAGTATTTCCATGAAACCATGTGACTTTTCCATCGGTCGTCCTGACACACTCACCTCCTTGTCTTTCTGCCAGTTTGTGCTGTTCTGTAGTTTTGCTGGGAGGGAAGCTCACCCCAAAGAATAACCTTCCTGCTCTTGTCAGGCTCTCTCTGGCTTCCCTGGCTTACACCGTCTGCTTAGCTTAGTGAGATGACAGCTGTGTGTCCATGTAATGGGGTAGGTCTGGGTTAGCTTAATCGTAGAATCACAGGGCTATAGAATGGCTGGAGTTGGAAGGGACTATAAAGACCATCTCATTCCAACACTCTGCAATGGGCAGGGACACCTTTCACCAGACGAGGTGGCTCAGAGCCCCATCCAACCTGGCTTTGAACACTCTCTGATATGGGGCATCCACAGCTTCTCTGGGCAACCTATTCCAGTGCCTCACCATCCTCACAGTAATGAATTTCTTCCTAATCTAAACCTATTAACTTTTAGTTTGAATCTATCCCTCCCTTTCTGTCACTACATGCTCTTGTAAAAAGTCTCTCTCCATCTTCCTTGTAGCTCCCTTCAGGCACTAGAAAACTGCATTTAGGTCACCCCTAAGCCTTCTCTCCTCTAGGCTGAACAATCCCAGTTTTCTCAGCCTTTCCTCGTAGGAGAGGTACTTCATCCTTCTAGTCAGCTTGGTAGCCCTCCTCTGGACTTCCTCCAACAGATCAATGTCCTTCCTGTGCTGGGGTCCTCAGAGCTGGATGCGGCACTCCAGGTGGGGTCTCACCAGGGCAGAGCAGCCAGCACCTGCTGGCCACGTTGCTTTAGATGCAGCACAGGATACAATTGGCTTTCCGGGCTGTGAGTGCACATTGCTGGGTTATGTCCAGCAGCACCCGCAAAGTCCTTCTCGGCAGGCCTGCTCTCAATCTGTTCATCCCCAGCCTGCACTGATGCCAGGGCTGCTCTGACCCAAGTCATATTAAACCTCATGAGATTCCCACAAGTACAGTTCTCAGATTTGTCCGAGTCCCTCTAAACGGCATCCTGTCATTCAAGTGTGTCAACTGGATCACTCAGCTTGGTGTCACCTGCCATTTTCCTGAGGGTGCACTCATTCTGTTTGACTATGTCATTAATGAAGATATTAAATAATATTGACCTCAATACAGACCCTTGAGGGGTCCATATTGTTACTGATGTCCATCAGGACTCTTGAGGCGCTGACCAAGATGTGTCCATTCAACCAATTTTTTATCCATCTAATGTTCACCCATCAAATCCATCTCTCTCCAATTCAGAGAGAAGGATGTTGTGGGGGACCATGTCCAAGGCTTTACAGAAGTACAGCTAAATGATATGTGTAACCCCACCCTTGTCTACTGATGTAGTCACTCCATCATAGAAGACAAATAGGTTGGTTTAAGGACAGATGAGGATTCTGTATATTCGATATAATCAAATCTGTATCTCGACTGCTGTTAAGTGTAGTCTACTTGTTGGTATGGTAACAGTTAATGACATTTAGATAATGTATTTAGACATTTAGATAATGTACGTTTTATTCTCAGTTACGACATCTGAGACCTTCAAAGGAGATTTTGAAGAAGGAGTGGTGGGTGATGAGAGGGAAGGAAAGTCAGGAGAATGAAACACTGAGATACACCAGTTTCTTTGCAGATTGCAGCTGTGTCTTGTCCATCTATTGGCTGTTTATCAGATTGGAGAAATTCATCGCTACCTGTTTCATGGCCTGCATTGCAGAGAAATGCCACTTGCTCACTGGTTTGAGCCTAAATCCTCTCCAGGACCACACACAAATGAAAAGGAGCTTCCATTTCTTCCTGCAAAGCCTCCATGGCTGGAAATCTCACAGATGTGCTTTGCTTGCTATGGCTACCCTTTAGCAGCTTCAGGCTACAACTGACTTTATCTTTCATGTTTGAACACAGTTCACTAAGGTGAATACGAGACAAGACACATAATGAAAATCATATGGCACTTCCCTGGGTTCTGGATTGCCTGGTCTTCCTAGGGTCAGTTCACCTCAGTTCATTAGGAACTAGTTCCTCTGAGAAAGAAGGAAATAACCTGACCCATCTGGAGACACTCACATTAAAATTACAGGAAAAAACCCAATGTTGTCCGTCTTTGAGTCAGTATCTTTCCAATGCAGACAGACAATATCCCGAAATACGTAGTGCCTGTTGTAATTCTTATAATTTCTCCTGGAATGACAAGAGGAAATGAATTTATTTCCTGATATCTAAATTCTATCATGTTATCAGACAGGCCTAAGTTGTCTTTGGGCAGGGGTATATAGTCTATACAACAGACACTTTTTCAGAAATCCCTATTGGCATGAAATTAGTATTATTATTTGTCTCTTGGACTCTTTTCAGATCCACAAGGACAAATCAGTATTTTTAATGGAATCCTAGTGCCTTCGTAATAATCAGCATCTTTATTCTCCCAACAGGTTTCTTATTTGTCCATTTCATATCTTGAAGCACAAAATTTTGCATAGAGTTTATTTGAAGTATATGCATACAAATTTTCTCCTTGTTGGAGTTTATTTATCCATCATAGAACTAAAAGCTGTGTTGTGAGAATTGTGTTTAATGAATATTCAGAGAAAAAACACAAAACCAAACAAACCCAACCAACCAAACATGCATGCAGTTATGTAACACCCTAAAAAGAGATAAACATGAAGTCTAGCATGAGATGAACATATCAAGAATGAACATGGTATTGCCTATGTCACTTTGGTTGTTCCCCTTCCCATTGCTGTATGAAGTTTGAGCTACTCTTTGCCTAGAGCCTGGTGTTGGATAAGGGATAAGATCTTCCCTTTCTCTGGAAAATCACATGCCACTCCTGTCTATCAAGCCCTAGGATCTGAGCTTCATCTGTGGCACAAACACAGCGCAGCTCTAAGCAAAATGTGCACATATGTCAACTCTACAGGCTGGTGATGCAAAGCCAGAAACCTTCAACTAGGCAAATAGAAACATTTGCATTATAAAGACTCTAAATGCAATGCTCATTTTTACAACATGTAACATTCACCTTTGACCTGAAGTTTTTGCCTAAAACTCTGAGTATCTAGGTCACTTGGTGGCTTGAAATGTCTTTTTTAAAACCTTGCTCTCTCAGACTCCTGCTGGCACTGATATGCCAAGAGCATGATTTTAACACGTGTTAGGAGCACATAAAATCACTGTAGCAGAAAAGCAAACATATGAGCAATGGCACTGAGAAGCAACAAGTGTCAGCCCTGGCATCATTCAGATAAACATGTCAATGAAAAGGAGGGGCAGTGGGATAAGAGAAGGAGGCAAAAGAAAAAAGTGAATAATAAAGGAAAGAGCACATGATAAAATTATGTCTGTTGACATTGTTTGTTAAATACAGTATCAATTATACTGGCAGAACTTTTCTGACAAAATGCATGTTAAAGGATTTTGATCGAATTGTACCCAGGAGTGACAGGTTTACAGATAATTTCAAAGCCCTTATAGAACAGCTATACATACCATTTCTGTCATTCTCTTCCAAAAGGCAGCTTCATATAGGACCAGTCCTGAAATAAATGATATTTCTTTCCCCTCGTCCTGCAAGTTTCAGTAAAAACTAGGTCTCAAAATGCAAACTCACCTTCTAAAGTGGTATCAGTATTCACGGTTGGGAACGAAAAAGTGAATTACAGCTGAGTGCATTCAGTATGCCAGCCGGTGAATAAACAGCTGCTGGTGGCAGCCAACTGTGAAGATCACGTGGACAATGTTATGTTCAGAACATAAAGTGAACAAGTTGCATGCTGGCATGGAGTCTGTTGCAACAAAAGTGTCCAATACCTTGTAAAACTTTACAAATGGAGACAAACTGCACAGATTAAAAGTAAAGCAGGCAAAAATTATTGTAGTTCTGGCTACAGAACTGCTAACAGCTAGCATGGGCCTTGTCTTGAGCTGTGAGCTGGGGCTAATCTGAGCAATGCACGGTCACTATAGGGTTTAAATCTGTTTCCTGCTAACCTGACAAAAACAATAAGCAGAACCAGGGAGCCATTAAGCCATCCTTCAATATCCATGTCTTAGCTTGTGCAACAGAAGCGCTAATTCATGATGATACTTCTATATATTTTTTTTTCCAGAACACTCTACATCATAACTGATATCCATACTTTGGAGGGAAAACACAGTCAAGGAGAGGCAATAATCTGTTCTGCATAATGAGTATATGGTCTGGGAACCAAAAGACTTGGAAACCTGTTTCCAAATTACTTCCTGGCCAGCTCTTCTACATGGGCAATTTCTGTCTCCTAATTACGAGGAAAGAGAGTTGACTCTCCTACCACACTTAGATTGAGCTCATTACAAGGTTCACAGCAGTATCAGGGATGTCCTGTGAGATGAGATTTTCTATGACTTTCATGGGAAGGGTGAAATTCCATGTGACCAGATCTCCAATGCAGTGGTAGTGTACAGGAGAAATGGGTCACTTGACAAGTATATCCTGTCATGGGTGACTGTGACAGAAGCATTCCTTGTGACATAGCCCCTTTTAACACGGAGATATGTCTCCTCCAGTAATGAGGTATTTGCTGCTGTGAACACAGCCCTCAAAGTATGTCAGCCCAGAGCACTCTCATGGGAATGGGAAGCTCCGAGTCTGTCATGCTGTGCAGAAGGCTCAATGGCTCTTCAGAGGACAGCAATTCATTGCAATGCTTAATCACTTGTGCAGAGTAGCTCCTCACTGCCTCCTTATTTACTAGGGATGAACATTTTTCACCAGAATTTCTTTTGCCTCTCCTCTTGGAAGTGGGAATCCTTGTTAAATATTTCCCTACAGGCCATTACAGATGAATATTTTTGAGCCACTGGTTGTTTCTCTCCTCTCCCATTTCAGAACATGGTCTCTTTCCTCCTCAAAAGGCCATTTAATGAGATACTTCTTACATTTTCTGTTTTCTAATGCAGCCGTCTTCTGCCAGACAGCAATATGGATGCTGCATGGAAAGGCTAAGACATTTCTCTCCACATGTGCGAGATGCTTTATGTACAAACACCTCCTCCAGAGACAGTTGTTGCACTCTGCAAGCTCCTCCCACCCAGAACATTGGCACTCCTTAAAAAGTTGTTCTGCCTTTTAAACAACAGAAATGTCTGACACCAGAGCCCTCTCAGAGGGTCTCATGGCCCTCATGACTGTCCTGTCTGACATTTTCCATCACTTCTACTGAACATTTCCCAGTGGGAGGAGTGCAGGCCTGTTTCACAGACATATTAATGGAGGTGCAGAAAAGCTAATGGTGGGATTGAGCTCATCTTCATTCAACTCCCCCCAAAATCAGGAATCTAATCAGAACTAGCCATCCAGGCTCTCTCTACAATTGATGAAGAAAGACAGGTATATCCAGAGCATGATTCATTCCTCTTTTCTTAGACAACTATTCTAAAAGAGGTTGAATGGTGCTCCAGAGATATTTGTCTCTCTGTCTGAATGATAGAGAAGACCAAAATAACTAGCTTATCTGAGATACCTGTTTGTAGGATGACTTAAGCTAAGTGCTAGGCTTCTGCTCCAAGTGATGCACCCAAGCTCAAGTTGAGTGTCTGGGGCAGAGTCAGGAAATAGACTCTTTCTCCCACCTCCCAGGCACCTGCCCCATTAAAAAGTCCTTCGTCTCAATGGAGACATTCTTTAAAGCACAAAAATGTTAAAAAGATTTTCCCTGTGTCTCTGATATCACACCTCCATCATTGTTACATCCAAATCCTTTTGAAATCTAAAAGCTGCTATTAAAACAGATGTAGAGTTTTCCACTGCCTTTTTTTCTTTCTTTAAAGCAACAACAACAACAAAAACCCACAAGCAGGAAAATTGAGGAAGAAAAGACTCAAGGCTAATGTATGGTTTCCACCTAATTTGAATTCAAATAAGTTTTTCATTATTTAAAAATTTAATTATAGCCTTCAAATATATAAAACTGCATGTGAAAATAGTACACAGAGCTTAAATATATGTTAGAACACCAGGCAGAATCACAAACACTGTTAATTTTCAGGCATACTGTTTTCTTGATCAAATAACTCTTCTTTTGTGTCCTCAGCATGACTAAGCAGATGGAGAAATCTCTTTTACATACCTTAAAAATGTGTATAAATGTGTCCCTATATGAGATTTAGCAAGCAGATTTGACCTTCAGAGGGCATGCTAGGACTCATTCTGAGTTTTAAAGTGCCCTGGAGTATGTAACTGTAACCAATAATTTTCCAGAAGTGCTGTTTAACTAACCATAAGAGTTCTTATATCACATATATAATTTCTTAGTAAATGCTATTGCAATTTTCAAAAATCTCTGTATCTCTGCATTAAAATATAGTGCACGTGTCTCAGAGACCTTTCTGTAATATCTCTTTTTGGTCCTGTTGAACCCTTTTGGCTCATACCCCCATTACATTCTCAATGATGTTATACATAGGAATAAGGGTCCAGGACATGATCAAAATGCAGTGATTGTTTCTCCTCCTTTGTTCAGTGCTTTCACAGAAACCTATGTTATCATTTTTCAGAGAACATGAATGAGAGTGAGGGTGACAGTGAATTGTAATGGGTTTGTTCTTTACAACACCTAAAACAAATCTCATATAAAAAATGAAAGGTAGCTCTTTCACCCACTGTCTTTCAAAGATTTTTGAGAGCAGCAAAGATGTCAGAACCAGTTCAGAAAGTCATAAAATATAAAATTTTTGAAGCTTAATTCACTAGGTCATTAATAGCTCTTACGCCAGCATAACAGTAATAATGTGCAGTTATGGAGCTCAAGGGGAAGTTGACATCTTTCCAAAGAACTGCATTTTAGTTTGCTTGTTAAACAATACACAGATGTACATCATCATGGCCAGGCTTCGCGAACAAAGATTTGGGAAGGACTCTACCCACATTTGCTACAAGCACGCTGGTGGCTAAAGAGGCCAGTGTGAGATAGACAAGACTGGTTGCAAAAGGCACAGCAGAAAGACTCCTTGGATGGTATCAACAGGATACGATTCTTTCTGCGTTGTCTTTTCTCTTTGATGATGATCCTGCGTGCGTTCTCAAAGGAAGCAGCAGCGTTATGAACTGTGTGTCTCCAGGCCTTCCAGTTGGAGGCCAGGGTAGACCAGCGATGAAGATCAATGTGACGAAGGTTGAGATGTTGCTTCAGGGAGTCCTTGTATCTCCTCTTCGGGGCTCCTCTCTTGCGGCAGCCAGTGGCAAGTTCACCGTAGAGCACAATCTTGGGGAGGTGGTGGTCCTTCATCCTGGACATACGCTCTGCCCAACGCAGCTGTGTTCTCAGCAACATGGCCTCAATACTCCTAACTGCTGCCTGTTCTAGAATAGACATATTAGTTACATAATCTGACCAGTGGATGTTTAGGATTGTTTGGAGGCAGCATTGATGGAAGTGTTCTAAGAGTCGCAAGTGGTGGCAGTAGATGACCCATGATTTGGACCCATATAAAAGAGTATACAGCTCTGTAAACACTGATCTTGGTACTTTTCTTCAGGTGTTTATTTTGCCAGACTCTTTTATGGAGTCTTCCGAAAGCTCTATATGCCTTTGCTAACCTATTGTCTATCTCTCCGTCAATCTTACTGTCCAAGGAGACGGTGCTACCTAGGTAATTAAACTGCTGGACTGATTTGAGCTCTGATTCACCAATGGTGATATGGAAATGATGGAAGACTTCCTGAGGTGCAGGTTGATAGAGAACTTCAGTCTTCTTTCAGCTGACTTCCAGCCCCAAAAGCTCAGCAGCCTCAGCAAAGCAGGATGTTAGATGCTGCAGAGCTGCTTCTGTGTGGGCAACAAGGGCAGCGGCTTCAGCGTAAAGGAGCTCCTGGACAAGACGGTTTAAGGTCTTAGTGTGGGCCTTCAGTCGCCTTAGGTTGAATAGGCTTCCATTGGTACGATATCGAATGTAGATACCATCTTCCTCATTGAGGTCTGCCGTGGCCCTGTGGAGTATCATGCTGAAAAATATTGTGAATAGGGTTGGTGGAAGAATGCAACCTTGTTTCACACCATTGGTTATTAGAAAGGGCTCAGAAAGTGCATTGTCATATCTGACTTGGCCATGCTGATCCTCATGAAGTGAGATGATCATTTTAAGGAACCTGGGGGGACATTCTAAACGTTCCAGAATCTGCCATAGACCTTTTCTGCTCACAGTATCGAAAGCCTTGGTGAGGTCAACAGAGGTTACATAGAGACCTTTGTTCTGTTCCCTACACTTCTCTTGCAGTTGTCTGAGAACAAATACCATGTCTGTGGTACTCCTCTTGGCTCTGAAACCACATTGGCTTTCAGGAAGAAGTTCTTCTGCTATAGCAGGTATTAGTCTGTTCAAAAGTATTCTTGCCAGGATCTTGCCAGCAATGGAGAGCAGAGTAATACTCCGGTAGTTTGAGCAGTCTGATTTATCTCCCTTCTTCTTATACAAGGTGATGATGACTGCATCATGAAGGTCTGATGGTAGTTCGTCTAGATCCCAACAGCGCACCATGAACTCGTGGAATTTATCATGGAGTGCTTGGCCCCCGTGCTTCCAGACTTCAGGTGGAATTTCATCAATCCCAGCTGCCTTGCCGATTTTCACCTGCTGTATGGCCTTAAGGGTTTCTCCTAAAGTGGGGGCAATATCCAATTCATTCTTCACTGGTTGTTGGGTGATGGACTGAATAGCTGAGTCTTGAACTACACAGCTAGTACTGAAAAGAGTCTGAAAGTGTTCAGATCATTGATTCAGAATGGAGGTTTTATCTGTCACAGAATCACAGAATCAGCTGGGTTGGAAAAGACCTCTGAGATCATCAAGTCCAACCCTTGATCCAACCCAGCCGTGCTTCCCAGACCATGGCACTGAGGCCACATCCACTCTCACCTTCAACACCTCCAGGGACACTGACTCCACCCCCTCCCTCCCCAGCCCATTCCAAGGCCTGATTACTCTCTCAGCAAAAAATTCCTTCCTAATATCTAACCTAAACCTCCCCTGGTACAGCTCAAGACCCAGCCCTCTTGTCCTGCTGCTGCTTCCAAGCAGAACAGCCCCACTCCCACCTGGCTACAACCTCCTGGCAGGGACTTGCAGAGAGTCAGGAGGTCTCCCCTGAGCCTCCTCTTCTCCAGCCTCAACACCCCCAGCTCCCTCAGCCTCTCCTCACACCACTTGTGCTCCACTCCCTTCCCCAGCCTCGCTGCTCTTCTCTGCACCTGCTCCAGCCCCTCCAGGGCCTTCCTCAACTCAGGGGCCCAGAGCTGGACACAGCACTCCAGGGGTGGCCTCAACAGCGCTCAGTCCAGCCCAACAATCACTTCCCTGCTCCTGCTGACACACTCTTCCTCAGACAGGCCACCATCCCTTGGCCCTCTTGGCCACCTGGCCACACTCTGCCTCCTCTTCAGCTTCCTGTCCATCTACACTCCCAGCTCCCTTTCTGCCTGCCTGCTCTCCAGACACTCTGGCCCCAGCCCGGGGGGCTTCTTGTGGCCAAAGGGCAGGACCTGGCCCTTGGCCTGCTTGAACCTCATCCCCTTGCAATCAGCCCATGGATCCAGCTTGGCCAGGTCCCTCTGCAGAGCCCTCCTGCCTTCCAGCACATCAACACACCCCCAGCTTGGTGTCACCTGCACATCTGCTGATGAAATGCCTGGTTCTGCAGGAGCTGGAGATGCTCAAGGGGCAGCAGGACCAAGTCGGGGGCCTGGGGGGACGTGGGGGTCTTTGGGGTCCGGGAGGGTCCTGGGGGAGCTGAGGAGGGGCTTTGGGGATTGGGGGTACAAACCAGGACAGACCATCTGAGCCGAGTAGAGGGCTTTGGACCTGCTATGTAGGTCCGTATGCTGTTTTCAGGGCCTCATAGAATCCTCTGTGATCACCCGTATCTGCGCATAATTGAGTTTTTTTGGCTAGATGGATCCACCACTAGTACTGGATGTCATGAAGTTTCTGTTGGAGCTTGCTGCATGCAAGATGAACGGCTGCTTTTCTTACATGACAAGATGGCTGAGGAAGGTGTGCTTGGTGAGCAGATCTCTTCTTCCTCAACAATTCCTGGATCTCTTGATTGTTTTTATCAAATCAGTCCTTGTTCTTCTTGAAGGAGAACCCTGAGGATTCTTCAGAGGAAGAAGGAGGATTCAGAGGATTCTTCAGACGATTCTTCAGAGATTCTTCAGATGCTATTTTTAATATGCAGCCAAAGTGATTCAGGAGAGGGATCTATGGAATGATCCTGCAGGGCTCTGATATATACCCAACATTTAATTTGCAGACTGAAAGGTGAAAAATAAACTACTGTTTTGTCTTCCAGGTTTGGGGGATTTTTTAGTAATGGGAGTTCAAATTCTTGTTCTGAGTTACTGTAGAACAAGAATTTAATGATGGATTGTGAATTAATTCAAACTTCAAATTAGTGTCATCTTAAACTAAGAAAATTTGGGGGGTTTGTTCTCCTTCTAGGTCACTGTTGAATTCTTTTTTATTATCACAGATATTTCAATTATTGTGTATGTAGGCTTGTGTATAACATACACCACCTCCAGTGACAGTTTGCATACACTTTCTGCTTGCCTGTTGATGCTCAGAACTCACAATTCATGCATGGATGTGTACAGCTCTGGTCATGGAGATTACAATATATATTTGTGCTCAGAGGAGGACACGAGGTTTTTCCTCGGATGTGCACAATTTATTTTTCATCTAATCATCAAAGAAAAATATAATAGATTGGGTTTGACTGTCAAAGTTTTGGTAGCGTGGGGGGCTACAAGGGTAGCTGTGAAGGAGCAAGAATCAGGATGGGAGCGGTTTCAGGAGTGGAAAAAGATATACAGCAATTTAAAGGACTTATTATATGGACTTTGCAGTTCTTATGTGTTTACAAATATATACATTGTATGATTCCCTGAAAGTTGTAATTCCCGGGCTTGCCCAGGCATATCTGCTCCCTGCTTCCCTGCTTCCCCCTCTGATTGGCTGAAGAAGCTGCAGAGAGGAGAGAGCTACCATTTGTCTTTTCCTTCCCTGGTTCCTCCCTAGTTCCTCCCTCTTCGCCTGAGTCCCTATCCCTATTCGTTTCCCTGGTTGTCTGTCCCATGCTCCACCCCATTTTCTGGTGCATTCCACGCCAGAGCTGATAAAACCCTTGTGCACCTTCATTAAAGGGGCATTGCATTGCAACCTCAGACCTCGTTGGACCCCTTTGTGCAGTGCCGTGGTCCTTCTCCCCTCCCCCACGGGCCATAGCAAGTAGCATCTGTGAGAAGATGCCAGAAACTTCCCCCATGTCCAACAGAGCCAGTGCCAGTCAGGTTCCTAGACAGACCCGCCACTGGCCAAGGCCAAGCACATCAGCAACGATGGTGGGAGGAAGGGAAGGATGTGAGGAAGGTGTTTGGTGTTCTAAGATTTGGATTTATTTCTCATTACCTTACTCTGATTTTGATTGGTAATTAAATAATTTCCTCAAGTTGGGCATGTTTTGCCCATGCCAGCAGTTCCTGAGTGATCTCTCCCTGTAGTTGTCTCAACCCACAAGCCTTTCTTTATATTTTCTCTCTCATGTCCAGCTGAGGAAGAGAGTGACAAAGCAGCTTTGGTGGGCACCTGGCATCCAGCCAGGGTCAATGCACCACAAATACAATCATTGTAAATTTATCATAACACAACGGAAAATCAAGGAAGTACAGTGTGTTATCACAAAGAGGAAGCAAAATTACCTGCCTAAAAGAATTCAGGAAGGAGGTAAGGTCAAGCTGCCCACTCTTTCAGGCACAGAGCTCCCTTTGGAGTTGCCCCTTACCCACAGGGAAGGCAGTTGGTCACTGGGGGAACCTGGCTTCTGAGCTCTGAGTCGGGCCCTTACCCAGCCACTGCCAGCTCTGCTAGTTGTCATCCCTTCCCAGTAGGGTCAGTCACCAGCTTTCGAAGTTAGGCACTGCTGTCTGGGTCCCCTGCCACTACCTGGGGCTTGCAGAGATCCTAAAACAAACTCTATGAGAAACAGAAGACAAAAAAATATGCATAAGTCTTGCTAGTGAATGTGCATGAAGCGCCACCAACAGACCAGTGGCCTGACCATGCATTCATGTCTCAGTCTCACACTGTCTGTTGCAACATCTTCCCTTCCGTGTGCTTAGCATTTGAGTTTCATCTTTGGAAAAACATCTCCAATGTAGAGCCAGTGTGCTCTATCCTCCATTAGTAAAGTTCATGATAACTTGGCTTCGCTCCCACTTGGAAAGTGTCCTCTACACTAACAAGCCACTGGCCAAATTTCTCCCTGGGCAGCCTGAAAACTGCCAGAGAGAAATGAGATCTGTAAAATCGAGCTGACAGCACGAGGTCTATACAGACTTTTCCAGGCCATTTGCCAGGCCCTAGAGGCCTAGTTTTAGAAAGACAAATTGAAACCATAACTAGCTATCTAAGCTTTTCTCAAACCCTTTTAAAGTGACAAAACCCTGCCCTTGCCAGGCCTAGACCCTGGTACTGAGATCATTGCCAATGGCTCTAAACAGATGTAGCAGAAGTCAGGGAAATGTTGATAGAAGGAAATCTGAGACATGCTTCAGCCTCTTCTCCTCCTGTGTGAGGCAGTCCAGAGCAATGGGGCAGTGGCAAGTTCTGGAATTTCCCTTTGCGTGTCCTGCAGGTTATTTGCTGGGTACCAAAAAGGAGAAAAACAAGCCCCCAGGACCTAGCAGTGGTGCAAGTGCCCATCTGGGAGAAAGCCTGAGAGAAAAACTAAGCCAGAACCTGCTTTCCCCCAGTTGTCCCTCTGGATGTGATTCTGCAGCATGCTCCTTCCCCTCAGGACACCATCCTCTTAGCAGCACTCACCACTGCTCCCAACCACATGGGCTTTCTGGGGATCCAGCTTGCCCAGGGGCTGATTTGAAAAAGCCAGGACTTTTAAAGGGCAGTGTGTTACCCACAGCTGCTTCTGTATGCATGGAAATTCATGTAGTACACAAGCCTACATCAATTTTTAGGCACACATCCCAAATACCACTTGAAGATGACAAAATATTTGGGCTTAAGTGAATAACCTGTCCTTTCAAGAGTAATGAAGACATTGCCATTGCTTGATGTTTAACAATGTTCTTTTTTTTTCTTTTGAGTCAATGTATGCACAGGAATTACTAGGGCAAGAAAGTGATTTTTTTTTTTTAGGTGGCGGCACTCTTCTATAGTTAATGTGCTATATTTCTTATAAATGTATTGTGGAATAAAGAACAAGTACAAGTACTTTGTGTGCTCAAGTATTAGTGGATATCAAACAGAAAAGTACATAAGGTCTGGTGCTTGCAAAAGCAAACCATGCTTATGAGATATACAAATGACTACAGAGTCCAGCTCTCTGAAGACTTAAGGCATATATTTATAGCTGACTGATTCAGGACTAAAATTTTGGAACAAGTTCACATAATCTTTTTTCTCCCCTCAGCTTACAGTTGTTTCATCTTTTTTTTTTCTTTTTTTACCAGCAACCAAAGGAAAGAGAACCTTTTTTAACCGTAGTACTTTTCTCTTTTCCAAGGCATAAAAAAGTAAATAAACTTTTACTAAGCACAATGCACAAGTTGAGGGGAGGATCTTTTCTATCCATCAGTCTTTCATCTGGTAAAACTAAACAATAATATTGACTCTTACACAAAACTCCAGTGCACTACACAAATCTTTCAGTAGAAAGGAAGAAAGGTAACAGAAAAGCAAAGAGTCATGGCACCTTAAAGGGCAGAATATGACTTATCTTCTTCAGCATGCGATGCAGTCACACAACTTGGAACAAAAAGGGTTGAGAGTAGAGGAATAAAATAATATATAATCCCAGAACAGCTTCTTACATAACCACAGTTCCCGCAGTCCATACTTCTATATTCTTCAATTTTTGCCTTGTTCTGTGGTGCTTAACACACAAGTATGCTGTTATTGCTTTTTCTGCAATTAGAAAACAGTTCTCTATGTTGATTTTTGTGCCAGTCTGTGGTATTTGGGCACATGTTGCATATCTTGAAAAATCCCTGGCATGAAATTAATAATGATTTTTAATATGCTTGTCTGTACATTACCTAGTTTTGTGGAGAACCTTGCATAAATACTTCCCTGTATGTCTAGGTTTGTATTTTGGACAGATTATTCTCTCCTGTTTTTTGACAAAGCTTTGCAGTGTATCAGAAGATCAGGCTGTTTCTCAAGAGTACACTTTGTGCTATGTATAGAACAACATTAGTGACAGGGTGTGCTTTTTTCAGTTGGAACTGACATTTGATACATTAGCCAAACAGGGACCATAGCCAGATCATAATTGGATATGTATTTTCAACATCCTCAGCCCTTCAACCAATTGGCTGGGACTCCAGGAGGCTTATTAGCAGAAATGCAGTTTTATCTTTTTTGCTAATCTGACTGAAGTGAAACCATCAAAGAAGGAGCCAAAATGAGGGAAAGACGGAAATACCAGACCTTAGGCAGCCAACTGCAATTCAAGAAAATTATGGCTCATTAGGCTTTGCAGGCAATGGCAACGTGCAGAAGAGGTAACACAGAATGGCTTTAAGATGCAGAATATTTTGAAGCTGTAATATCTGTCATAACCAAACATTTAATGACCTGAAAGAAGATTCCAGTGGGCAGTATTGGCTGAGACCTAGTGACTTTCATTCTGGTTTTATTTGCTGCTAAAACAGGTCAAAAAAATGTTGCCATTGAATGCATTTGCAAAATCACACCAAATCTTTTTCAGGCACCTCATTTTTTCAATTGTCATCGCACATCTGGAAGAACGGTTTATATATGATGTCACACAGAGAAGAAATTAATTTAGATTTACTTCACGGATTTTGTCGGCTGTATGAAAAATAAAGTTAAAAATAAATCCTTCTCTCTTGCATGGTTCATCGTGATGAGGGTTTAGCATATTTTAGTAAGAATGGCTATGACAAAGGGATGGCAGGAACTGTACAAATGGCTGCTGTGAAAGTGATGAAACTGGAGAAGCTTTGCAGGAAGTTTTGAACTGTGTGCAAAGTATAAGCCCAACACTTCTGAAAAGAAATCCTCTAAAATTGTTCTAAGCAAAGACTCATGCTTCAGTAAGGCAGCACATGGACACACCCACACAGAGTTCCTTGTAAAATAAAAGGCTTGTATCTGCATTTAACAAACTTGCAAGCTACAAGACACTTCAATTAACTGTGCTTTCACATGCCTTCTTCCAGCTGTTGTCAGCTGACGCCTTTGCCACGCGTGAACTGATAGGTTCTGCTCTGGTTTGACACACAAACTTAGGCAGTGAATCAGAAGTACTGAGTGATAAAAGTCAAAGCTTAACAAACTTGTAAGTGGCAATCAGCCATCATTCACTCCTTGACAACAGATTGAATACTACAAAGGTAGATTGCCATTCAAAAATCTTCCACGAACACTTCAATTACCTTAATATGAAAATGCTTAAAAAAGGTTTATCTGGGCTTTTTTGCTTTAAGAAAAGCAAAAATTATCAAATCCTTCTCAGACAGTGGTCTAAGTGGCATAGTATTTTGAACCTGACAATCAGTACCAAATGCTATCTAGAAGCATCAGGAGTCGCCCACACACTTAGGTTTTTTTTCTCAAGTTGTTAGATTTAAATAAAAGTCAGAGAGATACGTCTGAGCACTTAGTTAATTTTAAAGCCAGTCTTGCTAGACATTCATCTTCTAGAGCACAGCACAAGGGATGTAATTTAAACTAGTTTAGCAAAACACTTGATGTATCAGAGTTAGTATGGCCAGTCTTCACGAACGAAGATTTGGGAAAGGTCTTTACCCTTCAAGCCTGTGCAATGGATTTTTTAGGTGAGACACAGTGTACGCTGAACTGAGCCCACCCTTTAATCCTAAGGTTCAGCTGCCGGGGCCGAGCGAGCTTGGACAGTGGCAGTGAGGTCCTCAGGACGTAGGTTTGTTTAGAGTGACCTTCTCTTAGATGGATGGCCTTACAGGGCTGACGAGCTCCATCTGTCAGGAGGGATTCCCTGACCGGGAATTGTACCTGGGCTGTGGCGGTGAGAGTGCCACATCCTAACCACTAGACCACCAGGGGACCCCAGAATTGGAGTTAAGCAAGTTGCATTTCACCTCCAGTTTACTGCTGGTGAAGTTCAGCCACATCATGGCTGTCAAAGAAGAGATGAAGTGGCACTTTTCCCATGTCTGAACCCCATGTGGAGTAACTGGGAAGGTCTATCTGAGGGTTCCTCACAGCATTGAAGGCAGTGGGGTTATCTGGGAGCCACTGCTCTGGGATGAGACATCATAGACCTCAGAGTTTTACCCCTTAGGGAAAATCCATGTAGTTATGGCTGTTTGGTCTCTAGCTGAAGTATTCCACTTCCAAGATGTTCTCAATGTATAAGTAAGAGGCTGAAGGGGTGTTTCTATAAAAGAGCAAATTCACATCTGACTACAAAATCTCCTGTAAAGGCCAATCGCTCTTAATGCTGCTTTCCTTCTTGTCCCCTTTTCAGGTGCTCCTCGTATTGTCAGGTGGAGCCAGTGGACAACCCTAGTCAGAGGTTGGACAACCCTGGTCAGAGGTTGGACAACTCCATGGTCAGAGCTTTCTGGTTTTCCCTGATGCATTGCTCCCTGGCTTCCTGCCCACAGGCAGCCTGCCTGTGGCGGTCAGTGACCCTTCCCAAACACTGTCTTTCCACTTTTTATAGGGGATAAAACCATGGAGTTTCAGACATTTCCATGATTTAAATACTAAGTTAAGCTTCCCAGCTAGGGTGGGCTAAACCATGCAAGCAGCAATTTGATCACTTATAATCATCTGGCCATAGCCTTGGCAATAACATAACAATGTACTACTGAGCCAGAAAACATTTACAGTTTTTCATTAGCCTCTGAAAATGAGGTAATGAATAGGAGGGACTAAAGTCCAAAGTAAATTGTTTTGCACTCTTTCACTCATATTCACAAGTAATTCAAACAAGCCCTTAGCTTTACGCACATGGGATCTTTAAAAAGCAGGGATTCGAGCATGTTCAGAATTTATGTTTTATAAAATATGGTTCTGTTTCTTTCTGCAGTGCTCCTAACCTATCTTTACATGCTTTCTCATTTTACGGTAGATGTTAACATTATTTAAGCATGTCTACTGAAAATCCTTCTCTTAAAGAGTACAAGTTGACTGAACATCATTTCTGTTAAAATATCTTTACCACAGTGTGCTACCAAAGAGTTTTGCTGTTTACACCACAGCCATAAGAAGTCAGCACTGGCTAAAGCCACAGAGGTCGTAAGCATCAAAGCTGATTTAAATTCTTTCAGATTTTCCAGGCTAAAACTGAGTGATTCACAGGTTGTCCAAATTTGCTACTGTGAAATATTTTCTTACTCAATTATTTTGCTAATGTTCTTCAAGAATTGTTCATCTTTTCTGTTTCTTACAGATAATTTTTTTTCTGCTGATCCATTAACTGTCCTTTTTATTCATCTCATCTGGTAAAGAAAAGGATAGGTGATGGATAGCCAATCCAAATGAATGCTTCTGATCCATCATGCTGAAATACATGAAACTTTTGAGATATGGAAAAATTATTTATGATCACTTTGCTGCTGAGTTGTAGCTAATGCAGGCCAACTATTAACAGTTAAGGAAGTAGGCATAAGGGTCTGAATGATGAGAGTATACTATAATGGTGATTTAATTTACTGGAAGTCCACATGGTAAGTTCAGTGCTGACATAGCCTAGAAGCCAAACCTTCACATGGCTTCAACATTCCATGATAAAAGTTGAAATTTTGCTCCACCCTCCTAGAAAAACCCCAGACTCCACAGAACTCCATTTTTCCAAGCCTGTGAAATAGAGGTGTTGTTGACAACAATGGCACAAGGGGTCCTTCAAATACATGAGCATGCCTGCTGGCAAGTAGGGTCATTTTTTAGCTGTATCATACCTTAGTGGCATATATGTTGCAATAACTGCTAGCACATGAAATGCACACATAAAATTTGATAACTGCATCATGAATGATTTATAGTACCACTGAGTTACACCCAAATTAGACAAGTAAGACACAGTGTATTTCTGTTTAACTAATAACTTCAACCAGGCCCAAGATGGTATCTTCAAATAATTGGGGGGTGCTCTAATGAATTAAACCTTCTTTCTTAAAAGTTGTCTGTCTGCCTATCCTTGCTCTTTTATGGATCACATTACTTGCTAGCAGAGCTGGAAAATTCCCAATATGATGAAGAGTTTATACTTAATACAAAACATATTTAATTATCTTTGTCTTGTCTTAAAAGCAAGGGTCTTTATTCGGGTGAACTCCTGTAGATTATAGCTGAAGTTTGCACAAATCTCTTTCAATATGATGGATCTTTGTCCAAAAGGAAATGCAGGAACCAAGATTAAAATCTCCAGGAGCAGTCCTCAGGATTTAATCCTTTGCCATAATGTGAGTTTAGCCCGAGGAAAGACTTAAGCTGCCTAACTGGATATAGATATATAGCAGCAGAATGCAGGTCCCCACTGCTGTCTGCTAGTGCAGCCTGGCAAAACTCAGAGAGGAAAGCTGTGGCATCTCAGCTCATAGAGACATATAGGAGCATGCCTGCTTTTTTTGCCTTGAAGCTGCTTGGCATACCAAGAAACCCAGTTTTAGCCATTAAAATGATTGCATGCTGGATTGCAAAGCACTACAAGCTGGCAGTATGCAAACAACAGGAAGCAACACCTGTAGGATTGCTGGTACCAGCTAAAATCTATGGGCCAGACAAGGCTAGTAGGAGCAAGGCCCCAACTACACCCGGGAGTCAGGAGGTCTGGGGGTTCTGAAGAGGATCTGCACTGCAGGTTCCAGTGAGCTGGCCCTGGAGGCCATCCCTCTTCATGCTGGCATGGTCAGCAATGGTGGGGAGAGGAAGTTACCTCTGTGCAAGCTCCGGGAAAAGAGGTCTCTGCTTCTTCACTGATGTAAAACCAGGCTGTGGCACTGTTTTTGGTGCTGTTTATTCAGATTTAACTGAGGCCTGAGACCCCAGCCCAGATCTGGGCCCCCTACAATAACAGAGAGTAAGCGAAAGTGAAGGGGAAAGGCAGAGGCATTTGGAGATGTTTATCATGTACATCCTGGGGCCTGTGATGTTCCCAGCTCATCCTTTGAATGAGTTAGAAGTGAGGGAACAATGTTGATCTCAGTACTCTTTGGTGGCCTTAAGCACATTGCTCCTGCCCACCTTTGCAAGTGCCCCGTGGAACAGGCTGGATCCGAAGCCTTTCTGGAATGTCATGGCAAGGACTCAGGCATATACAAGGATATGAGGCCCTGTCTAGCTCTCTGAGAGGGAGAATGGGGTAGAGATCCATTGTCAGCTCCACCAGTGCTAATCACATTCTTAAAATCAAGTATGTTCTAGCTTGCTCTGCTGATTTGCAGCTGGATTCCTCTGCTGATTTGCAGCTGGATTCCTCTGCTTCAGACCCATAAAATGGAGGAAAGGGTGGTGCTTGAGCTGGCTCACAAATGAATGGCTGTAGGACTTGGAAGGAGAGTGCCTGGGAAAACACTGCCCTCAAAGCACATTTACCAGTCCTAGACCAGAGTCCTGGTGGGACTGTGCAGGTCCAGGCTGAGGGACTGGCTGCCAAGTTAATTAAGAAGTAAAAAGAGATTGTAGGAAAATTCACATCCACTTCAAAGTACCTGGTGAGCAAGATGCTGTTAGCTTGGCTGTTGGTACCTCCATGAAAAAACACTCCTACCAATAGCTGTTCTGCTACAGCATGGCACACACCAGGGTTGGGACAATGCCCTGAGAGCTGGTGGGGCAGCTGGAGAAGGTGTACACTTGTCCATGGTACTGTTTGCAAACCCATACTCTGGCAATGTGGTGAGGTCCGCAAAATACTATGGCTGTTGAGAGCCAAACTATTCCTCCCTCCTCTGCCCCCACTCAGTGCTTCAGTGTGGCTGCCACAGGACTCCAGGTTCAACATGTTGTGTTACACAGTGTCTTGTGTGCTGCAATAGAATTAAGGCTATATCAAGATGAAAACATAAATTGTTCTCAACAGCAGTATAACCGTAGTAGCTACCTCCAGGAGCAGCCCCACAGTTTGTGAGGTTTGTATCAGAGACTCAGGAAATCACACATCTGGTTTGCTTTGTCTCCCTTCTCTGGGCTCACTGAGGGCTGAACTGTGGATTTACCTTCTAGCCTGGAGTGAATGACAATTTACTCACCAGGACAAAATAGGGACTGAATTCAGCTACTGTTCAAACTATGTTTCTCTGCAGCTCCATGCCCTGCCTAGCAGGGTACTGACTGGCCCCAGGAGCTGGGAAGCACACTACGCAGGAGCTACAAGGTGAAGTCCTTCCCTGGGATCCATCCCCAGATGCCCTACCCAGCATAGGCTACCAGGAGCATTCCTGGAGCAGCAGAGACCTTCACCACAGACGGAGAGAGGCAGGAGGTCCATGCAGTGGGGGCAAGGCACACATTTTACCTGTATTACAGAGAGAGTTGTTACAGAATATGTTCAGCCTCCAAAGCATTTGTGTCTGCTGCTGGCACTGGGCTTGGGGGCAGCTAGCTGCTGCTGCCCAAGGGAAAGGACACAGTGCAAAACCACGTGTGGCACCTCCACTAGTGGCTGAACACCTGGGTGCTGCCTGCCACAGTCAGTCTCTCTTCCTCCTCCTCCTTTCAGAGCAAACATCTGGAATATGAATGGCACTGAGATGGGGCATCAGAGGTCTCCCTCTCCTGCACAGGGATCCACAGAAGAAGGCTATGTACCCTGGTTGTTATTAGAGCATGGTAGTGCAATAGCCAGGCCCTGTTTTGACTGTGTGAGCACCACTGCTGACCTCAGTTCTCCATTTCTGCAACAGAAAATAGCTTTTTCCTGAAACTTGAGTATAAAAGAGGGAAATGCTTTCACTAACAATGAAGGGTTCATGGCAAGTAGCAAGGGCTTGGAAATTCAAAATTGCTTTTTAAAGACAGCAGCAGAAGGTTACTGAACAGTGATTTTTAGTGTAACTGTGTTACAAACACAAGTTCCCATGCGCTCCTGGGAGTCAGCTTATTTCTGCCTTAATGAGCAAGCTGAAACACAGCCTCATTCATGCTGCCAAAGGCAGAGCAAGAATACTCCAACACAATAAAAATTCTCAATTGCCCTCAAGCATCCATCTAAAATCATATCCAAACCTGAACTGAATTATTTCTGAAAGAGTAATTACTTCTTGATTACTTTTTACCAACCTCTAGGCTCCCAGGCTCCAGGCAGAAGTCAAACTGTCAGATGTCAAAAGGGAGAGAGAGAAAGAAAATGTTTGTATACCTACTCCAGCCCAGCTGGAAGAAGGAAGCACAATAAATCTTTTCTTGTTGGAGCTCCGGACTACTTTCCAGAGGGTGTGTTTCTTCTGATGCATTTCTGATAAGCCTCCAAACCCTGACAGGATTCTGACCTGCCCTTGCTACACAGCATTGGAAAGGAGGGGAGAGCTTGGCATCAGCACTGCAGTGTAGAGGTTAGAGCACACAGATAGCAACCATCTCCACTGAATTACTTTTTAGATTTCTGTGGAGGTGGGCTAGAAAGGGGTCTGGTCCTTCTCTTCCACCCTAACCACAAGCCAGCACAGTCCGGGAGGTCACTTATCCTGCAAAGCAGTGTTCACCACCAGTGAGCTGCCCGATGCTGTGACTGGTGTGGTGCAGAGGGAAACTGAGGTGTGCTCCCCTTTCCAGGAGTTGCCTGCCAGCCCTTGGCCAGAGCAGGTGGCGCATTTTCAAATCCTCCCTCCTCCCCAAGCCTTCACTCCTCACAGTGAACACTTCCAGAGAGGGCTTGAATTCTTTCCCATCTGGCTGTCTTGCCAGGGCACAACATCAACCTTGCACACTACATCCCTAATTTTCCATATCATCCTGTGCAGCACACGAACTACTCCAGATACTGCTGGAGCCAGGCAAGAGTTCAGGCAGGCTATAGCTCAGTGCCTCACCTTATTGTTGTCTGCTTTTCAAGACAGACTCCTGTCACTGATCACGCTCTTTACACAGAAACTACTCTGTACTCCTATATCTTCCTCATCACTTTTTTAAAACCTTTTCTTTTCTGAGCAGGAGCAATGGGTACTGAATGCAGTATTCCTTGAACAAGTAGGTTTCTTTTTTCTCTGGCGTCATGTGATGTGTTCTCTTTTGCTTTTTATTCATTTTAACAGATCCTCACATTCAGCTTTCTTATTATGGATCTTTTGCTAGCGAAGAATTGTCTTCTGTGATTCCAGTCCTCCTAGATTTGTTCTTGAGAGACATTTGCTCATTTAGAGTCTATCCATATATATATCAGGTTAGGGCTGTTTTTCTCTGCATGCATAATGCAAAAGGCTCTTTTTTATCATTAAATTTCAACATAGCAGTTTATCATCCAGCCATTCATTGTCAGTGAACACTGAGAAAGTAATTTTTCCCAAGCATAGCTAATGGAATTATGCATGGCTCTTCCTCTGTGGAGTGAATATCACCAGTGCTGCAGTCCTTGACCAGATATCTTGGTTATAGCTGTTGTATTTGAGTGAAGAATGCTGGAAGGAATGCGAGGCCTAATTCATTCTCAAAAGAAAGAGTCTGATTCTGAACATATTTTATTTCTGTAAGTATTTTGAATTATGCCTTCCTTCCTTCATTTCTCTTTGATTCAGCAGATGCTATGCAGCATGAGGACTAGTTTGGGGAATATTTCATACAAAGTCATCATACACTGGTTGGGTTGGATTTATTTCCATAGCTTCCTTCAATCACAAAAGTACCACATATTTTATATTCCTCACTATATCAAAGCCTAGTGACAGGATGCAAAGTATCTGTATGTGCATGGCTGTAAGTCCATTCCTGGGATGAAACAGAAAAATCAGCAGAGGGAATACAGCACAAACTGGTATGTTACATGGGACTTAAGGTTTCCCTCTCACAGATTAGCCCTATCATCTCAAAGAAACTTTGTGGAAGAAATACAAAATTGTATTTTCATGAAACAGGGGAGAACAAATAGGCCTGATTGAAGCAAAAGGCTCCTGTGCTGACTGAAGTGGGTGCTGACTCAGGTAGGTCTAAAGGGAGCTGCCATGGGCTTTTACCCCAAGAATAGGGTTAATGGGCTTCCCAAGAAAAACAAAGCTAAGGACAAAGCTCAAAGGAGATCTGTGTTGTTCTCTTGACCAAATGATCCAATTTCGATAGAAAGATGTTAATTTAGTGTTTAGTCCAAATTCCTTATGTATGCCAGACAATTAAGCCTGCTTATGGATCCAGAATGACAATAGTATGCAATTAACAGGAATAATTACAATTATAATTAACTTTGAGACATGCAAGATCTACAAGAAACATACATAGTTCAAAGAGATGCTCACCATCACACCACAATAGTCTCATTTGCCCTCAATAGCAGGTGCATCAGTAAGCAGAAAATGTAGTAAGGTTCAGCTTTGACCAGAAAATTCCTCATGGCTTCCAATTCTTGTAGCTGTATTCAGCTGTGATATTCAAAGCATTTTGTGGCATTTGTCTTCACATATTTCTTCAATCACTGACTTTCCTTCTCAGGCTAAGCAGCTATTCTGTTCAAATTTCCTTTTATTTTTCAAATCATTTAAAGTTCTATCTTCTCACAGCAGGTCATTCCAGTAAAAGTGATGACTGATAAATCCATATTTATCTTGTTTACTGAGTATCTCAACATCCATTTTTGAGTGCATTCTCCCTTTTTGTTTCAGAGATAATTTATAAGACTTTTGATACCATGTGACTGTTTTCTACACTCATAATTAATTTAATTTAGAGAGAGTTAAACTCTTGAACTAGTAGGTAATTCACACAAAATAGAAATACAGGAAGAAAGAAAGTATGTTGAAAAGCCTAAACTAATATTTTATTTTAATCAGGCCTTTTCTTTTTCCCTCAAAGAGTAATAAAAATAATGTACACAGCACAGTTTCATTTCCTCAGGATCTGCACAGACAGAGTGTTGTATCAGGTGCTACAGGGGCTTCTGTGGGAAGTGTGGTTTCTTTGTGCTACATACCCTACCAGGCATTGAGTGAAATCTGAGTAAGTTCTTGAGACACAACCTATGAGCTTTCCCTGCAAATTTTTTACTTCACTGGGTGAACAGTCAAGTGTTGGCAGCTGTGGGGAGAAAGACAGCAGAAGAGGAGAGGGTAAGGAGTGAAGCTGCAAAATCATGACCTAGAGCAGGTCTAACCAGAACCCCAAGGCTTGCAGTGACTGAGACAGGCTCCATGAACAGGCTCTGATTTCAACCATCTCCATTTTCATGAGAAATGGGCAGAAACAGGAACAATTTTGATGTAGCATCAATTCTTGACTGTCTTGGATCAGGGAGCTCTTTTATTAAAACTAACCACATTTGCCTGGGTCCGTGTCTCAGATAGTTGTGTCTAGTTTGGGCTCGTTTTCCTGTAGAGCCACAGACTTACACTCCCTCACCATCTTCTTTTTGCAGCTCCCTCTGCCCTAGCCTATGCTAAAAGAGTGTTTCATTGTTAGAAAACCAGAGAATTGGGTTTATTTACTGGGAGTGACCAAATTAGAGCAAAAGTGTGGGGAGGAGAGAAAACATATCTAATGTAGTTTATCATTTTGAATAAGCACCAAAACAACTGCTAGCCATCCCTTGCATACTTCACTCCTTGGATCAAGAGAGGATTCCTGTCAGATGTCAGATTATATAGTCCATAGCTGAAGTGTTTGCATAACTTTTCAGTGGCTACCATTTAAAGAAAGAACCACTGATAGGTCTTTTCTTAATATATTCCCCCACGTTTGACATGTTCACTGTGTACTGCCAGCACTCATTTTGTACTTGGAAGGCGAAGTTACTCATATCTCCACTCTGGCCCCTGTGCCAACTAGCAAGACAGAACAGGCCTTCCACATTTTCATAATCTTGCCATTCGACTGCAGGCAGTTCTGGGGGTTGCCCAGCCCTCCACACCCACAGGGGCCCTTGCCTCCCAGCCTAGGAGACTGTGGGCTTGTTAGAGTGCCAGTCATGTGTTATCGACAATGATATCTAGAAAATATTCATCTAGTGATTTTGGTTAGTTGCCTGGTAACTCAAAAGAAACTGTCTGGTATTTCTCTTTGGAGGAAAGGAAAACGTGACTGCATCCAATTTCAACATTGGCATTTGCAGTATTCCTATCACTGATCAGATTTTGTCTTTACTAAGGAATTATCCAAGCAGATTTCCTTTCTAAGCAGAAGGTGCTCAGATAAGCCATCCTACCTTGTGGCTATTGAGCACATCTCAATAAAGTGTTGGTTCCTTTGATTGAAGCCTGAAGGTTTTTGAATGCTTCTGGAGCTTTTTTTACAAGCAGCCACCCTCCTTGTGTTGCTCAAATTATAGCTTGGTGAAATATGTGAAGCCCACGCACCTTCTCCTTGCAGCAGGATGGTGCTTGGGCAACCTGGGCCAGTCTCCCATTGACAAGAATGAACTTAGTTTTCACACTGCTGATGGGAATTTTCTCTTTTTGCTGAAAGCCAAAGCTACTGAGTGTCATCTCTGAAATAACAGGCTGTATGCCAAATAAGAATTCACTACTGAACCCTGTAATTAGATAATGCATTACAATCAGTGAAAAAAAAAAAGGGGTCTGTAAAGACAATTAGCACTGTGTTTAACTGTTCTTGATTGCCATGTTAAAGGGCAGAGTGAGACTTCTGATGTTCTTTCATAGCTGAGCTGTACTAAAATCATGTGCAATGGCTTACATTTGAAGACTTTGGTGATTTTTCACTCTGCATTTCTCTTCTGTTCCACTAAAAAAAACCCAGGGTCTGGAGTTAGAGCAAACAAGCAGCTTTTCCTAGAGATTTTCTTAGAAAATTTCCCTTTTTCAGAATACTATCCACCTCCTATTTTCAGGAAAAAAGATAGCCTCATGATGTACATTAGGTACAATGAAAAATAATGGCACTCACTGGAGGGAGATGAGTGGTATGGGAAGGAGACAAATTACATACTTTTTATCAGCTGTTGAAGTTTCTCTATACATTGCTGATGCGTTATAGCATTTCAGCCCAACTGTAACAGAGATTTCTTCCCCAGGGATTTCTGGCAGTGGATGTGGTTTTATGCACACGCATTGTAAAATTGTCAACTCCGAAGAAATCAAATGCTGTCAGATAAACGGGGGATATTATTTATGTGTGCTGACACTAACTTTGAACCTTCTACTTGGAGCAGGATGTTAGACAAAATGACCTCCAGATTTCTCTTATAACCAAATTTTTTCTACAATTTTCAGTAGCTCAAAACCCCATTCTGTACCTACTGTTTGTGTCAATCGGTATCTTCAGACAAATTATTGCATATTGCTACATTTTTCTCTGTTCAGACATAAACATATTTTTCTCCTTTTATTTACATCTTAATAGGAACACTACGGACATAGACTACAAAAGCACACGCTATAAAAAAATATGATTTAAAGCCCAAGAAATCCATCATTCTAAATGCTATGTTGCTCTGAAGGTAGCAAGATTTTGGCTACCTTCAGCTTCAACCATTTCTAACTTTAGCAGTATCAATTCCCTTCCATCTCCAGTACAATAAATTCTGTTTTATAGAGTGCTATAAAAGAGTTAGTTGCTATGCAGCAGTGCTGGGAGTGGTTGTGCAAGGAACAAGCTGGCTACGGTCCAAAAGATTGGTACTGCATTGAGTACTGATGCAGTACCGGTACTGCAATCCAGCTTGACCTCCTTCTTATTGATTGATTTACCAGCATGTCTGTGACACTTCAGTCTCACTGTGTGTCAAGTTTCATTTCCACACCAATTTCACAAACTAGCTGGTTTTCCACCAGTTTTCCATCATCTGAGAGGACTTGAGGAGCAGTACGACACTATGATCAATTGAAGCTTCAAGATTGCCACTGTGTCCAAATTTAGCAACTGCTAGATAAGGCTACAGAGACCCCAGAGAGTCTTCTGCTCTGTGAATGACAATGGAAATCCCAGCATGGGGTTTCTGAAATCTCTGCAGGCTCCATGTAGCGTAGAATAAGTCACAGGAACAGATCTCACTGTCTATGCCTATAAAAAGGCATGAACAAGGCCTAACTTTGAGTAAGACGACAGTTGAATCCTGTGTAGACTGACTATAGGTGACATGCAAAAAGTCAAAGCTCTGCAATTTATATTGGATTGGGATTGAGAACCCCTCTTCTTTACTTGCAAACTGTGCTTCAAAGCATTTTTCAGTTTGAAACCATTAACTTTGGCTGTGCTCCATTTTTTCAGGCTATACACTATTTCAGTGGATTCCTTTTCACATGTGGTTTAACAACACTCCCACACCAGTTCTAAGTGCTGAAGAAGTCAGGGAGTGGAACAGCACAAACATGGGTGGTCACTGTGAGGGAGGGATAGCTTGCAAGAGGGCTTATGTGGAGGCAGGTGCCAGGTAAATATAAATTCCTCTTAACTTCTTTCAAGAAAAAATAAAAATATACCCTCTTAAAATAGAGCATTATAAAGCCTAGCTGAACCTACCAGCTTCATCATTTCTCATTTCCGGTGGCCTCCATCCCTTCATTAACAGCTACACAGCAGTGCTTTTATAAAAAGTTATTTTCACACGGGCCATATGTGAGATCCTGCATCTGAATCTCACTGAATTATTGATATGGGTCGGAACCAACTCACTGTGCGTGTGTGCGTGCATGGGGGGAAGGGCTGGGCCTGGATCTGCAGGTCCATGGTAAGGCCTGTGCATAAGGCCCGTGCTGAGGGCTCATGGCAGAGCCAGAAGGCAAGGCCTGCAGCCCATGCAAAGCACATGGCAGAGCTGAAGGCCCTGCAGCCGGGCTGTCAGTCAAAGCAGACCTGCCTGGTAGCCTGCCCACACCAAACCCCTCGAGCCTGTGACTGCTACAGCACAACTCACTCTGGTCTGGAAGGCACTGACCGGATATCCTGCCTGGGAGGGAACACTGGACTCTATAAATATACGAGACTCCATGCGGTCTCCCTCTTTTCCTCTTCTCTCTTCTCCATCTCCAGCTGGCACCATGTGAATCATTGAATCTTGTCGGTAACCAGGTTTTTTTCTTTCCTTTCTCTCTCTTCTTCTCTCTTTCTTTATTCCATTTAATCTGTTTTCTTTTACTCTTTTCCTTTTCCTGTGGGTAACTTAAAACCGTGTTTTACTAAAGCAGGTATATGGATTGTTTTAGTGGGTGTTTCCTGTGGATTGGTTCTTTGTGCTGAATGTTTTAGTGAAATGTTTTTTTCTTGGTTGTATTTTACTCCTGTAAAAACCTTTTGCCAAAATATCCTATTTTTCTCACTAAATTAAAAAAGAATTTATCTTAGAGAAAAATGTGTGACTCTTTCTCCAGACGCTAATTAGAGGTTATAACAAACCAAAAGGCTTTTAAAAAGTCTTAAATAAAAAATGCAACCGCTCTGGGCAGTTTGTAGCTTAATCCAGATTGCAACACCATGTGACATCCGCCTCCTCTAAAGAGACACCTTTTACACACAAGCACATATATGCTGTTTAGGTGGTACATTTTTGCAAGTCCTCCCTGTGTCAGGTTTACATAAAACCAGAGGATTACTGTTCAGATAATCATTAGTCTAATGAAGCAATACTTCATACTACTAAGTCATTTGCTAAAAATTGTGATTTAAAAGTGTTCTTGAGAAGACACATTTTTCTCAGGGTTAAATTCTCTCGTTCTGTTCCTAAAAAAAAGTTTGCAAAGGAAGAAATAAAGGAGGGACTAAGTGCACAAAAGATTGTGGGAGGAGACGTGTTGATGCAAGCAGAGCTGTGGTTGCTGCTTTGTCACCATGGTCAGCGGCTCTCCAGCCTTGATGCAGACTTCTGCAGAATAGCTGGCCTGTCCCTTTGGAAGAGCCTGGGGCCAAGGAATGGATACAGTTTGCAAAAGAGCCATGGTGTGTTTTCAAGAGACCTGTTTTGGGTGCCAATTGATAAATAAGAAGTCCAGCACCAGCTCATGATACCGTGGTGGTGTTCTACCCTTAATACAAGAAAAGACAAGATGCAGACTTAGGAATAATAAGAATTTTTAAAATTGCTGAGTTGCTTTGTCTAGCAAAACCCTTGGTTGTGGCTTGGGTGCAAACCACAACAGGAATGCACTCTTGTTTGAAAGTAATAACTGCTTCTGTCTCCTGGGCAGAGGAGCCATGCTTCAGCAGCCCTGGATAGTAGGAAGAGGGTGTCAGCACTATGCTTTGGTGACTTCAGATTAGCTCTTAACTGACTAAAGGCAAGAATCAGAAAGACAAAAGTCAGTTCAAAAATCAATTAGGTTCCAGGAGGATTTTCAAAGGTGCTTGAAACAACTGATGGATGACTAGGGAGACACAGAAAACAATTGACTCTCCATGGCAATTGTGCTTCATTTCTGTAGAGTTGACAGGGGAAAAGACATGTAAAATTCAAATTAGAAAGTAAGTGAGGAGAAAAGCTTGAAGAATCTAAATCTACATGCAAATTTAAACCTATAAATATAGATTACATATGCGTTCTGAATAGAATCTTACAGGAACTAACTGATAAGCTCACTGAACCACTTTCAGCAGCACTGGAAAAACCTGGGTTTACAGGTCTTCCCCATTTTGTCCCACTTGAAGACCTTTATGCCAGATGTGACCACTGCTAGTAGCATTGAGTCATCTTTTACTTCAGCTGTGGTCTTACTGAAAATGACTGGAAACACAGTGCTAAGGATTTCTCCGAGTGACAACAGATAAAGGCAAAATTGCTTCTGCATTAAAATATGCTTGAAGATATTTATCTAATATTAGGGGTTTGGCTTTGGTTTTCTGTAAATTGACTACCAATTGATGTATATACACCTTGCAAACTTGGTTTCACTTTAAGAGTTGGCATATTTCTGGTATTTTTTGTGGTAGGGCTCACTGCCTTATTCACCTGCAGGAAGAAAAGTAAGACTGGCATCTGTAAGTCTGTCTCCGAATCAGCAAAGTATTAAAAACAATTAGCAAATAAATGGACTGTTTTCTAAGCAGAATGATGAAATTGCTGCCATCTAATAAGAAATTGTTTTTAAGTCTGGCCTCTTGATATCTAACATAGCACAATAAAGGCAGATGGAGCCCTTAGTTATCTAATGTGTAAATGTCAGGGTTGACCTGTCAGCGGAGGCTGGAAGTTACAGAAAGACAAAATCTGCTGAGATATGTTGTGAAGGCAAGACAAAATGAAAAAAGAAAGTGAGAAAATGCAGCAGCCTCACTGCCTTTCCACACAACTCTTACCTTCTGGGAAGGGGTGCATGAGGTGGTGCTGGATTTTTGTGACTCTCATGTGCAATCTGCTTGTAAAGTGCAAACAGCTCAGGCAACTGCTTTGCACAGTCTGCATAGTCCTGTAACAGCCACCCCATGCTGCCTGGGGTGTGGGCAGAAGGGCAGTTTTGAGACAGCGTGCATCAGGAAGCAGTGCTCTTTGGAGGCCTGGGCTTGGCACAGAGTCTCCCAAAGGGCACTGGGCCAGAGCTGATGATCTGTGCAAAAGCCTGCCACTATCTAGAAACTGCTAAAGCAGATTGGCTTGAAGATATCAAGCAGAGTACAGTCATGTGGAGTAACTGGTCTGGCCTGAGACAAAGAGTGTTTAATCTCTGGGAGCAACCCTGCCTGGTAATGAGGCTGGGCTGGGCATAGCCGCTTACAACCCATGGCTTTGTATTGCGACTGACACCCGGGCTTCCCCTCTGGTGGGGACACAGCCATGCCAGGCAGGACAGGCAACACAAGACAGTTGCTCTGCAAAGCTGGAAGAGACCAGGCAACTCTTCGTACTTTCTTACATTATTTGGCATCTCTTTCTGCCATGACACAAAGCAAATCTATAGTGGCAGTGAATGAAGTGCTGGTGTTGTCTTCATTCTTTAGCGAGCACACAGACACCCCATGTGCATCTGTGCACGTGCTAGAGCTCCCCCTCACTCCCAGGAGTCCCAGCTGTCTCTTCTTCAGAGGAACAGCATGCTCACAGTGTGGTTTCCAGTCCTGCATGGCTGAGAAGGCACCGGGGTGCTTTTATTCACCAGGAGCACAGCCGAAGGAGGCCACTCAAGGCACAGACCCTGACCACAGGGTTGTCTCATGTCCTCTTGCTCCACCATTCGCACTTGCATAAATTTCTTCCTTTATTTCCACAAAACTCTCATGTAAGAGGGCATTGAGTATCTCTATTGACAGCCTGCTCCTGCAGCAGTTGCCCTATCACCATGTCTGGAGAGCAGGACAGGCTGCTGTATGTGAAACATACCTTTTCCCCTGAGCTCTCTGTATCTTAACATGGACAAATATATAGTATATAGGCATTTTTTGAATCATCTGAATTCTTGCAGTTCTTACTTCTGACTCATCTGAAGCTCTCTCCTGCTCCTGTGTTTTTAATTGCCATCTTCTTGCATTCTGGAGATCATCGCATCCTGCTCCACTAGTCACCTGGTCTAGTGTAAAGTGACAACATCACCTATGAGAGCAGACTGTCCATGCTCACAGTATTTCTTGCTCCTCCTGACCCAAGGAATATCCAGCTCTGCACAGGAGTGCACTGCAAGGCTCTGACCCAGCATGGCATGATACAGATAGCAAGACCTGTTTTGATGGGAAATATCACTGCATCTGCCACAGGCATGACAAGCAAAACGGAGTGCTGCACATGCAGTTGCATAGAAAAATATTCACCAAGGCAAACCACAGAGAGAGCCTGCACCAGGGATGGGCAGATCTCTGTTTGTTCTTGATAACAGAGGCTGGCACAGCTCTGTGGGCTTCTGCAGGTATATCAGCAGCAAAAGGAAAATTAGGGAAAATGTTGGGCTGTGGCTGAATCAAATGGGTGTCCTGGTAACAGAAGACAGAGAGAAGGCAGAATGACTGAATGTCTTCTTTGCCTCAGTCTTTACTGCTGAGGTTGGCCCTCAGGAATCCCAGACCTCAGAGGTAAGAGAGGAAAGCTGCAGAAAGGCAGACTTCACCTTGGTCACAGAAGGCTGGGTTAGAGATTAGCTAGGCAAACTTTATACCCACAAATCCATGTGCCCTGATGGGATGCACCCATGGGGGCTGAGGGAGCTGGCAGATGCTGTAGCTAAGCCCCTCTCCATCATCTTTGAAAAGTCATGGAGAACAGAAGAAGTGCCCAATGACTGGAGGAAAACCAGTGTTATTCCCATTTTCAAGAAGAGCAAGAAGGAGGACACAGGAAATTATGAGCCAGCCTCACCTCCATCCATGGGCTTTGACACTCTCTCACAACATCCTCATAGGTAAGCTCATGAAGTGGGGGTTAGATGAATGGACAGTGAGGTGGATCAAGAATTACCTGAATGGCAGAGCTCAGAGGGTCGTGATCAGAGCAGCAGAATCCAGTTGGAGGTCTGTAGTCAATGGTGTTCTCCAGGGATCAAGGCTGGGTCTTATTTGACTTGTTATCAATGACCTGGATGAAGGGATCAAAGGCACCCTCATCAAGTTTGCTGACGATACAAAACTGGGGGGAGTGGCTGGTACACCTGAAGGCTGTGCTGGCATTCAGAGGGACCTTGGAAGGCTGAAGAGTCGGGTGGAGAAAAACCTAGTGAGGTTCAAGAAGGGCAAGTTCGGGATCCTGCACCTGGGGAGGAATAACCCCAAATGCCAGGACAGGTTGGAGCCTGACCCACTACAGAGCAGCTCTGCTGAGAAGGACCTGTAAGTCTTGGTGGGTGGCAAGTTGACCATGAGCCAGGAGTTAGCCCTTGTGGCCAGGAGGGACAATGGTATCCTGAGGTGCATCAGGAAGAGTGTGGCCAGGTGAAGGGGGGTGATTTGACACCTCTACTTGGCCCTATGAGGCCACATCTGTAGTGCTGCATCCATTTCTGGGGTCCTCAGTACAAGAAAGGCAAAGAGCTACTGAAGAGGGTCCAGCAGAGGGTTACAATGATGAGGGGTCTGGAGCATCTCTCTTATGAGAAGAAACTGTGAGAGCTGGGCCTGTTTAGTGAAGAGAAGACTGAGAGGACGTCTCAATAATGCTTATAAATATCTCAAGGGCAGGTGCCAAGAGGATGGTGCCAGACCCTTTCCAGTGGTGCCCAGTGACAGGACAAGGAGCAATGGCCATAACCTAAAACACAGGAAGTTTCATCTCAACATGACGAAGAACATCTTTACATTGAGGGTGGCAGAGCATTGGATCAGGCTGCCCAGGGAGGTTGTGGATTTTCCATCTCTGGAGACATTCAAAACCCATCTGGACCTGTTCCTGTTAACCTGCTCTACATGACCCTGCCTTGGCAGGGCGGTTGGACTAGATGATTTCCGGTGGTCCCTTCCAACCCTACACAGTTCTATGATTCTGGGATTCTGTGCTCAGCATTGATGAGCTTGAACTCTGCACTGCACATACAGCCATGACTGTGACTGGCACTTCCCCAGGGATGTCCGTAATCCCATCACACATGTTGAGGCCACCAAGGCAATAACCATTGTTCAGCAATGCAAGCAACCATGATACCCTAGGTCTGCTGGTATCTGAGCTCTCTCATTGCCTTTTCTGGTCCAAGCAAGCTCAGTATGTCAAACCAGATTTATTTTCCAAGTGACACCTCCAAGCTCTTGTGTTTTGCTGGAAGCAATCTGCTTCAGACTGATTAGTATCATTGTTTTTATGTTGGGTTTCACTATTGCACCTGGTGGGCCAAGCAGGATCCTGAAGCAAGTGAGGAAGAACCATGGCGATTTTAAGCTGCTCCTCAGCTTTTATGAAGCTGCAGACAATCTACTTGGTCTGGTTTACCAGTGATGCCAACATTTCTCAAAGGTGAGGTGTAACTTTCGGAAATAGCATGTACTTCCTGGTATATTTTTCAACTCAGTGCCGTAGCCCAGCAGCCATATGCCATGGACTGCTAACCCTTTCTTCAGAGCTATGTTGGCCATTCTCATTTAATAAGATCAAAGTATCATAACTCAAATCCCAGATTTGTCACTTCTTCACAAGTGACAAATTAATTCCAGTGAATTAAACTCAGATGTCATTCATCGAAAAAATAACCTTTATCCAGCAGTTATATACCTGCTGTGAAGTGTAGCAAAGCTCTGTATGTGCTGCTGCTTGGCTACGCAATATCCTTTTACCAAATTTAGTCAACATTGGAAGTTTTTTTTTAGTTTAATTCAGTTTAGTTTATTTAATTTCATTTCATTTCATGCACTATATTTCTTTGATCACAGTATGTGTCAGAGTCAGTAGTGAGTTCATTTCCCAGATTTTCTTTGCTGTCCTTCTCAAAGATAAACATGATTACAGAACTAGAGCAATGCCTGAAAAGTCCTGCAAAAATTAGTCCCAGTACAGCAAAATTAGTGTCATCTGCATTCAGGCCTTTGTTGAATTTTCTTCCTAGAAATATTCCAGTAAATACTGACCTCATATTATCTAAGAGAAGTGAATTTGAATTTTACTGAAGTTTATTATAAGCTTATAACTGTAGTTGTTTGCCACAGAGATCTTATTTTAGGAATTATACATATGCAGCAAGACAACAGAAACTTTTCTGTGCATTACTTTGTGTCTAGTTAAGTGACACTAATATACTTCAAATGTCAAATGCTAAGAACAAGGAATTCACAATCATCAGGTCAATAATTTTGGTAGGACCTGATTTCTTCTATAACTGATTTTGAACAGCAAATGCCTTCAGTAAAGTCACAGGCATGAAAAGTAGCTACAAATGGCATAAATTACAGGTTACATCCTATTTCTTTTTTTGCAATGCACATCAAAAGCACAAATGATGCCTTTTAACAGAAGAGTCTGGCCTACAGGTGAGATATTTACTGCTCTCCAGACATCCTCCTGTAATGAAGCAGTTGTTCCCAGGGTATTGAGAGTAACGCTACTGCCATTCAATTGCTTCCATGTTTCCTTTTCCAATAGCATATGAACTGGAGCAGGAGTGGAGCATGTCTTACCTCGAGCCCAAAAAATAGGGATATACATCAGAGATGGTGCATCAGATATGGGCCCATTAGGAAAAAAAAGTGCATAGCAGATTTATGCCCTGAGGATCACTGGCAGGCAGTACATCGCTCTTGTTTGGCACAGGATGGTCAAGGCATGTGGATGGCAGAAGCCCTTCCTGGTGTTGACATGAGCTGATCTGCCCCTTGGTGCATTAATCCTGAAGTCAGCAGGATTAGGTACCCATTTGCAGTTAAGCACATGCTTACAGGCACAGCCAGGTCAGTCCCAACACCCTGCGTGGCTGAGACTGGTCTACTGTCTCCTATAGTAGTACTCAAGAAAAGGTGAGGGACGTATGTATCTCTGGACACCCACTGAAATGTTTGTAACAGCCTAGTACTCAAAATAATTATATCTATATTTTTGAGTTGAATGCATACTGGACAGGAAGGCAGACAAAAAGTGAAACACAGGAGGGCACGTTCAAGTGTGTCCTAGACATACGAACGGGCAACAAAGTTAATGCTTGTGCTCAGTCTCCATGGTAGCTACAAGTACCCTTAGCTCTTCATAGCCTTTGCCTTACATGTCTGTTAACACACACATACACACACTATACCCTTCACATTGTCATCTTGTAGGTTAGCCCTGAATATTTGTGTGGGAGTAGGTAAAAAGAAATGAAGCTTGAGTTTCCACTCTGGCGGCCTCTCTGGGAACATCTGCCCCACGAGCACAATGGGCAGGAGAGACGAAGCCCCTGCCCTTGCCCCTGCGGCTGATCACTGACACTCCTAGCACAATGCTACATCACACCAATGCAGAGGTGCCCAACAAGTGGCCTGAATATCTTTTTGTTCAATTTTAACATTATATGCCCTGGATGCAGCTTAAAAGTGATCGAGCCATCTTTATTCTAAATGCAGGAAGTACATTTCATTTGCATAGCTCTGATGGGATTAAAAGAGGCATTAGAGTAATTAAGGTCAGAAGGGCTTACCATTTACTAAATCCCTAAATCCACCTCCGCTCCAATATAATTCAGCAATATCATAGGGCAAAAGGTCACTGAAACAATTTATGCCCGTCTAGCCTTCCGTCACAAAGAGATAAACCCTTTTTTGGACAAAGAGCTTTTTCGGACACTACACATATATATTATCTTCCACAAAGGCAACAGAAGAAACTGTCTCAGCTATCATCTGAATCCATTAACTACTCTATGATTTAAGTTTGGTTTTTTCTGGGGTTGGGGGGGGGGGGGAGGAATTGATACTACCTTTTACGCACATGAACTTATACAGTTTCAATTAAAATAAAAAAGGAAAAAAAAAGAAAAACAAATCCTATTTAATATAGATCTTAAATATGCATTCCAATAAATTTCTTCCTGGGTTTAAAATATTAAGGGACCCATCTGTTAAAATGAGAATAATAAATGCACAGGGAACATTTGGTAGATAATGTGTTATTGAATATTGTGTGTTCTCATGAGTAAGCTTCCAGCAGTTATTACTTTTAATTAAATGTACATGCATTTGACACCACTGAAGGCTTTAGCTCCCGAAGCTTCATTGTTATCTGTAATCCAAAACTGCTCCATTGAATTGCAGTGTCCTGAAACAGAGTAACGGTGAGCAAAGCTGCTCTGGAAATGGACATATATGCATTTATTGCCTTTTGTAAGTCCAGTTAGCTCCAAGACAAGCAGATTATACTGGGTGTCCTTCTCCACTGACAGAATCAGAATCACAGAATATTCTGAGTTGCAAGGTATCCACAGGGATCATCAAGTCCATCTCTTAAGCAAGTGTCCTGTACAGGGATCAAAAACACAACCTTGGCATTATTAACACCATGCTCTAACAAACTGAGCTAATCTCAGGCCTTTATGACCAACTCAACTGTAAGATATATCGCCCCAAAACAGTCTTAAGAGGGACTCTGTACAGCCCTGCACTAGAGGAATTGTGCCTTGCTGGATAGAAAAGGTGTTTGCAGAGCTACCAGCCAGGTAATAGCTTCATAACAATATTTTAGTGATGACCCTGTTGTACTTAATCCACCATTTAAGCCACATAATTTAGTGGAAGACATCCCTGCCCATTGCAGGGGGCGTGGAATAGATGACCTTTCAACCCAAACTATTCTACGATTCTACATCTCCAGGGTCTCCCAGGTGGCTGATTCAAATTTCTAAGAAAAATAAAGGGAGTGGAAGGATGAAAAAAAATGTGTTTGAAACTGAAAAGATTTGTTGAAATTGCTTTAACTGTACTATGAATAAAGAAATCATGGATTCAAAATTGATGAGAGTAATTAAAGCAGCTTCAGCCCTGTTAAATGCTGTCAGGAAGTTGTCAAGTTGTCTTAAGACAGCTTTGGTGACACACTTGTCCACATTGGTGGCCCCAATGTCACTTCAGCCCAACATACGATGCAGTGGATATCAGTCTCAGCAGTAGGACAGCATATACAAGTGGGAACTAAACCCCAAGCAGCAAATTTCCTGCCAGAGATAATAAAGAATTAGAAGAAATTATTTCGCTTCTAAGCAACAAGGGATAGTGAACAAGATCCCAGGCTGAACCAGGTGCTGCAGCACAGCTGCATGCAAGGAAATAAAAGGAGGGGTGCTCTCTAGCAAAGGAATTAGTTAGTCACCCCTGCACAGCTTTGCCCCTGGGATGGACTGCCTGTGAAGTCCAAGGAGACCAGGGAGCAATTTTCTTTCACCACTTGTTTGTCAACTTGCATTTACACAAAGCATCAATTAAATTCATGAGTTTGTTATTTCCCCAAACAAGATGATTTTCTTCAGTTCCCTAGATGCACAGGCAGCTCTTCACTCCTAGAAAACCTGTGGCTGGCTCTTGTGCACAGCATGTGTGTGCACGTGTGTGCGTGCACATGTTGCCTGTCACCAGAGCCTGGTGCAACATGGCTTTTAGGAGAAGCTTCATGTGCAGAAACTGATCCTGCCTTGTTGGTGCAGGGAGCATTGGCCAAAAAGTCAAGAATAAATCAAGTCATCCTTGACTGTTAAGAGGCTGACACGGTAAGAAGAGACAACAGAGCCATTGTGGCAGATAGTGCCAGCCTGCTGGCACTCAGGCTGTATTGGTGTTCTAATCCCTGGCACAAAAGTGGAGGTGTGCCCTGCCCCTGAAGAAGCTCAACTTTGCTCTCACCTTCCTGCTTCCCAGAGCCCTGGCCCCTCTGTGCTGAGAAGCCCCAGGACAATTCAAGCCACTTGAATTTCTTTCCAGATAGGAACAATGGCTGTATCTGCAAACAGCTGCCCCAGGATGTCCCACGCAGCAGCTTTCCCAGCCCTATCTCTGTCCTCTGCAGCAACATCCAAAGGCTGTGGGGGCTCTGCCAAAGGTGCTCTGGGTGTGGGCTTGCTGTGCTGTGCAGACTTAGTGAGACTGCACTGTCTCAATCACATTATTGCAGTATTTCCTTCACCTGAGAAGCCAAAGAGACAGGTATATTGAGTATTTTTTAAATAAATCTTCCAAGTGAATAAAGAATGCAGAAGAATCTGCTCAACGTCTAAAACAGTGGAACTTCACTTTGTCTCACAAAGAGAGAAAAGCATGTGGTGAAGCAGGGGACACTCAAACACTTCTTTTAATGAGAGGGACCAACATAGCTTCTTGACCACTGACTGTTCCCAGTGACAGCTGTGCTAAGTAAACAGCATCTGCCATCTCCACAGGCTGTTTGAAAGTGCTGACTAGCTGGTAAAGAGATTAGCACTGTCTGACTCCTCTACTAATAACTGATTCGTTACCCAGGCTTGGCAGTGCTAAGTTAGAACTGCGAACATTCCTGAATATTGCTCTTCAGATGTAAATAATATTTATTTGAGGCTACTGCGGGTTCTATCTAGTTCCTGCAAGCTCAACTGAACTCACTTTGAAACGACCAAAACAAGTTTTACCTCAGCTGGTACATCCATTTCATAACAAACCCATCATTATAAATTTTTCTCTTACAAGAGCGTATCTTAAATCATATGCTTAAATTTTGGTAAGTATCTTGAGTTGGGCTGGGATGGGTAAAGCTTCACAGTGGGTTTAGTCTTTGAGGAACAATTAAGCAACTCTGCTGAAGAGTGATGTTTGAACAGGCCCATGACTAGAAGAAAATTTTTTTGAGAAGCAGAAATGTAGACAATTCCACATTCTTCTTAGAAAAAAAAAATCCAATGTTGAAGGGACACAGCTATGTTTTGCCTATGATTTTTTTATATAGGTTATACACCAACTAAAGAAAGTGCCTTTTCTGAAAATCTCATTAGGTTTGTTTATGACACTGCCTTTTAAAATAATTTGAGGAAAATGTTCTTACGAAAATCACAAGCATATAGTTGTTTTAAGTTCAAAATATGAACTAACCAAGGGCTGTGGTTTTATTCTGCTTTCTCCTATTTTAATGTCTTTATGCTTTTTTGCTACATCTCTACTGAACAGATGGCTGCTACCTTCTGACAACAATACTTCACTAAGTCTTGGCAGGATGATGATGGCTCAATCATCCATTAATTCCATGGCAGATAATGGCTGAAAGCATCAGATCAGGTCACTCTTGTTGACCAGATTGTGCAAATCTATATGTTGGGGGGAGGGGGACTTCACTGATTCATTTGAAAGCTTTTTAATTTGAATGTGCAACATTCATGTGTCCATCATTTTGATTCTCATCACAAATCCCCACCCTGTCTTCCTGTGATCCTCCCATCTGGGAAAAAAAGCCTTAACATTTTTCACCTGCAATATAAAAATCACTCCCAGAAATTATGGATTTTCAATGGAAACCACTGCTTTGAGACAGTCATGAGATGGATCCTCGATCTCAATTCACACTGGGAGGCCAAGATGCAGTCCAGCATAGAGACTGACCCTGGAGGCATCACACCCTTGTCAGCTGGGTGCTGCACATCCCTGAGGGCTGGGCAGGCACCTGGACATCCATCTTTCTTCAGGGTCTGCCACTGGGAAGCGGGCAATAAGTCCTGCAGGCAGTGAGCAGCAGGTCTCACTTCCCCTTCACCTGGGGAGTGAGTGTCCCTATTTTCTACACAGCACAATTCCAAGCAGTTTTCTCCATTTAAAAATAGTAATTAGTGAGAAATGAAAACAGCAGAACACTGATCAACACTGCTATTTTGATTGTTCTCTAAAAGAGAGAAATTTTTTTAATTTATTTCCTGTCTGCTTGTACTCTTCTTTTTTCATGAGGTTGTGCTGACACTGGTGCAATCTGTCTCTCTAATGAATATAGACAGTAGCAGTAGGTGGGGAGTTCTTATTTGCCCCCTTTGCACCTCTATATGAAATTCATTACCATATTATGTTATGCTGAAAGGCTCTTGGAAGGTCATCAAAACACTTGCAAACCCAAGCTGTCACAGACTGATGAATATCACACGCAGGCCCAAACTGTGAAGTCGTTATTCATCCCTCACTTGGCAAAACTGTGCACAGCCAATGGCTGGGAAGAGTTTGAGATTTGCAAGGAGAGATGTTGAGCCAGGACCCATCACCTCCTACAGCTATGGCTCCACAGCTGGTTGAAAGGCTCCCAGATTTAGCAATTGTCCCAAAAACTCTAGTAAACAGGTACTCCAGCTGAGGCACAGGTGAAAAGACTGTGGAAAGGAATCTTTAGGATCTGTTAGGAGACCCTTAGCACTGTTCCCAGCAAAGCTGAAGGCTGATGTTAGTGGCAGGCACAGGAGGCTGCAGCAGCTGACAGCAGCCAGGGCTCTCCCCAGTTCAGTGATTCTATTGAGTCACCTCCCTGATCTGGGCCTGGCTGCTGTCAACATCTGGGGAAAAAACAGCAGGGAAACACTGAAAAGGCAAAACAAAATAGTGGAGATGCTTAATAATGCATAGAAAGTGTTCACACCTTAAGGGCTTGCTGCACAGCAGAATCAGAGGAAACCAGCCTTCCCTCAGAAGACACTGGCCACAGAGAGCCTTCCACACACAGCTGTTTGGTGGCCCAAAACCTCATGCTGAGGGACAGAACAAAACAAAAGATGCATTCCCACTGTTCCCCTGGGAGGTAGAAAAGAATTAAATACCATGACTTTTCTTTTGTCAGCTGTGTGCTACCTGTGTTTAGCCTGGATGTTTTTAATTAGGCCTGGCATGTCCTTATCCTCCAATAATCTTGAAGTTTATGATAACTAGTCATTAGATGAGTAGTCATACTGTTCCTTAGCCATCTGTGCTCCTCCACTCCTCTGGATGCTCCTGGAGAAGGAGTCAGCAAAGTTCCAACTCTGAGAGCACAGCTGGTACAACAAAGCTCAGATGACTGGAACTTCTTTGAAGTTTAAAGTTATTGGACCTCAGGTCTGGACTGAGACTCTTCTCTTCCCTATTTTAAGATATCCCACCAGCATATATGTCCCTTCTGAAATACCCACCTTCACCAAGTGCCTATCTAAATTGAGCTGAGGCCAGATATTCTCCAAATATATTTCATGAGCACAGCAAAGAGGCATCCCCCACAGTGCCTGAGATACAGCCAGCAGAGCTTTTCACTGGTGTCCTGTAGCCATAGCATGAGGAAGGCACAAGGTGCAAGCCCTCAGCATCCCTCCCAGCAGGAGTAGGATCACCACCAGACCTGCACCAGATCACTGTGAGTCAGCCATCCCAAAGTGGACACACTGGCCAGCCCAGCTGGTGGTCTGAAATGAAATGTTCAAACGAATGTTTATGGAGAAAAAGGCACGCCTCCTCTACCCAGGAGCCTGAGGGTCCTTCTTGTTTGATGTGTTTGTAAATAAATCTCCATTTCCAAGGAGGCGGTTTCCTGTTAGACCCTATTAAACACTCCTCCTGTTGTTCTGGCTTCTTGTGTTTGAAAGACCGGAACCCTGTTTGTCATTCCACCATATCTAAATACCCTAAATGAAGTAAAGGCTAATTTACAGATACATGAAATGGATGTAAACAAATGAAATGGATAAAAAATATAGTAAAAAGAATGTGGAGAGAAGACCAGAGGGTTTCAGTTATGGAAAAAACCCAAACCAGACCAGACCAGACCAATGCTGTTGTAGGGACCAGGACACATCCTGAGAACCAACATTTCAGCACTGAATAAAGACTGAAAGAAATGTAAGGGAAATACTTTCACTCCAAAGCTTCTAAATGTTTGGATACCTACCCTAGGCCCTTTCATAGAGAAAAATATGTATAAAAAAATTATAAACTGCATTTTATTTATAAACAGGAGTGTTACTAAGGTACACTCTTTTTTTGCTGTGACTACTATGTTCTCCTTCCTATTCCCACCTAGCTTTAACCCACTTCAGTCTATACTTTCTACATGTGAGGATGTGTATTTCAGCACAATAAACTGGTGAAACGGCAATTAAATTTTTCTTTCTAAACATTTCCTTACCAGTTTCTATAAAGGCTTTTCCATAAGGCTTTTTCAAGAGATCTCTAAAACTACCTCACTGAATTGCTGACTTGGCTAGAACCTTTTGAATTCATCACCAACCACCCACTGAGTTTAGCTTCTGATAGTCAAAAGTTCACATTGTACAGAAGGTACAAGTTTCATGTGGCATATGACATAAATTAAATTGGGTATCAAGTTGGACAAATCCAAATCCCTCACTTAGGTGAAAGAACATCCTGTGACATACTCCCTCAAGTGAAATGTAAGTATTTATAAATCATTCATAGCCCCCAAACAATTTCTTGTTAGAATTCACGGGTGGTTTGGAATAGGAGTAAAATTCAAAGACTTCACAATGTGTTTACAAGCAATTTTCCAAAAGTAAAGATGGCCAAATTAATATGTGCATATCCTTTGCAATTAGTTTGCCATTAACAGCTGTGCAGTAGAATTGCACAGGTAGTTTTAAGTCTAGTTTTTTTAAAAAATCACCAACCTGAAGACTAGAACCAGCTTTCACAGGTTTTGCCACTTAATAGTTATGTTGGCAAGGACAAAATAAATTGGAAACATTTAAATGTCATTGCCTCATAGAATCAATGAATAAAATAATTATTACATAAATTATGCTTACATGGAAAAATATGTCTGCTTGCTCTTATTCAATTATTTCCATCATACATAAATGTTGAGGTCATTGTGAGTTTTGCCACTGATTTTAACAGGGCTCAGGATTTCCTCCTAAGAACTGATTAGCAGGAAGGTCAGATTTTGTACAGAAGATTAAATACAGACATTTCATATTAGCATTATGAACTCCTTCATACTGTTGAATGATTAAGATTTTGCACCAAACCAATACTGTGTGATCATGCTTACTTTGCTCAGATCTTTAAAACAAATTGGTAAGATGGGAGTGAAGTTATATTTATCACAAGTCCAGGGGCATTTATTACCAGGCCCAGGAATTAATAACTTTAAGAATGTTCCTGGGGTATTATACATGAGGTACTCATAAAGGTTTTTTTCTTGGTTTTGGGGGGTCTTTTTTGTTTGTTTTGGTTTGGGTTTGGGAGGGTTTTGTTTGTTTTTGTTTGGGTTTTGTTGGTTTTCTTTGGGGGTTTTGTTTTTGTTTTGTTTTGGCTTTTTGGTGTGTTTTCTTTTTTAATGAAAGGTGTGGAAACTTGTATCTGCACAAGTTATCAACTTCCTATTTCCACACAATCCAGATATTGCTTGCCACCTTTTGCAGCTGCTTCTCAGGAAGGACAAGGGTTCATTTGCACTGACAGAAGCAGTTTCTCTTATACAATCATTTAAACAATGAGTTAAACTACCCTGTGTGTCAAGTGTTAGAAGTATCACCAGAAGCCCCCAGATCCTTTCCTTCTTTTCATTTGTTCTTTCTCTCCAAACATGTTGACTCCTGGTCTTTACTACTAACCTTAGAATTGGCATCTTTCTAAGTTTCATCTCACTGTAAGGTGAGGAAAACATGTTCAAGTAATATCTGGATGTAAAACCTGTAATCATATATATTTAAAGCTTATTGAGAATAAATACTATTCCAGAGTTCCAGGAAGCATGTTTGTAACTGAGTGCCTGTAAAGGGTCTGTAGTACCTTTGTCACACAGAGCAGAAAAAGGATAGGGCAGCAAAAGAGCTAAAGAATGGGGAAAACTTCCATTTTCATACTCTGTTTTTCCAGAAGTTTGCAGCTAGTCTTTTCTGTCAAAAGCTAAAGAGGATTCAATTCCAGATATGTGTTGGCTCAGGAACAGTTCATAAAAGGATTGCTCTTCTGTTTCTATGTTACGAATGTACTACAAGTGACATTACATTCAAGTAACCAGTGAATGCTAAAAGGGAGGGACACTGTGCCAGAAGGGCTTCTAAAGAGAAAAAAAACCAGTAGGATCTATTTGGTGCTGTGTAAACAAAAGAAATGCTGTTCCCCCACAGTTAGGATTTTTCTCCAAATACAATAATTTTTTAAGAATTGCCATCATTACTTTACCTCATGACAGTACTACTATTTTGAGGATAGGCTGCCAGGTCTAGAAGAGAAGGACATGAGAATTATTGAACAGGAAAACAGGCACTGAGTGGAGACATCAACAGCAAGTACATTGAATTTCACACAGAATATCACTCTGGTTAAAAATCGCTTCTGGAGTGCTCACATCTGCTGAAATTATTGTGCAGGGAAAGACCACTGTTTTCTCCAAATTGGGCTCACACTTAGCCTGTGCAGGCAGCTCATGAAGATGACACTGTTTTCTGACCTATAGGCACTTTTCTAGGCTCAGCTGAGCTGAGTGCTCTCAGGGAATCCAGCATGAAATTCAGAAGCAAATCCATTTTCTAGCAGCCTATTATGGTTCATGATGCAACAACATCTTACGATTAGTAACTGTAACAGCAAGAAGGAACTCAACTAACTGGAGAAAAAAACAAACATGGGCACAAGGATCCACACTTTCATTACATATAAATGTCTTTCTTCACTTTGTACCAATCATCATGGCTGGGCTTCACGAACGAAGATTTGGGAAGGGCTCTACCCACGTTTGTTACAAGCACGTTGGTGGCTAAAAAGGCCAATACAAGACAGACATGTCCGGTTGCAAAAGGCACAGCAGAAGGACTCCTTAGTAGATACATTCTGCAAGGCACGATTCTTTCTGCGTTGTCTTTTCTCCTCAAGGGTGATCCTGCGTGCTTTCTCAAAAGCATCAGCAGCGTTATAGATGGTGTGTCTCCAGACCTCCCGACTGGGGGCCAGAGTAGACTAGTTATGGCCAAGACTGAGATGTTGTTTCAGGGAGTCCTTGTATCTTCTCTTCAGGGCTCCTCTCTTGCGGCAGCCAGTGGCAAGTTCACCATAAAGCAAGATCTTAGGGAGGCGGTGGTCCTTCATCCTGGAGACGTGCCCTGCCCAACGCAGCTTTATACCGATAAGTGAATACGAAACATACAAAGTATTTGAAGGCAAATACAGACTTGAACTCTGTAAGGATTTAATTTTTGACAGGAAATCCGATGTGAATTTCTACTGGCCTTACTACTAGGGCTGGTGTTGATAGAGTTCTTTTATATACCTGCTTCTAAAGGTGATGATCCAGCTTCCCTGCAGCATCCCTTGCAGATATGAAGCCACAATCAAACACAAACCAGGCATTTTTTCAAGTCTAAGTGTCATTCATTTCCACATAAGCAGAAGCTCTGCATTCAGGGAGGCCAGGCTACCACTGGGCTCCCAGCCTCAGGCTCCCCTATCACCCTGAGCCCCAAAGTGAAATTAACATGTCTGAATCTGCCCCTGCTTGCAAAGGTGTAATCTTGCCATGAACTCACTACATCAGGAGATCTCTTTGTTGTGCCAAGACAGCTGCAAGGTGCAAGAGAAACTTGAGCAGATATGATTGCTATCAATAAGATATTTGTAGTTTAGCAACCTCACAACATACTCATTGCTTTCTCTCATAAGCAGAAAAATGAAGCCATTTTTTTTGCATTGTGCAGTTATTGAAGTACTATATTTCTGAGAGTTTATTCTGATTTGAGAATTACCCTGAACAATTCTGTCTGCATCAGCAGATGGAAATAGTCTTCTTTCTGGCCTTTCTTCCATCAAATTCTTTGCATATTGCTGGAAACGTTGATTGAATATAGTGTATTCATTGCATATACACATACTTTACCAAATGTCCTTGTGAGTTCAAGTGTTGTATGTTTCAATTCTTATTTCCCACAGACTATCAGATAAATTCATTTTTCAACTGTATTTCATTTGAAGGACCTTCTGACTTAGACTTCATCCTCCTGGGATCTTCCATTCTTTACAGCATTCTTGCTTTTAAAAATTATGTTTTAAAACTTAAATCCAGCAAAGTTATTGCTACGCGCCTTCTCTGTTGGCAGGAGCTTTTAGCCATGGGGCACTGCACTGCTTCCCAAGTTACAGATCCAGTTTAGGAGTCTGGGCTCAGTCTCTCCAAACCCTGATGAGTAATGTGAACATCATCATTCCCACCTCTTTCTAGAATAATAACACAACAGAGAGGCCAGCTAAGGTCAAGACAATACCAGTTCAGAATATCTCAATTATTTTTGCATTATGATAAAAACTTTCACAGACCAAACTAGGAGAAAAAAGTTCACTTTAAGGCAGCAAAACCCATGATGAAGCATCTTTTTTCACCTGCTTCTAATTGTGATCTTACAAAATCGGCACTTAAAAATCAGCGACTGCTTTCTGGAGCAACAGCTGTTTCTCACTCACTTAGAGCAACTCTAAACATATGACTGAAAATAGAGGAAAGCCAGATATTCACCTGCAACCCGTGGAGGACCCCACACCATAGCAGGTAGATGCCCAAAGGAGACTGTGACCCCTGGGAAGCCTACGCTAGAGCAGGCTCCTGGCAGGACCTGTGACCCCATGAAGAAAGGAGCCCACTCTGGAGAAGGGGATAAGCATAAGGAGTTCTCACTCTGAGGAGGGAGGAGTAGTAGTGACAACGTATGATAAACTGACTGCAACCCCCATTGTCAGTCCCCCTGCACCGCTTGGAGTAAAGGTCAGAGAAATCAGGAGTGAAGCTGAGTCTGGGAAGAAAAGAGGGGTGGGAGAAGGTGTTTTTAGATTTAGTTTTCATTTCTCATTATCCTACTCTGATTTGATATGTAACAAACAAAACTAGTTTCCCCAAGTTGAGCCTATCTTGCCTGTGACAGGCCTGTGGGCTGGAAACCACATACTGGCCTCCTGGCATCAGGCAAGCGGGACCTGGGTGTGCAGGGTGGCTCAAACATGACTTGCAGCCTGCAAAGGCCTCTCCTCCAATGCATTTTTTACAGCTTCTGAAATATTTAACACAAGCTCTTTCTTAAGTTACTATGTAGAAACTTAGTGGGGGATATTGGTGCATGAGGTGATGCATCACTGCTTTCCTCAGTGATATGTTGCCTGGGATGCACCTTTCCACAACATATCTCTAGCAAACCCATCCCTGAGGAAGGCATGACTCTCCAGTAAAGAGGGGCCTCTCTTGGCCCTCAGCAAACCTGCCTTTATCATAGGTGGGTGTGCTGGTACTTCAGAGATGGATTTCTCCTCCTTCTGCCACTCGAGTACATAATCTACCCCAAAGTTTAAGTCATGACACGAGAGGACAATAATCATTCTCCCTACAACCGGGTTACATATTTTCACCCCACCTTGTATGTCTTCAGGATATCAGACTTTAATTTATTAATTTTTTACACACATGTGGTCAAATTTAAACCATTCAACCACAGGCAATGTTGCTGAACCACTGGTTCAGGGATGGAAGCTCGTGTTTAGACTATAAGCTAGTGAAAAATTTCATGGCACATAATTATTTGCATAACCCAGCGATGCAAAAACTGACATTCTAATTTACAGACAGCCAAAGCCACAAATGCCTCCCCAATCAAGCTGCTACTAATCTCTGGGAGAGCTGCTCCTCTGTTATATCCATGCAAATCAGATATGACAAAACAGCACTTCTCCTATAGGTGGGCTTTGGATTGCACACCCTTTCTCTTGCACTGAATCCTTGCAGCCTTCCCTTGAGCTGTCCCTGTGGGTCAATATAGAAAATTCCCTTTCAATCTCACATCTCCTATCTTGAAGTAAATCCACAGAATGGCCATGAGCCAGACATATGAGAAACTGCAAAATATCTCTATGCCTTGCAACATGGGGAAACAGGACCAAATTGTTCAGTAACTAGCAGAAGACCATATTCACTGATGCCAACATACCTTTGCTCTTTGGGCCAGATCAATGCACTTGGTGAAGTGATAGCTTTTACAAACACAACTAGAAATTTTCAACCTCTTACCATCTGGCAATGTTGTGAGCAGGAAGGACTTTAACACAAACCAAATCCCTGCAGTCTAACATTACCATTTCATTTGGGGTATATCTTAATCCCATCTCCCTGGTTTTTGCATGTCTTTGAGATGCTTGTATTGTTGTATAACAATGGCTTCTGCCAGCCTGTTTATAATCATCCCTACTTCTCAGATCAAAGAGCACTATCTGCCCTGGGTCCTTCTGTGATATCATAGTGTGGGGAAAATAATAGCAAACCCAAACTAGGGTCATACTGCTGTCTTGTGAGCTGTGAGGCTGGAGGTGAAGAGGGGAGGAGATGGGAGCAGCCCAGAGGCTGCATTTCTCTCCCTGCTGAAGACTCTGGAAATCGCATTCCACGTGGTTGGCTAGGCACCTGAGGGCTAGTCACTTGTGCACTCGTCACAGGAGGTAATACAGTATTATTACAGTATTACAGTAGAAGAATAATTAAAGAAGGAAATCAAATACCCCTATCAGGAAGGCCCCTCCAAGTGCTAGAAATTTGTATCAGGTATTTCATCGAGAAGTAAAGTAAAAAATAACCATCTTCTAAAACTCAGTGTCTGAAGACAAAGTGGGAGACCCACTCTCTCAGGATTCAACACTAATGTAGAGACCCACTCTCTCCAGAGGAGTGTGTCTTACTGGAGACAACCAGATACCGGCACCTTTTGCAGGTGCTGCTGAGGCAGGGAAGAAATATTTGGTGCGTGATTTCACCTGGTGGCATTCTTTGCTTAATAGGGCTTGTAGAGAGCAAAGCAGCTGAAGAGTGACAGGAGTTAAAGTGTCAGAAATAGCAAAACAATTAGTCGATGAAAGTCCAAACTGTTGGAAAAGGTGCTACAGAAGACTTCAGGTAGGTGCCTGCTGCCGTAGCACTTAGCGCTATCTCCCGTCATGGTGTTCCACCAACAGCCAGGCTGCTCTCACACATTCTGCCAAAGACACAAGAGGATATGCACTCAGGGTTAACGCAAGAAGAACTGAAGGGAAGATTATAAAGACTGCTGGGATATAATACAAAACTACTGGAATAAACCGGGTTGGAACTGGCATTCCTGCTTCACAACTGTGCCAGCATTTCTGAGTCTTAGCTCCTTGAACTTTAGCCCTGGTTTAAAACTTCCGTATAGCTATGGTAATGAACATTTTTCAGGCCCGTAACAATAGCTTGTGGGATAAAGAGTAGCATTTCCCAAGACAGATTACCTTGATCTCCAGTGTGGTGCTGGGTATGTTTTTGTAGCTAACGCATTGGTGCTAGCTTTATAAGTTCAAACTCCACATATAGATCATGACATAAGGTTTGTTTGAACTTTTTAATAGCTTGCATGCTTATTTACTGTTGCTTTGCATTAGAGATGCTCCATAAGCAAATAAAAGTGCCTTGGATCAGGTCTATCTCTTTATCTGGTGAGGAATAGAAAGGTTCAGGGGCATAGGCACTCCTTCACACCCTTATCTTCTGCCCATGGGCACCTGTGGAGGCCACACTGCATCAGCCTGAGACAAACTAGTGAGAACACACAGGACTAAGCTATTTCCTGCTTCATCACATCTGACTTCAGCTAGCCCCAAGCAAGGCAGAGCCTCCCTGTGCCTCAGAGGACTCCTGCATGTTCCTACATTAATATCCACCAGCTTGGGAAAGGAGCAGTCTGGCAAGCTCTCACAAAGCCTAGAGAAGCATTTCATATAGGGGAAGAGTTAAGATTGTTGTGAAAGTAGTATTGCAGAAGGTAAGTCTCAAATTTTCCAATATTGGGAGGTTTAAGCCAATTGTGATTCGAGTCTTTAAGCACTGTCTTCATGTTCTGTAAAGTACCAGAAACCATAAGTCTCCCTACTGTTACAATCCAATTATTAAAATTATTAGAGAGATGTCTCTACCTGAATTAAGGGGCAAATGAGACCATGTGCTCAAGTCAAGAGTACAGATTTTTATTTTCCAGTAAATGTGAGGTAGGGAGAGAGAGAAAGAAACAGGGAAAAGAGGGGGGAGGGAAAGAGTGACAGAGACACAGATTAAATAGAAAAATATCACTACTCCATGGATTCCAACAGCATCTAGTTGGCCCTCTTCTTTAGGGCTTCTCAGAGTCCCAGTCCTGTCAAAGCACTGGTTGCAGTCCAGATCCATCAGGTGGTGAGGGAAACCCACAAAACACAAAGTTTCATGAGTTAATATACACTCAGGTTCAGGTGGGAACACCTGGGTACCTCCCCTGGGGTAGAGAGTTTTACCTTAGACGATGTAATACTTTGGATCACAGAACACTTTGTGAGTCTTTGATGATCTAAGACATTACAGCTGCCTCTTACATCAGCACAGTTGAATCAATTATTGCCTATTATGGCCCATCAGCAGGGATAAATACCTTCAGGCTACATGTGAATGTCAGATACTTTCTGGGAGGGGAGTTGGCATGATGAAAAGCACTTATCCCACCTGCAGGATTTGCCTCTTATGAGCCTCTTTCCTTATCTAGTTAAAGGCCCAGATGTAGCCTCCCCCGCTGCCCCCCTGTCCCCGAAGCCCCAACCTGCCACCCCACCCTCCGGGGTGGGTGTGCAAATCTTCTGCATCTGGGCAGTTACTGCCAGTAGTCAATTGTTTCAGTCATCAACCATGAACAGTCCAGTTTCTCACACCTACCTTAGAGCATTCCTTTTTCTTATGCTTAAAAAATGTGACTGCAATGCTGCTTTTCCTATGTAGTCTGATGGCTCCTATGAAATCAGCCATCATATCCCAGTGTCACCTACATGAATTGTGGCAGAGAAAGGTCTGGGGAAATGGCATCACGGGCATGCAGGACAGCTGCCCAAAACCTGTGTACATGTGCCCTCTTCCCTTTCTCACACTTCTCCTTGGTGCTGCTCATGCCAACAGAAAACTTCTTCATGGAGGAGGATTAGAGCATCCAGAGGGCAACACTATTGCAGGCTGCTGCAGGTAGACTTGGTTTGAGAAAGAAGGGAGAGAAGCAAGAAAAGACTACTGAGCTTGCTCTGGGACAAGCAGCATGCGCCTCTGCCAGAGCCATGCCTGCACAGGCTGCAAGCACAGATGGGCCCTGTGGGAGTTCAGTGTTGGGTCAATGTCCTTCAGCAATGAGTGTCTGAAGAAATGCTAGATGTCAAGTCTTTTCAAACAGAGGCAGTGAAACATTTGAACTGTGATAACATGACATACATGAAGTCTGGTGCAAGGTCAGAGAGCCTATTTGTGAAGGGTTTGGTGGTTATTTTTTTCCCTGCTATGCACTGAAGAAGTTGTGAGAGCCTGGCCAAGGTTGTACACAACTCTCTTTCTGTGGTCCATATCTCAGAGACTGTTTGACAAAAGGACTCCTCCTCTCAACCAAACACACCTGCTGGCAGCAAGTCAGTATTTGGGTTTATTGGGGTTGGGCCATCTGGAGATTTTAGAACAATCTGGATATGAAAAGCATACAGGGGGTGGGGCGCAGGCAGTGTCTACAGAGCATGCTGTGTCAAGTGACCCTGGAATAAATTTATCTTCTCTCCCTACTAAGGCGTAGCAACTTTCAGAACATATTGAGCATGTGTGGGGGTTTCAGAGCCCATTGAAACATTGGCTCTGAAAACAACAGATTTGCTGTCAAGACCAAAATTTTACAAGAAGCCCTTGCAGATAGCAGGTGGAAATTTAGAAATGCTACAAGAGCTGTCCATAAACGATGTCCTGCTCTGCATGCAAGCCCAATTTCCTTTACCTTCTCCCCTTAATCGATAGAGATTCAATCTGTACCCCTATTACTTTTTCTAGGATTCTCTCCGTAAGGATTCTTGAGTGTCAACCACCATAGTTCAAGTAGGTGACCTGATAACAGCTTGGAGAGGATCAGAGACACGGTGTGATGTCCGGATACGTGAAAACAGTAAATAGAGTACTGTAACAGCAGTAATATTTGGATAGCATATGAGTTTTTTAAGAAGGAGTTTGTTTCTCAAATTACCTCAGATTTGGCCTCTAATTCACACTTGGAGAGCAGCTTTCAAGGAAATTCTGTTATTCAAATTAATTATTTGGGTATGTCTGCATTGCACAACACAGTGTACTGGAGAGCTTACTTAGTCTAACACTGGATAAGCTGGGTCCCAAACCAGAAACAGCACAGTTGCCCCAAACAGAAGAGATACTGCCTATATTCAAACTTATCTCTGTGTATGTTGTGCCATTGACATGAAGGTTCAGTCAGAGCTTGCTCAGGACCCAGTGAGGCACCACAGTGCGCTGTATAGATATGCCTTCAGAATGCAGGCACCATTGTGCCATAATATGTTAACTTTGGTTTTGCCTTGAGTTCCTAACAAAAAACAGATTTTTTAAACAATGCTGTTTATGTCTGTCAATCTCATATGCTTCTCAAAAGTTTTTGAACCTGTTGCCATCCTTGCCAGTTAAATTGAACAGAGATGGAAGCTTCATGTGTAACAGCATTCGGTGGCTACATAAAAGGAAGTTCTGGAGAGCAGGAAGATTGCATGGGAGAGAGACCCAGAAAAGCAGGCTGGCAGTGCACCAAGGTGGCTTGGGACAGAAAGTCCAAACAGTGGCCCTGGAGAGAATTGTGGAGCTTTGAGCAAACATTCCTCCCACACATTTTAACATGTTTCAGCAACCAATAGCACCACTTTAGATAACAACACTAAAACGCAGATGCTTTCCACTACTTATCTTGAAAAGCAATTGTTTCACACAGTGCAGTAAAGTTTGGAGAGTCCAGTTCCCCAGCTCCTGTCACAATCTGCTTGGTGTCTCTGGTCCTAATGCTCCAGCAGCCACATCCTGGTGGCCACAGAATCACAGAATCATTTAGGTTGGAAAAGAACTCTGAGATCATCAAGTCCAGCCTTTGACTGATGATCACCTTGTCAACTAGACCATAACACTAAGTGCCACATACAGTTGTTTCTTGAGCACGTCCAGGGATGGTGATTCTACCACCTCCCTGGCCAGCCCTTTCCAATGTTTAACAACCCTTTCCATGAAGAAATTTCTCCTGATGTCCAGCCTGAACCTCACCTGGCACAGCTTAAGACTATTCTTTTGTCCTGTGTCACAAGCTGCCTGGAAGAAGAGACCAACTCCCACCTCACTACAACCTCCTTTCAGATAGTGGTAGAGAACAATAAGGTAACCCCTTAGCCTCATTTTCTCCAGGTTAAACAGTCCCAGCTCCCTCAGCCACTCCTCACAGGACTTGTGCTCCAGTCCATTCACCAGCTTCACTGCCCTTCTCTTGACACACTCCAGCACCTCAATGTCTTTCTTGTAGTGAGGAGCCCAGAATTGGACACCATACTTGAGGTGCAGCCTCACCACCATCAATGCTGGCACCTGCATGTGTGCACAAACTGTAAACAAAATAAACAAAATTCAGTGGTTAAGGAAGGAAGAATGCCAATTTTCTAAAATTGTGCATGCTTGGTTTCAAAAACAGTGCTCAGTCTGGATGACTTATGAGCGCCGGGACCACTCCTGTCAGGCTGGGACAGGATTTCTGCACCAGAGCAGGAAAGGCTTGGTTGTCTTTGGCAGCTGCTTCAGAATAAGTCCATAGAAACTCCTACTGGCCATTTCTAACAACCTCATAGCAAGGGAGAGACCAGGAGTATGAGGAAGCAGATCTGGCCTGGCACAAGCCAGCACATCTCTGTCAAGACACATCAGCCCATCTTTATCACCTCTCTGACAGTGCAACTGCAGCTCTGTTCAGAGGCACGCCTCTGCAGCTGCCAACAGGCACCCTGAGGCTCCAGAAAGATGTATAGAGAAAAACAGTACTGTAATTTATGCCACATCTTCTTATCTCCTCTTTTCACCACCAGGACGCAAATTAGTCATAGCTTTAGTAACTGATTACCTAAGCATCATATTAATTTTGTTCATATTTCCCCAAAAGAAATCAGCAAATTGTTAGAACAACTTGGACTCACAGATTTATTTTCCAGGCATCATGGACTATTGGCAACAGGGCTGCAGTCATTTATCATTTAACAACAAAGATAATCTGGTTAACAAACCAAATTTCTTCCAAAAGAAAGAAGATACAGCAAGCAAATAGGCAGTGACAATCAAAAGCCATGAGAAGGTTTGGGGGAGAAAGCAAATTTGATTCAGCCCACTGGTTTTTGCATTGCATTCTCTACAGCTGCCTGGAGGTTCATTTGTTGCCCTGCAGAATATTCCGTTACACAAAGCATTATTCAAAAACAGAGGGATAGGCTGCACATTTGTAGATGGAAAAGGTCTTGAGGAAGTTCAGTATAAAAATGCCCAAACCCCTCAATCCCAGAGGACCCATTAGCACACCTCCCACTGACTGCCACCTCCTCTGACTTTTGCTGGACGATACTTGCACAACTCTTTCACTGGAAGGAAAAATAGGCTTGATGAGAAAATTTGCTGCTGCATCCATTTTGAGTGCAACAATAAGGGAGTGAGAAGGAGCTCTCGGCACGCATGTGAAATCCCCTTATCACAGCTTAGAGTGACTTGAATTGTGCCACTGAAGTAGATCCATAAGGCCTTTGGCCAGTCCAGGCTTTGCTCCTTCTCATTGTTAAGTGTCCTTCTGGGAAAAAGGAGCTCCTTGAAAATGTGATTAAGCTAAGGCAGGACCTGCCTTACTCTTCTTCAAGCACTGGGATTCTCCTGACTGCAAACCTGGGGCCACAACTGGTGGAAGGCTGACCTTTGTAATGCCTGTCTTAAACCTGGGAGCAGGAACAGGGCTTATTCTGTAAATGAAGTGATATTCTTTTATCTTCCCGTAGAATACTCACAGCCATGAGCACTCTGGTGAGGGACAGGCTGATAAGTACTACGAATCTCAAACTGCCAGTTTTACTATTTGTTTCTTGCAACAGACAGCCTAAGACACAGAGGGGACAAAAGACAATGCCTGAGCATAGGGCTGCAAATGATACAGCACACAGTCCCTTGCCTGCAAGCACTAAGCAAATACAGACCCACACAAATTTCTCCATCTACCCTACAAAATTTGTCAGCCTGGGGCTGAATGATGCCATCTTGCAGCTCCACTGTGTAGACAACCAGCTGCAACCAACCTAACAAGGTCCCTGCCCAGGACACAGAGAATGGACTGCACAGTAGCCCTGCTGCTGAAACACCCTTTACCATGGAGTCCATGGTGAGGAGTGCAGCATGCACCCATAAGCCGTCAGCTTCCCTGACCCACACTTGGGATGATGTTGGTCCAGTGGGTTTCCCTTGGAGTGCCCATTCCTTCCCAGTAGCTTTCCCCATCTGCTCTTCAGGCTCAGAGCAATGCCCCTTTATACTGTATCTAATTATTCTATACCCAAGAATTAACTTCAACAGCCAAAACTGTATTTCTATGGAGCTAGAGGTACTTCTACCTTAAATTAAGAGCCACGGTAGACCTTATAAGAACATTCTTGTCCTCTGTCTGTGTTGAATTATTTCAGTCCCTCCTCTCCACTCCTTTGAGGAGCTTAGGTCCTGAGACATTTAAAGCCTAGTCCAGCAAAGTACTTTAGCATGTGCTTATCCCTAACAGCACAAAAATCTCTTCTGGAATCAGTAATAAGTGAAGCCAATTTGAGTTTTGTTTTATTTTATTTAGGAGTTGATATAGTCATAGAAATCAATAATTAAAGGAGCTATAAAATTTCACTCTCTATATGCAGATTATACTACAGTAACATTCATATCTACATAGTTTGTCTGCACCAGCCATTTTGCTGCACAGTTTGGAGGTTAGCTACATTCAGGATGCTTTCATGGTAAAGGGAGCTGTTGTTTAAAAATGCGTGAATGAATTTCATTAAAATAAGATAACCTTTTCCACTTCATGATATGAACTGTGATTGCTGTACAATGAAGCAGCTCAAGAGCAGGTGTTTTTCATCGATAGATGAATTGTTCCCCTCAAATTATGGAGAGATGATGGACTGTATATAAGGACCCTTTAGATTATATTTTTAAAGAGCAGAAGCACAACACATTCTATGATAACTGCTAACCTCCAACCAACTATATTTCTTTGCAAATTTTTTTGAATAATGATTTGTTTTCAAGCTGAGTCAATATACAGAGTTCAAGCTTCGAGCATAATTCCAAAGCCAAGCTGAAACTTCCTGAAATGAAAATTCATTGTGAAACATAAACAAGTCTTTAACTATGACATGAAGAATAAGAACAAAAGGTGGAATCATTCTGCTGTGATAAGAATAATTTTTCTCTGCAGTTGAATCATTGTTCTAGACTGAGCACATGAAAAGAATTAGGTTAGCCTTGCCTTCTCTGTCTTAGATTTGGACAAGTAATAAAAAGTTAACAGAAGGTAGAAGTTAGCTCAAAATGCCAAAGCTGTACAATAACCCAGAAATAAAACTCCAGGCCTGTCCATGCGGATTTAAATCTAAACCAGAATGGAACTAGACCTTAAATGGTTCCACAACTGTGGTTCAGTCTGCACTTCTTGCAGGTCTGTTGACTGCTTCTCCATCCTCTAGAGGAAGTCCTTCCCTGATCTCACCTCCTTCAGAATCAGAGTTCCCAAATTTTACCTCCAGACTTTCCCAGTCTTGCAAAGACTCAGACCTCTGCCTGGCAAAGGCACTCACTCTGTAGCTGCCATACAGGTGCAAGGACAGCCATAGTCCCCTTCCCAGCAACTCTGACCAGTGCTGTAGCTCCCAGTTCAGCATGCTACATTCCAGCATTGCCCAAGGGACACATCCAGGCTCTTAGGTAGCAAAAGAATGAATTGCCTTGTTGGGGTACATGGAGATGTTGGTTGCAGGAGCCTGTCTTTCTCCACCAGGCACAGCAGGACCCTAGGGAGGTACCACCACCACCTTCCCACAGTTAGGTCAGATGTCTGCCTAGATATCTGCAGAGGCAGGGAGTACTACCTCGAACAGCTTTGATCGCAGGGCCAAGACAACAGCTTCAACTGAAGGGCCAAGACAACTTTCCTGTCTTTGACATAAGCAGGGGCACTCCATGAATGCTAAGTTCCAGATTTGCAGTGGTGAAAATAGCTCTGTCCTGAAGATACAGTCAGGGAGACTGAAAATTACCCTACTGGCATGAGGGACTATCTTTGGAGCATGTGTGCTCATGGATGCTTACTTAGATGCTGACATCAAGCACAGGGTCACCTGGAGAGGTGACTTGCCATTGTCATCAGCAGTGGTGATGGTACCGTGACAGTGTTCTGGGCCAGTGCAGCCCCTGACAGCCAAGTGGCTGCACCTCCAGGCACCATCACAGCCCAGCACTGCTTATTACCTGATCTGCTGGAGTCAGGATATGAACAAGGTTCACGTACCAGGAAGACCTAATACCTGTTTGCAGCCTGCTACGCCGCATAGAGGTCAGTGGACAAGTAGATGCCTTTCCACCTACCTTGGCATACTCTGGTAACAAAAACCAGTTTCTAACACAGCTTTTTTTCCTAGCAGGGAAGTGAACAGCAATCAGGCAGGAAAGCATGCATACTGAGCAGACCAGAGCGTGCCAGCTGCCTTTGCTCACTCACACCCACTCATCCTCCCACAGATGAGCAAGAATAGTACCTGATCACATTGCACACGTCTTGTCTTCCCTGATAAAAGTTCTGCAACTTTCAGCAGAAACAGTGCTTCAAAAATACTCTTTCAGTGCCATAAATGGCAGGCTCCTGCATCCCTGTGTTCGTGCATGCTCAGTTCATTCCTCAAAAGCACCCAACAGGACCAGTATGTGCTCAGCAGGATCTGAGGGAAAGGCCTGAAGTTGTGTCAGGGAAGGTTTAGGTTGGATATTAGAAAAAGGTGCACTGTCAGCTTCCCAGAAACCACAGTTCAAGTGTGCAGCTAATGCACTGCTTCCAGATTTGGAAATAAAAGCAGAGTCAAGGGGAAGAGGAAGGACCTCAGGAAGGTAAGAAGAAAGGATGGTCAGACATGCCCTCTGGACCAGGAAGAGTCATGAGGATGTGTGGAGGATGTAAAGGATCCACATATACTAGGCAGTCCTGATCCAGGATCCCATGGAACATATTCTCATTTAACTGGAAAGTGTTGCAAAAATAACAGGTCTTGCCTAAGAGTCTCCAGCTTGTGCTCACATTATTTATCCTCCATCTCCTCCCTCATGCATACATGTCCCTAAGAGCTACCAATAACCACTCTGCAGAGCTGCAGTCCCAAACATCCTCCAGCCCCGAGAAAAGGCTTCTACTCGGGCAACTGCTCAAAGCCTGTTTGCCCTTGGTCATGCTCATCAGCTCACCCTTCCGGTAGCCAAACAATTTCACCCTCTCACAGGCACATGAGGCATGAAGGCAGGATGGTCCAGACCCAGAGCCTGTGCTTGCCTCAGAGCAGCCAGAGTGCTGGCACCTCTGCAAAGCTCTGGCTACTGAGCATTTCAAATGCCATTACTGTAAAGGGTTTTGACTTTCCTTACGTTCAATTTTATTTTGTTTATTTACTATTTCACCCAGTGGCTCAATAGTCATTTAGTTCTAAACCTGAAAAATTATATGTGTTCCCACTCAGAAGGAACATGAAGCACTGGGATAATCTTGCCACTTAATGCCCCAGTATATCTGTGGGAGGGTCAGCTACTTAAGCACATCTGCAGCTTGCTGCAGAGTAGCCAAAAATACATTTCACAGCTGTGGATACCTCCTGGGAAACAGCCCCTGCTGTTGATTTGCTAACTCTGAGCTGGTTGGTGGAAAAGCACAGGCACTTTGAGAAGCTGCATGCTTTAGTCCATGGCTTCTTTACATTCGATGCAGAAACGAGGTTAGACCAATACATTTTCTGACCCTCCTTTGATGCAAAATCATTTCCTCTGTCTTTCTCATGGACTCAGAATGGTGCTGGCAGTGCAGTGGAACCAGCTTGCCCAGTGTGGTGTCCTTTCTCTGTGACAGAGCTGGGTCCTGTTCTGCCTGACTTCTGCATGAGCCAGGCAAGCTAAATTGATCAGTGCCATCATTGCATTCAAATGTATCTTGTCAGCCTCACAGCAAGAGGCACATTCAAACTCAGTTTCAGTCTCTGGTTGCCTTGTGTAGTATCAGTGTTTGCAGGCTGGTAAACATACTATTGCAACTAGTGTTGGGACTGACCAGGAGCAGAGTCTGTGTTTGGGCCTCCAGCTGCAGTGTCATGGGGCTGCCATGCGATCATCTGACCCCTCAGCTCAGGAATCTCTTTCACCTCCCAGATAAGACAGCTACTTGTACTTGAGCTGAATAGTTAAAAGAGGCTTCTCTGTGACATTTTACACACGTGCTTCTAGAGAGCCCTACACAGGAGCTGGCAGTACAAAGGGGCTGATGTCCTGATCAGAGCTGCTCAATGCCCTGTGCACTGCACTGCTCTTCATTCCAACCTGTACAAAGAGACGACCATCCCTAACGCACTATCAGTGGTGTAAACAACGGTTTGGGGTGTTTAGAAGGGCACATTTCTGATTCATTAGTATGACTGTGCCTTTGGATGTATCGGAATTAGGGTACACTTGTGTGCTTTCCACTGTGTCCCTGCACAGATAAACAGATTCATGCAAACACCTGCTGGAGTATTGCAGAGTCTGAAGCCATCACCCAAGAGCAGCATACTGAGTGGACACAGCTCAGTTCTCAAAGCCACAAAAAAAAAAGTGCCCTGTTTGAAAGGTGAAAGGATACTTGGAGCACACACCCAGACCACAAACCTGGGATATGCTCTCACATGGTGGTGTAAAGACCTGGAAGTACAGAAAGCCCAGCACATTTAGTAGGCAGCAATTTCCTGCTTGGCAAGTGCTAGGAAATAGAGAAATGATGGTTCATGTCAGGTCCTCTGCCATGGGGAAGGGGTCTCTAGGGAAGCTTGGACTGTTAGAGGGAGGGATTGGATGCCTTGGATCTGCTGAGTCTTGAGATACAAAGAAAATTAGCCACATTCCTCATCAAAGTACCATAGCCTGGTCTGTCCCAGAGGTGCCCAACAAGTACTGCAGCTCCTGGTGGTGTCTTACTGTCCAAAGCCAGAGCTTAGTCAGTATGTTCAGCCAGTGCCAGCACAGCATGAATACTTCGTTGTTTGAAAGGCTATAAGGAGAAGCCTTTGTTTGCAAATGGCCCTTCACTTCTGCTGGCTGGCATGGAGGGCAATACTGAACAGCAGCACGGGTATTTTGTGTAGAAAATACAGCTCATGACAGGTTGTTGTTTGGCTCAGGGTAGGGAGAGCACAGCAAAGTCACCTCCACCAACCATAGCAGGAGAGGTCCAGAAGAGGTTAAAAGGGAGAGGGACACCAGTCAATGTGGCTAAATGGCTCCATCTCTCACCACACTCTTCATCGCTTAGGTCTTCATTCCTCAGTAGGAACTAAACTAAAAGTTATCCCGCACTGCCCCAGTGCTGTGTTTCTGTAACATCTACATGGATATCCCATTATGAAATGCAAATCACATGGCTCTTAAAGCAAGTTATTTGATTTTCTTAAGTGCATTTAGGACATGACTAACATTGTAGACTTTTGCACTTGCAAATGACTTTTAACACCATTACAGGGTGCAAATGAGGATATAGTCTGCAAATGATTAATTACTTGATTGCAGTAAATCACACTGGTAGATATCTGTGTAGTCTCAGTTGAATCCACAAGGAGTTGCAGGTCCAATCATTAGACATATTAAAATTATAAAATGCAAAACAGGAAGAAAGGTGAAGGTGGCTTAAAAAAATGGAGACAGGATTTTGTGAAGAGTAAACTAAGTTTGCTATCCTCTTTATCCCTACATATAGGAGCTATTACTATAGCTCATTAATATACTGGCTAATACCTAGATTTGTTTGTCTTTTTCCTCTGTAATGTCCAAATTAAAAACATTGCATTTTTATATAAAATAAACCACAGATTTTTTTCTCATTTTACTGCCACTGTGGTTGTCTCCAAAGACAGTGATATTTATTAAGGTATGACTATCTCTCAGCTAAAGATCTTCTTTATCCATGCTCCTTCAGCACATCATATCCCCAAGTACTTACACAAACCCACAAGTTAAGGACAAAACACTGCATGTCTCATCTTGCAGATACACTTTGAACTTACATAAACTAACACTGAACCAAGAAGTCCTGAAAAACTCTCTCAAGAAACACCAGTGTTTCTTTATTGTTAGATCAATAATGTCTCAAGTGCCATCATTTTCCTCATATTAAAAAAAAATCTCGGTAGATTACTGTAATAGTGAACATGTGAGACACAAAGCACCTTTTCTCCTGGCTTGAGCTGAACCGTGGGTGAGATTTCACAGTTAAGGGCCTTGGAAAATGATCTATTTTGGAAGAATCCGACTACCTTTCTGCTGTGCCTCCTTGATTGTTTGTACTGGAGTGTCTTGGGCATATGAAGAGTTTGCTGTTTCTTTTAAAAGCCACAGGAGCACGCAGTAGAATCAAAGCCTCCAGGTGAGGAATAGCTTCTGAAAGGATAGCAATTACTTCTTTTCAAAACATTTTTTGGAGAAAAAAAAGCCACAAGGTCAGAAGTTTAACTCTGAGTACAGATTTTTGGCCAAGGACAGCATGGATTTGACCCACAGGGATTATCACATTATGCAGCATGTCAGTGCCAAGCCCAGGAACAATGCCACACCAGTCTGACTTCCACCCATAGTGCTGCAGGTGGAGCTGAGCCCTTTTTATGGGGGAAGAAATCATCAAGCTCAGGAACGCACTGTTCAGCATCGCTCCACAGCAGCAGTTCACAGAGGCTTCAGAGGCTGTTAGACATAGCTGTTAGGAGGTGTTTATGGAAGTGAGGTGTAAGCAGGTCACTGAGGGTCCTGCTCAGAGAGCGGCTCTGTAAACAGTTGCCTGGGAAAGACTTGGTCATTCTGCAGACATATTAACTAGCACACAGAAAGCCCCAGATCCAGCCATGGAAATGTTTGTTTAATGTTTGAAAAGAGCTGGAGAGACATGCAGATTAACAGCTGATCATCCCTTTCCCTTTTGAACAACCATGCTGAATACAGTGAGGGACAGAGGTAAGTGATCAGTTTTTTCCTATCAGTTAAACTAACCAAGGCCCCTGAGCAGTGTAGCAGAACATGCTGCCTCAATTCCAGTGAGCAATCAAGCAGCCTCCCTGATTACTTACAAATCCAGCTTCCACAAAGATACACCCTCAAATGATTTTTGCAATGATTTCTTCTCCAGAAAACTTACTAGTAAAAGAAAAGAGAGCATGTGGATGCAACAGATCATTTGAAAGATATTTTTAACTCTCCTGCCAGAGGTCTGTGCATTTGGTCTCAAGACATTAGGCAATCCTAACTCTAGAGTCTGAATAGAAAGATGCCAGTAACACTTCACCAATGTTTAACACTTGTGATTCGGGGAAGATGGGTTTGTTTCACACTTGCCCCGGACTTCCATATGTGCCTAAGGATTTTCCTTGCTGCAGATAATGCAGTCACTCCCAAATGATCAAAGCTTCTCTTCTACACATACAGGTGCATTCATTCCCTCCATTCCTCTCCCTCCACATAAATGTATTTGTTAAATACACAGTCACATTGTCAAATCACCCCTTTCTGGTCCTGTGCTGTGACACTCCAGCTGGTACTCTGACCTGAGAGGATCTCATCTGCTCTGAGCACATCCTTCATCCCAGGATCATGGACTTCATCTAAACAGGTAAAGGACCCACACTTCAGCAGGTCAGTATTTTGATGAAATTATCTTCAGTCCTCTGAAACCCAGTGCTTAATGACCATTCTCTGGCAACCTCTGCCTTCAGTGCAAAACTGCATTTTTATAAGGATATCTAACTCATAATAAAACATTTTACAGGAAAACAGCCACTTACCTATAACAGCTAATCTGACAAAAACTAAGATTATGAATTTGCCGTGAACTTTTACGGTAAGAATATGGTACAGTGCTGGAAATGATTGCTCAGAGACACTCTTGAATCTCCGTCCTTGTACGTTTTCAAGCCTCAGGTAGACAAAGCCATGACTGACTCGGCCTAGAATTGAACAATAGTCTCCATTTTGAGGAGGCTTTTTAACTGGATGATCTTCAGAAGTCCCTGACAAGCAGTAATTCTAAGCTCCTTTTAACTTATCATAGAATCATAGAATATTCTGAGTTGAAAGAGACCCACAAGGATCACAAGTCCAGCTCTTAGTCCTGCACAGGACCATCCCCAGGAGTCACACCATGTGAAAATTTATGATTGTCAGCCGTGATGCATATGTATCCTGGGCAGCTCTGGATTAGAGAGCAACCTGATGAGCATAGATAATATTTTCAGAAGCGATTTCAGTACCCAAAGAGATAGTTAGATATGAACTGAGAGGCTTTTTATAGATCTAAACATCCATGTCTGCATTTCAAAACCCTTATGTCTTATGTATTACACAATTCACACTAAAAACATTCTGCAGTAGAGCATTCAATGTGGTCTGTTTTTCAAGACAGTGATACCACAGTTGTATTGTGATTGATTGCTTCAAAATAGCTGTAGTGCACATTTATTTACATGTATTAAGATATAAATACCCACACATACGTGCACACACAAAGAGACAAGCACTGTCAGATTAAAAGAGTTAAAAATATTGCCACATCATGTTTTTCAGCCTGTCTCTCACCAACAACAAGAAAAAAAAGTTCTGGAATGAGGAGATAATCAAGTTAAATTAACAAACCCAATTCTCAAATAATGTAAGATGTAAGAGCTACTAGATGGAGATGGGGTCAATATATTTAAAATGAGGAAAAACCTCAGGGAAAATTCCGAGTATCATATTGTTCTTTCTAGTTCATTGAAATTTTCCAGTGTGCAATTTCAAACATACTCCTCACCATGGGTAATTAACATACTGCAAGCAGCATCTTATTTCCTTGCTTTTATTTTTCTGATCTTCACTACGCTTGCATTATCTCTGCAACTCCACCACTCCAACTGACAGTTTTGGTCTACTGATAATTCCTGCTCTGGCTATCTGTATTTAAAATTGGGCACCATTTAAAATCTCAAAGGTGAAATAGTATTTTTTTGAGTATACCCTTTGCATATTTATATGTTAAATATGGCTAAGTCTACAGCAGCAATACAGCCTGTCCTCTGATTCCCAAAGGCATGTTAAATTACCCCATGTTCTTACACAAAATTTTCCAGTCCCACGAAAATTTGAGGAAGGCTCTTGTGCTCTCTGGAGTATGCACTCAAAGCCACTGTCCTAGTACTCCTAAACTCCTTTTTTTTTCTTTCTTTGCTTTACAGGAAAAAGGGTAAAGTTATTTTCCTGCCCTGTTCTATTGACATTGTAGGCCTGACTGCTGCTTTTGACCATCTAAAATGTTTTGCTGCAAGCCTAAAGAAGTGCAGAAAGCACCTGCATCCACTTTACTATTGTTTATCAAATTGCATGGCTGCACTGCAAAACATTTGAGATGTTGTGGACCTCTGTGTGTAACACCTTGAGTACACTGCTGCAGTTGAATAATTACATCATCAAAGACAAAAAGTGTTTTGTATGATTCCTAGTTTACCGGGGCCACAAATGATGTCTTACACAAGTTAGGATCACTATGAAATGGAAAAAGCTAAGAGTTAGAACAAGTGATAAGGCACATAGTGTTCCAAAGAGTAAGTCAAAATCCCAACTACAGCATGAAAGGAACATAATTCGCCCATAGAGAAAGGAACTCTTGTCCCCAAAATTTGTGTAATATGTGTAGCATCACAGGGACCAGATATAATATACTTCAGGCAAACAGTGAAAAATCAAGATGGCAAGAAGTCAAGTACAGTTCCTGGACACAGGACTGTGACTTTGTCTAATTCTTCTTTTGCCTTTTCAGAAAATTTTCTGGTCCCACATGCAGACTACACTAACCATTCTCTGGATTTTACACAGGCTTCACTGTCATGGTATCTTTTTAGTAGCAACTACAAATAGTTTCCTTGATATCAAATTATTTTCAGGTTTTCATTCGATCAGAGAAGTTACAGACAGGAAAGAAGTTTTGATTCAGCTTTGGCCCGTCAGGAATCTGCTCATCATGGTTTTTTACTATGCAGAGCAGAAATCTTTCACAAGTCAATAGAACCATCCATAAAGAAGTTCCTTAGTGTGCAACAATCCTGGTTTATCAACATTTCACCAATGGGTCATCAGAGATCCACCACCTGCTCTGAGAAGTAGAATACTGATTTCTACATGAGCACTTGAGGAAAGGACACTTGAATGAGAGTATACAACAACAATGAGGCAACTCATAGCTGCAGACATGATTCTTCATTTTTAGCATCATGCTCAATGATCACCTGGTTAGATGAGAGCCATGATCTTCCTTGTCTCCCCTCTTTTTGTCTTTGCAGCCATTCAGCTTCTCATTACTCTTTCTCCATTTCTGCTTCGTAATATCAGAAAGATTTCCTTCTTATTCAAGCTACACTGGAAATAACACAGAAAAAGCCATGTGCTTCGGCCTGCCAATACACCTGGTTGAAAGAGAGCCACCCAGAATCTCCAACACATTCCCCTGATGCAGTCCCCAGGCCCTCTTGTGCCCCCTTCTCTCCACACTCATTATTTTTCTCTAGTTCATAATAATGCCAGTTTGCTGATCACACTCCTCTCTCTCTGCTCCTTCCAATATATTATTTCACTCCTCTGTCTCCTTTTCATTAAGAAATTACCCAGCCTTACTAGGGACATAGAAAGTGCTCATGACTATTACTTCCAGTGACTGCTGATCTAGCTGGTCTTCTTCCTCTGTAGCTGCAGTTTATTATTACATATAGAGAGATTTCCAGCTGTTCTTCCCAGGCATGTAAAGAAAGGAGTCACAGATATGTTCTGCCAGCTCCCTACAGACTGCAAGTAAATGCTTTATGAACCAGAGCCACAGGAGCCACAGCATGAGCCTTAGCAGGACTCCATTGCTTCTAATTATATACTGGGTTTGCCACACAGATACTTCCCTTTTCTTCTGAGGGGACAGCATGGCTAGAAGACAAACCTCATCACACCTCCTCTTTAATCACACCTAGCCAAATGCATTTAATTCCTGGAAAATATATCTGTAAGCCTCTTGCTCTGGAGTTTAAGTATTTCTGTGGGTTTTTTAATAGTACAGCAGGAAATATAACCAAAGATGAAGTAAAGTTGAGTCAACTTCAATAAGTCCAGATGTTTGGAAGGAAGGTATACAAATGTCTAGATCAAACCACTGTTTGGTCTAGAAGTCAATCTGGAATAGCATGACAAGAATATTAACAAAGTTAATTTTGGTAATTTCTCTGATTTCATCTCTCATGAAAATTCTAAAAAACATCCTTTGATATTTCCATTTAGAGTCTCACAAAACCCAAGGAAGTAGAAAGGTAGGGAAAACAATAAAATTCAATGATACATTTATTTGAGGCATGAGAATAGTCTCATGGCAGTTCATATCTCTATCTATTTGCTCAATTTGGTTTAGGAACCCTGTCAAGCTCAAGTCCCTTGAAACACAAGTTTTAATCAGCCTCTCTGTGATACCTGCTGTGATAAACAGTGGTCAGCTAAAGCTTAATCTGGACATTTGACCTCTTATTTGTCCTCTCAAATCCTCTCTCTCTTAGCTGTGTCTACAGTCACCGTGAAGAGCAGCTGAAGAGCAGCTCCACTCCTGTTCGATGGCTCACATAAGTGAGATCACCTTCAACCTGGAGACACGGCTCAGCCCATGTGTCCAGAGCACTTCAGCATCTTCCAGCTGGCTGCACTCAGCCTGTCTAAGACATTGCCCATGCCATCCACAGCATGATTGAACTACACTATCTTCCAGTTCCTTACTTTGAGGACAGCAATGCCTTTTTCTCCAGAATTGCTAAACAAAGCCACATCCCAAATTCAGTACTCAAAACACTGCTTTGAAGTTCATGTGAAGCTGCCTGTTTTTGTTAAGCCACCTCCATGGGCTAGTCTTTGCCTGTCAAATATAGGGTAAGTGTCTCACCTCAACTTTAAACCCCTTGTGCTCTGTTCCACATCTCACTCATCTCTCACTTGCTGACTCTTGCTGCCAGGAGGCTGTTTTCAAACCAAAAATTTTCTCTTCCATCCATGTTTTCTTTTCTGCCAAAAAGCATCCTTAAGTAAATACCCATGGTATATTCTTCTCATCTTTTTCTGAATCCTGCCTTAAAAATTGAATGTGCTCTGAAACATGCAAAAATCTTGACACTGGCCAGTATGCCTTTTTGCAGATACCACAGGCATTCCTGCTGTCCAAGTTGCAACAGACAGGAAAGAAGGCAAACCCTCCTTTTGTGAGAAGCAGGGCTGGTGGATGAGATCTCAGTACAGACAAAAGAAAAGAGTCTGTTTCTTCCCCCTTTCTCTCTTTGCCAAGGCCAGACACCCTGGCAACAGCATCTTTCACAGAGCCTGTGAGGTGCAGGGATGGTAAGAGGCAACATCGGGACAGCCTGCAAAGCCACGACATGCACCACACAGCAGACCCACAACTCAGAACTCACCCCCTGCTCTTGTCAAAGCTCTGCGGTCGTCCCAGTCCCTTTGATGAGAGCATCACATTTTCTACAAGATCTGTGTTTTTTATCCTTGACTGATTTCTGTACCCAGCTCTTTCTTAAGAACAGAGAGAAGTAAAAAATGCAACTCAGAGAAGTCTTTGAACTGATTTTTTTTTTTTTCCTACTGGAATTCTTCTACTTATTTCATATGTGATTTTTGCTGGGGACTACAAAAAATGTGCTACCTCTTGAGATCCCATAAGGAGTTTTACTCAGAGCATGAACATAAATCTTCATGAAGATTATGAAATCTTCCATTGGACTAGGCAATAATCTCATTCCCAATGAATGGTACCTGAGTCAAATATCCATTTAAAAACCCTGTAATTTCTGCAAATTTAGATGCCAGGTGCAAGGCAATCATGTTTAATGCAAATGTAGACTATACATTTTTTAAAATATAATCATAGGTAAACATTTATATGTAAGTATAACTTCTAGAAATAAGCATTTGGAAATTTGTCTGGTTTTAACATATACATACAAATACAGATTCCTAGGCTTACCTTTTTGCTAACTCAGGCCGCAGGATACCAAACCACACACCCTATGACCTTTTGCTTGTATGAGATCCTTATACATGTTTAAAAGCCATACAGTGTCTTTAAAGACTTCGTTTAAAGACATGGGCCAAATCAAGCAGAGTTGTTGACTTTTCTGGGATATTTCATGAGCTATTGTTGACTGGACAGTGTGGTGGCACTTTGTGATACTGTTTGCAACCCTTAGAACCACATTTCTGGTACCACATTCCTAACTCTGCATTGGGAGTAACATGCTTCTCGTTTGTTATGATCTATGCTTCACAGAATCAGAATTCCACCCTCAACTCCCTGTTTTGAGGTACCACCTAGAATTTATTTTCTTTAGTTTGAAGGCAGATGGTTGCTATTAGACACCTGAAGCCTTTATGTGAACATCCCACAGATTTCCAGGGGATCTCGCTGCACTGAGAGCTCAGGTTTTGATCCACTGTGAATCAATTACAAACTACAGAATCACAGAATATGCTGAGTTGGAAGGGACCCACAAGCATCACTGAGTCCAGCTCCTGGCCCTGCATAGGATCATCCTCAAGAGTCACAACATGGGCCTGAGACTATTGTCCAAATGCTTCTTGAACTCTGTCAGGCTTGGTGCTCTGAGCACTTACCTGGGGAGTCTGTTCCAGTGCCCAACCACCCTCTGTGTGAAAAATCTTTTCCTAATATCCAACCTAAACCTTCCCTGACACAACTTTAGGCCATTTCCTTGGGGCCAGTCTCTGATCACCACAGAGAAGAGATCAGTGCCTGCTTCCACACTTCCCCTCACAAGAAAGTGTTAGACTGCAGTGAGGTCTCCCCTCAGTCTCCTCTTCTCCAGGCTGAACATCCTAAGTGACCTCAGCTGCTCCTCATACGGCTTCCCCTCAAGGCCCTTCACCATCTTCCCTGCCCTCCTTTGGACACTCTCTAATAGCTTAATATCTTCCTAGTATTGCAGTGCCCCAAACTGCACACAATATTCAAGGTGAGGCCACCCCAGTGCAGAGCAGAGCAGGACAACCCCCTTCCTCGACTGGCTGGCGATGCTTTGCCTGATGCCCCCTAGGACACGGTTGGCCCTCCTGGCTGCCAGGGCACTGCTGACTCATATTCAACTTGCCATAAACCAGGACTCCCAGGTCCCTTTCTGTGGCACTGATTTCCAGCATCTCATTCCACAGTCCATACGAACAACTGGGGTTGCCCCATCCCACATGCAGAATCCAGCACTTTCCCTTGTTGAGCTTCATAAGATTGGTGATTGCCCAGTCCCCTGATTTGTTGTGGTCTCTCTGAAGGACTGCCCTGCATTCAAGGGAGTCAACAGCTCCTCCCAATTTTGTGTCATCTGCACACTTGCTTAGTAGCCCTTCCAGTCCTGCATCCAAGTCATTTATGAAGATGTTGAAGAGCACAGGGCCCAAGATGGAGCCCTGTGGAACCCCACTAGTGACAGGTCACCAGTCTGATGTCACCTCATTCACTATTACCCTCTGTGCTCGACCCATGAGCCAATTGCTCCCCCATCACATGATGTGTTTATCCAGCTGTGGGCTGGACATTTTGTCCAGAAGGATCTTATGAGAGACAGTGTCAAAAGCTTTACCAAAATCCAAAAAGATTATATCAGCTGGCTTCCCTTAATCAACTAGCTGGGTTACCTTGTCACAAAAGGAAATCAGGTTTGATAATCAGGACTTTCCTCTCATGAAGCTGTGCTGCCTGTGACCAGTGACTGTGTTGTCTTTCAGGTGTTTTTCAACACTTCCCAGAATAATGTTTTCCATAACTTTACCAGGCACTGAAGAGAGACTGACAGGCCTGTAGTTTCCAGGGTCCTTTTTGCCCTTCTTGAAAACTGGGACAACATTCACCAGCTTCCAGTCAGCTGGGACCTCTCCAGTTTCCCAAGACCACACAAAAATCATTGAGAGAGGTTTTGCTATGACATCAGCCAGCTCTCTGAGGATTCTGGGATGAATCCCATCAGGTCCCATAGATTTGTAGGGATCCAGCTGGAGCAGCAGGTCCCACACAATTTCAGGGTCAACTGGGAGCTGATCATTCTTGCAGTTGTGGTTCTCCGGCTCAGGGCACTGAGATCCCCTTGGTCCATCATCCATGTTGAAGACAGAGGCATCATCATGGCCAGGCTTCATGAACGAAGATTTAGGAAGGCTCTATCCACATTTGCTACAAGCACACTTGTGGCTTATGAGGCCAATACGAGATAGACATATCCGATTGCAAAAGGCACAGCAGAAAGACTCCTTAGGTGGTATATTCAGCAAGACATGATTCTTTCTGCGTTGTCTTTTCTCCTCAAGAGTGATCCTGCATGCATTCTCAAAGGAAACTGCAGCGTTATAGATGGTGTGTCTCCAGGCCTCCCAATTGAAGGCCAGAGTAGACCAGTTATGATGATCAATATGGCCAAGGCTGAGATGTTGCTTCAGGGAGTCCTTGTATCTTTTCTTCGGGGCTCGTCTCTTGAGGCAGCCGGTGGCAAGTTCATCATAAGGCAAGATCTTAGGGAGGTGGTGATCTTTCATCCTTGAGGCATGCCCTGCCCATCACAGCTGTGTTCTCAGTAACATGGCCTCAATACTTGTGACTGCTGCTTGTTCTAGAACAGATATATTAGTCACATAATCTTACTGGGTGTTTAGGATGGTTCGGAGGCAGCGTTGATGGAAGCGTTCTAGGAGACGCAGGTGGTGGTGGTAGATGACCCATGATTCGGAACCATTTAAGGCAGTAGACAGCACTATGGCTTTGTAAACACTGATCTTGGTATTTTTCTTCAAGTGTTTATTACGCCATACTCTTTTATGGAGTTTTCCAAAAGCACTATATGCCTAAGCATTAAACACCTCTGCTTTGTCCCTGTCCCTGTTTGTGAGGTGACCATCCTCATGCTGTAATGGACCAATGATATTTCTATACCGTCTATACTTGAAAAATCCTTTTATTGTCCCCCACATTTCTGGCCATCTTCAACTCCAGTTGAGCTTTGGACACAGGGATTTTCTCCCTACAGTGGCAAGCAGAATCTCTGTATTCTCCCCATGCCACTTGACCTTTCTTGCACTGGGCATACACCTTCCTTTTTTGCCTTATTTCCAAGAGAAGATCCCTGCTCAGCCAAGCCAGCATTCTGCCTCACCTGCTTGACTTCTAACATTTGGGAATTGCTGCTCCTGTGCCCTACAGAGGTGACTTTTAAAAAGTCACCAGCATTGACAGATCACAGCACCTGAAAAAACCTTGTGTTTTACTTACCTCTAGACTTTGGGGCTGGAGATCAGGTGAGCAGGAGCCATCTGCAACAGCTATCATTTCCTCTTTGAAGCAAGGCAGAAACGCAGTGCGAGCCTGCATCCAGTTGTTCTGAACGGTGACATTGCAACTGCACCAGCAGAGGTTCTGGGGATGCCTTGGCCATGCAGACCATAACATCCATACTAACTGCATTCCCAAAGATTTCACAGAGGTCGGAATTACACCTACAAAATCTGGTAAAAAACCAAACCGCTTCAGTGACATATACAATTAAGGCTGAGCAGGGAGCTGATTCTTGCTTCTGCCAAGCAAGAATCCCTGGGACTTGGGACTAGTTGCCTGTCCTCTCTCTGCCCTATTTTTCCAACTGTAAAATGAATTTCCATTTTCTTTCCATTAAACAGGAGAAAAGGGGGAGGGATTTTGAGGGAAATACATAATCATACACGGCAAACTCAGAAAACTATCAATAGGATTAATTCAATTGTTTCAGCTCAGAAAACTCTGTCTTGAGTAGTAAATATTTAATCTCAACATCCTGTAATTGAATGGAATTTATTTAACTTCATAGAAATGCTTTGTTTAGGTGTTTATGTAAACACCTAAACATTTTGAAATGGTTTTCTGTGCATTGCTTTTCCCACTTGCAATTTAAACACTTAATAAGCTTTCCTTAAAAGTGGGGAAATCGTATTTTATATCTGCTTATCTAGAAACTGTAAATAACATAATTTCTAAGCAAAATTTATTAGATAAATTTGCATCAGATTTTTACAATCCTGAACTCTATGTTTGAAAGATATGGGAAGATAGGAAAAATAATAATCCCTGATATTGAAGTTCTGTAAGTTTTATACTCCTGGGATTTTTCCTTTTTTATTCTTCTTTTCCTGCAGGGTTATAACTCTGTTCAGAGCCTCCAAGGCCTTTTCTACCTATCTTTAAGCACGGAATATATGTGTGCATGTGAGCTCATTTTGGCCTATGGCTACATAGAAAGGAAATTAAAAGTTTTATTGAAAAATCTCTTCTGTATTAATGCTATTTTGGGGGATTTTTTTTTCTCTCTCAGAGGACAATCACAACTATTTGGTGGTGAAGACCCTCTCCTGAAAATACCTGTAAAGGTGCACAGAGCACCACCTGAATTGATTACTTAAAGCTAATGAAGAACATTTCTATGACATCCTCTCCTGTGAGGAAAGGCTGAGAGAGCTGAGGTTGTTCAGTCTAGAGAAGAGAAGGCTCCAGGGGGAACTTATAGCACCTGCCAGTACTTAAGAGTGACTTATAAGAAAGATGGAGACAAACCTTCTACTAGGGATTGTAGTGATAGGAAAAGAGATAATGGTTTTGAACTAAAAGAGGGTCAATTCAGACTAGATATAAGGAAGAAATTCTTATAGTGAGAGTGGTGAAACACTGAAACAGTTTTCCACCAGAGAGGTGGTGGATGCCCCACCCCTGGAAACATTCAAGGTCAGGTTGGCCAGGGCTCTGAACAATCTAACCTATTTGAAGATGTCCCTTCTCATTGCAGGAGGATTGGACTAGGTGTCTGTGGTGGGGGGAAAACAGTTTTCCCCCTGCAGTTATAAAATGGTAAAGCCCCAGGGGGGGCTTTAAAGATCCCTTCCAATCCCAATTATTTTCTGATTCTCTAATTCTATGAGACTATGGCAAGGGCACCTATTGCAAACATGTGTGCACAGAAATACCATGAAGCAGGGTATTTCGTGGATACTTCCATGTGAACAAGAGGCATTATCTGAATGAGTTTAAGTAACAACGCAGCTGTGACTTGGTATGCTCCAAAGCTTTAAGTAATATAAACCTACAACATAACATTCATAGTGACCCTCTAAATAATTTTCAGTCTATAGCAACCAATTCACAGGTGCCAGGTATTTGCCAATGTAAATGGTTTTCATGTAATTAAAGATCACAGTTCAATACTTGAAATCAGTACAGAAAAATTATGGGTCACAAAAACGCACACAAAATCCTGACTGTGAAGGAAAAAAGTCTTTGCGATGCTTTATCCTGTATTAAGCAAACCTCAGACTGTGGCAGGCAGAGGCAAGAGATAAGCAGAGAAAACACCCAAGGTACCCTGATCCACTGGCTGGTATATCTTACCTCTGCTACACTATGGAGTCAGCATTTAACAGGGACCAGGGAGTCTGCTGCTCTCTTCAGCAGTACCCCATTTCCCACACTTGTTTCCCCCCACAGGCACATGTGCTGGGGGAAGGGACTGCCTCTTTAGCCTGAGCCTGCAGGTGCAGAGGTCTCCCCATAGAGGTGAACCTTGAGGTCAGCGTGGGTGCAGAGTCAGCAGCAGAGCTGGTAACAGAGCCATAGCATGACCCCTGCTCTGACAACTCAGCCCAGTGATTACTCTGTGCACAGGACCACTGTGTGCTGACACTGTCTGGCTCCTACAGAAAGGAGTAGTTTTGACCCCATATTTCTGTTTCCTCCTTGTGCCAGAGATACCAATCCCATGGCTGCAACAATACTCAGAGCAGGGAGTTGATTGGGCGGAAAAGTAACTGGGACTGAATCCAAAGCTTCGTTTTCAACCAAACCAGGTCCCAAATCCAGTTCATCAAGTGCATAACAAAATAGGTAATGAGAAGTGGGAAGAAGGAAGGACCATTTCTTGAAGCAGTAGAACCATAACAGCATAAAGTGACTTTTCAGTTCCTCACAGAGATGGCAATAAATTCTCCTCTAACATCACTCTGCAATCTATGGATGGTTCATACAAAGTAAGAAAAAGTGGGCAATAACTTCAGGGATGTTGTGATAGGCTCCCTAGCAATCTGGATTTAGTAACTGGCTCATGTCCACCTCACTGCATTGTGTCATTAACCCACCCACACACCTGCTATCCTTATTGAAGCCAGAGCTATCCCTCCCTTACCTACAAGGCATAAAACACCAATGACCAGGATAAAAGATTTAAAAAATAGTATTCACTAGTTTGATGGAAATAAAACAACCACATTCCAGTCTAAGTGAAGCAAAATTGTCTTACCTAAAGCTAATTTGCTGTGAATAGATGTGCAATCTGAGGTTCCCTAGTACTGACAGTCCTGTGAAACTTGTATAAACAGAGAAAATAGAGTTGAATACAACCATTTCTAGACCTGCAGCACTGTTCTGGACAGTGCAACAAATGCACCTACGCACAAAACACCTATTGAAATACCATTGTTTGCAGCTTCCACAGAACAAGGGTGTAATGTTTCTGCAAACATCTACTTTAACGGTATCATTCAGGATCTTCAAGCCCAAACCTTTGCTGAGGGCAGGGCTAGATCTGGATCCAGCTTGGATCCTAAACCAAGTTGACCAAGGCCTTCAAGCATCTCCAAGGGTAGGAACACCAGCCCTCTCCAGACAGATGTTCTGACAGAGACACTTCAATCCATCCAAAAGCCAAAGGGGCCAAGCATATAAAGTGCTCTGGGACAAAATTTTGAGTTTATACCCTTAAGCCAGGGCTGGCGATGTGTGTCAATTCAGTCTGCTGCCAGCTGTTTGCAGGGAGGCAATTTGGCCTGTCAAAATCTGATAAACTGATTTTCCAATCAGCTATATTTTATGTCAGCTGATAGCAGACGGGGAGACCTGGAGCTCCCTCTCTCTTCTTGTCAGCCTCATCCCCTGTGCTTTTAGACTGAGCAGATGCTGGGTTCAGCTGCTTGGCCCTTTCCCAGCAACTACGAAACATTACATGAGAGGCAAGGACTATGGTCTGGCCATTGGCATGGTCATGGATTAGAAAGCTGCTGCGTTTTCCAGCTGGAAGCCTTTGCTGAAGAGCAGCTGGCAGCACACACTAGTGACTCCCCACCCCCTGGAGAGCCACCTCCTCACCCAGCAAGGAAAGACACAGAGGTTTCCTTTAATTTTAAAAGAAGGTTCGTCTAGGGCATATTTTAAATGGGACACCAAAGTGCTGGGTTTGTCATGGCTGTAATGAAAGGGCAAGTCAGAAAAGAGCTTTGAAAATGCAAGAGAGGTAACTGATAATTGAAAAAATAGAATAAATACTGAGGCCTGCAGGCTTGTTTCCATCTAAATCAGCAGGTGCTCTGTTGGCTGATTTTCACCCAAGCACTGGTGGTGCCAGGGGAAGGGATAGCAGAAAGATTTCATTATCCAAATAAATGGAGTGATCCAGATTCTTCAGCTTTCTTCAAACTGGAGGATAATGTTCAAATAATTAAAAGCTGTTATGCATTGGTCATCATGATCTGTGAGTCATGCTTATCAAAGTTCAGTCAAATTGCTTTTAAATCAGTCAACAACTTCTTACTGATTGCTGGAGCAAGTCAGGGCTCACTACCCATTTCAAGAGAATATTTTACAGGCGTGGCCTGTTCTTGTTTTCAAGGTCTCTGAATGCAACTCTCACTGCAAACCTAGCCCAACTCTCTGAGTTTACAAGTTTTCAGAAACGAAAAGAACATTTGTGGTAGCAATGAAGCATTAAAAGAGGAATTAAAACCAAGGAAGTCACTGCCTCTCCTTATAGATCCCCTGTCTGCAGGGTGTTGGGGGGATGTTTTCTGAGGGGTCCATTTGAAACTCAGCAACAGCTGTCTTACACAGTAACCTCAAAAAACTGTTTTACTTTTGCTAACAAAAGAAAGATTATATGTGTTGCTTCTGCAAATACCAATCCTCTGACCTTCAAAAAATCATGCCTAAAATTATCGCAGATCCTTTCCCAGGTACACAGCTAAGTGGGCAAATTTTCCAAGCAGGGAGTGTTTCTGTGTACTCTAATGTAGTGCATTGAGAACTGCTGAAAATTATCACCCAATATGCATTTAGCACCATGCATACACAAGTGGGTTCTGAGAAAAATGTATGCTATTAAATGTTAACTAATATCTACCTAATCATTAATGCATAATAACTCTCAGCATATACTAGGAATTCTAGATTTCCCAGCATTAATCAGCCCACAGAAAGCATGACCAGAAGATACCATTGATGTCAACAATGTAATATGATTCAAGCACACATGAATAAGGAGAATAATACTGTACAATAAGCTCTTTCATATGAATCAGGGGAAAAAGAAGACTATATTCTAACACCTTCCATGTATTCAGTAATGGGTTAATCAGAGGTTTTCTGGTTGTTTTCTGACTGACTATTACCAATTTACTTCTTCCTTCCAAGGGTAAGGTGCTGGCCTCTCCACTCCAGACTGCTGTGCTGGACAGAGCAGTTAAGACATTTGGCAGTTTCCAGGTGACTATTAAATTACCATGCATATTTTTGTTCCAGTTATAACAAATAATCTCTAGGCAATATCCAAAAGAACACAATATCCAGAAGACTGATAATAAATTGCAGATCCTGTGGGACTAGTTCAAAAATCCAACCCTGGCAAAAAGCTAGGCTAATTTTCTTACAGTTGTTCTCACATCCCTTTTAATGCAAATGAGCGGGAAGCAGCAGAACACACATTGCTGCACTGGAGCTGGGCAAGCAGGGTGTCCCATTGGCGCTGCGACTGCCTGCTTCACAGTACCATCAGAAGAAAATCCTTCTTCAAACAAAAAATCTCTAAGAAATGTGGTCATTTGGCAACAACTGGGAATAGGGATGGAGTTCAGAAAGAAAGGCACTGGGTTTTTTCCCTGTTGTTACTTCTGCAAATTTTGTTTGGTGTTGTCCAAATACTGTTAGTTTTTCATCAGCTTTGGAGGGCTTTTTTCCAAACTCACCTCATTATCTTTCCACAAGCAAAATGGAAAGAAGAGGTTAAGAAGTGAAAACGAGTTTTATTCAAAGAAAAAGCCAACATTCCCAGCAAAATTTTTTGTTTTCCTCAAAAAATATTGAGTGAACCTTATGGGCAACTCTTTTTACAACTACTGGATTTCCCACAAAGAAGAAAGCAATAACTTATTGTTGTACCAAAAGCAATAGGATACTAAAGAGTATCCCATCCAGCAAATTCACTGCACAGGCCACCAGGGCCTCCTGATGTCTCCATCACTAAAGCCTAACTTTCTCATGGGCATGGTAATGCCAAAACCCGTGTTTTACCATACTGCTATGAAATGTAACTCCTGCAAATTAAACCCCTCATAGCAAAAAGCAGTGCAGCCTCCCTTTCAAATGATGCTATTAATTTTGCCAAGCATGAACATGAAAATTTTCTTTGACTCCTTTCCTCTCTGCCCCATTATTTCTTTTTTACCGTTTATGAAATTCAGACTTCATTTTCTGCGTGGTCTATATTATGTCCCATGTTTTTGTTTGCAGCAAGGATGGGCCAGCATGAGCAGCAGCCCACTTCAGTAAACAGTGGATCACACTGTTGCAGTCCGAAGGGAGGAGGGGACAGGACACGAGGAAGGGTGCAAGCAGAATCCTTTATTCAGGCGTGTACACACTCTTTTTGTCAGCTCAGGAGCCGAAAGGGCCAGAACCTAGGGTGGAGACAAGCAGGGGGACAAACCAGAATCAGACATGGGCAAAAAGGGGAGGAGTGGGGGAAGCAGGCAGCAGGCAAACTCATGGCAAGCATGGGCATGTGTAGTTGTGAAAGTCCATATGAAAGTCCTGCCAATTGCTGTATGCTTTTCTCCATGCCTGGAACTGTACCCATCCTGAATCTTGCTTCTCTACATCACACAGCATACCTCCATCCCAGTGGGGAGGGCCCCTCTTCCGCTGGGGAAATGGTCTGGCTGCAGCTGGTAAAGACTGGAGAGCAGCCACCATGCTTTGGGCTTACTGCATCACCATGGTACCATGGTGTAGAAAACACAACTGAGGTGTGAGAGGGGTGAATGCCACTACAGCTGAAAGCCCCATCTCAGCAGGACATTGTCCTCTGCTCAGTGCTGGATGAGTCTCAGTGCCCAAGCCTCCACAGCACGTTTTGCTGAGGCTCAGAGGTAAAGAAATCATCAGGCATTCTCTTGACAAGGGGGAGAACTGTCCTCTGACAGGTTTCATTGCCATTAAAAGGACTAAAATTCTGGCTATGTTAAGCTTTCTCTGAAGTTTGAGATGCCAGTCCCTTTTATTCTGCCATAGGCATGGGACAGCTGAAGGAAAGCAGAAATGGCAGCAGGGAGAGGGTCAGTAAAAAGGAAAGGATATGTCAAAGAGGAACCTTAATAAAGAAGATTTCTACATGCAGACTTTGCACCCATCCAAACTAGCTCATGTGATACTCTGTATGAACACTCTTCCTCCCATTTAAGAGTGCTTTTGTCCACTTTAACTTAAACCTATTCCCAATCAGCTAATGCAAAGCTAAGATAAACCTGGATTAAATCAAGACTAGAATGTACAGAGGACTACTTGGCATGTCCCAAGGCACATGCTTATTTCAGCTGGCTGAAGCACTGATTTATATGATGGTTTTTACGGATGGAAAGTACATATTAATGGAAAAGGCATTAAAAAGCATTAAATTGAATGTACAGGACATTTTGGATGACCTTTTTTCAGTTGTTTTTTTAGAATGCATTTCGTGAGGCTGTGATCTTTGAAAAATAATAGTACCAAGAAAAATACTAAATAATACTAAAATAATGACAATAACTATTATATCTAGATGAGAATGAAGAGCTGCATGCAACCTGAATGGCAGAGAATCAAAATAAGGACTTGATTTTTTATCATTTTCATGTTTAAAAAAGCCCAAGTATTTTTTCCCTTAATAACAAACATTTTCAATATAATAAAACACGCCAGAAAAATAATATATCTTGGAGTACTATGGATGGCTTTACAAGACCTGAAAGATCATATAAATAACTCACTGCTCAGCAGCCGGGGAAACAAGACAGACTTTCAGGAGCCCCCAGCGTGGACCCATGACCACTCACAGAGAGAAACCAGATCAACTCAAAGTCCCACGTGTGGGAAGCCCAACTGCCTGGTCTGAGATAGGCAGTTTATATTCAACTCCTATTTGCAGCAGTCACAACATATGTATGATAAATTTAATGGCCTGACTTCATTTACAAACTGTCTGGGTCTAAAAACAAACTTCTGTTTATGCTGGAAATTATATCAGAGGGATTAATTGAATAGCCAAGGACTGGTTTTATCATGTTTTCACAGAATGTACCCTTCCCTGCTGGGATCGCAACGAGAATGAAGAAGAAATTTGCACTTTCTCTTCTAATATTGTAAAAAACAAACAAAAAACCCACCTTGAGGAAAGACAGAAGCAAACAATCCCTCTTGATTTTCTACACATGAGTCAGAAAGGTCAGTTGAGATTATATTGAGCTTCATTTCAGGGCTGCAAGGCATGCTGTTCATATTGTTAATCCTGCATGGTTATTCCTATGTCCCAGGCCTGCTTGGTATTCATTCCCCTTGCAAATAATAATGATAATATTAAGTGTCTTCGGTTCAAGGCATTGCCTGTGACACACTAGCAACAGATTTCAACATTTTAACTTCTGGTTCTCAGAGTACCACTAAGAGAGATTCATGTGAGAAAATAATTTGTAATTAGGTTGGTCAGGTGAAATTGTGGAGGTATCTATGAAAGCACAGTCGACCTTATGTCTGGGACCTCCTGCCACCATGCTAGGGCAGCAGTGAGAAAATTTGAAGAATGTGGACTTTTCTCATCTTGAGCAATATTCTGCTCCATCGATATAGCAAACTGCTATCCACAGAGTCCAAGTCCACTTGGACAATTTTGAAATGACAAAATGCATGTGACAGTAAAATTTGTCTGGTTTAATGTTCATGGAAAACTAATTATAAGGGATTTGCTGGCAAATTAAGCCCTAGTTACCTTCCAAATCCATATGCCTACTTCTAGAGAGGGTATGTAGTTATGCTATTTCCAGCTCCTGCAGCTATGTCACAATTCGTGGTTTGCAAAATTAGACACTAATGAAGTATGTTGGCATTAGGAGGAATGCTTGAGAGAAAAAAAAACAGCAATAAAAGGTTGGTAATTGCTGCTGAACAAGGGACTGATGGATAGCACACCACGCTGGTTCAGGTAGGTAGGCAAAATGACTCATGAAGTAGGCTATATAAAGAGATGAGTAATCAGTGATAACAGAGTGAAAGAACAAATTTTCTCATACGAGAAAGGCAGCTGTTGCCAGAGATCAGCCAGTAGGACATAGAAGAGTAACGAAAAATTTGTTGCACTAGAATAAAGGTTAATGGAAGAAAGTTACAGAGTAGCAGCTCCCAGTCCCAATTTGTTCAAGAACTAACATCACTACCAGCAGCTGCAGCGTTTCCTGACCACGAGCAGAGGAGGAGGCAGACAATTCTTTGAGCAACTGACCCATCTAGCACATCCACAGCAGCATGCAGTAGGAATAGAGGCTGAGTGCTGACTGGAGGTGGTACCTGGAGGGTCATTTTTTTTCTGCCAATGAGACAGTGTAAATTTGGAAGTGAGTGGGACAGGTTATATTTCAAGACAAATACATTGTCATTGCATTTGGATGTTAGAGCATGAACATCCATGTGGTCAACTGTCACTGCAGGGAACAGCAGAGCTCAGACTTACTGAACAGGCTTCTTCCCAGACCCCAGTAAAGCAGACGTGTGCTTCAGTGCTGTTTCCCCCAACACTGCTCCAAGCATCCTCGCTGCTGTGCACTCCCACAGCTGCACACAGCAGCAGGGGGAAGATGAAACTGGTCTCCCCAGTAAAGGGACCCCACACAGAGCTGGGACAGGCCAAGCCAGACACATGGATCCAGAAGTGCCACAGCAACGCCCCACTGGGAGATACAATGTGTTGAGACTTTTCCCTTATTTGTATAGGTGTGGTCTATTTACACATTAAATGAAGCCAGATCACCTCTCCTCTAACCGTGATTAGAGACAAGGGAACACTCTTACACTTCAGCACTTTGATATGTTGTTCACCCAATTCTTACAGACTCTGCTAAATATTTCCCCAGCTATTCCCCAAGTAATTTTGTATAATTGGACTGTATAGTCAAACAATGTTTTGGAGTTAATCACCATGCTAGTCATTGGGATGAACAGGAATGGGATGGATTTGCCTTCGTTCTTAGACAGGATAAGCCTACCCATTAGGAAAAAGTTTCTGGTTTATGCTCTTAGCATAAAATGAAACTCCCTATCTGCATTACCCGTGATTAGATTCTGAGCCCATAAACACTTTCACTAAACATTTGCAAAGAAAAGGAAACATAGCCAAATCCTATAAAGTTATAATGATCAACAGCCTTTTTGCAGGACATTTACCTTTTCTGCATATTCCACTGGGGAGAGGTCTCTTTAAAGTTTTCAATATGATTTGAGCAAAAATGCTTTGTATATAGGTCAAGAAAGAGAAATGTAATTTTCCTTAGTTTTGTTTGGTTGAAGTTCTCTGTTCTAGCACCTAATTAATGACTCTGGTGAAATGCTTTGAAAGCAGCAATGTTTCTTACCACAAATGTGTTGCCAAATTGAATACTTCCTGGTCATTGTCTATTTTGGAGAGGATACTGAACGCACACCCATATGCCGCTAATAAACCCAAGGAAACTATTTTTATGGCCAAGAAAAAAAGGTATTTCTTCCTCAGTACCCACCTCTGTCAGTTACAGCTGTGGCAAATAAAAAAGCTAAGTAAGAAATGAGGAAAGGAAAGCCACACAGGGCAGTGCAACATTACCCCAGCTGGAACATTCAGCTTCACTAGTTGACTTTGACACTTAATTTCCTCTCTGACGTATCCAGCCTTGAAACTAAAGCACTCCAAGGACAGTCCACATAAGGACATAAGCACTCAGAATGGAAATTAGGCAGAATTTGGTCCAAAGCACAATCCTCAAATCTTTACCTAATCCAGCGACTGCCTGTTCTTTTACCGTTATTTTTTCCCATATTTTTAAGCTTTCATGTCTCTTATGGTCCAGTCCATGACTGACTGCCTCAGTCACTGTAGCTCAGAGGGTACACACACTCAGAGCTTCCCTAAGGTTTGTTCCAAGGTGCCACTACAAACTGACAGCATTGCCACCAAAGGCCTGCCCAGATAAGGAGGTGACACAATTCCACTGTGCCCCCTTCACCAGGAAGCACTGAAAGCATCATTCTTGCAGACACTGCTGCTACAGACACTTTTTACTTGCCAGAGCTGCTAATTGCCATAATTCCAAGTTTTCATGCTCTTAGGCAGACTGATAGGACTGCCCTGTCCCCCAGCAAGGCCAGACTTCACATCCTACCTCTTCAGCTCTTTCACTACCAGATGTACAGTTCAACAGTGCAGAAAAATTTGCTGATAAAATCCTTTCATTTTCTGGAATAATTCCCTTGCAAGCCCTTGCCACACCATGATATCATTCAAGCAAACACACATTGCTGGAGGAAGCTCCAGTAGGAAAAATTGCATGGCTGCCACAAGGACCTGAGGAACTAAGGAAAACACCAAACGTGTTCAAAAATTTTAAGCTACTTAAGATGTCTTCATTTTTATTCAGAAAATGCTTGTCAAGGCTATAACAATGAAAGACTGAATCTGCATTGCAGGCAAAGCACAAAATAGCATCAGGCATGAATTTCTTCTGGGTGACTGGACTAAATCCCCATCCTGACACAGTAGAGTGTGCTGATGGGAGTGATGGCAGCGATAAGACGAAGACACCACAAACAGAGATGAGAAGGTTTTGCTTCTAAGTGAGGATGACAATGATTTTGGTTCTGATGCAACAAGAGAGTCATCCCCGAAATAACAGTTGGTGAAATAGCAGATATGTGCATCAATCTCTGAGTTACATTGAAACGAGATGTGGATATTGAGATCTCAGGTAAGGATAACACTATGGATACCACCTAACAAGTAAACCATAAATTTCCTGTCAAAATATTTGGTGGGTGCACTGTCTATCTTTAACCAGCACAAACACTGTTCTTTTAATGTAGTTCCAGACTCACAGCATCTGACAAAACAAACAACTGCCCAGGACTTCTCATGTGGCATTTCTACTTTCTCCTGGAACACAATGATACTAGCTAAACACGTCACTTGTAAACATTTGCTTGTGGTGTTCTTGCTTTGTATATTTACACAGACATGTAAATTTATGCTTTACTTCTGACAGAGAAAACATGCAGTGACTTTTATGTTTAATACATTCATTCTGAAGTTGTTGATTCTTCTACTGCCAATATGCTTATTTTTTTGCTTAAGGACATTAAAACATATTAATAAAATATATTTGCACATAACCCTCACACTGCTGTTACTACATGTTTCAGTGGCCAAGAAAGTGATCTGTTCCAAGGTTTTTGATTAGTGAGGTTCCTCTGCATCATTAAAATGACCAAGCAAGGCAAAGAAAACAGAGCCCAGAAGGTGAGGGGGATCCCATGCAAAAGCTTTCCAGCCTGGGAACAAAGAAGCCAGGGTAATGCCAAGTCAGAAAAGTTGAATTTGCAAAGCTGGATCATGCTAGCAGGAGATGCAGCACATGGATGAGGAGGAGAATGGCTTTTTCTTGACAGCAACATGCAACACTTCAGACAAAAAGTGACTAGGCTACTAGTCTGCAAACTAGTGTCTTTATTTTAAGCTGTATGCAAGCTTTATAGGGACCGATGATACTGTTGGAGAAAAAAAAAAGCAAGCCACAAAAGATAATAAAGAAATAAAATAGAGGGCTTTCTTTGCTTAATTGCTCCTCACTAAAGGAATGTAAGAACTAAAGTTATTTCAAGTATTTACAAAAATAAGCAGTCTAGGATTGTAGCAGAGGTACTAAAATAGTCATTGTTTCAAAAACAGATCGTGTATAGATCTCATCAAGCTGATAGCCCCAGGAAGAATAGGTGATCCATGCAGTTAGAAAAGCGTTTGAGGGCACTGGGGAGTCAAGAAGCCAATAATAAGCACAGGCTAGGGTTGAAGGAACCCAGCCATCCCACTCGTCATGACTCAAAAATTATTTCTCTGACAAAAAAGCTCAAACTGAAGAAGTTTTCTTTCTCGGGAATTGTGGCAAGTAGAGCCCCACTGGGATGGTTAAAAGAGAGAAAAGAGCTTTAGTGTGAAATCAAATTAGCTTTTTTAAAGGAAAGTCATTATTAACTGCAATTGATCTTAAACCAAGAGTTACACTTTCCAAAAGAAACCTCACAAACATCTTCCTGTCCTACAAAATACACGAATCCTATGTGCAACTTCAAGCATCCAATCTGCAAAGCAGATACAATTTAGGGCAGTGTTACTGCTTTTCGGGACAGAACAGTCAGAAGAGCAAAGTCCAGAAGTAGCATTTCAATCTTATTCAGAAAAGAAACCTGCATTACCCCAGGCAGAATTAGACTGGATTTGCCAGAGCTCATGCAGATGTCCTGCAGAAACAGAGTCCAAACCAACAGCAGTTCTTCTAGCTTCTACTGGAAGCTAAAAGGAGAGATGGGACTCTCAGTATTAGTTAATAAGATTTTTTAAGGATAGATATTTACAGGATTTATGGAATTTGTACCCCTCAACTGCTCTCTGATAGTTTTGCCTCTGCTTAACTTCCTATCTGTAAAGCAGAAGTACATTCTGTTCCTTCCTGCAATGTTTTGGGAAGAGAATGAGGTCTTTTAAGGACAGGCAAAGCTAAAAACAACAATAAAAAAATTTATAAAAAAAATTTAAAAGCTACAGATCCTTTACGCTGCCTCTAAAGGAAAAGGAGTTTGAGGAAACTTAAAAATTGTTACCTATGTCAAAAGTACAGGTTAAGTCAGGCAATATGTCCCAGCAGTAACACAAGAGAAGCAGACCTTGTAGTGGAAAAGACAGGTAAATTCATTTCCCAGACCAGACTTTTCTTCTCCTAGAGATAATTTCAGCAAATACAAGTAGACGGGCAGTGAAAAGCTCATGCTGTGCACATTTGTATGGGACACAGGGTAACTGACAGAGGATCTAGGCCTGAATGATCTCTAGGTAGCAAGCAGGAACTGGAACAGTTAGCTGCAGTATTTAAATGTAAGTATCTCATTAATAGCCTTAACCCTTAGTCCAGGGGGACAGTGGATAACAGGGTCAAAATGGCAAAGCCTGCACATAGAGCTCAAGCTCAGGCACATCTGCTGGTTATTGCCTTTCCTAAAACAAAACCTCATGAGAGAAAAGCAAGCATGTGAGAAGGGAGTATAAAAAACATGTTCACAAGGAACAGCTAGTGTCAGGTATTTCCCTGTGCTTTAAGTGTCAGCTGGGTCTGAAAGGTGCCTTTGGAAGAAGCTCCCTAAATCCCTGCTGTGAGAGACTGGTATGCTAGTCATTTCCATACTTCTCCTTTTTGATTTCCATACTTCTCCTTTCTGATAGCTGAAGGAGAACCACATCTTCCCAAGACACCAAACCTTGTTCATCTCCTAAATAAACATTAAGCTCTCACACATACCTAAGGGCTGAGATGCTTGGATGAGAATGCAAGCCCAGCTTTTCCATCAGACATTCTGCTCCTCCTGACTCCCACCATTACAGAAACATAAAATAACAGAGTCACAGAATGTGCCAAGTTGGAAGGGACCCACTAAGATCACCCAGTCCAACTCAGCCTTACACAGGACCATCTCCAAGACTGACACCATGTGCCTGAGAGCATTGTCCAAACATTTCTTGAACTCTGTCAGGCTTGGTGCTTTCATTACCCTGGGCTCTTCATCACCAAAACCCTTTAACCAAGTTGTTGTTCTGCCTGCTCCTGCATCCCCCTCTGTTCTGCGGATCTGATGTTCAGCTGGTTTTTTTCTTTTTTAAGACTTAATTTCTTGATCTGCCACATTTCCCAGATCCCATGCAAATCACTCTCCCATTGTTGCAACTGAGTACTATTGCTTACTGTTGCACTCAGATCCTTGGAGAACGCATAGAATAAAGGCTGCAAGCTACTCCATAGGAAAGAAAAAAGGGCCACAGACAATGTTTCCTAAAGGTGATATAGATTCCTGTCTGCCACTTTTGTTTCCTGAAATAATGAATTCCAAGCATTTCTGTCTGCCTTAAAATACCACATAGAGTTAACATATGCTCACCAGGAAGATGAAATAAACTTCCATCAAAATAACAGCACTACTATGAAATACTGATTTTGAGGTAACCATTTGACCTCGAAACAAGAAGAAGAATTTGAAATGGTGTCTTCAAAGGCCAGAAAAGCCTTCACTATCTTTGGTCAGCAGCTGGACTAGAAAGATAAGCCTGAGCTTTTACTCTGATGCACTTCATTTCTTGAGGCAATGCTGATATGGTCTCTACAGAAATACAGATCAGGGAAGGTTGGTCCTACTGAGCAGAAAGCAATTTTTCAAAACAAACCTGTGAAGTAAGCAACTCATTGGGGTCAGGAGAGAGAGGAAAGCAATGGAATAAACGATTGACGAATGAGAAAATTATTTTAAGCAGCTTAGCTAGACTTCCAGAACACCAAATGGGGAAGGAAAGATGACAAGAGAACAAAATTGGTGCATACTGAGCAAGGGATAAAAAACCCACATTAAATAATCACAGTATTTTTGTAAATTATGCTGATCCACTGCAGATAACTCTTACAAAATTAAGGGTTGATTTTAGTGCCAAAAATTCCATAAATATTTTGATCCAAGAGGCTAGCAGGAGCAGGATCTGGCCTATGGATAATGTAAGGCAAATAGAACCAAGCCAAAGATTATTTTCTCTTTGCTGGCAGATCTTTTAAAGAGGAACTAAAGATTTACTGTGTTCACCACAATAGAAAACATTTATAAAAGTTCTGTTTTTCAAAAGGCAATTGTCCAACACCCTCTTAAAAAACTAAGATTTCTTTAAAGACATCTCAAGTTACTACTGAAGAACATATGAAACTAAAAATCACCAGACTTTTATGGAGATTTAATGTGAAAAAGCAGATATATGAAAGCAAAACCTAGTGGTTTCTCTTTACATGGTGGCAAGTTTTGATTAAAATTTTTACTTCTTATGTGTTCAGTGGCTGGACTAAAATGTAATTATATGACAATTTGATATTTTGAGCCTATGAATATAAAAAGAAAGATTTAAACTTTGTGGCTTCCACTGAAGTCCAAACCCAAAAGTACACATCTGACAATCTCAGACTGTGGTAAAGTTCCATTCTTACACCTATCTGAACACCAAAACCCTTGGGACTTTTTCATCTTTAATTCTACTGGGCTGTCATTGTTTTACAGGAAAAAAAAATCAAACAAACAGGTTTTAGAATATTTTATAACAAATGCACTGCTTTTGAAGCCTGAATAAGTACATGAAGACCTGAAGGAAATGAATGTCACTTAAAGGAAAGATATATGAAAACATATAACTCCTATTAACCACAATGTATACTTGGAAAGCTGCTAAGTTTATGATGGTGTTTCACTATAACAACACTAAGAAACTCTCCTTCTGTACATTTTAATTATTATCCTACTACCTATAAAACACAATATTCAGTCTACATCTATCTCTTTTTACTAGGCTGTGTATGAGTTAGGACTTGATATTCCCAGAACCCCCAGCACTTGTGAGGGATTCTCTTACTTAACCGTGTTTATCACTATCTTTAAATAAACCTGTAACTGACATGGAAAATGGCAATACACCTCCACCGCCAACTCAGCCAAATGTAGTTTTCAAGTGGAACAGATCCTAGGACTTTTAAACCACCTGTCTGGCTTTGTTTCGATGCTCTCCCACTGCAACTAGTGTAGATGAGGCTAACGTGGAGCCCCTTGCTCCAGTTACTCTTAATGGTCACTGCACTGCACCTGCAATGCTGCTGGAATACAGCCTTCAACAGGAGGCTGCCTGGAGCTGCAGACCCCTCATTCCCATTGTGGTGCTGTGCTGATAATGTTTTGTGCAACAATAAAACAGTATCACTGGCTTATGCCCTTATAAAGGCTTTTACACAGTAGTGGGTGAATGCTTAACTTTCAAAGGGTTTTATACCGTTTCCGGGTTTTAACTTAGCCTTTGTAAAGGAAATCTGAGAGTGCTACAGCTGAAGTTGACTGTTGCTTTTGAGATCCAGCAGGTCAGCTGCATCTGCTGTCCTTCCCACATGGTGTGTGCTATCCAGAGGAAACCCTCCTGTGCCTCCAAAGATGGCACTTGTGCAAACAGACTGGTTCTTGAAACCCATGCTCATATAGCACAGCTGAAAACCTGAGAAGGGCCAGAGACATATAACACAATGCTGTATTTCAGCCTGAAGGCCATTAAACCACCACCAAGACACCAAGAAACAGCCCTGTGCTGTGCCAGCCCTGAGGAAGGGAGGGAGACAGGCAGGCAGGCAGGCAGGCAGGCAGGAAGGCAAGAAGGAAGGGAGGGAGGGAGGGAGGAAGGAAGGAAGGGAGGAAGGAACGGAGGGAGGGAGGGAGGGAGGGAGGAAGGAAGGAAGGAAGGAAGGAAGGAAGGAAGGAAGGACACCCCCCTATAGTCCATGCCCACTTCTCAGCATCATTCTTGCACTTGCTCTGTACTGTTTTGTCTGTTTTATGCTTATCTACAGGGACTTGAACAAGGATGTTTTCCCAGAAAAGTGCTGTCCTACCTCCCTATGGCCCCTTCTACAGTCACATCTGGTTCTTTCTCCTGGTGTATTAGTACCAACAATCCTTGTTTGGCTCCATGGCTATCTGGATATCAGTGTTTCAGACATACATATTAGCCCCTTATCTTTTCGGCTTCTACATATGGTACTAACATTCTAACTGCCCTGTCCCAAACTGCCCTAATAGGAGATTCAGACGCATTTCCTAATATCAGAGGAACATAATATATATCTGCAAGACACAAAGGAAAACTTTAGCAGCCTGGGAAAAAAACCACAACAGTCTGAGAGAAAGATGTGAGCCTCAGATTTCTCCTTGGGTTTCCCAAGACCTGTCTAGGATGTCTTAATTTGTGTATGGTTGAATTAGTTTTCCTAAAATAACTGACTGAAAATAAAATATACCAATGCAGTCAAAGGAATAAAAGTGAATTATTTTTCCATAACAACTATTTGCCTTAATACTCAATTGAAGCTGGATAAAATGAGGTAGATGTGAGACCTAGGTAGGTTACAACTTGCAGCAAACTGGCCACAAATGAAGAATAGCTTAAAGATTGAAGCTATGTTACAAAGTGCTTTTGTTCCACATCTCAGAGTGTGCTTCTTTCAACTTGCCTTGTCAACTCCAGTTCCATTTCTTATCTAATATGACAAACTGACAAAAGTCTTATGATGAAGCAACAATCACAATTGTAAGCTGTATCATTTTAACTTTTCATTGTTCACTGTGTTGTACATTATCTGATATACATTGCAATTTCCTCTGAGCAGGGGCAATAATAAATTATGTATACGCTCTTGTAAGTACAAAGTACTCCAAAGGAACTAGTTAAATTAGCAATAAAGATACCATAAGCACAGTAGCCATAAATTCAAAGAAAAAGTGCTAGTTGCTGTTCCTACAAAAAAAATCAAATTGTCACAAAACATTTGCAAAATATTCCAGTCTCAAATTGCTTTGGCAATTCCAGTGGAAAATCTCTGGGGTCAAAGTCTGCTAAACTGGGCAGAGAAGCCGAGCCAAAGCAGCAACATACTTGAGATTGGAATACAATCTTTTGACAATTCCTGTAAGGAACTATTCTTTTTTGCAGAAGGGAATCTCCTGCAGTAGGATTTTGCAACAACCAGTCTTCTTCAGAGGTGAATATCAGAAGGAAAGCCAACCGTATTCTGGACTTGACTCTGTTACTGCTGCCTGAGACTGGAAATAGGTAATGTTTCTCAATTTGACATGCTAATCCTCCTTACAAAAGCCAGACAAGTATGCTGAGAGTTCATAGACTTAGCTGAAGGGTTTGGTACAGCAACCTTCTTATGGCATAGCTGAGACAACCCAGCTGTGTCCTGGCCTGGAGGGATCCTAGCTAACAAATGAAAGTTCAGGAAATGTTTGGACAATACTCTCAGGCACATGGTGTGACTCTTGGGGATGGTCCTGCGCAGGGCTAAGGGTTGAATTCGATGGTCCTTGTGGGTCCTTTCCAACTTGGAGTATTTTGCTGTTCTGTGATTCTGTGAAAAGTAAACTTTCTATGTTCATACAGTGAGATTGTAAGCATGCAACCCCTGAAAGCCACTTTGTTTCCACTAGAAGTGGCGGTAGGATTGATTGGGGTGTGAGACAAGATAAAAACAGAGGTATTTGGCTAACAGGTAAGCTAGACTGATCTCAGGCAGGAAGTACCAAATTCATTGGGTCTTTAGAGGTGCTTCCCCATCCTTTTTTTGCTCCCCATACAAAGTTGCTTTTTTGTATTTAAAAAGCCCTGGGGCAATTTTTAAATGTCATGCTATGCAACTCCATAAATATTCTGGGACAGGACAGACTGTGCAACAAAGCCAACACAGTCCAGCACTGGAATCAGAGGATAAAAAGTGAGAGCTAAATCCTGCCTGGATTTGCTTATGCTGGTAAATAGAGAAATGAGAGAGCCCAGTGCCTCGCTCCTTCACAGCTCACGCTGCATCCCTCTTCCCTACATCCTTTCAGCATGCTCCAGCCACCACATCTTCACACAAATTTGTTATGACATCCTGATTCAATCAGATTTGCTGTGCAATTTTCAGAGAGCCTGGAAGGACAGCCTGTAGACTTTATTTAGCCTAATTGCACTACTTTGCAATCACTGTCATTTAAGACTTTTTAGCAGCTGATAGGTCATCAAAATGAAATTATTCCAATAACTTGTTCTTTTACCTGCCTGAGATTCGTGGAAATAGTAATCAGCATTAAAAACAGTTTCTCTCTGAAAATCAAATTGCAGGAAAGGATTTGAATTAAGGGGTACATTTGAAAAAGCATAGGAGCTTTTCACCAAACAATGCTAATAACAGGAAGCATTTAAACCCTATTGAAATATAATAAAATACATGTTCACCTCAAAAACAATTTTAAGGAATTAAGCTTTCCTAAAGCCATTTAATAAAACCCCTTGGAACTCATTATGTATCCTTTCAATGATGTTTTACAACTATTCAGTTATGGGGTTTGGGGTTTTTTTCTTGTTGCCTTGGTACATTTCATGAGAGCAAAATGGCTTAGTACCATTGTGTTAGCTTTGGGGGAAAATACAGTGCTATAAGCAAAAGCAAATTGTTTTCCCCTCATTACCCAACAGAATAAGAGTAGGGGTGTAATTGAAAAAGTGACCTCACATTTGGGCACACATAGGAAAGAATTAATTGTATTTTATTGTAAGTTCTCTGGAGTTCCCATAAGCAAATCTCTCCAGATATTGCCTTAAATGTCAGATTATGCTTCTTATGAAGTAAGTGAGAGGCTTGCCATTGTCTTCTTTGTCAGCACAATGGAGCCTCCGGTACTTGTCTTCAGATGTGGTGACTTGTCCATGTCCACCCATTTCACTAGAGCTCTGTCTGCTTAAGTTAGCTGGAGATCTGCCAAGACTTGTTTATACTCTATCACTACTGAAATCACAGCATGCAGGAATTTAAGAAACAAAACCAAGAAGGCCCAACAAACAAACCAAACCTCTCTGTTAAAGGAAATCCTCAAGGATGGTCGTACACCTTTGGGAAAGGACTGCACATGCACAGAGCCAAAGAATATGGAAAACATTTGGGTGTGGTAACAGCCAGAGCAGGGAAGTTGCTGCGCAGAAGATATGCTTGCTTTGCTTACTCCCAGTAGCACAGGAGCTGCAGCTCTCCACAGCTGGATATGTGAGAGCTGGAAGGAAGGATGAAGTGACCTCTCCTCCTTCTCATGGGGTCCCACAGGGACGAGATGAGAGAAGAAAAGTGTGAGTACTGGGCATCAGTGACGGATGAGGAACACCAGCTGGACCTTGGGGGATGGAGGGGACAGACCCAAAAATCCTACTATCAGCAAAGTCACTGAGTACACTGTTAGCAGGGACAGGCTGGCAGGGAAGGGAACTGCATACAAACCTTTCCCTCTTGTCTTTTTTCCACCCCCTCCTTTCTGACCCAGTCACTTTAAGTTTTCTTTATTTAAAAGATTAAACATTCTCGAATTCAATTTTCAGTTTAAAATTCCTCCAGGTTTCCTGCAGAAAGTCATTGTAGGTGAAAGGCTTGGCAGATCTGTCCCAAAACTCTGGTCATTGGAGTCCTGTCAGAAGTATCAACAGATACCATCTCCAATGGCTCATGGAATTCAAAAATTTTTTATGCTGTTCTGTTTAAGCAAAGCCATTCCCCTCACTATCACCTAAGCTGGAATATACAGTTCTTAAAATTTCAATGCATCTTTGTTTTGTTTGAATGTAACTATTAGGGGGAAAAAAAATCCTGCTGATGCTTACATCTTGCTAAGCATCTTTTATTTGGTGCTAGACAAAAATCAGGTAACGTGCAATGCTTAATACAGACAATAACTACACTTTATTTTGGAGTCAGCCCACCATAGAGGAGAGATGAAGACCAAACAGCTGTGATGAGATTCATATTCATAAGGATCATCCAATGTTTGCATTGCATGAACTGGCTGGTTGGCCACGGAAAGAGTTGTGGTCAGTGGCTCACTGTCCATGTGGAATCCAGTGACAAGAGGTGTCCCTCAGGGGTCAGTACTGGGGCTGATCCTGTTCAGGATCTTTGTTGGTGACAGGGACAGTGGAATCAACGGCACCCTCAGTTTACTGATGTCACCAAGTTCACTGATGACACCCGTGATAGTTTGAGATTGGCCCCCCCTTGAGAGAGGGGGGCTCAGAGGTGATTGGGTGCCAGGGCAGTGTTCCCTGGAGAGCCAGTCACCATCTATGTTGTTCGCTTCTGCTCAAAATCATGTATCACAGCACTGGAAGCTGTTGGCACTTCTGTTGGTGTCTGCTGCATGTAGGTGGAGAAGGCCAGGGGGTGGCTGGGCTCCTTCTTCCCCCCTCCGGGGGAAGAGGGGAGCCCTGTGGCCACACCAACTCTGCCTAGGCTGGAGTTGGAGGCAGCATTTGGAGTGTGTGCTGTGAAGAAAGAGATTCACAGCACCTGAGAGGTAAGAGGGAGGAGGCTAGGCCCTCTTTTCCCCCCCTGCAGCTGCAGGATGCTTGGGACAGTGCATAACCGAACTGAGCTGCCTGTGGCCAAGGCTAGGGGGCTTTTTTCCCCCCACTGCATTTAGGCTGGTGGGGGGTGGATTTTAAGGCTCAGCATTTAAGAAGAGCCAAGTGGATGGGCTGATAACAAATCAGCTCGGCGCTCGGGAAAGGAATCCCAGGTGAAATTGGAGACGGGCCAAGAGCTCGGGACTTGCCCTGCCAAAGCTGACCGGGGGCAGCCGAAAACTGACTCGGAGGACGCTTGATAAGCTGAACTGCACTGCAGCAGCCCACGAACCGAGGTATGAGACTGAGAAAGAGAGATCACACAGCAGACTGAGGAGAAAGGACTCAAAGCTACTTTCTTGGACTTCGTGAGGAGGAAAAACTGCACGAGAGAGAGACTTACGCAGCAGCTTTGAAAGGCTTCTCCTGGACTAAAGTTAAAGGGAGGGTCTTAAAGGGACTGATAGAAATGTTATATATATATCTATCTATATATCTAACTATATATATATAGTTGCCTTTAGTTTCTATAGTATTTATTTGTGTAAATAAATGTATATACTTCCCCCTTCCCATATAGAAGCCTCTGGCCTGAAAGTTTCTCTCCGATGTTGGGAAAAATCGTGGGAAGGGGTGGGGGGAAGCCTGGAAATTGGATTTTGGATTTCAAATGTGGCTCAAACTGCCACAACACCAAGCTGTGTGGTGCAGTCACACACTAGAGGGAAGAGATGCCATCCAGAGGGACCTTGACAGGCTTGAGAGGTGGGCCAATGGAAACCTCATGAAGTTCAACAAAGCAAAGTGCAAGTCCTACACCTGGGTCAGGGCAATCCCAGGCACAACTACAGGTTGGAGGGAGAACTGATTGAGAGTAGCCCTGCAGAGAAGGACTTGGGGGGGATGGTAGATGAAAAACTCAACATGAGCTGGCAGTGTGAGCTCACAGCCCAGAAAGCCAACGAAATCCTGGGCTGCATCAAAAGGAGTGTGGCCAGCAGGTCGAGGGAGGTGATTCTCCCCCTCTGCTCTGCTCTTGTGAGACCCCATCTGCAGTAGTGTGTACAGTTCTGGTGTCCCCAACATAAGAGGACATGGAACTGTTGGAGCAAGTCCAGAGGAAGGCAGTGAAGTTGACAAGAGTACAGAAGCATCTCCCCTACGAAGACAGGATGGGAAAGTTGGTGTTTTTCAGCCTGGAGAAGAGGGGGTGCATGGAGGCCTCATAGCAACCTTCCAGTATCTGAACAAAGCCTACAGAGAAGCTAGGGAGGGACTCTTTGTTAGGGACTGTACTGACAAGGACTAATGGGTAAAAACTAAAAGAAAGGAAGTTTAGGTTAGATATTGGGAAGAAATTCTTTACTGTGAGGATGGTGAGATACTGGAACAGGTTGCCCAGGGAGGTTGTGGATGCCCCATCCCTGGCACTGTTCAAGGCCAGGTTGGACAAGGCCTTGAGCAACCTGGTCTAGTGGGAGGTGTCCCTGCCCACGGCAGGGGTGGTTGGGACCAGATGATATTTCAGGTGCCTTCCAACCCCTTAACATTCCCTGATTCTGTGACAACTGTGACCCACTTACAGGAACACATCTCACCTCTAGTAACACAGACAGCAGCCCTCCCTTAGGCTCCCATCCCAGCTGTCATAGTTGCACCCATGCTCATGCACTGTGGGAACCACTGCCAAAGCAGAGCCAGCTCACCAACTAAACTCACCCAATAGGGTTCTGTGTCCTGACAGAACAAGAGGAGCTGGCAGTTACAGAAGTGGAAATGTTTTCCTCCTCTGCTGAATGGACTAAAAACAATGAAAAAAGTGACCCAGACTAACACCAAGGAAAGCTGCTGGAGATAACTGAGGCTCTACACTGCACTGGGAGGTATTCAGGAGTGTCGGGTCACAGAGTCAACATGTTAGCCAAGCATTTCTAGCTTCACAGCAAAGGGATGAAAGGCACAGAAAGAGAATATTAAGGCATAGATATCGATGTGACAAAAGACAGAAGTGAAATCAGAGAGAGAGACAAAATCATGCATTAGCTTCCCTCAGATCTTCATTCAGAGAGCTCAATGACTTGGCTGTGCCCATGTCATTTCTCCATTAAATTTTTTTTCCTCATTTACATGGTGGAGAACCTGCATTAATTGTTAAATGGGTTATTGTTAACTATGTGAGGTTCTTTCCTGCTCATGCAGTAACTCCTTGCCAGGCCAACAAATCTTTGGCTTTTGGCCTCACAGTATTTATTTGCAGTGGATATCCTTAGGTTAAATCACTTCTGCATTTTTGTTGGGCACCAGGCAGCTGTCCTACTTGAGATGGCTTTTTCCAAGCAAGATGTGCTGTGTTTGCTCACACAAAGCACAAAGCACAAAAGGAGCTTCAAGTAAAGAGGTCAGCCACTGCCATCATGCTCAGATGACAGACTCTGCCAAGGAGGAAAGAGTTTTCCTGAGCTGTCACTGATATTTTTTCTGCCTGAGGTAGGGAGGAGAGGAAAACAAGAGTCTGTCCATTCAAGCTTAAGTTATTTTAAAAGCAACACCTGCTAGGCCCCGGCATTTTGCTTCAACCAAATTGATGGATCTTCCTGGAAAGGGAAATAAGTTGCTAGTGGTCAGCATAACAATGAGGAAATACAGAGATTCCTGTCCTGTGGAACCCTCTAACTAATACCATCTTGAAGTAAACTTGAAAAAGGGATTAGATAGGGTCTCAATCCCTCTGAGATAATTATAACTACGTCTTCAGTGCTTTGCAATTTGATGTATGAAATGCTAATTTAATTCATTATCATATACTGCAGTGTCATCATGGTAATAATTTATAAATAACTAACATAGCTTTGCAGGACAAAATGGTGGCACTATTATGGAACCTGTGCAGACATTGACTATAACATATTTGACATGAATGGTTTATTGAGGGTGGGCTATTGCCTTCAGTGCTACAGTTCATCTTTGGTCTGTTGTATAGCCCAAACTGTGAAGGGTTTTCTTAAATCATCTGAATAAAAGCAGTGTTTTCTATCTGCTTCTAGGAGTCAGTAGCTCTTAAACACCTTAACTGTTCGGATCTACAGATGCAAAATTTGCATGTGAACACCTCCAATGACCATTTAATTCAGGACAGGCTTTAGTTCACTTAAACTCACATCCATTGTATGAAATTCCCCCGTAAAAATTCGGTTTGATCATTTAATGCTTGCACCATTAAATACACTATTTCAGCAGTAGCCAATCTTACTCACAGTCTTTAAGGTGAATTATACTTGAGAAACTCTGCAAGTAGGACATGTTCTTCCTAACAAAATATGTGTCTTTGCAAAGGCATAAGCTCCTCTACTGCTGGAGGAGTTGGTGTTTACAAATATCCTTGTGCCATTTTGCTGTACTTTAAAGAACTTACTCCTCCAAAGCAAAGGCACTCAATTGCATCAGAAATGTAAACATCTGCCAAAAATATGTTTGTAATCAGGGTTCAGAGTCAGGAAAGTATCCCCATGCAGAAAGGTTAGTTAAGCATATGTTTAAATTTAGCACATGTTTAAGTGACATGAAAAGAAATTATGCTTCAGCATTTCTCCTTGCACTGACTGTCACACCCACTCTGCTAGAGAAATCAATGGTTCATCAATGAACTGAATGCACTGCCTGTATTTCCTGAGAAAAGCTGCCACACACATTTAAATATTTTCCTAGGTAAGGGAATATGCACCAGTGAGTTTCCAGATCAAGGTCTAAAATCAGAAAAGATTAATGCAGAAATATAAATGAATTTGCCATCATTCCCAAAGAAAAGGTCCTTCTTTTGAATACAACCCCCATTTTTCAGGGAATCACTGTTCTCTGTAGTCCTTGAACACCTGGGCTTCAGCTGGCAAGATGTAGTTTGAGTCAATGGCTGCCACCTGATAAAATACACTCATTTCCCAGCGTGAAAAATTAATGGCCTGCCCAATATTGGATTTGATGTAAATAAAAAGGCATGCAATTTCAAAGACACCTACTAATTTCTTTTAGTTGGTATAGTAACAATTATGACAATTAAATAACTCCTGTTTTTTGTTTAAAACTAACTGACTTTTTTTTTTTTACTACAGGCCCTATTTCTACCAGTATTATATTTTTTTTCAGATAAACACATCCCCACTTAATTAGAGATAGCAATTGTTTTGCTTCATAAAAATGTAGTCCCATGCTCAAATTTTGATGGATTAGAATCATAAAGATCATGCTGTTTTATACAGGACTTCCAGTAATTACAGTTTAGAGCCTGCTTTATAGTGTTGTTTGTTTAGCTCATAATCTTCCCATAAAATTTATGTGCTCAAAACATTTATTTCTTTACTTTGTTTGTATTTAATTGCCATAAATCACTGATCTGTAAGAATTCCATAAATAGAGGAATTGATTCTACTCTCTCACATACCTCACACAGCTCTGACTCCACTAACTTTAGCAGTATCATTCAGTTCATCACCATGTACAGGCACATTTCTCTACCAACCTTGCAAATGTTTGAGAATTATTTTTTTTCCCCAGATTGAGCAAACTATAAGTAAATTTAAAAAAAAAATTCTTCTTGTTCTTTTGAAAACTAGAGGGGAGAAAAGACCTGTCTTATGCAAATATGACCCCTAAGTATGATAACCAGCTAATAATATAACCAGCCCATTTCATAGCTTTGATGTTTGAAGAATGATCATGAGTGAGATGTTATTTTAGTATTCGGATTAATACCACATTTTCCCTTTATTAGTCCCAATACTCAGAAAGTGAAACAGAAAACACTCACATGAGGTTTGCTCAGCACTATGCAGTGTCAACATCTCCTCTGAAAACCCCACATTCATGTGATTTGTGCATACAGCTGGAACAGTCTAAAGCTCCCACTGACACTTGGCAAAAGTGCCATGACTAAGAGAACACAGTCACAGATACACCAATGCAGAAACAGTCCTGTATCAGTGCCTTCTTTTGCAGCAGAGCTTGCACACCTCGTCACATGGTGCATGAGCAGATTTGGAGATCAGGACTGTGCCTGTTTCTATTGCCTGTCAGGTCTTCTGTGCACAGTACACAACTAATGTGAAGTTCCACCAATTTCTTGCAACATCATCTGCAGCCCACCAGCATCCCAAAGGTGATATGACCCCAGTGGGTTGAAAGCTGAGAGAACATGCACAGTGTGAGGAGGAAGGAAGTAAAGCACCAGAAGCAGGCAGGTCACTTTTCTCACCAAGTACCAAAACCAGACAGAAAGAAGAAAAGTCAGTTGGACAAACTGTTTCCAAAAGCTAGATCTGACCTGTTGCAGTAGCTTACAGAGGTTTCCTGGTGATACATATGGCCTAGCAATTGCCATCGAGAGTCAAAAGTCTCTGCAGGAATCTCCCTGCAGACATCAGTGTCTGACTATGGCAAACCCATTCTCTGATTTACAATCAAGGTGTTAACAGTTTTGCCTGGAAGACAAACAATTTGTTTGTTCCTTGGAGTTTTGGTCTATGTTAAGATAAAAACTCAGCCCATACTTCTCTCCTTCAAAGTCAATCAGAATGATACTTAATGAGGAAATAAGAAAAATTCTGAGTCAAACTTATTTCAAAGATCACTTTAACTTCATTTGCGTGACTAGTGGCCAGATCAGCATTGCTCACAGGACGCACAAGCCTTCCCAGTCTCTGTGGTTCAGAAGCCAGCAGCAGGCACCCCTCTCTATATTGCAACATGCTCCCACCATATTATTAAGAACAAAAAAATTCCTGATCTGGATTACATAGCAGGAAAAAAAATCGGTGATTTCATGGCAGTTTTCAAATTGGCACGTGCCAGAACCCTGCATAGAGCGGCAGCATCGCTTTCTTGACCCAAGCTATGAGAGACATATGGTTGTGGCAGATGGGTCTTGTTAGCAGCAATGCACAGCATACAAAGCGGTTTGTGTCCTCCCTTTGAAACAAGCAAGTTTGAAGTGTAAAACATCTTGTAAAGTAAAGTCTTAGAAGCAGAAAGTGCCTAAAAAGGCTCATTGTTTGACATTGCTTAGTTTTAAATTACAAGTAAAAAAATCCAGGTCTCCCTCCAACCCAGAAAGCAGAAACATTGCACATGTTTGACCTGTATCTCCATGTGAGCCACATCATGGGATTTACATGATGCATGGCTTCACACTGTTCCTATCTGTTTCTGCTTTAGTTTAAAAAGAAGAAAAAAAAAGAATAGGTATATTTCTATTGAGTTCAGCTCTGGAGTTTGAAATACAGATTTTGAGATGAGAAAAAAACCCGATCCTTTTCCTAACTACAGCATATTTTTCTCTACAGAGGAAGTGAACACTAGCCAAAAAGCAAAAATATAATCCACGAGTTCCTGTATTTTAACTGTCTCTCATCTTGAAGCAATAAACAAAGGTTAATCAAATACTTACTAGCTGAGTAAATATTTTTGCTCATATGTATAAACCGACCTAGGTCAGATTCTCATCTTTTGGCTCTGCATTAGTATGACTTTTCAAAGTTGGTAGATTCAAAATTATTTTTTCCATCTTAACTCCTAAATTGGGGCTAAATTGAGGAACTATACATATATACATATATATGTATATACATGGTTTTTTATAGACCCTCCAAGAAATGTTTCTTTTTCCTCTGAACAAAGCCCAGCAGTATGTTCATGAAAGTGTCTTTAAGGAACTCTGCAAAAAATCAAAATGCATTTAACAGAGGTCAGTATATTCCAGCAAGGTAACACAGTCCAGCTGATTATAAACTAGGTGGAAGAATCTTTCCAACCCACCTTACAGAGGGTGAGGACATGTCAAAAGCTCCATTTAGGCAACACATAATCCTCCTTACTTTGCATGCTCATTCTTATCTGGCTTTCAGCAAGCCCAGTACTTTGGGGGTCAGTAAGTCAATCATCAGCTGAGCTCACACATACAGCAGTCTGACATGACCTTAGTGGTATACAGATCTAGAATGGAGAACAGATGACAAAGGGAGTGAACAAAAGGACAGAATGAATGTGTATTGCCCTCTCCTCCTCTCCCAGCTCTGTACTCTCCTTTTCACAAGTTAAGTCTCAGCTTCTCTCCTCTGACCTAAAGCCTTTTCATAGGTTTACTTGTTCTAGAAATCCAAGCAGAAAGTTTCCTTTTCCCCTGTCCTGCTGTAAGAGAAGGATGTTGAATGAGGAGGGGGAAGGGGTAATTGACTATACAAAAGAACTAGCTGGCCGACCTGCATTCCTGGCTAATAGCCCTTCCAAAACTGCAGGGAGGAGGGAGGAGTTTTTCTCTCCTCTTCTCCTTGCAAACAGGGGACACTTCACTTTTTGCTTTAATAGGGGTAAGGTGTGTGTTGAAAAAGCTCTGAGGCCCTTTTTGCTCTCGACCTGGTCATCTGTCTGTTCTCCGGCCTCAGCTTGCCTACGGTCTGCTCTGTTGCCAGCTGGACCTGCTCGGTTTTCATCAGAGAATTTGTGCTCATCGAGGAAAGGGGGGAGTCCCGACCGCAGCCAGCCACAGACAGCGTGAGTTTTGGGGGAAAGAAACCACCCTTCTTTCCTCTTTTTCCCTTCCCCTCCTCGGTGGGGGTTGAGATCTCCATTTCGGCCTCTCCTGTGATCCGGAGGCCCTGCGCGGTGACCGCCAGAGCCCAACAGCGCCCCCTGCCGACCAACACCGAGCACTGCAGGCTCTGCAGCTCCAGTGATCCAACAGCGCCCCTGCCCACGTGATTGGAATCGCGCTAGAGGACAGCAAAGTATCAGACTGTTTCCTTTCTGAACAGGACTTCTGGGTACAGGATTATTGTTTAGTTTTTTGTGTGTTCTTTTGTTGTTCTGCCAATACACATATATCCTTTAATAAAGGGTTTCTATTTCTTCCTTTTTCCATACTTCCTCAATTGGAGCCTCTTAATTTCAAATTTACAATTGCTGAGAGAGAGCAGTTTTGTCTACCTCGTAACTCATCCTCCTTAGCAAAACACTTCAGTCTCCATAAACTGAGACAAGCCTCCTGGTTCTCAGCTACAATTTCTGCCATTACAACTCTCAAGCAGAGAAGCAGGGTTAGGACGGTATCAGCTCTGCCCACCATGGGTGATATGGGGGAAGAAGATCTTTCCCACGCTGCTGTCAGGGTGGGTCGCAGCTTTTTGCCTACAAGCTGCAAGGAAGTGTTTTTGCCGGGGCAACCCACAACCCCACCCACACAGAATGTCTACCCACCTCTTAGAAAGCTGGTCAATAATGGCATTTTTCCATCTTTCCTACCCTTCTTGCAACTTCCAAGTAAAATAAGTTTTTTCTTACTGACTCCTTTGACTAATCTTGCTCTTTTTTCTGCTGTGGTCACCGTATAGGAATGAGTGTGGTTGCAGAGGGAATCAGTTCCAGTGACTAATCCAGCTGCAGTGGTTCAGTGAGAGAACTTGTTTCTGACCTTTACACAGTCCATCTGCAAGAACATGCCCTTAACACTAAGATCGTTGGCCACTACTTTTTCTGTGAGATCAAGCTGAATGCTCTCCACTGGTTCTTCCAGTATTTTCTAAGGAAGCTGATCTGCTATTTGAGACATAGTTCTTCAGGGAGACAAGCAACCAGGAGGTGTTTGCAGTCAGACAGTGTAACATTTTCAAAATAAACAAGTATCTGTTAGCCCCAGTTAATATATTTCTAGCAAGCACATAACAGTCATGTTATTTCTTTCTCCTTAACAATGTCAAAAATAATTTATCATTATCAATTTAATAAGTACATACTTTTCTCAACTCCTGACACTTCTGTCTGATTTCGGGCATTTACATTTACATTTTTCTACCCATTTCTGGATCCTTGGCCAGTAAAATATGATGTGTGGTCACAGGTTTTCTTCTGTAAAGATGAGGAGGAAAAAGAACAAGTGAATCAGGCTGAAGAAGCTCCATCATACAATCAGTTACCTGAAGAGGAAACATGTTATGTCCTCTTCACTGATGGTTCTTATCATATTGTAGGGAAGAACCAGAAGTGGAAAGCAGCTGTATGGAGTCCCACTCGACAAGTGGCTGAAGCTACTGAAGGGGAAGGCGAATCGAGTCAATTTGCAGAACTCAAAGCCATTCAATTGGCCCTGGACATTGCTGAATGAGAGAAATAGCCAAGGCTTTATTTTTACACAGACTCATGGAAGATAGCCAATGCTCTGTGAGGGTGGCTGGATTGGTGGAAGAAGATTAATTGGAAGCATGGAAGAAAACCTACTTGAGCTGCTGATTTATGGCAAGACATTGCCACTCGGGTTGAGAAGTTGAATGTGAGAGTCCGCCATGTAGATGCCCATGTACCCAAAAATCGAGCTAATGAAGAACATCACAACAACAAACAAGCAGACCGAGCTGCACAAGTCAAGGTGTTGCAAGTAGACCTAGATTGGCAGCATAAGGGAGAATTGTTCTCAGCTTGATGGGCACATGATGCTTCAGGCCATCAGAGTAAAGATGCCACTTATAGATGGGCACAAGACCGAGGAGTGGATCTAACTATGAACACTGTTTCCCAAGTTATCCATGATTATGAGATTAAACACTGCCATTAAACAAGCAAAGAGAGTGAAGCCCCTATGGTATGGTGGACATTGGGATAAGTACAGATATGGGGAGGCTTGGCAGGCTGACTGTATCACACTGCCACAGACCCACCAAGGTAAATGCTATGTGCTCACCATGGTGGAAGCAACCACTGAATGGTTAAAGACTTATCCAGTGCCTCAGGCAACTGCCCAAAACACCATTCTGGGTCTTGAAAAGCAAGTACTGTGGCGACACAGCACCCCAGAGCGCATTGAGTCAGACAATGGGACTAATTTCAAAAACAGTTTAGTTACTACTTGGGCAAGGGAACATGGCATTGAATGGATATATCATATCCTATATCATGCACCAGCTGCTGGAAAAGTTGAGTGATGCAACAGTTTGCTGAAAACTACTTTGAAGGCATTGGGTGTGGGGACTTTCAAAAATTGCGACCAGCACCTAGCAAAGGCTACTTGGCTAGTCAACACTAGAGGCTAGGTCAGTCGAGCCAGCCCTGCCCAAACAGAGCCTCTTCACACTGTGGATGGAGACAAAGTCCCAGTAATTCACTTGAGAGGTATGTTATAGGTAAAGCAGTTTGGGTTAACCCTCCCTCGAGCAAAGGCAAACCCATTCGTGGGATTGTCTTCGCTCAAGGACCTGGATACACTTGGTGGATAATGAGAGAAGATGGGGAAACCCAGTGTGTGCCTCAAGGAGATTTAACCTTGGGAAAAAATTCATTTGTATTCTTAGTTCTATGTTGCAGGAAAAGTCACCAGATGAGGAAGACCCAAACTAAGCTGATGCTGGTGCTCAACGATGAGACCACCACAGAAGACAAGACCTGTACAAGTGTGGGATGTAGGTGAATAATGGGGATATGGGTGTGACATAGAATGGTATGGAATAAGGGGTGGAGATTGTAGTGGGTTTGTGTAGTTAAATAACACTTCCTTTTCCTGAGAGGAACAGGATATTCCATACCATGTTACGTCAGCCCAGCTATAAAAGGGGAAGGGAGAGCTAGCTCTGCCCTTCTTCTCCTTCCAGGATGGCCCAATAGACAGCTGTGCCTGCCCAAGACACCGCTCTGTGGGGGAGGTAGAATTTTACTGTTGGTTTCTTTTGCCTGTGTGTTTGTAGCATTATTAATCTTTTTTTTTTCTCAGTGTAAATATAAACTTTCTTCCTTGGTAAGCCTGGTTCTCAAGTTTTTTTTTCTTTCGTCTCCCCTTTGTGAGGCAGCGGGGGGAAGAATCTGCACAGGCTCAGTGGACACCTGGCGTTCAGCCAAAGAAAACAGCCACAGGAATTGAGGAGTTTTTGGTAACTGGAAGGACATAGCTCTGGCTATGTCCAGAGGAACACCCCAGTGCATTCATCTCACTAAGCTCAACACTGGAGGCTGACCTCATTCATGGTCAGTCACTCAGAATCCACATCCACTTCAAGCAAAGAATCAAGGACACCTGGAAAATATGGTTCAGAAACCCCATTTTCCTAAGAATCAGGGACTCTCCATGCATTCCCAGTTTGCTTCCACTGGTATTCGCATAACTGTCACACCCACAGGCCCTGAATCAGAGGCCACAGTGTATATATTACCAAGTATCCCTGTCTGAATGTATGTTCACCAGGGCTCTAAACCCATTCTCCACCCGCAGCCCCACTCTGGTCACAGATACCTGTCTTTCTCCTTTCTTAGCTTGGAAAACAAAAGCCCTCCTCTGAGATTTGTCAGGCAGTAGAAGCAGTTAGAGGAGCAGTTAGTAACTAAATTTAGATGTGTAAGAATACACTTAGATTCAAGGCACTGATAGTAGCTAATTTCAAAATGCTTTCAGTTATGTGTTCAAAGCTATCTCCACAGGATCTCCTCTGAGTTTTACTGTATGGCAGAGAAGATTTTCTTCTGTTGATGCTAATTAAAATTATAATAAACAGACACTTGTGCACAGTCCTGCAATTACAGACTTTATATCTGTCTCATCTACTGATTACCTGGGGTATGTTTTAATTTAGATATCTCCCTGGTAGTGAGGTGACACTTCTTCCCACACAGTTCCCTCACATGTATCTCCTTTCATAAACATCTTAGATACTCTTTGCTTTTCAGTTTCTTGCCTTCATCCCTTGAAACTCCCTTTATATGTCTTCTTTAAGGAGGCATGTTTCCTGAAGCCACTAGAAGCCTTTTCTTGCCAGATACTGGTTCAGAAAGGAGTGTTCTTCACCTCAACAAGGTCCAGCACATTCCTTCTTGCATTTCAGCTCCCACTGTGGTGAGTGCTGAAGACCCAATGTCTTGGCCCAGGTTCTAAGTAGGGTATGTGGTATGCTGAGTGTTTCTCAGTTTTTGACTCTCACATTTCCTGTCCCTCACCCTCACCTAGCACAGCTTAGAGTTATGCCTACAAGGGTTTGCTTTAGACCCTAAACTCAGAGGGAGAGCTTCCAAAGAGCAACACTGGCAATGTTAGTCTGTGCTCAGAACTAATGTGAGCACATCTGCTCCACTGAGGTGCCTGAGCACCAGCATCTTCCACTTACTGTCAAAAAAATTACATATGTTATGAGGTTTGCAGTAATTTAACATAAGGCAATTATCCGCTTCTAAAGAATATTAAATCAAACTCAATACAGTGTTGAAAGTGAATGGAAATAATAGACCCAAGTTGTATCCAGCAGAAGCTGTAGAACAGTAGAACTCAGCTTTGTTCTGTCTGATACTCAAGATGCCTTTGCTTGGCAATTTAGCCCGTAAACTAACCACTGTCATTTGGCACATTCAGAGATGTTTTAGGCAGAAAAAAGAGAACAGCAAGGACTGCTGTGAAAGCAAGGGAACAAACATAGAAGGCAATGCAAATGTTATTATATTCCTCTTTGGCCATCTGTATTTCTGAGTCCTTACTAGATGGACAAACAAGATGTTATTTATCTTCTGCACACACATGAATTATAAAGTTCTACAAGTACCAGGTGTGCAGTTAAGGCTGGATTTTGCATACAAAACACAAGGGAGAGTGATGTGGTTTCCTACAGCTTCCCTTGTGCATTTCTGCTGGAATCAAGCTCTTCCAATCAGGCGACTACTGAGTGAAGCAGGAGGAAAGAGTTTATTTTTGTCAAGAAGGAGGTTCTGCCACCAATTCACAGAAAAGGGAAAGGGGTCTGTGGTTGAGCTGCACAGCTAGCAGGAGTGGCCCACACAGAAGGCAAAAACCTACACAGGCTGCCAAAACAGCCAGTTACCAAAGGAGTTTCACTCCCAAGGAAGGTGCAGCCCCAACGACTTCTTGGCAGCTGGCATGTGTCACCTTCAATGCACATATCAAAAACTCTTCATCCTGACCCCTAAACACACCTTGCCTTTTTCAGACAGCAAAGAAGTAAGTAATGGCACTGATATAAAAATGATAAAGATGATCTTTTTTAGAGATAGTTGTATGTTATATTAGTCTGAATACAGCCATAGTCTACATCTATAGGACTTAATACAAGCCATGCAAAATCTATGCATTGTGACTGAGTCTCAAGAGATCATGTTTCAGTCCTGCGAAACATATGGATCATCACTGTGTCTCAAAAGGCCATGTTCTGTAATTGTGTACACACCCCTTTGGAGAAGGGGTGAAGGCAACAAAGACAATGGCTACGAGGCAAGAAAGATCTCCTACAGGAATTAGGTCTAGAACAAAAGTGTCTCAAGAGTTATGTCTAGCAGCAAAGAAGAGAGAATTAATGGACAATAATTAATCAGGAGATAACAAATATGGGCAGGTAAGACTGAGGAAGAACTCAGAAAGCACTTAGCAATGAAGCAAAATGCCCTTATAAGAGCTGTTGCAAAAATAAAAAGAAGTACACAGTACAGTTATATTTAGATACTTTGTTAAAACATTGGAGAGTCATCTGCATAACTGTAATAATTAAAAAAAAAAAACAAGTGTTTGAATTCATTGGCTTGACTCTCAAAAATGGGTTTCATTGAACACTACAAAGAAGAGCTATTAAAATAAGCTCTTCGGAGGGTCCTGGCCTTACTAAATAAATATGATCAGATGAGCAAGGGTTTATCACCCTTTTGAAATTTGATCATGATATTCCAGTCCCACAGTAAGTAAAAGTAATTTGCATATTAGATTATGCCTAAAGGATTATTCCTTATAATGGTAGCTGTAAACAGTATGTTTGTTTGAAACCCTGAATAAGAGAGGGCAAAGTACACTGTGTGACTCAAACATACACTGCTTGCTACAAAAAAAACATTAGCATTATTATAACTAAAGCAAGCACAGGTAACTTGTGAAAAACACAAACAGAACTCACCCACCATTGTTAAAGTTGGGATGTCCTGCCCCAAAACATCTGAGAAAATCTCCGTGGAGATCCAAACCAGTCAGGTGGCTCCCACATCTATGTGTCTGAGACAAAACTCGTGGCCCTGAATTGAGGTTTGAGAGAGATTGCATTTCATAGTTTGGGTTCAGGGTTTAGCTGCAGGGGCTTCCCACTGCTGCCAGAAGTTCAGATCAAAACCACATCCCAAATCTGCCATGAAAACTTGAGGGGAGAGGACACGGGAGCAGCTTGAGGGATCACATATGATGGCAGTAAAACAGCTGTGGCAACCTACTCTTGCGCACAGAAGCATGAGACCAATGGTTCTGTGCCACAGACAGCACTGGGTCCTGGGAGTGCCCAGTGCTGCACCCCAGCACCAGCCACCACTACTATTGCCACTGTCACCACCACCACACTGAAGTTACACCAAATGCCGCAAGCACTGCCAAAGCCCCAGTCCTACAGTGTCCCTAACAAGCAGAATTAAATAAGCCTAGGGCTGAACTGACTGCACCAGGAGCACAGAAGCACACTCTAACCGAGCCTATTTAAGTCTGTTGTTGCCAAGGGACAACTTTAATGAGGCTGGGCTGGTTTTTTTTTCTTTTCTTTTTCCCTTTTCTGGTTGGCTGTCAGGAGCCAGACCAAGATTGCTGAACTCAAGGCTGCCCCTCTGGCCAGCCTGCTCCGGAGCTTTCCCATGGGCTGCTGTGGGGTCAGTACCTTGTGCTCTGCCTGTGAGCACATGTGTGCCTCTGCTGCTGTGTGCATCCAGTGTGTGAGAAATAGGGAGAAATAGGCAGTCCTGAGCCCTTTTATGCCCATACTTCCTTTTGTAACAGGTTTAAAACATTCTTTCTTCTTTTACCTCTCAAATCCCTGTCTAGTGAATTTTTTAGCAACCAGTGCTCCTTTCTATTGATGTATACTTTTCAGATAAACCATTTCCCTTTTTGTTGCTTACCTTGCCTTCTGCAGGGTCCATGGTTACCTGGTCCCTTCTGACACTGACTACTCAACTACAATTTCACACCACTGTGTTTTCCTGTCCTATGTGATGCTGGTAAAGTCTCATTGCCAACCATAATGTCCTAACCCAGTACACTTTTCACATTTACAATGGGAAAGTCTTAAGAATATTTTTTTTCAACCTTTCTGTTTGAATTCTGTAAACCTGGGAAAAAAATGCGGAAGAAGAAACAAAAGTTACAAGAAGGAGGAGTTGAAGGGAGGCCCAAGGAGCCCATATAGAAGGGCTGGGCTGCAACACTGAGTGCAGTTACAATATCTTATAACTGCCTTAAGAAGGAGTCAGTTTATTATTACAAAAAAATAATTATATCTGAATGTCATTATCAAACACGCCACAACTGATACACCCCCGGCACACCTTCAGAGAGATCTGTCTAGTTTTGATGATGGAGAGTAGCCAAGCAGGTCTCTGAGTGGGTCTGTCTCATGCCTGGTGGAGCAGCAGGAGGACACTCATGGGGCTCAGTGCCAGCTGGCAGTGCTTCAACCTAATAATCCCATACAGCACTTTCCTACAGTGCACTGCGGGGTGTTGTAAGGCTTCATTAGCTAAGGCTTGCAAAGCACTGTGAGTGCTTAAATAAAAGGGATTAGTTCAATATTAAATATTAGGAAGACTTTTTTTCACCAAGCGAAATTTACAGTTCAAGCTCAGAGAAGTCAGTTCTCATCCTGCCCTCAGCTCTGTTAGGGAGAGGCACCTGCCATCAGTAATAGTATCAACATCATTGTCTATGAACATGATTGCCTGGGGTGGCCTGAAAGCAATAGGCCTGAAAGCAATAGTGACACACAAATTTCTTTCACAACTAAAGGAGCATTTCATTAACATCTTAAGAGAAATCCTAATTTCTTCATTGGCAGCAGTATAGCAGCTAAAACTATATGCAGGCCAATCCTGTTTTTTACCAGGATATTTGATTCCATTACATTTAAAACCTTTATAAAGAGTCAAAAAAAAAAATTACAAAAAGGACGTAAGAATGCTATATTTTAGCATAAGTGAAAAGTACTGCCATTGCTATTAACAGAACACCTCACGCCAAACAACAGAAAATGTTTACTGCTATATTAAATAAATAAATGGTATTTTAAATTAAAACACTAAATTGCTAGCCATGCAAACCTTCCTGCACTACATCTTGAAGGTAATATATCCAAAGACAAAAAGGAACTTTCTGTCCAGAAAATTAGTTCTGAGCAGTAGAGGAAACCTCCCCACAGACTGTGATCCTGTGATCCTAGAAAATAATCGTTCTGGATTGTAGCCTCAAAAAAAAAAAAAAAAAAGAAAAAAAAAAGCCAGAATATTAACAGGAGGTAGGTCTGCCAAAGAAGAATGATTCATTGTACTATCATTTAAATGTGTTAGAGATATAAATTACAAAGGTCAGTTTTCTGCTTCATTTTATCAACTTCCATGCATCCATTTCCCAATAGTTACCAAAGTACACTATCTTTTGCTTTTCATAATCTAAAGATCCATAAACTTAGAAAGCCAGACTTGTAGAGAGTTGGAGACAAGACCTTCCTCAGGAAAGAAGGATGATTTTCTCAGGAAGGAGTTCTGAGGGAGCTGGTGACAAAGTTGCTAAGCCACTATCCATCATTTTTGAAAAATTGTGGCAGTCAGGTGAAGTTCCAGATTACTGGAAAAAATGGAAATAACCCCCCTATATTTAAAAAGAGCAGCAGAAGACCCCAGGAACTACAGACCAGTCAGGTTCACCTATGTGCCAGGCAAGACCATGGAGCAGATTTTCCTGGAAGCTATGCTAAGGCACAAGGAAAACAAAGAAGTCATTAGTAACAGCCAAAATGGCTTGACAAAAGGGAAATCATGTCTGACAAATCTGGTGACCTTCTTTGATGGGGCTACACTAATGGGTGACAGGCCCAGAGCAAATGACATCCTCTAGCTGGGCTTATGCAAAGCATTTGACACTGTCTCACATGACATCCTTGTCTCTAAATTGGAGAGACGTGGATTTGATAGATAGATAAAGAGCTGGGTAGCTGAAGAAAGGCTGCATGGCCATGCAAAGAGTTGTGGTCAGTGGCTCATTGTCCATGTGGAGTCCAGTGACAAGAGGTGTCCCTCAGAGGTCAGTACTGGGGCTGATCCTGTTCAGCATCTTTGTTGGTGACAGGGACAGTGGGATCAATGGCACCCTCAGCAGATTCACTGACAACACCAAGCTGTGTGGTGCAGTCACACACTAGAGGGAAGAGATGCCATCCAGAGGGACCTTGACAGGCTTGAGAGGTGGGCCAATGGAAACCTCATGAAGTTCAACAAAGCAAAGTGCAAGTCCTACACCTGGGTCAGGGCACTCCCAGGCACAACAACAGGTTGGAGGGAGAACTGATTGAGAGTAGCCCTGCAGAGAAGGACTTGGGGGGGATAGTAGATGAAAAACTCAACATGAGCTGGCAGTGTGAGCTCACAGCCCAGAAAGCCAACGAAATCCTGGGCAGCATCAAAAGGAGTGTGGCCAGCAGGTCGAGGGAGGTGATTCTTCCCCTCTGCTCTGCTCTTGTGAGACCCCACCTGCAGTAGTGTGTACAGTTCTGGTGTCCCCAACATAAGAGGACATGGAACTGTTGGAGCAAGTCCAGAGGAAGGCAGTGAAGTTGACAAGAGTACAGAAGCATCTCCCCTACGAAGACAGGATGGGAAAGTTGGTGTTTTTCAGCCTGGAGAAGAGAGGGTGCATGGAGACCTCATAGCAACCTTCCAGTATCTGAACAAAGCCTACAGAGAAGCTAGGGAGGGACTCTTTGTTAGGAACTGTACTGACAGGACAAGGACTAATGGGTAAAAACTAAAAGAAAGGAAGTTTAGGTTAGATATTGGGAAGAAATTCTTTACTGTGAGGATGGTGAGATACTGGAACAGGTTGCCCAGGGAGGTTGTGGATGCCCCATCCCTGGCACTGTTCAAGGCCAGTTTGGACAAGGCCTTGAGCAACCTGGTCTAGTGGGAGGTGTCCCTGCCCACAGCAGGGGTGGTTGGGACCAGATGATATTTCAGGTGCCTTCCAACCCTTAACGTTTTATGACTAATGTCTGCATGGATGGCTGGACAACCGTGTTGGGTCAGGGAGTAGAAGGAGCATGGAATCACAGCATTGCTAAGGTTGGAGGAAACCTCAAAAATAATCAGTTCCAACCATTCACCCAGCACCATCTTGTTGACCAGTAAACTGTGTCTCCAAGTGCCACAACCACACACATTTTAAATGTCTTCAGGTATAGTTACTGCACCACTTCCCTGGGCAGACTTCCAATGTCTGAACACCCTTTCAGTGAAGTTTTTCCTAATATCCAGTCTAAACCTCCTATGATGCAACTTGAGGCCATTTCCTCAATGGCATGGAGCACATGGGACTGCCTCATGCTGGGGAGACAAGCAAGGCACAGCAAAGCACTATTTCGGGGGGCAGAGGTGTGACCTTGTTCCTCTTCCCATCGTCCTCTCCCCTTTTCTGCCATTCCTCAGTCTTCCCAATTAATTGGCTTAGTCCTTCTGCCATGAACTGCAGGGAGTCTCTTCCTTTCAAGACCCAGCAACCACTAGAAAGATCCAGAAATGCTGACTCCCAAACAAGTTTGCAGTAGCTGGCATTTCTGCTGCCTCTGATACTCTTAATGACTTGTTGCTCAAAAAGAAACACCGGTTTGTTAATATTTCTGACCTACACAGCCACCACACAGCATTTATCCTTCAGCAGCCAAGATGCCTTCCCTAAAGCATAGTCTGACAAACTGTAAGGTTCGCTTAGGAGCGAACATTCATTCTGCAGCTGAAAACACTGCCCACATTGTCTCCCTATGTCATTTGGGCTGTTTCCTCCTTCCTTACAGACACTCAAACTTTTCATTTCACCCCAAATACTTTTATCACGATTTTATGCAGCATAAGCATGTTAAACAGAGTATTCATTACTTAATTATTCAATATCTAAATGGGAGAGTTTGGTCAAATATCTCAAGTTTTCTTAATTATAGCCAACTTTATAAAGACATCTGCTGGAAAACACCAGGCTTGCATGCTTGCAGGAAGTACAACACAAATGACAGCGGAATAACCTGGGTAACAACATAAGCATAATCACTCATCTCAGCTTGTTTATCTTCTGATTATTTTATTCTTGAGTGATTTAGACAAGCATTTTTAACATTCAACCAGAAGTCTGTGTATCATTGGAGTGTTAAACTTTTTTACTATGACAGACCAGAGGCTGAGACAGTAATTTTATCCTACATCTGGTTTCTCAAGGAATTCTGTCATCAGCATTTTACCAATACCTTCTTGCATAAAGAATAGCTAGCCTGACAGAAAAATGTATGGTTAATTTCGTATCTGTAAATTTTAGTTTCACCTTCTTTTCATTAATGGAAGTCTCTCTTAGTTACAAGCAGTGCTAATTTTATGGCAGGCTGGCCTATCAGGACTTTTTTCCTTTATGAAATGCCCCATATCAAATGTATCAGTTTCCAGGCACTTCCTTCAGACAAAACCAGGCTCTTTAGCCTCTGTTAGATGCTGAAGATCTCTACCAAGTCTCTACCAAGCTCTCCTTGTTGACTTTTCCATCCAAAAGAAGACCTTAGACCTCCAGTATGAGTAGGCATAGGTGGCAAAACTGTTCCTGACACATGTAGCCTCTGGTAAAGCTGTAGGTCAAATGAGAAAGAGCTAAAGCTTGGTCTCTCTTATGTGCTTTAGTCATCACAGGACATCTGCAAGGGTAGTGACCTGCATGGCTGAGGTCCGTGATGCTGGGGAAACTGGGTGCTAGTGCAGGAGTGGGTGATTGTGAGCAGAGCTCTTACAGGATTCACTAAATCTTAGTAGAACAATCAGAAAAGTAGATGTCAACCTATTTTGTAATTTCTCTTTTCTCCCCCAGTCATCCTTAGTGGCAGTTGTGTCGTTCTGAGAAGCCGGGACACAAAAGCATTATGCCAACGCAATGTTTGTATTATTTTGTGCTTTCCAGAAGCATTAGTAGCAAAATCAATCCATTTAATCAACCTTAAAGTTTTACTCAGGATATCCTCAAACCCTTTTCTAGTTTGTTGGTTTTGTTCGGTTGATTGGTTTTTTGTTTGTTTGTTATTTGTTTTGGTTTGGGATTGTTTGGGTTTTTTCATTTATAGGATGCTGTACAGCCTAATCCATCTTTTTATTTTGAATCTTGGAAGGTTAGTGTCATCTCAGCTCCTTGTATCGAATCACTTCTCAACTGTTCTTCTTCTCAAGGAACTCGCTGATATTTTTGCCTTGTAGCACATGCATCCTGTGGAATCCCCGCACTACTCCTTTATGGTTCAATCCAACCTCTCCTCAGGTAAACCCTTTCCTGCCTTTCCAGTGGGAATAGGAGGCAGATATTGCCGTATCTGCCATATTTAGCATCAAATGGCCCTCTCACCTTTAGCGGGGATAATACAGACATGAAGTGCAGTTTTTCTTCCTGGTGGAGATGCATGGGTTCTTTGGAGAGCAAGATGGCCATGGTGCATTGTAGTGGGTTGACCCTGGCCAGATTCTAGGCACCTAACTAAAATCGCTAAGAGCTGAGAGAAGTCACACAGGCAAAACAAAACTCAATGTGAGGATGGTACTAAAATTTATTCCTAACAGGATAAGAGCTAAAGAGTGAGAAATAAAACAGTCTTAAAAACATTTTCCAACCACCCCTCCTTCCTTCCCTATTCTCCCTCCTCCCCCTGCACCAGTGTAGGAAAAGAAGCCCACCCCTAGGGCAGCAGGTCTTCCAAATCTCCTATCCCGTAGGTCACTTTTCCATGGGGTGCAGGGGGTCTCTGCACCCCGATGGTCCTTCATGGGTTGCAGGGGGACAACCTGCCTCACCATGATCTTCACCACGGATTACAGAGGAGCCAAAGCTGTGAGTCCTTCCCCTGTTCCGTGGGGTCCCTCCCATGAGAATAAGTCCTTGATGGACCTCTCCAACATGGGTCCAACCTCTCAGGCAGCAGCTCTTCCAAATTTACTGTCCCAAAAAGGGTCACTTCCTCCATGGGGTGCAGGGGGTCTCTGCACCTCGACGGTTCTTCATAGGATGCAGTCCTTCATAGGGTGAGCTGTACCGATGTAGATTCCCCCACAGGGCCATGAGTCCTACCCGGGAATAACCTGCTCTGGCATGGATTTTCCTCTCCACGGGCCAAAAGTCTCTTGAAGGACTCCGCTCCATCCTGGGCCTTCCATGGGGGTAAGGGCCTTCTTCCATGCATCCATCTGCTCTAGCATGGACCCGGCTGCACTGCGGCAGGCCACCCTGGCCCCGGCCCGGCTCAACTTGGCCGGGAGGGGGGAAGGGAGGGCAGTACCCGCCAGCAGGGGCCACTCTGCCACCCTGGCCTAGCCTGCAGGGCATTCCCCTCCCACCCCTTACAGTTCAGCTTGGGAGCTTTGGCGCTGTCGGTGCTGTTCAGCTCCTCAGGCAGGACGGGCTCTAACATGGGCTGCTTGCGGGGAGGGCCCGGGGCTGCCGGGCCACCCTCCGTGGGGCCGCACGCCCTGGCCCCGACCCAGGCCTGGCCCCCGCCACCCCTTCACAGGGGCCGCTGGCGCCTGCTCTGGGCTAGGTGCCGAGAGGCCCGGGCAGGGCTGCTGCCACCTTCCCCCCCGCCCCGCAGCAGGGGAGGCGGCGAGGCCACCCGTGAGCTTCGGTCAGCTCTGCCCTGGCTCAAGAATTCTTCTGCGCAACAGCTTGTTCTTAAATATGTTATCACAGAGGCGTAATTATTGGCTCTCCCTTGGTCAGGAGCAGGAAGTCCCTCCTGTAGCCAGCTATCATTGGCTTCACTGGGGGGAAGACTTCTAGCAGCTTCTAACCGAAGCCACGCTGTGTAGCCCCCCACACTACCAAAAACCCAGCCACCTCAACCCATGACATGCATTTTGCCCTCACCACTGTGGGCTGTGACATATTCAAAAGACTGTCTCTGTGCCCAAACAGGGAAGGAGAAGAAGACATGAGGTCCCCCATGGCTCAGTGTCCTGACCTACTTCTATCCAATTTTATAACTCTAAATTAAATTAATTGACCTTCTGCAGCCTGCATCATTGTTTACACTTGATAAAATCTGTTAGTGTTACAAAAAAATATATATATGATCATACTTCCGAAGTGCATGAGTGGGAATGCACAGCAGTATTTAATTATGACATATCCAGCTGTTTCTAACAGCATTACATGATGCTCAAGAAAGAGTTGCAGCTACACATGCAGTTCTTACTCTGGTGTAACCTGGCTCTGGTCACCATGGCAGGTAGTCCTCTTAGTATTTTGCCTGGTGGAATTCACAGAATCATAGAATCACAGAATGGTTTGGGTTGGAAAGGACCTTACATCATCTTGCTCCAACCCTCCTGCCCTGGACAGGGACACCTTTCACTACATTATATTATTCAGAGCCCCATCCAGCCTAGTCTTGAACACTTATATCAAAGAATTTCTTTCTAATATCTAATCTGAACCTGCCCTCCTTCAGCTTAAGGCTGTTCACTATATGCTCTTGTGAAAAGTCCCTCTTCAGCTTTCTTGTGGGCCCCCTTTACGTACTGGAAGGCTAAGAAAATATGGTATTAACAGTCTAGAAAACTACTAAACACAAAAACAACAAGAAAGCAGTCTTGACAGAATAAAACCTATGCCATTTCCCACAAGGGAGAAAGTTTTTCTTGTTTGGCATGGCTTAATGATAGCTCCTGAAAAGAATTAATTTCACAGTATCACAGAATATGCCAAGTTGCAAAGGACCCACAAGGATCGTCGAGTCCAACTCCTGCCCTTCCATAAGACCATTCCTAAGAGTGATACCGTGTGCCTGAGAGCATTGTCCAGTTGCTTCTTGAACTCTGTCAGGCTTGGTGCTGTAACCATTTCCCTGGGGAGCCTCTTCTAGTGCCTAGCCACCCTCTGGGTGAAAAACCTTTCTCTAATATCCAAACTAAACCTTCCTTGACACAACTTCAGGCCGTTTCCTTGGGGCCTGTCTCTGGTCACCACAAAGAAAAGTGCCTGCTCCCACTCTTCCCCTCACAAGGAAGTTGTAGACTGCAATGAGGTCTCCCCTCAGTCTCCTCCAGGCTGAACAGACCAAGCAACCTCAGCCGCTCCTCATATGGCTTCCCCTCAAGGCTTTTCACCATCTTTGTTGCCCTCCTTTGGACTATATTGTGGTGCCCAAAACTGCACACAATATTCAAGAATAGGCCACAACAATGCCGAGCAGAGCAGGACAATCCCCTCCCTCAACCAGCTGGCGATGGACACAGTTGGCAGGACACGGTTGGCCCTCCTGGCTGTCAGGGCACTGCTGACTCATATTCAACTTGCCATAAACCAGGACTCCCAGGTCCCTTTCTGTGGCACTGATTTCCAGCATCTCATTCCACAGTCCATACGAACAACTGGGGTTGCCCCATCCCACATGCAGAATCCGGCACTTTCCCTTGTTGAGCTTCATAAGATTGGTGATTGCCCAGTCCCCTGATTTGTTGTGGTCTCTCTGAAGGACTGCCCTGCATTCAAGGGAGTCAACAGCTCCTCCCAGTTTTGTGTCATCTGCAAACTTGCTTAGTAGCCCTTCCAGTCCGGCATCCAAGTCATTTATGAAGATGTTGAAGAGCACAGGGCCCAAGATGGAGCCCTGCGGAACCCCACTAGTGACAGGTCACCAGTCTGATGTCACCTCATTCACTATTACCCTCTGTGCTCGACTTGTGAGCCAATTGCTCACCCACCACATGATGTGTTTATCCAGCTGTGAGCTGGACATTTTGTCCAGGAGGATCCTGTGAAAGACACTATAGAAAGCTTTACTGGAGTCCAGAAAGATTACATCAACTGGCTTCCCTTGATCAGCTAGGTGGGTTACCTTGTCATAAAAGGAAATCAGGATTGATAAGCAGGACTTACTTAGTGCCTGAAAATCTAGTGTGTAATATTGAGCATGACATTATTAGCTGTGCAAAGAAGATTTTTGGGTTTTTTCAAACTATAATGTTATTTTTATTACTGTTAATCAAATTATGCCAAAAGATGTTTGACCTATCTGCGTGATCTTATAAAACGTACCTTTATATAGCTTCTTCCATGGCCAATTATTACCAAATACCTAGCAGAAAAATTCTGTATAGAAACAGAGAGATATTTTTATACTCACAGGGAAGGCATTCAATCTGTAGAAAGAGGTAAGTAAAAATATCTAGGAAAAGTTCAAATTCACTATGTCTGCTATGTCCACAGTGGTTCAAGGTCGACGAGAAATCATTTCAATATCTGAAACCTGCATGGACTCCATCTCCTGCGGGTGGAGAAAGAACTTTCAATAAAGAAAACAAGCAAATATATAAGAAAAAGAGTTAAAGTGTCTTCACTACGACACAATTTCGCCCCTGAAGTCTCCATTAATTGGCTGAAGAGCTTTGCCATATGGCTTCCTGCAATTACCTGTCAGTCAGCTTAAAATGCTTCTTAGAACATTGTCATGAATAAATGAACCTCTATATTAAATCATTTTGATGGACACATAAACACACATTTTTTAGGAACAATTACAAATACCATCATAAACTTTATGTTTCCCCTCTTGGGAATTCCTTAATATTTCAAGGTTTTATTCCAGTAGTAGCTCATCAGAAATGTGAATCTAAGTGACTTTCCCTCCCCCACAGTAAAAAACCCCAGTGATGTAATACAAAATCCCGTAGCCAACTATTTTCTCTGTGAAACCTGCAAAACATTACCACCAATTTGAGTTACACTCGTGTAGGTAATGGTGGTAATCTCCTTTAAAACATTTCTCTCTTAAAGTAAATTAGGTAACCTCCATGCACAAAAAGTGCCAAATTCATATGCAAGAGCTGATGTACATGACGCTTATAGAAATATATAAGGCAGGTAAAAAGCATGAGTACAGAGTGTGCTCAAGGAACTAATGACTGCAAAGCACATTAAATCCTTAGAGAATTTGTCTGGCCTCCATACTGTAAAGGGTAGAAAGGCTAAATAGTCCTAAGCACTCTCCCTACTAAGGAAGGAAGACCTTTTCAGCCTAGCACTTTTTTTAATACTGTAGAATATTAATCAAGCATTAAATTATTACCCACTGGTTAACAATTTATTACATCTGTTAGTGCACCTAACTGCTAAACCAGCTGCAGTAGAATCCTTATCCTGAGTGTTAAAGCTCTGAAATTAAAAGGTAGAATTCAACCAGCCATTGAATTCTGGTTGCACCAGAAGCCCAGAAGACCCTCATTCCTTCCTGATGAAAAGTGTATAAAGCTATTGGAGTCTAATCCTATTGTTTTATATTTAATTAAAAATGTCTTAAAAGTGAAGTGCTCATCAACTGAAACATGTGGAGGCTCACATGGCAAAAAAAAAAATATCTTGCAATAAAGCAGGGGGAAAAATAGTAAAAAAAAAGGAACTCTCACTGCTCCCAAAACCCATCTTCAGACACAAACATGTTTAGCTTTGCTTAGCCTAGCAGCAGACAAAATCAGAGCTGCCACCAGAGCAAGGGCTTTTGCCAGAGAGAGCTCCTACATGGTGCAGATGTCAAAGCATCAGCTGCCACTGAATGAATGTAATGCGGCTGTTCAAAAACAAGGTAGACTCTGCCACGGCCATATTAAAGCTTGGCATGGAAGGAAAACTTTAACTTTTCATGTGACAGATCTCAGGAGCTAAAAAAAATTACACAGCTCTGAAAGGCAAATATAAGCTGTCTGGATTTTTCTCTTTTTTTTTTTATTTTTCCCTTTCTAGTTGAGGCAATGAACCTCCATGACTCCCTTTCTCCCCAGAATCACTTGTTTACACAGACTCAGTGTGCCCCAAGAATTAATTTTTGACAATGAAAGGAGAGCAGATTGCTCTGCCTTTGTGTTAAGAGCCTCATGATATGTCAGGGACATTTAAGACAAGTTGCCACGGATATTTTCAGACTTACATTTAATTCTACTCTTTTGTGAGCTTATTTATGTCTTTAGAAATGCAGTTTCAGAGACCTGCAGCAAAACCTACAGATCCCTAACATTTTATATTTCCAACTGCTGTGGACTTGTGAAACTGCATTAAAACATAACAAGAAAAGAAGTCCTGCATTTCAAAAACATGAACCCAGTGGTATACCAAGATTTAATCTTTAACTTGCTCAGTAAATGCACCATTTACAGCATTTCCAAAGCCTTTGGATTTCAGCAATGTGTCATGTCCCCCATGTCACACTGATAAGTAATCTGAGCAGGGAGCATCCTCACATCCTGTGATGTGCAATACGCACTACACTGGGTGATACATTAGTGAATATGGCTACAGACCCTGAACCCTCCCGTTCACTGATATTTGAAATGCAAAGTGTGCTTATTGCCTCTGCACAGCTCCAGTAAACCAAACCTCTGAGGATAAATGACTGCCAAAGCAGAGAAGGGGCCCTTTGAATGAGAGATACCATTCAAATTCCAAGCAGCACAAAATAAATTAAAAAAAAAGATAATTGTGTACCATTGTAAAGGAAGTAGAGAAACACAATACATGAGTCTTGAATAAAAATGAAAACCTAATCACGCTATACTGAGGCTGTGGATAGAACATTTCATCCCCTTTTTTGTATTCTGTTCAGTCAGGCAGGCATAAAAATAACCTTTCTTGCATGCATGTTTTCAAAAACCTGTTTCAAGCAGCTTTTATTTAATCTGACTGGATCTCAGCTGGCCTTCAGCATAGATGATACCAGATGTTTTCTGTTTAAGGACTGTACTCTGAAAAGTTAAGCCTGGGCAGTACAGCAGGTGTCTGTGTGTGAGCACTTCATCTTCTTCATCCCTGGATCTTTCGGAGCTTTGTGACTCCAGCAGGGGCTGCCAGTAAGCAGAAAAGCTGCCTGTTCCTTGGCTACTGTTCAATGTGTATTGCCCAAGAATTCTGGATATGGTTTGAAGGATCTTATGCTGGTCCCAGGCAACCGACCTGCAACATCAGAGATGCCCTCCTCTGACAGCTTGTTGGTGTGTCCTTACAGCCTTGGCACTACACAAGTCTTGAGCCATCCCTTTCTCGTATCAGAGTGAGGTTTTCTCAACAATGAACAGAATTTTAGCTCAAGACTGTTTCCTTCCTTTCTGCCCCACTGCGACAGTTTCTAGGCACGTTTCCCACTGTGTTTTGTCCAGAGTCCAGACCCTGGACTCTGCCTGCTGAAATTAAAAGGGTATTTAGCTATTTAGCTTCCCTAGTACCATGTATGAGACCACTTGAAATGGACCATACAGAAAGGTCTCTATGGCTCTATATCTTCTCTCTGACAGTGGTCAGAATCAGGTGTCCGTGGAAGGTAACAGATAGGGAAGGTAACACATAGGGATGCCAACAGGATACTTTACCCAACTAATGTCACAACACCTAGTTAGCACATGACTGAGGGCCACAGTGAACTGGGGATGATTCCCGTGTGTTGGGTAACCCCCGGTGCATTTGTCTGTCATTAACATATTCAATCTCAGGACATGAACTTAGGCATCTATGATTTCCTGTGGCATAGATTTCACAGCTGAGTTATAAAGCACTTGAGCAGATTAACAGTGAGCAGGTCAAGTTTCACATTTTGGGCATTATGTCCTGTCTGGTTTACACATCACCTGTTAACAAAGGTGTCTATAAAAGGAAGTTCTTGAAAACGTGATGAATGTACACCAAAAGGGGAATGGCGCAAAGGAAAAAGGAGAAACCGAAGTACTGCCTTTAATATAGTGTTGGTCTCTCATTTGCCTTAGGTCCTAATGGAGAAGTTATGGAAAGCTAGAACAGTAATGTTTGCATCTTGTTTGAGTTTGATAATGATCATCATCATTACTATTACTACTACTACAACTATTATTACTACTACTCCCATTTTTATCATTACTACTACAGATATGTGCTTGGATCAGATAAAAACCCTAGGACTTTACCATACTATGCATCCCAGCTGCTAAATCTTTATTTAATTGGCTGGCATCTTGCACATTTTCTTGAAGAAAAGATACTAATTTTGTTAGGAAACTTTAAGTTCAGGATTATAACATATGAGAAGAAAAGAGAAAGCCATTCAACAGAATCAAAATGAGTGAAAAATGGGAATAATGGCCTAATAAAATAAGAGAATGTAAATTCCTAAAATCATAAGGATATTTATGAAACCTGAAACAGGCGAGAGTTATCGCAGTGGAGCTTCTTCTTTTGTACTTACGAAGACCTCGACTCTGTCTTCCGGTAACTACCTGCCTGTAGACCTGTAGCAGTCCCAGTGACAAAATACCAGCAAGCAGAAAGGTGGAATGAAAGAGGGAATTTACTGACTTTTAATAAGTGAGTAGAAGAAGAGTGATAGAGAGACATCTGCCACTCCTAATCCATTTACCAGCCAGGATTTTGGCTTTGAGGAGATTTCTTAGTCTGGACAGATAGAGGAAGGAAAGTGAAGAAGAATTAAAAGATGTCTGTTCGCTCAATCGCTTTGTTACAAATCTAAAGGATTTGACTGAAAGAACTCATCTGGACCTAGATTTTTCCAGTATAAATATCTTGATTTGTTTGTGGAAAGTTATAGAGCATAGTTCACAGCACCGTCAAATTTCCTCACACATGTCATTTGGGATTGTAAGGTTGTTTTCAAAACATTCATAACCATCTGGAGTTTTCCAGCCCCAAAGCACATCTCCATACAATGAGTCATTATTGCTGCCATATCTGGGAGCCCATAGGCAAAACCAAGCCCTGACTAATACGTCCAGAGCCAGTTTGCATGCTTACAAAGAAGGAGCATATATACATACAGACAGATGCATAAACAAGGGACAAAAATAACTCCAACAACACATCACTGCTGTCACTAGGAGGCAGTTGGCTCTTCAACAAGTTCTTTTAACTATATTCCAGGATTTAATTACATTACTATGGATGACAGGAAGTCATCCTCCTTCATCCATGTGGGGATATAGAGACTACAGAAAGCTAGGCTAAAGAGCTGAGAGTATTATAGCATTAAAATGGTTTTATGCCCCATTAATGAACATAGTTTTAATAGAATAAAAAGAAACACCTTTGATTATAGAGAGAAAAATAATGTGTCAAAATTGAAACATATTTGGCACTAAGTGGAACTCACACAATTGGTGAGAAAAAAATAAAGCAGGGAAACTATGTGATGCAGTCTCAATAAACACTCTGAAAACAGCCCAAATGCTTATTCACTTGATTTCTGTAAAAGTTCTTTGGCTTGCAACCTGCCAGTGAGTGAACCAGTTCTAGAAAGTAACCACATACTTTCACATCGACCACTAGAGTCAAAATAATTGGGTCACTTGCATAACAGCTGCTGCAGCACAGAGGTAAAAAAACCCAAAGTACGGAGTAGAAGGAGTATTTGTTTAATTTCTATAATGTCATGAAATGGTTTTCGTGTTTCAATGTTTCTGATTATTTTGTCAATGTTTTTGAGTATGTTTATTAAGAATGATCTCCTTCCTGTGTTTTTCTCTATGTTTTGTTGACAGCTTTTCTTAGACAGATGGACCTTGATTCCAGAACAGAGGAAAATGTCCTCTGATCAGCACTACATCAGAAGCCAAATGCAATAACCACTTGGTCAGGAGCTGTGTTCCACATTCAACAGGTCAGACTGGGAGCAGGAAGGTCCCTTGTGGCCTGACCTGGAGGTTGTGACTAATGCAGCCTTCATGGCACACCAGGTTAGTCTCAGCTAAAACCACTTTTTATTCATAGGTTACAAAGAGTACCTCTAACTCCCAAGACACCCTTAAAAACAAGGTGAATGCCACAGATCTGCTTCACAAAGGCCTATCACATGTTGGTGTTTTATCTACCAACACAGTTATCCATGTTCTGCTGCTTATAATCAACAGGTAACAAAATAGCTCATTTCAGGTTCCTGGAGTAACATCCCATTCCCTAGAAATGTTTCATTTCGTTCAACATTATTTGTTGAATGAAACCACTGTGCTGACCTGCGGCACATACATGACCATTTCCACTTACCTTCTTCTGGACATAACATGCAGAAAAAGTGCAGAGTTTAAATTCTATTAAGAAGTTTACTTCAGAAGTGTGATCATTTAATAGGATCGTGAAATTACTTAAAAAACACACTGATCTTTAGCATAAGAAAGTATGGATTTTTTTATAGAGACATATTTTTGTATGGTTCTTCTTTTATTAAAAATTTTAAGGATGAATTATAAATCTATCTCTACACTATCTGAAAAGGAATTTTAACCTTTATTTAAAAAATCAGATTTATCAAAGATAATAATGTATGCTGGAAGTAACAGAACACAGAATTACTTACCTATCTAGCTGCTAAGACCTGAAAATAGGGCAATAACCCCTGGTAATTCCTAGGTATTTAAGGTTACCGTGAAATATCACTAGAAATAATTTAGCAAATGATTTAAGAATACCTCAGACTGTAATTATGTGCAGATAAAGGGGTAGCATATTCTTGGTGTAGTCTGGAGTTCACAGAAGAGTGAGGGTCTTATTCTAAGGTACATTTAAGTCCATTCTATATAATTGAGGTTTAAGAAGAAAGGAGATAAATCAGACTGTTCAAATTACTGTGGTATTACTCTGCTCTCCATTGCTGGCAAAATCCTGGCAAGAATACTCTTGAACAGACTAATACCTGCTATAGCAGAAGAACTTCTCCCTGAAAGCCAATGTGGTTTCAGAGCCAAGAGGAGTACCACAGACATGGTATTTGTTCTCAGACAACTGCAAGAGAAGTGTCAGGAACAGAACAAAGGTCTCTATGTAACCTTTGTGGATCGTACCAAGTCTTTCAATACTGTGAGCAGAAAAGGTCTATGGCAGATTTTGGAACATTTAGGATGTCCCCCCAGGTTCCTTAAAATGATCATCTCACTTCATGAGGATCAGCACGGCCAAGTCTCCAGTCGAGAGGTCTGGAGACACACAATCCGTAACGCTGCTGCTTCCTTTGAGAACGCATGTGAGATCACTCTTGAGGAGAAAAGACAATGCAAAAAGAATCGCGTCTTGCAGATACCACCTAAGGAGTCCTTCTGCTGTGCCTTTTGCAACCAGACTTCTTGTGATGGTTTCACTCTAGGCCTTCCTGGAGACCAGCTTGTAACCAGGAAGGAACTAGAAAGGTGACCACAGAAGTATTCCATGCTATTCCTTTATGTAACTTCAGGTATAAATAAAACCAGCGGGAGGGACCTCTCTCTCTTCCTTTCTGGTGAGGTTCGAGAACGGTGGGTCCTTGTCTCGGTCTTGCTTATCTGGAGCTGAGGCCTGCGGTGACTGCTGTTATCTGCCACGCATGAGGGGAGAGTGCTGGGCCATGTCCAGCCATCCTGCTTCTCTCAAGGGAAGTGGTGAGATTTTGCCAGTTCTTCAGTTTGCTGGTTACTGGGTTTTTGGATTGTGTAGACTGGTTTTGGTTTTGTCCCTTTTCGTCCTATTTTGTCTTTTTCCCTTCTCCCTTCCCTTCTTCCCTTAGGAAGCTATTTAGGGTTTCTGGGGTTATAGGTATATAATATTCTCACAATATATATCTGTTTTATATGTAAAATATATATATTTTTGCTATAGCTTTGGCTGCTTGGTTCATTTTTTTTCTTCCCTCTCTGGGAAGCAGGCCTTTGTTGTCAAGTTTCGGGGACTTGGCGGGAAGCCAGCCCTAAACTTGCACACTTATCTATCTCATATTGGCCTTTTTAGCCACCAGCGTGCTTGTAGCAAATATGGGTAGAGCCCTCCCCAAATCTCCGTTCACGAAGCCTAGCCACGATGATATAATTGAGGTGGAAAAGTAGCAGCATGACAGTATCTGATTTAAATTGTAGGTGATTGTTACATCTCTAATAGGATTTTTCCATTGAACAACAGAATAAGCAGGCAATATGTGAAGCAATCGCTGTGGCACGGGCCCGGGCCGGCCTCAGAACGTGTGCTTCGTGGCGGCGCAGCCCAGCTGGCCCTGGGCATGTGCGCGGTGGCGCGGCCCAGCCCCGGGCGCTGGGGCCCAGCCCCGGGCGCGGAAAGGAGCAAGAGAATGGGAGCTTCACCTGTGCGGACAGTGCCATCGTGGGAGTTGAGAGGGGAGCCCCAGAACACACAGAAGAGAAGGACAACTCTAAACCCAGGCAGATGGAGCTCGTTCAGCCCTGTAAGGCCATCTATCTAAGAGAAGGTCACTCTAAACAAACCTACGTCCTGAGGACCTCGCTGCCACCATCCAAGCTCACTCGGCCCCGGCAGATGAACCTTAGGATTAAAGGGTGGACTCAGTTCAGTGCACACTGTGTCTCACCTAAAAAATCCATTGCGCAGGCTTGAAGGCCTTACCCGCATTTGCAAAGCCCTGAATCACCAGTGCGCTCGTAACAAATGTGGGTAAAGACCTTTCCCAGATCTTCATTTGCGAAGACTGGTCATGATGTGAAGCAAGGGTCAAAAAAGAAAAAAAAGTGAGTTTGGAAAGCTCAGAGGAAGAAGCATACCTTGAAATATTTGCTCCTCTTAAGTAAATGAAGAAGGCAGAAACTTGTGGAGGAACAAGAATCTGAATGGGAGCGATTCCAGGCCTTGCGGAAGATATATGACAACTGAAGGAACTATATTCTATGGACTTTACAGTTGTACCCCAGTATAAACCTATGCAATGTATTTTCCCCATACTATTGTATTGCTAGGACATGCCCAGGCTTGCCCAGGCTGGTTTTCCTGCTCAAAGTTGTTCACTCCCTTACTTTTCCTCTCCTCCTGCAATGATTGGCTGGAATATGCCGCAGTGCAGAGTGAGTCCCCATTGGTCCCTGTCTTCCAACTCCTCCCAAGTTCCTCCCTCCTTTCCTGAGTTCTCCCTTCCACTCGTTCCCTGAGATGCCCATCCCATGCTCCTCCCCAGTTTCGAGATCCTTCTTACCAAACCCTATATAAGATCTTGTTCTCCCTCAATAAACGGCCATTGCACCTGTTGTGTGCAGTGTCATGGTCCCATTTACCCCTACCTGCCAGACCATGGCAGAAACTTTTGCCAAACCATGAGGAAACTTCTTTGTGCTCATCCTTCCTACAGGTTTTCTCCTCATACCTGAAGTCCTTCCCTCCTGAGGCATAAACTCACTGAAGCTCCCTCTTTGCAAAACCAAGGCTTGTCTTATCGTTAAGACACTGACTGCCAACCCTGGGAGTTTGTTTCTTTGGTGACACTGCCTTTGTGCAAAGGTGAATCCATGTGCAGACCCTATATCCACAGATAAGAGAGCCTTTGGCTGCTGTGTGCCTGCAGAGCATTGCCAGTTTGAAGCTAGCAGGGCCCCCAGCCCTATCCCTCTGCCCAGCCAGCCCAGGCTGTGGCATGTTGGTGCACTTCTAATAAATAGCATGTCTGTCAGAGAGCAACACCTTATGCTTGGTAACACATGGCAGCCTATCCTGTTCCCTTGCCTCTGTGGGGTAGCGGTCACTGTGGGCAGTACACTCATGCCCCAGTGGGTTCCCTCACTGCCCCCACCCCATCACATCTTCTCTTACCATTTACTCAAGCACATGTTGAGAAAAATTTGCATTTCCTAAAAACAAAAATCCTGCATTAGCATGCAAAGATGTTCCCTCATGCTAAAACCTCCATTTTGCTACTTGTTAGTGAGCATGCTTTGGGGCTTCAGCAGGGTCTTGTTTAGGTCAAGAACCCCTCTGAGCACCCAACACCCCGGCACTGAAGTGAACTGACCACAGATGCACCCTGCAAAGGCTGCAGAGGGAAGATGAGAAATGCACAGGCAGTCCACAGTCTGAAAGTCCCATACTAATGCCAGTCCCTTCATCCCTCTCCCCTGATAATCAGAGCACAGGAACCATAAGGAGAGAAGCTTACTTTCAAACAATTATGAATTGAAACTAAGTAAAAATATCAATGAACATGGTGTTCACAAATCGGCTGAACAAGCTTTAGTTATTAGGAAAAAATTGTTACTTGCCAGTGTGATCAAGGTTTGGAATGAAGCTATGATTAGTTTTCATTCCCAAAAGACTAATGAATCAGGACCTGACATTTAGCTTTATTAAGAAATACAAAAACAATAGTATACCAAATTTGCCTTTTTTCAAGTCACAGAAGTTTCACTGTCATCCAGGGTTTCTCTGGAAAATGAATAGGTTAATCTGGGTTTACTATAAGGAAAAGAATTCGTTATAATAAAAATAATGTTCTGAGAAATTACATGTAAATGATATTTTGCCAGGAAGCTAAAACTGACAATCAAATAAAAATACCCTGAATAGTCATTATGGTATCAGAGATGTTCTCCTGCCCACATTTCACTTCTACCATTTCTATTCAAGCTGTTGTAAAATATGAATTGCATAAGAGGCTCTAACAGAAGACTATAGACCTTTCTGTCCAACTCAGGCTCACAGATCTTTTTTTTCTAGTTTTATTCACAAACCTGTTGTTGCTGGACTATATTTCCTGGATATTGAACATGGTGAACTCTATTTTAATATAAATATGTTTTGCAGAAATACAAGCTCTGCAGCTGTTATGGTGCCTTTTTTTTTTTTTTAAGCCCTCTGCACTGCATACCATTAGCATTTCATGGAACTTGACTAAGGAGTTCAAAACGAGGGCAAATGTGAAGTTCTCACAAGATCAACTAATTCAACATCTTGGAGAGAGTAAGTGCTCTGAGAAATCACATTAAGAACTGTTAAAAGTGCTGAGTCAACAGCAAACTTTGCATACATAATCTGTTAACTGGTTTCATGGAAAATTTATGCTTGTCCCTACAAAACCTTGCTTTTTTTCTCCTGAAAGTTATTAAGGGGTTTTGTTTTAAACAAGTCTTCGCAGACCAGACCTCTGAAGCCCTTCCGAAAGCCCCTGAGAGGGGGCTTAGGAGTCATGTGATTATTAATTTTGTCAGTTTGCTGTTAAGCAAAAAGAAAAAGGAAAACAAAATCACAAAACATACAACCAGGCCCAAAAGCATCAGCTCCCTCAGCAAAGCAAGAATTGTTTCCAGTGATCCAGGCTGAAAGCTGTATTTTCAAAATTAAACACAAGGAAATATCACAGGCAAGGGTGACTTGCACTGCTACAATATCACCTCTTTTTCATGCCAACTTTTTCATTCAAGACTATTTAACAACTCTGCAATTACTTTCAAACTTGCATAAATTGACTCAAAATTATTTTGCCAGCAAACCATGCACCTAGCAAACTTCAACTCTCTTACTTTGGACCCTTTGGTCACACCAAGTTCTGCTTCTTTGTAAATATTGCCCTCAAATACTGCTTTCTTGGAAAAGCGCATTAATTTTACTTGCCTCTCAAAAACTTCTGTGACTGATAGAGCAAACCTTCACCCTTCCATGCTAGCAGAGGTTCAAGCATCTAAACTTCTTTGAGACATAATCCTCTGCCCTAAAAGCAACCCCTGACATTGCTCTCTGCCCTACCCAATTGCACACAAACCAAAAAGAGTGTGCAGCTCAACGTGGCCAGGTGCGGGGTGGCGAGGATATTCCCCCATGGCACTACCTACCCTGTTCTTTCTCTCCACATCCCAGTCAGATAAAACTTGCCCGTTTTTACCATAGACAAAAAAATTGATAGCAGTACCTTCATTCATGTGAGATGACACTGCTCCTTGACCCATGCTCAGTCAAGACCAACAAATGGAAAAGGAATTTTGCTCATGCTGAAGCCACACCACATGATCAGACCTCACAGCAGGAAGTCAATACATTTGTGAGCAAACCATCCTCAGATCAAGTCATAGTCCAGTGAAGTCACCTCTGTAGCCCCAGAATGTGTGCGCCATGTTTGGTCACATAATCACAGAATGGGTTGGAAAGGGACCAAAGTGGGTTATCTGGTCCAACCTCCCAGCTCAAGCAGGGTCATCCTAGAGCACACTGCACAGGATTACATCCAGACAGGTTTTGAATATTTCCAGTGAGATATTTACAGTCCTACAGGGAGCTTTGCACAGAAACCCATTTGCAGGGTACAGTCTGGGTCTGTATTTCTAAGAGCTATGTACTATGCAACTGCAACAGTTTTTCCATATCTGCCAGGCTGTTAAATGAGAAAAATCTCCTGTCCTTGCCTACGGCATTAGTAATTTTGTGCTTAGATGTAGTCCCATACAAAATTCCTTTTAGATTCATTATTTCAGCTCTTTCTTCTTTTAATTGGAGTAGCTCACTGTGGCTACAAGAAAGCATTTGAGGTCAGCTGACTAAATGGGGTAGCATTTTAGTTGTCAGCACTTCAGTTAGGAAAAAAGAAAGCTATGCCAATAAATGTTTGAAAGGCTGAAATGTGCCATGCGTTGTTACCTAGGACAGAGGTTCACTTTGAGCAGTTCTAGGTACTATACTTTTCAAAATCTCACTCACAGCTATTTAACAGCTTTTTACTTTCCTTCCAAGACATCAGAGTTCCAACATCTGCCCTTGAGCAAGAAGTCTTGAAACACCAGCAGGTAACTTAACTGAGAAAAACTCAGGTTAGTCCTAAAAAGCTCATTTGGACCCTCCTTGCCTGAAAAGGAGAGCAACTGAGGAATCTGCCAGAAAAGAAAGAATGAGTTTGGGCCAAGAGACACAACTTTTTTTGAATTTTCCACAAATAGTTGAGCAACATGTCATACCAGAGCATAATCATACAGCCCAAGCCTGCTTATCCTATGGATCAAAAATATAATTTCCCCCAACCGTGTCATTTGTAGTTTTCTGCTTTTAATAAAAGGATTTTAAAAGAGCTTCCAAAACTCTGAGGTTGTGCTAGATTTCTAATCTGAAGGACTTCTTAGGGATAGTTGGAGAATATTTTCCTACTGTGTCTGAGAAATGTGTGTGACACAAATTGCTAATGTAAGGAGAGCAGTTTTTACACTTCCTCCTGTGACTGATGTCTTGAGATTTGCAATGCATGGCCAAGGAGCTCATTGCTAGAAGCTACTTGTGAGTGCAGAGGGCTTTGCATACAGTTCTTCCTCACTGCTTCTTGCCTGTGAACTGCTGTGCTTTTTTTAGTAATTGGTTAAATGAGCCTGATTTTAGGAGTTCTCCACAGCAGTGAGGCTGTCACATGATGGCCCAAAGGTCTCCAATCCCCGAGGCAGATAAGTGACCACTGTGCTATTTTTCCTCTTAGGTTTCATTACCAAACTACCTCCGGATACAACAACTCTCAGAACATTTCCTGCCAAAAATAACTGCAGCCCAGGTTTTCTGAAGTACGTATGCACGTGCTTTTCTACCACACACTTCAGCCTGTGCACCACTCAGGAGAATTACCAGGCAAGAACATGTCTGACAGCTACCTCAATCTCTCTTTCCTCCTTGTTTTACAACCTGGAGCTGATGTGAGAAGATGTCCCAAAGAGCCCCGAGGAAGGGAAAGTGGAGAGCAGCATGTCTCCACTGCACACCGTGGCTGCCAGCAGTCGCTGGCATAGACACTTTCTGAGCCAGAGCTCACACTCAGGCTCTCGTATGTGCCTATTTGCCATGGGCTTGACTAACCCTTTTTGTGACCCCATTTATACCTTTGGCCTCCGAAACATTTTGTGATGACTAGTTCCCCAATTTTAAGCGTGAATTTTGCAGAGAAGGACTTCCCCCTCTTTGTTTTAAACCCACTGACTGGTATTTCCACTGGGTGTCTCAGACTGTGAGATCCCTGTAAATAGTCATTCCCTGGTTATCTTCTCTGTACCATTCATACTTTTTTATAAACTTTCTCCATCTTCCTCAGGCCTCAGAGCTTCCTCCCATACTGAACACAATTTACCTGGACCAGAGAGAAGCACTCAAAAGGTTCAGTTCAATTAAACAAAAGCTCTCACATTCCTTTATTTCCGCTTTGTTTACACAAATTTCCAAGTTATTCATTAACCTCAACTAAACACAAGAATGTTGAAAAATACAAGGCCAGAAGTGGTATGCTTATATCTTCAATGGAATTAGCGGGATTTCCAAACCAAAGCCTGCTGAATCCCTATACACACACACAGAGGGACCATATTGGTCCCCTTTGGGACCAGATGTCCAAAAGGCCTGCTGCAGCTAAGACACGAGGAACCAGCAGCCATGTTCTCTTCCCCATGGCAAAGATCTACTCTGCAAAACTGCACGTGGACTATTGCAACCAGAGTTCCTATACCCAACCACTTTGTCATCCAGACCTTATTTTAGTGCCCACCAACTTGCCAGCACCCTGAAATGCTTGGTCCCAGCTATGCCTGTGTGAAAGAAACCCCTGGGACATTAAAAAATCTGTCTAAAGAAATTGTCCATCGAGGGTGAATTAGAGTGGTATCACCATGGTGGTAAACAGTAACTGAACAGTGATAAAAGAAACATCTCACTGCAACAACAGGGGAGAAAGAAAGAAGCATTTCATTAGACAGAAGCAACAGGAGAATTCACACAGTTGTAGCATAGTTAGGAGAAATTCCTGTTTTTATGAGAACTACCATAGGCTTTTTAATGCTAGATGTGTATCTGAAAGTGAAACTTGAATCTAGCTTCTTAGTTTCCTTTCTTCTGTTTGAAAGTAGAAAAGTTTTGAATATTATGACCTCAATCTCATTTTACGGAAATAAATGCCATCAGAAACTCAGGATAGCTTTATCACAAGAGCAATACCATGTGTATAGTGTGTGTTTGCATGTATATATTAAGGTTAAGGAAGAAAAACCTGCTAAAAAAAATTAAGATGCTTACAAATATCAAATAGAAGGGGAAAATACTGTGTTTACTGAACAGGAATTAAGCTCTAAGCAAAAAGTAACAGACTATTTTAAAACTATAATTGTGCCATTTTGAACTGAACAAATCAAGGTGATAAAGTGCAGTGAAGCTAGACTGACTGTTCAAACGCAGATGAGAGTACGTCTTGCGTTAATTGTTGAAGCTGCTGAAGCTCCTTCAGGCATCATAAGATTTCTAGTTAGGAATCCCCAGCTGGTTTATTTCTCCTTTTTTGTATGTTTGCCAGATCATTGCTGTACTCAGCACCACCCTTCCTCCTCTCAAGGGCAAATCCTCCCTGAAAATAAGCAGCAGAAATCCCCGGAACTCACAAGGCTGCTGGCAATGCCATGGGGAGAAGCCCCTCGTTCTGCTCCTCTCTGCAGTGCTGGAAGTGCTGCAGGTATTTCCAGAGGCTAGGACTGGAGGTGGTGGTGCTCGTAGGCGACAGCACTGCTGGGAGCACCTCCAGCAAACGTGCCTCTTGCTAGGCAGATCTCGCCAGTTTGCAGAGCAGCCTCTCCAACACCAAGTCAGAAGGAGCTGCCATGCAGAGGAGGAAAGGGCACTTTTGTTAAATCAGTTTCCAGGAGAAAGCAAGCCTCAGTTTCTGTATTCCAGCAGACCCTAGATTATATTGAAATTGTATGTTGATACCAGGACTGGCAGAAAAGAGGAGAAGTATTTGGAACAGCCCAGGTGGAGCCCCACTATGTCCACAGCTGGGTGGGAGGCCCTTGCTGATACATCTGAAGCAGAGTCTTGCTGTGGACCCTTACTTACCCCCTCTGCTCAGCCAAGCAGGGTCCCCTGGGCAGGTCAGAGAGGTGACAAAGCTCTCAAGGAAGCATCAGGTTCCAGTGGATCAGACTCATTGCAACTACCTTAGGACAGTATTTTGACACAGTTACATGGAATTTATTTTGAAAGGGATTATCCTATGTTTCACCTCTGTTACTTAATAACAATCCAGCTGAGGCTATGATGAATATGACAAAGGAAAGAGAATTGCTATGCAGATCAGATACCCATCATTAACTTAGGGAGCGATAATTAATAAGGTTAATAGTGCTGGTGAGAGAGTTCAGTGTGCTGAATGTAGATGAGATCTGCAAGCAAACTTCCTGAAGATTTCACAGAGGGATGCATCTTTCCTGCACACACAGGGGATGAGAACCCACGCCACAGTTTCAGACTGGATCCAGTTCAGCACATCACTAGGACTAAAATTCTTCAGTTTAAACCCTAGTCTCCTTCTGCCCTGAAGACTCTTACTGTGCAATCTCCAGGCACTCTCCTCTCCATGACAGTTCTATAACACAGTCACACACATAGACCCACTGTGGAAGCTCTTTAAACATTTCCCATTTCTTTCATGCATAGCAGGGCAGATTGGTCCCACAGAGACAGTATTGTAATGAAGCTAGCAGACCAAGGTAATGTAAATGCCAGAGCAATCAGGAGTAAGGGAAGGTGAATATCACAGTCTACTGATTTATGATTACATTGGTTGACCTTGATAAATTTTTCTAGAAATATATGTTAGTTTAGGCAAATCTCAACCTGTCTTTAGGTTAAAATGCTCCTCACATGACAGCAGGCTTAAACAAGCATTATTTGCTACTGTTTGGTACCCAGTGTATCACTCAATGTCATTTTCAAAAACTCACTAATAATGTGTTGGACCAAAGTAATAACTCCCTGAAAATACCAAGAAAATAAAGTGTTTTACAGTTCTATCCCATGGATAGAAATGCACTTTATGCACTCACGAATTTACCCACAGTGCCTGTGAGGCCTGGGGAGAAAAAAAAATGTTGGAAAGATTCACCTCACACAGAACTGCAACTCTACTTGTGAAAATATAATGTAAACATATTTTAAGCCAGATTTTTTTTCCCACAGGTATTTTCCATTACTATTTCTCTCATCACTGATTTTATTTGCAAAATATGCTCCAGGTTGATAAGTTTTAGTAGTGAAGAGCCTTAATAAAGCTGATGCTAGCAGAACCTTGAGTCACCTTGATCCTTCTGCAAAGACAGGACATACTATATCTAGAGGAATATTCCTACTGCCACAATATGTTTTTAGTTATTCACTGTAAAGCCATTAAAATAGTCTATAAGATAACATGTATGTATAACGCAACATGAAACAGTAATTCCTTATCAGTTTAAATTTAAGTAGCCTCTCTTTCCAAGGAGAGAATAGTTCGGATGCCTTTGGGTCTGTGAACATCACAGATATTCAAATGATAAGCACTAGGTTTCAACCATCTACTGCCTTCCAGTAGATGCCTGAGGGAGACTTAAATCATTCATACCAAAGTGATCAATATTCCACATAGCACTTCACAAAGGAATTCAAGAAAATCAATTTCCTATTTCTGACCTTCCTATTTCTGAGCTTTTTTATGAGTCAATGACAGGTGAAGTGTTTGCGTCATCACTGAAGTCTTTCAGCACATAATACCTCAAACACTGCACAATGTCTCTTTTGGGATGGATGAAACAAACTCACTAGTTCTAATGTTCAGACTTCAGAGCAAGAATCAGAAAATGTGGCTGCATTACACCTCTCATACATGTATATCCTTTTTTTAAACTATCTTGTATTATGCAGGGTAACATATTTTGCTAGCTCTCTGAGCTCAGCTGCATTGATATGGAATACCCCAGACTCCATAGGAATCAAGAAAAGCAAAGGCACACAACTGCATGCTAGACTTTTTAAATCTTGGAGGTAGAGCCTGAAGAAATAAAGGAACACTGTATGAAATGCAAAGTATATTATGGCTGTTCTTTTCCCCTGTAGTAGCTACATCTACCCCAAAATCAGAAGGTTTGGCTTGTGAGGACTCTAGTCCAGAAGTGTAATTTAACACAGTAATTAGAGAATTTCACAGATGAGATGTGCAGAAAAAAAATATTTATGGAGAGAACATTACTCGTGCTTGCTGTTTCTAAGAATAATTAATCAATAACCCTGCTAAGAGGTTTCCCTTCCTGTGGTACCCCACCCCTCAGAAAACAATGCCTGATTGGACCACTGCCTGTGGGGCAGCCCTGCCTGCTTAGCAGGCTGCAGGAGAATCCTGCTGACTGACAGCACAAGAGTCGCAGAGATCTTTAAATGCCCTATTTTTTACTGGGAGGAAACTACAGTTCCAGCAGCCTCCAGCTCTCCACAGGTTGGAGTCCAAGATCCTCCTCCTGCTTCTGGCATTCTGCACATGCTCCTCTCCTGTGATCTGCTTTTTACCCCCGTGTTTGAAGACAACTTGCTGTGTTCTGTATTAGTTTGCCAATCAAAAGTTCACTGTCACAATCTTACAAAACATACTTTTTCAGGTTTCCCTCCTATCAAGCATGTTAGTCTTTTGGAAGCCCTGTGTCAACTCATGTGCCTTTTGCAATACCCAGGAAATTTCTAATATTTAAGCCTTAAGGGTGTGACAAAAATTCCTCTGGTGACTTCACCTGTACTGCAGCTAGGCTACAGCCCTGCAACAGCTGCATGGTTTGCTCTGTGGTTTTCATCCCACTTGCCAGGTGACTCAATGGTGTCATAGCTCTCATGGGGAACAGGGTGTGCACTGTACAAGCAGAGTCAGCAGGGCAGAAAGCACTTCAACTTGCAAAAAGTTCAAACAGCGCTCATCCCATGTATCCGAAATGTTGTCCAGCACAGGGAGCCACCCCAGAGAGCACAGCCCTGTTTTGGCCCACAGCAGTTCACTGAGTCAAGTGCAACCCAGGCCAGGTACCCAGGAGGGCAAGCACCTGCAGGGTGGCATCAGTGATTCCCTTTGCAGGCATCAGGCAGATCCTACTCTCACGTTATTCAGTTCCATTGAGTGAAGGTTTCAGCTGAGTTTATCTTGTCACAGCAGAACTCACCTTCTGTGCTTGATTTACTACATTTTTCTACCCAGATTATGGCATAAAAATATCACACAGAAAAGTAAAATTGGGAAAGTAAAAAGCCCCCCAGACCCAACAGTAATCTAATCAGAGTATGTGGGTATCATCTCTACCTAATTGTTTGGTGTTTACACTGCTGTTTATGCAAACTGTGGGGTTTGGGTATTTTTTTAAAGAAACATACAACAAAAGACTATTTGTAAAAATATCATTTTACAAAAGGAAAGGCTGACACCAGTGATTGCAGCAACAACTGGCACCCAACCACTCAACATGAACTTTACAAAAAAAATACTTTTTAGATAAAGACTCATATTTGCGGAAAAGTTTTCCGATGCTTGAGCTGTTGCCCTTCATTACAACAGCCTGACTATCCCATTAACTGTCCAGATGATGCAGTCATTAAAATAAATTAACCAAACTTTTGCAGGGCTAGCAATTCAGGAATCCATACTATCCTATTATCTTACAGTGAACAGCAGTCTGTAAATAATGCAGACATGTAATTATAAACCAATTAAAAGAAAAAAAAAAGACCAAAAAAAAGACAAATTCTAAGGATTCTCTTGTTTTTTCCCTTCTGCCAAAAGTCACAGATCCCAAAGGTCTGTGACAAGCCCTCAACAAGCCCTCCAAAATTACTTGCATGAGAGGAGTCTCTTGAACATCATAAACAGTTAAGATTTTAATGCTTTTTCTCCATGGAGTTAATTAAAAGCATATCTAAAGGCACAGAGATATTCCTGCACAAGAACATCCTGCCATCCTTACAGTTGGACTGTCGTAAAGAGGAGGTGAGGCAGGCTGGATGCTTACAAGGCAGTCTACCTAATTTAAGCCATGCCAGACACATGTAACATGTAGTGGAAAATGCAAACCTAGACAGAGCACGTACTAAAAACTAAGCATAACATGTAGTCTGTGGAGAGAGCTTCTTCAGGCTGGTCCGGTTGGAGGCATGCAGCTTCCCCTCTTCTCTGCCCCACGAAAAAGGACATCTGGGTCTTTCTCTGCAGATCTGATATCTTGACTGCGGTAGAGAAAAGATCAAGGGTAAGGAAGCACTCTGTTCTTCCAGAGAAGAATGCCTACCCATTACATACTGCTGGTATCATCTAGGACCAAGCTTGGCTCAAATCAACAATGTCAGCCCCAAAGCCCCCAGTACCTAAGCCAAAGGACTAAAGTGATTATTATCAGTTAGGATTGTCCAGACTGCCCACTGAAGAGATATGTATTTGGAGTAGAGCTGGTTTGGAAGAATTCTATTGTGAAAATTTCACAGTGAAGGAAACAAGACTGCAGCCTAGTATGAACAACTCAATTCAGGGAATCTGACTCTATGGAGAATACTGTCCAAGCCCAAGATTATCTGGTGAAGGTAAGAAGCATTCTAGAGTTATTACCTGTGACTTCAAAGTATATTTCTACTGCTGTTTCTTAGTTGGATTTACTACTAGTACTTTAGGTTCTCCCTTTTTTGTTTTGTTTTTGTCAATCAGGCTCATCAGTTGCAATTCACAGTGTGATTAAGGAGAAGGAAGTTTGGGCCTCCTGTACAAAAGAGGATTTAAATTCTTTTTTACTACCTCTTCAGAATTTGACTCTGACCTTCTGATCCTGAAAAAGTCTTTTCATTCTTTTTAACCAGACAAAGCGCAGATCCAGGAGAAGTATGCTATTTGGCTAGATCTGAGATATGTGTGCTCTTTGGCTAATCAAAAATTCTTTGGGTGAAGTACTTGAGGCAACATCTGCATGACTAGGAAATGATAGACAGGCATATAAATATGCATAAGTGTATATTCAGACTTAATTTCTCATATCCTGTGGCCAAGCATTACCAGCCATGGGGTGAGTGGGAGGAGGAGGGGGAGGAGAAGGAAGAAAAAAAAAGAACCATGGGTCTTTTTGCTGCCCTGCCATTCAGTATCTCTTCTGCCCTGAAGGGTAGACATCCTGTTTGCATTCTAGGAAACACACGACCCAAAGCAAAGAATAATGTATATGTTTGAGAGCAATAACCCACACTGAACTAGACTTGCATCTCTCAATAAATGGCAATTATCTCTACACTATCTCTTATAAATGAAAAAAAAGCCTTCAGAATGAGGCATATAATATTATCAAAGGTTTGATGAAAAAAAGTCTTCTGGGAAGTATCAGGAATGCACGTCATATCCCTGAATTCTGGGAAAATACTTAAGTCTGATTTAGCTGAAATTTGTCTAACAATATATGGAGGCAAATACCTTACAGTTGAAAGCATATTGGAAAGATTACGAGGACTTATTTATTCCTGCAGTGGCCAGAAACAATTATATTCCAAAACATGTGTTCCTTACCTGCTTGTTTCATAGCTTATGGCTATCTGACAGCAAACCCCTCACTTCCAGTTAAAAGGAACCTCATTTACAGAGCAAAGCTCATTTTTTTTGTCTTTAAGCACAAGCAAGTTGGACAAGTATGTCTCTGCCAATTTTCTGAAAGGCAATGATGTCCTGGAGGATATACAAGATTTTGTGCACCAATTGCTGATCAAGCCCTTACATGTGTAGAGCATACCATTTTGTGAGTGTTTGCTAAAAGATCCTAGCGGCTGCCAGGAGGTGAATTCCAGAACCAAAGACAATAACATTCCTCATTAAAACTCTGGATTTGTCACGCTCACTTTAGATTCAGCTGAAGGAGCAATGAAATCACTTTCTATATAATAAAAGACATTTTTGAGCTGCCTCACAAGGCATTAAATTGCAAAAGAGGTCAAGGCTAAGCCATTTTGCCTGAGAGTTTCCACTCATTACAAAAGAAGAAGCTGGAATATTAGTTTTGCAAGAATTGGACTTTGGAGACACAAAGTCAGGTGAAAGGGTTTGGTGAGGAAATAGGAGAGAGATGGGGCTTTCTGAATGCCTAACTCCTTGGAGTTACAGTCTTCAGATACACTAAGAGCTGTACGCAGTGTGTACTTCTTCTATTTTGTTACAGAAAAAGTACAGTTTTCATTAACGGAGAGGGTAATATCAACAACCCCAATTCATAATCTCAGTCTGCATGTGCATGAGAGATAACCTTGTAAATTCTCTCCTTTACAGGTTGTAATTACTCAGTGTTTCAAAAATTTCTGAAGAAGCTGACTAGATTTACCAACTCTGCACAAAAGAAAAGCTCAGTACCTATAGAAATTTATAGAAAAACATGACAATTACATGACAAAGAAAGACCAGCAACAAGCTTACAGGACTCCAGAGGCTGTTGTTTCTGACTTTGTCCTGATTCTAAAAATGGGCACTGGGCAGTATAAAGACTGGAAGAGAAAATGAGAAAGAGTCTACCAGTAACTGATAACTTAAAACTCCTTGAGGATGAGAAGGCACCATAAAGCTTCAGTGAGGTGAACGAAATGTCTAATTAAACATAAAATATACATAGATAAATACATTCCTGTTCTGGTAGGGCATGCACATAATACTAAGGAAATGTAAACCTATCTTTGAAATCAGTTCTCTGCTGATTTAGCAAAGTATCACACTCCTCTTGTGTGACACTTCTCCTCTCCTCAAGGCTCAGAAGACTCATCATGGCCCATCCATTCTCTTCTTTCTCTGAATTGTTTTGGATTTTTTTTCAAGGAATAATGTAGGACATTTATGAAGTGAGGTCTCAGTGTTGATTTTCAATTGCACTTTCATGTTCCTCTCTGAAATCCCTGACAATTCATTTTCTCTCTGCTTTTCTATTTATAAAATAATGTGCTGAATTTCTAGAAATTTCATTTGCATTTTCCATTTCAGGGCTTGGAGAATGAAGTGGGGATTATTTTGAAGTGTTTCTTTCCTGTTCATTTTCAAGACCACAGAACACCTTGCACCTGGATTATTTGTTGTTTTTCCAGTAAATCCATCCATGCTTTTCAGCTGAATATTATTTTATCTATCTGGATAGATTGATATCTATTGGACTCCTCTATTCTTGAACTGCAACATACTATCATATTCCTTTCGAGAGTTTCTATGAACATCTCAGGCTTAAATTAGATGCTAGTTCAGGCAAGGGTACTGTTCCTTTGCTGTGGTTACAGCTGGTAAGTAGTTATACAGGATCCTTTCTTCTTTCTGTATCAGGAAATAGGTATTTCTGTTTTCAATATCTCCTAATTATGTAAACTGCAACTTCAACAGATCTGCCCTGGGCATCTGCCCATTGTACTTTTGAATACCACCAAATAGTAGTTTGTGCACTTACTTGTAAAATCCTGGATTCCACATCCATTCCATATGTACAACAATAATAATCATGAAGTGGACAGTATTTTATATCAGACTAAATATATTTATGGAGCTATTCATAGAGGTCATCACATTAAATGGCATGTGTTCCCCAAATAAACCAAATCAGCAGTTCAAGGCATAAACCATAAACCTCCGATGCATTTTAGCTGACTGCTTCTTACATTCAGGAGTTTCACTCCATCTCGATTTTATATATGCTAGCTATTCAATTACCCAAAACTTAAACTGGTAACATCCATAAGTCCTGATATACAAATGCAGTAATATTCAGATCAATGTGGTGTCAGTAATCAGTCTGTCATAATTCCACCTGCTGTGCAAGAACAACATCTTCCCAAGAGGAATCACCCACTACCTCAGGGAAAACATAACACCAACTACATACAAATTAAAAAGCTTTGAGTCAACTCTGCTGCATGCAGTGGCCATGCTTGTTCTTGTTCTGAAACTTTCCCCTTGCCATGAAATAGCCAAGGTTAAATGAAAAGCCTCCATATGGCTATGATACAGATTTTTGATCATTAATAATATTTGGTTAAGTATTGAAGTGCCTTGTGTTTCACTGATAGTTAAATTGTGCTGCAGACATTCAGTCTGACTTGAATGGACTGAAAAAGAGGTATCTCTACTCCTGAGTGCCTCAGCCACCACAGCTAAAGCACAAAATCCTGCACTGATCATGAAAATAACATGGATTATAATGTAAAGTGTTATTCAAAATAATAACACTTGGTAACAGTATAATAATATGAAGAATATGGATTCATTATCATAGGTTTGCATTAAAAGCCTCTGAATGGCAATACTTGCTCCATTTTACGTTGTCCCTACTATTCATTAAGGAAACAGGCATTACACCACAGACCCCAGCTCACCATGATGCCAATGACCCAGGAATATTATGCAGACAGTCCACCCTCTGAAAAAGTAGTTAACCACTCTACTCACTGAGTCGTGAGAGAGGAAGTCTAGTCAGTCCCTCCATGAAACAGTCAGTGTCTGATAAAGGCAAAAAGCACAAAGGAGGTTAGAGCAGGTTTTGCTTTCCACTAATGATAATGTCTTTTCACTTCCTGCCAGTCCAAAACCTTCTACTAGAAGACAGACTCAAGGGTCCCAGACCTGCCGTCCTGCATCATTACCCTTACCAACTCCTGCACCTCCAAAGACACCTGGGAAATCAGTCCTGTGAGACTGGGGAGCAGCATGAAGTTTGCTGTAGGGTTCATTCAACATCATACACAATACAAGAAAGCTCTGCATTTGCAAAGAGTCATCACTTCAGATATAAACAAGCTATAATCTCCCATTTTTATGCTATCTCCATGTTCAGTCTCAGCACACACACAAAGCTGTGGGTATGGAAATCTCCAGAGAAGTCAGCTGGCAGACTAACAAAGAGATCAAATTTACACCTAAGAATGATTGAAGAGAGAGGATTGTTGTAGTTTCACTGGGAATATCAGAAAGGTCTGGAACAGCTGAAAATATGAGATCAGGGTCATCAGGGAGCAATAATATAAGCCTCAGAAACTGAAGAAAGAAGACAGAAGTGGCTTAGGGCGTACTCGAGGCAGTAGATCAAAGAGATGACTTGCAAATAAGTCTGATCCAAAACTAATTGAGTAAAGGGAAAAGCAGACAGATACAAAGACTGAAGCAAGTCTGGCTTCCTTTGCTATCTTCTGTTTGATCTGGGCTGTGCTTACAGTAGTTACCTTGATTATCATGGGGATATTGTGAGCAGGGCACTGGCAGAGATGGTGATATTAACCTACAGAATGATTATATCAGAGGTAGTCTTTATTAAACTAAGTTGTATCCTCTGAAATTGACAAGGCATTGCTGTTACTTGCCTGTTCCCTTTCCCTGTTCAAATTATACTTAGGTAGGAATTGCAAGAGGAATGGCCCAGGAGCTTTGAACCTGAGATGCTTTGCTTCGTCCTGCAGGCACAAAGTCAGAGGTCACTCACTGGGGGCACTCAGAGAAAGATGTTCCACAAAACACTGAGTTGGAAAGGGGCCAAGGAGACTTCCAGATGCTTCACAACATAAAATTTTCCGTAAGATTTAAACTGCTGAGGAGCAAGTCTCTCTAAAAGCAAAGTTGTTTCATTCAGATCTTTTCAGTTTTGACACACAGTTAGATAAATCATGTCAAGAGATGAAGCAGCAGCCAGTATCAGGGCCTCTTTTTTACTCTGTAGCATCCAAGGAAGAAGAGGGAAGGGATGAACTGAACCACTCTTCTAGTTCCTAAAACCTTTTTTCTTCAGTATTCTGTTAATACCTTTCCCTAATCCTCTTTGATTGTTGTACAGAAGTCATTTGTCTCAACTGTCGAAAGAAAACCAACTTCAGAAGCAAACCACTTAAAAATATAGCAGTAAAGCAATTTTCATAGAATCGTAGAATAATTTAGGTGGGGAAAGACCTTTCATCAAGTCCAACTGCCTTAGGCTAGACTAAATGAGGTTTACAACCAAATCTGATCATTCACAGATCTATACATTCACAATAGCGAAAGGTGGGGTTTTCACTGCAGAAAATGCTCTAAGAAATGAACCCTACAGACATCAAAAGCCCATGAGAGAGAGACCACCCCAGCAGGTTAGCTGCCAGACCAGAACAGACTGGGTCTTGTAGGTTCCTCCACATGTTCATCGCAAAGTATGCTAGTGAGACTCCTTATGTGCCCAAAGCCAGGAACATGCTTGCACACCTGGCTAAACAGAGCTGCTGGTGAGAACTGCAGCTCTCAGGGGTGTTGCCCCAACAAAATTATAAGTTACTTCAGGGTCAAGTGTCACCCAGGCAGATTCATTGCAAACGCTGTAGAAAGAGGTGAACGTTACTGCACTGACTGCTCTAAACTGAGGAAGACAAAAGAAGGCAGTTTATACCATAGGCACACTAGATTAGGAAACACTGTTTTCCCATCTCACCATGTCTGCCTGTCTTCCTCTCCCAGCTCTGCGATACACACAATCACACAGATGTCCTCTGTTTGACATTTTAATCCGTACAAGTCCAATGAGTTGACTGATAGGCTTCTCATATACCAGTTCATCACAGCAGGAGACAGAAATAGGTATGTGAGTATGGCTGCATCTCAGCCCCACCAGACAACTCAGCAGTGATGATGAGACCAAATGAAATCTTTCTACTCATTAGATTCCTGTCTAATGTGCCAAGATGTTCTACAATGCGCCAAGAGCTTGACTACAACTCCCTGGTATATGTAGATGGCTTCTGTGATTCCCAGGTGATCTCTCATCAAAATATATCTCAGGCCTGGGTCTGGTTAGCTTTTGAGAACAAATGACACCAACAGAGTCATGGGTTCCAAAGATAATAATTTCTTAAAGAATACACAGTCTGTGGGGTAGAAACAAAGGTCAGCAAACAACTACCACTGCAGAGTCAGAGATAAGAAGTCAGAGCAAACTGAAAGAGATAGGGTTATCTACCCTGTTTTTTGGGGGGAACAGCAGAAACAGAAGGCTTCTATTGCCTTTTTTTCTTAACCAAAAGAGTACTTTGTAAGTAAAGTATGTCTGTAAGACCTTAAAAAGCAATAATTTTCTTTATTTGCAAATAAGAGGTACTATCACATTCTCCTTTAACCTAATTCTTAGGCACTGATCTCTCTCTTCTCTGTTCTGGCCAGCTCTGCTCTGACACCCATCAGGCCCATGAGACTGTAGAATTAAGGCAGTAATTGTTACTGTGACAGCAAGATAATTCTCCGTTTTTATTAAAGGTCTTTTTCAATGAAATTTGATACTATTTTATTATTTGCTTCTGCAAGAAGAGGACCCTGAATCAATACAGAATTAACTAAAGGACCTGGGCACTGAGGGGTGTCACTGGTTGGCGCTGGTTTGATCTAGAGGCAGAAGGACAAAGTCTCTCTTCCCCTCCCTTTTTACCACACTGCTGGCACTAAAAGGTATGAAACGTGCAAAGAGGATTCAATAAATCAGTAGAAGGACTTGTAGCTCTTTAATTTTTTTTAATTGAAGGATGAAATATAGGAAAAAGACTGCAAGAAGCAGGGAGGGAGAACTAGGGAAAGGCAGCAGATGTTGTAAAAGATCTTCTTGCATGTTCCCTGTGCACCAGAAATGTGCAGATATATGTTGGCAGAGCTACAGTCAGAGTCCATAGCAAGGCTACATCTCACACATCTGGAAGCTATTTGGCAGGGTGTAGAGTTCAAATGTTTCCTGCTTCAGCTGATTTCAGACGTGCTTCTCAGTGATGGGCGGAGCTGGGGACAGCTCAACCAACAGACTCATTGAAGAAGTCGTTCACTGCAGCTCTTGCTTGCTTGCTCTGATTGCTGTCAGGAGCAGGCATGGGGCTGGGCTTTCTCTCTCCCCTTTGGCTAAGGGGTGCCAGTAACAGCAGTGAGAACGATAATAGAGGAACAGAGAGGAGAGCAGCGGAAAGAAAATGGCACCACAACTAAGCAAAGCCTGGCCTCGTATCAAGGAACAGAATGTACCTGGACAAAATCCAGGGTGTGAGTTAGCTGGAGTGCAGAGCAAGCTATTCAGCAAGTAAGAAGAACTGTGCAGAAACACAGAAGGGTCACATTAGAGCCCATGTGCCTTTTTTTAAGAAATCCCTCTGTTTTAAAAAAAATAAATAAATACAAACAGAAAGAAAGGTTCAGTTTCTCTACCCTAAAAGAAAGGCCATCTTAAGCCAGCAGGGAAGGGGAGGCACATTGCTGGGTCAGAGCTGCTGACATTGCACTGGCCCAGCATGGGAGTTCACAGCAGTCAATAGAGGTTAATTCTGCTTTGGTAAGAAATGTTTCAGTAGAGATGCACTTCTAGGACCACTTCATATTCCAGCTGGCACAATCGAGTGCCTGTGAGCTACCTGACAAGCCTAGTGAGGAGAGAGCAGTGTGGTGCATGATTTACCTCGTCATGATGAGCTCTCCAAGTGCAGTACACCTTGCAGTGACAAGCCTGCCTGACAGCTTGCTGGGACCAGCTAATCACCATGCTAACCAAAGCCCTGCTGATTGTGCAGACCCCTCAGATATAGAAGAGGTCACAGCAGAGGGAGGTTTTCCCCACGGCACTGCATAGGTTCCAGCTGTGCCACACTGGGAACCAAGCCAGAGACTTCCCTGGTGAGGAAAGATGCCTTGTGTGACCAGGAGTCAGGGGCCAAGCTTCACCTCTGTGAACTGACCTTGGACCACCCAGACAGTGTTTACCTCATTTTCTCCCAAGTCTCAACCATGTACAGGAATTTAAAGGAATACACTGATCCTTTCAGTTCTTGACACATTTCAGGCTTGCATATGAAAGATGTAGAGTATGTTACACACCTCCAGTTTTGCTTTCTTTTTTTCTGTCCAGAGGCATCCTGGAACTATAACAGAGAAAGAAAGGAGGAATGGGATGAAGCAGCATCTAAATGTAGTGTGCAAGACATTATCACTGAATAACACTGTTAATGGCAGCAACATTCTGCAACACAGCACAGGTCTTATAACACCTCCACTGCTAGCTCACATACCCTCACTGTATTTGTTTGCACTTTGTGCTCTCTGACGTGTGTACCCAGTTGCAAGTGATGTTGCACTTTTACTTTCTTCATTCTCCTTCAAAAGTTGAAAAGCAGCAATATTTATCCACTCGTTTTGTTGCTAAGGGCACAACATAGAGCATGCAGCAGAGAGATGAGAAGGCAGAAAGCCCCCCTGCAGTGACATCTCTCCATGGCCACTGCAGTCATCTCTACCCCTATCCAGGTGTCTAGCTATGTAATCTCACTTTGGAAACATCTAGTGGCAGGGTCTGTTAGGTGGGCTTGTCCTCAGAGGGTGCTGCTCATCAACCTGTCGGTCCAGCCATCGAGTCCTGCACTGACATTTTCCTGGGTCAGTGTTTCCAAATGTTTTCTTAGCCTGACACTACTGCCTCTCTCCCCTAGCCTCCTCCTTCCCAGCCTCCCCCGTGCCATTCCACCACACACCCTGACAGCCTCTCCAAAACAAGCATCCACTCACTCCCTATCCCTCAACTACCCATGCCATGACCCCACTCACCCACAGCCCTCCCATGCTGGCTCTGACACAGAGGACCCACACTGTTTCTTTAGCTAGAAGTTCAGTCAGGGATGAAAAAAGCCCAAGAGAAATACTAAGATGTTTTATATCAAGTTGAAATGACCAGCAAGTCAGGACTTTTAAATTGCTAGTTCTATACATCAAAAATACATCCAAGGCAGAAGACCACATTCATGGCAAAAAAACCCCAAAACCTGAACCCTGGAACAAAGTTAAAATACATCTGATTACGGGGCTGAGACAGTTAGGGTTGTTCAGTGTGGAGAAGAGAGGGCTTAGGGGAGACCTTATAGCACCTTGTAGTGCCTGAATGGAGCCCACAAGAAAACTAGAGAGGGACTTTTTACAAGGACATGTAGTCATAGGACAACGGGGATTGTCTTCAAATTGAAAGAGGGCAGGTTTAGATTAGATATTAGGAAGAAAATCTTTACCATGAGGGTGGTGAGGCACTGGAATAGATTGCCCAGAGAAATTGTGGAAGTGTTATGGCCAGGTTGGATGTGGCCCTGAGCAACCTGGTCTAGTTGCAGATGTCCCTGTCTATGGCAGGGGGTTTGGAATTAGATGATTTTCAAGGTTCCTTCCAACCCACTCCATTCTGTAAATCTATGATTATGGTGACTGGAAAATTCCAGCAGACTGTGATTGAGGTAGTTAGTCTTTTCCCTACAAATAGCTTTACTAGAAAATACATGTGAAGTATAAATACCAAATTCACTTCCTTTTTTTAACCTGCTCTGCCTAGCACCATCACAACGTGGTGCTGTGAAGCTGGACAGTCTCCAGAGGAGGAGGAATTCAAGCACAATGTGCAAATTCTCTGCCTCTGCACGATAGCTTACCTTCGCTATCCCAGCCTAAAGGAATAAATGAAAATGGTTTTGAAATAGGAGAGCACCCACTGGAACCACCTTCAATACCTGTGCTTGGCTTGTATGTAAATACTCTGAAATACAAAACAAGCTGTAAAAGCAGCTGCAAACTAGGGAACAAGCAGCAGTCCTCCAGCCTTGCGGGTGTGGAGACCCGCTGGAAAACCATAACCACACCAGATTGATGTGCCCAAGCTCTCAGTCACAACACAGACAAGAGTTATCCCATCTTTGCAAGGTAGTGCTAGCACTCATGGGGTATAACAGTTTAAGAACATTAAGCAACAAGGTCTGTAAAGAGAGGAATATATTTTATTAGACCCACTAACACAGTTAGACAAAAAAAAAAAAACAACAGACCAGCTTTCAGCATGCAAGCTTTTTCTCAGGTCTGAAATGGAAGTGTGTTACCCCAGAGGAGAGCCATGATCCTGGGGAGCACAAAGAATCTGAGAAAATAATGGAATACTGAAATTCAGTGGATTATTCCCACATATTTGAAATATTAGGATGCCTGTTGACTAGCACAGTGTTTGGCCGGGGAAGAGGTCAGCAAGTTGCCTGCCACAGGCTCTCCAAAAGCCAGTGGGAAGCAACCACACTGCAACGGGCAGAGCAGACCCTCCCACAGCTGACCAGTGTACGACTGGGAACTTATGCACCTGGGACATCAACAGCTGAGGAGCAAGCAGTGTCCAGGTTCCCAGGCTCCGAGGGATTTTCAAACAACATATCAATTGCAGCACATAGCTTTGCTCACAGCCATGGTGGAAGTCATGTTTATCAGTAAAGCACCTGCCTTGGTGAAGCTGCAAAGGCCAGTGCCTCACTTGTGTTAAGGCTGAGCTGGGAGCCTGTAAGCAGTTACAGTGTACAGCAATGGGGCCATTTGGGGGATTTAGAATCCTGCAAAAAAGAGTTTACAAGAGATAATGTTATTTTTTCCAGCTGTTCACAGAACTTGCCACATCTCTACAGAGAAGCTTCTTTTAAAGAAAGCCCTTACAGTCAGCCTCAAGTACACTGAGAGAAATAAATGCTCTTTTTCCACTGAGGTAAAGGTCCAGTGGCACATGAAGAAAAGCCTGCGCTCCCTTGGAGAGATGACAAAACCCAGTGCATTAGTATTGTTCTGCCTGTGCAGAGGCCACTGCAGCTGCCCTGATTCATTCTGTATTCTCTTTCTTGCAGTCTATACAAAGGGAAAAATGATGGAACTGTAGCCCAGACCTACTCCCACAATCAGAAGGTAAACGAGTATAGAAAGAGAGCTTGTGCCTGAATTTGAATGCCTGTTTGCTGAAAAAGAAATCTGCACATGCAAGTTGAAAAAGGCTTGGTCTGGTAGAAATGTTCAAGTATGTATCCTTTGGATCAAGGGATGAAACTAATTAGGGAAGGAAGGGAGGAGGCAGCAAGTGGTAGGGTTGAACACACGGAAAATGAAATTTTTGCCATTGACATTGAGCAGCTCCAGATCCAGTACTGAGTGGTGCTTTCTACCCTTCTTTGGTAGCAAGAAACATTTCAAAATCAGAAAATTATGATACAGTCAGAAGTAATATCTAAGTTTCAAGGAAATGGAGGAATATGGATATTTGTTACTTATGAGGTCATTGTAAAAGAAGGGAAAAGGCTATACTTCACAGAGTCACAGAATATTCTGAGTTGGAAGGGAAGCACAAGGATCGTTGAGTCCAGCTCTTAAGTGAATGGCCCATACAGGGATCAAACATATCACCTTGGTATTAGCACCGTGTTCTAACCAAGTGAGAGATGAACTGTTGAGTTGCATGGCATAATCTTTACCCATCATGTCTTCTCAGCAGGTTTTCTACTATAATGAAATCCCAAGAGCTGATGAAAGGGGAAAGCAGGCTGCCAAAATGAGTGAGGTACTGTCAGTACAGAGTGACCTGAAGTTTCCAGCCCTCAGGACATTTGCAAAGCTCATATCTCAGGTAGGAGGTATAGCTGATGGCTGGTTTTCATTTTTTATATGAACCTCAAAAATCATCTTTCTCTGCTCACATAACAAAAGCCAGTTTACTATTTTTAGAAATCATGTATCTGGTGTTAACCAAATTGAAAATAGAATTACCAATTTCCTTTAAGTCATGGGGCCTTTGTGGGAAACCAAAAGACATCAAACGATGTCACTGTCTATCTTTTTATTCTTCACCTTCCCTAAGATGATATCAGCTGTGATGGTCAGTGTCACATCCTCCACCAGAGGCTAAAACTGCCTCAGACTCAGCTCAGGAAGAAAAGCAAGTGTCTGAAGTGCTATCAGAGATGCAACAATCCTTCTGCTTCATGAAAAATCGTGGAGAGAGTAAAGCACAGGTTCCACTGCAGCCTTGCCTTTGGCAGTCAGCACTCCGGTCAGCTAAGACTCACCTGCAGGACTTTGTAGGCAAAGTGCTTTTATGACAGTGGAGAACTGACGCTGTGGTACTTTGCCATTGCTACACTAAGTGGTTGTCCCACAAAGAGACTGAGAAACTGGACGTGTTGCTTTTGCTTGTTGAAAAAATCCAGCTAAAGAGAGGAGATTATAGGGTTCTCTGCAGAGCTCAAAGATGGAGAGGAGATGCTTCCACCAGCATGACAAAGTTTTCTTATCACACCAAGATGATGGAAATGAGAGGTGCACTGGGGAGGAAGGGCAGCTCCACTAATCTTAATCTGCTCTCTAGCTCTTCTCCACTCTTAGGCTCAATGAAATTTATTATAAGTTCCTCATGGACTCAACCCATGGTCACAACATGGCTGGAGTGCCTTCCACAGAGAAGATACCTTACATGCTAGTGAATGCTAGTGTCATTGTTTGCTTCACATCCAGTGCAGATCTGTGTTTTGCCACACAAATTTACCCTCTTTCATCAAATGCACTCAACTCTGTTCATTTCTGTTTGGAAAGTAACAGACTGAGCTTGGTCTTGAAGAGGAAGTTTTATCACAAAGCAGGATTTCCTTCACCTTTAGACACCAATACCTCCACATGCATGAACAGGAGGAAGATAACTAGAAAAAAAGCAGGCCTTCAGAAGCAAGTTTTCATATTACCCCCATATCACAGATCACTATCCTCATCTAGTGACCTAACCTGGTGCTACAAACCAGCTGCAAAAGAGTTCAGCACATATAACCCTGGCAAAGCATGCCCTGCCTTGCCCCATGTGGCACTGGGTGCTGGGTGACGCTTTGCAAGGAGAGGCAGGATGTGATATTGAACCCATGGAGCATAGTTCTAGTGTTTTGAGTGCTTTTTGAATTGCTGCCAGATCATTCTCCTTACAGTGTCATAGGGACTGTTTCCATTTAAGGCATGACTTGTTTTGCTATTGTTTAACCCAGTGCTCTGTGCTATTACATTTTTCCATGTTAATTATATTGGACTATTTTTACTGAAACATAGACGTAATCCTGCTTTTTTGCCCCAATTGCTGACTACTTATACACAGAAGATTTGCTTTGTAAAAGCAGGCATAGCAGCCAGAAAGTTTGATGTAAAAGTACCTAAAACATTGTCAAGGAGCTGGGACCACAAATTCTCCATGGGGTGATGAAGCAGGATGACAGCAATACCAAGGCCTCCTCTGGCTCAAAGGAAAATCTGTATCTCTTTACATAATTTATACAATGGAACTTCAACATCATTGTAAATTACTGCAACCACTTTTGCCGTAGGCAGCCCCTTGGTTTTTTGATTCTGCCGTTTTTTTTTCAGAGACCACAGAAACAGAGCTAATGGGTAGAACGGGTGGTTATGAATGGAGTTGCAACAAAACAGTTTCAGAGATGATCAAAATTCAACTGTTCATAAGTCAAGTCAACTAGTGTTAGCCAAAAAAGGTAGGTGATAATTTTTAAACAAACTGTTTAAGTATTTTTACAGTCTACAAAAGAGAATATTTCATTTGAGATTAAAGTAACACATTTGGTTAAAGTAAAATTTTCCTTTTTATTACATTTCACTGAAAAGAAAATGGACACCCAAACTTCGGTGGGTTTCTATCACTACTTGGTAGCTGAAACATAGTTCAGTCCAAGCTTTCATTAGTCCAGGCCTTTTCAAGGGCCAGGCCTTTCCTATATATTCCTTTCCCATTATTCCTACTGTCTGCATTAGTACATTCCAAGGGATATGATTTCTAACCAAGACATCAGTTTCTCATGACATGAACCTCAATAAATATATAAGACAACAATAAGAAACCATGTCAAATTTGTTTTACTAATCAGTTTTATAAAACTGTGGGGAAAAGTGAAGAGAAATCAAGAAAGGGAGCACTGATGAAGTTTTACTTACGTATTTTCATATGGGAATTATGACTTGATAACTTGATGTTTTCTATGTAAGCCAATATGAGCTGTGACCCCATTTATCTTTATCATTATCTCATATCTGCACCCTCATTGACATCTCAGTGGAAGACAGTCTTCCAGAGGTACTGCAGGCCACATAGGTCCCTTCTGAAAGGCCACTGCATACTTTCATTTTCCCATCTGCTGAGTTTGCCAAACAGAGGCTCAGGTCTTTAGGAGCTGCAGAGAAGGGAAAATATGAAACTAGTGAGAAAGAAAAAAAAGTGTATTTCAGGAATCAGAAGCTAGAGAGAATTACCCTGTCTCATTAGCAATCAACACCTTTTCCTGACTACATCATCCCTACTTGCAAAGGAGAGACAACAGGACTGTAACAAGCAGGAAGGAGGTTATAATCTTTATCTGAAATATTAATTACTGACATGGAGTTGTCTGAGGGCCTGGTAGCTCTTTCTCACCATCTAGCTGATCTACAAAGCCACATCATGAACCATCTCCCTCGGGCAGCCAAGTAGAAAGCCTATTCCATTAAAACATCAAACATTTTCATCCCATATCAGAACAAAAACTGGACCAATATTTTTGAGACAAAAAGTCATCATACTGCAGTCTGAACCTTTGTTTAAAATAATTACCACAAAAGCAACAGGCTGAGGTTTAAGTCTTGTTTCTGGCTCACTCAGAAAAGGATCTGAAATCCAGATTCCCACACCTCAAGTGAACCCAATGAGACATAAGCATACCAAACTCTGGATTTTGCAGGAAAACCCTGATGTGTAGACAAGGAACTCTGGTGATAGTGCTACTGTTGAGGGATCCAGATTTCAGAGTTCCTTGCAGTAAATATGGTGCCAAGACTATAGGATATGCTACAGGAAGTGTACAACCATGGTCCTGCTTAGCGTCTGTGAAGCTGAAGAGCTTCAAACAGATATTCTTTGTGTGAGTGAAAAAGAGGTTGCACATTTTCTTCCCCTTCCCCCCTCCAAGAAAAAGATTTCACTGAAATAAACTATTGACAGGCTCCAGCTGCCACGGAGGGGGGGAAGGGGAACCATGCAGCCCCACCAACTCTGCCTAGGACAGAGTTGGAGGCAGCATTTGGAGTGAGTGTTTGTGAGGGACGTGACTCACAGCACCTGAGGTAAGAGGAGAGAGGCAGGCTTTGCAGCCAAGCTCTCTTCCCCCCCCTTTTTGCAGTTAAGCTGTGGAGGGGGGGCTTTTCTTTCCCTCTACTGTAAAGTGGAAGAGAGGCTTAGCATTTAAGCAGAGCCAAGTGGATGGGCTGATAATAAAACAGCTCGGCGCTCGGGAGAAGAATCCCAGGCAAAATTGGAGACGGGCCAAGAGCTCGGGAGTTGCCTGCTGAAGCTGACTGGGGGCAGCCGAAAACTGACTTGGAGGACGCTTGATAAGTTGAACTGCACTGCAGCAGCCCACGAACCGAGGTATGAGACTGAGAAAGAGAGATCACACAGCAGACTGAGGAGAAAGGACTCAAAGCTACTTTCTTGGACTTCGTGAGGAGAAAGACTGCAGCAAACAGCTGAAGGTTGGTTAAGGAGTGTTCAGGGGCCCAGAACACTCCCACGAGAGAGAGACTGCGTTACCCAACAGCCTTGAAAGGCTCTTCCCGGACTAAAGTTAAAGGGAGGGGCTTAAAAGGACTGATAGAAATGTAATATATATACATATAGTTGCCTTTAGTTTGTATAGTATTTATTTGTGTAAATAAATGTATATACTTCCCCCTTCCCCTATAGAAGCCTCTGGCCTGAAAGTTTCTCTCCAGTGTTGGGATAAATTGGGGGAAGGGGTGGGGGGAAGCCTGGAAATTGGATTTTGGATTTCTAATGTGGCTCAAACTGCCACACCATGTTTGAATATCTGGGATACCAGGATAGAAATGCTGCTGCAAAGGGAACCTACAGCTCCAACTTGCAGTCAGCTACCTCTTTCTCTTGCATTCCTGTATATCAAGGCTTCAGTCTTCAGACTTACTCTATAGCCTTTTTGTTCCTCCCACTGGAGAATAACTAACCTGTTCAGGGAGCCTGGAAACACCCCAGTACATGCACACTGACTTCAAAATCTGCCAGCCCTCCCTGAAGCAAGGTGCTATGTTTAACCTTGGAAGGCTGCAGGCAGATGAAGACCTCTGGAAATTTCTGATTTATCTGGAGTGGAATAAATTGGAAGATACTAACAGCATTAAACTTAACAGTAATACAGATTTGGTTTATAAACAGCACAAGATTATGAAGAAATAAGGGGTCAGACCACTGCAGTTGCTTGATTGACAGGACTGCAAGCTTAGCGGAACATAGCAGAGATAACATGAAGTTACACCCTAAATTTGGCTTCACTGCTTGGAGGCAAAGAGGGGACCTGCTTAGTCTCGCTACGTGTCTTCAGCAATCATTTGTCAGCAAATGGAAGCAGCAATCCCCAGGTGCAAGAGAATTAGATCATTTTTCTTCTAGAATTTAGGTGCGCTTACTTCAAAGATGATGTGATTAGAGAGTAACTGCATCAGCTCCACATAGTCCCTTGTTATGGAGATCTCTGGGCTGGAGCTGATTCTTTGTAACCAGTGAAACAACTAAACAGTGCTTTCCTCTACCAGCTTTGCTGTTAAGTTCTCCTCAGGGAGAAGCTTATTGCAAATGAACAGCTCAGATAGTACTGGCAAAGAAGAGGTGGAAATGACACATCACAACTGTCAACTAATCCCGTTCTCTTATGGGAATTCTTCTTTCAGGTTTGGCAGCCCACACTAATCCCATCACATCTTTGGGAAAGTGCTCTTTGCGCAGAGCATGGCAACCTGCTAAGCAACAACCACAGCAGAAATAGTGCACAGCTCTTCTGCATTAAGCTCTGCACACAGCAGAGAAAAGGCAGCACAGAGACTCTGCCACTTCAGGAACAGTTGTGTGAGAACAGAGGTCCATACTCTGTCAGATTAAATGTTTTTGGGAGCTGTGTTGTAGTCTCCTGTTGATCATATTCAATGAGCAATTGCAGGCAGCGAGGATGTCATAGGGCAGTGACAGAGTAACAGAGGGCAGCAGGAGGTGGAACCTCATTCTTTGGATGGAGCTACTTGGTGGAGGCCTTGGGAAGCTTCTCACCACTGGGTTCAAAATAAAGCTTGTTAGGGCAACTTCGGTTCTTCCCTTTGATCTTCATGATGAAAAGCCATGAAGTGAGGAAGCTTTCAAGTAGAGTCGTGCAAGAACTGTCTCCTATCAGGCTGGAGCAGGCTGCTCAAGTTACTACTTCTTGAATAAGGCAGGTTTTGTGGCAACATTTGGTTTCCAGTCATGTGAAGATTCTGGAATCAACAAAAGCAAAGCATTCCAAGATTATATATTTTACTGCAATATTCAGGGATCAGCTGGGGAGAGGTTAAGGAGTTAGTTAAAATTTCATAAAATAATTCAAGTATCTTACCAGAAGAATGTTAAACTCTTCTACTGTTGTCCTTCTTTTGTGAAATTCCAGGAAAATCTAGAACTGATTTCATAGAACTCTTCAATATTAACAAAAATGGTTGAAATGTCTTCCTCCAGCTAGTTGTTTCCATGTCCCCCCAAAAATGCCTGACACTCTTTGATATGAAACACCAGAGGCACTGCACTACAGCTGGAAGATGGAAGCACCATATTTCAGATGTTTATTTAACATATTTGACAACTTCTTGATAACTTCTTGAAATTTAATTATAGGACATATATAAGAGAAGAAGCTCAAAAAAATATGATCTGAGATAGTAATTCCTGCTGCAGCTAAAGTACAAAGTTGTCTTTGGTGATTAAGAGTTAGCCAATCCAGTCTACCTTTCCATATGCCCAAACCACCAGATCCCACCTGGAATTTTCAATTTCTCCACTATACCTATCCACCCACCTTTTCTTCCCCTTTACAGGCTGCATCTTGCTCATCCATCTCTTTACTAAGAAAAACCACCAAAGCCACATTCTTGGTAGCACTATTCTTAGCTTTTTCTTTCCCCTGTAGGAACTGTGCAGTTCATGTTCCCACAAAACAGACTTACAGAAATTTAATTGCCAAATCAAGCTGCAGCTTGAACCAAGTTCTCATTTGACAGCTACCTTTGTTTATCCAGGCTACATACTATGAAGTCTAGTAACACATTTGCCAACAGACACACAAAAATTGGAGCCAACAGGGAGCAGTGACATTCAGAGCACATGACAAAGCCACTTTAGAAGTGGTGAGATTCCAAATATTCATCCCATGTCAGAATGCAGCCACAATTAACTTCAGAAGAAACTCCTCCCCAGAATACAAGCTTCTTATATTTTCTTTCATTTCACACCACCATCCATGAGAATGAGCCAGGACACCTACTGCTGTACCAATAACAAAGCTGTACCACCTGACACTAAACATAACCAAGAGAAATCTGAAGCCAGGTTGTCCTCTCTTTCATTTTGGTCCATGCAAAACACTTTGAAGCATTGTAGACTCATAGAAGTATGTAGCTGAAAAGAATTTGAAAACTGTGAACTTCTTACCACTGTCCTGAGGCAGAATCAGCCTCTCCAGTGTCATTGCTGGGATATGTTTCTCCCAATTGCTCTTAAAAATTGGCATCCTATTCCTGCAGTTCACTCTCATTACCATCAGAAAGCATTTCCCATTTTCAAATCAGAAACTTCTTCACTGCTATTTGCACGTTGCTGTTCCCTTCTTTCACAGCAGTTCAGCAGCACCAAAATATTTCTTTCCTGACTCTTCAGTCTCCCGTTCTTTAGGCTCAGTCTTGCACCATCAAACTTTATTTGCTGCATCCCTGAGAACTCACACTGCTCTTTGGTGGACTTCCTCCAGTTGGCGGCCAACTTTTCTGCTGTTGACACAGCTCTTGAGCTGATTTGTCACAGCTTTGTGCATCTTCCTTATACTTCTCCTCATCTTATCCTTAATAGTACTTTTCCCCACTCTCTCTGCCAGTGGAGGATGACGTTGCCTCATGTTCACTTTGCAACTGACTATACCCCCCAGATACCTTTCTTCCAAATTCCTGCCTATTTAGCCCCTCGCTACCTGTGCCATTCATCTCATTGCTTCTGAGAAAGCAGAAATTTGGACTCGTCTTTGTTGAGTTACAGCACCCTTTATCAGCTCAAATGTTTAATTCATTGAGATTCTTTACAATTCAAAACCCTTCTGAGATGTGATCACAGCACTCTAACCATGATGTTACCTGAAAATTTAAAGAACTGTCTCTAGTTCATTAAAATGTTGAGTAGTGATGGACAAAAACAGAACTCAACCAAACTTCTCATGAACATCTTTGCTTTTGATGCACCATTTTCCCAGCCTCCCTATTGACTGGGGCACATTTCTTGCTAATGAACTCACCTACACCTTCCCTCTGATTATAAAAACACAGTCCCGTCTGTCATATCTACTTATGGTGAGGTAGAAATAAAGATATTACTAATGAGGGGTGAGATTTTCTCAAACATAAGCTTCCATGCATAATAAAAGATAGCTGCAAAGACCTGTGCCCAAACCAAATAAAGAAACCTCCCATTAAAATGGGTCAGTAGCCAGTGCTTAGATTTTCTTTCAGGGGTGTAGCATATTTCATCTTTAATACTTCTATGAAATCAAGCACTAAGGTACTCATGCAGTTCTTTCTTACAGCTCGGGACAGAGCCAAAAACCAAGCAAGGGGAAAGTAAAACATCAAGAAGAGAAGATATCCCCTAACCACTGTAACCAAGTCTAGAGCTTATTCTTTAGGGAAAATAGAGCTACTGTTCTTTGATTATTTGCACTGTAAGTGGCATTTCGGCTTGGACTTTTGCATTGTGCCAAGTGTTTAAGACCTGACTCTCTCACTAATTTAGCATTACAACAGCTTCTTCACATAGGTTATTCCCTGAAGCACTAAACACATTTAAAAACACTAAAAGGATAAGTGTAAATTCTAGGGTAATCTTTAGATATTTCTCCATTGGTTGTCTTATCTCTAGCTTTTTCCCATAATATTCTTTTTGTCTGTATAAAATCTGACAATAATTAGTTATTTGAGAGTGTCTTGAAGATCGGTGCTTTTGCAGATAGTAATTGAAACTCTTTGTAAACATCTCCTTGGAGTAAAAACAATATAAAACCTAAAGCTACAGACATGTGATGTTTCTGTGATTAATTTCTCTTTTGTAATAGCAGATTCTCTCACGTTCCTTGGCTGAGGGTCCTTGTGAGTAACAAGTCAGAATGCTGGCCAGAATAGCTTCTGGATGCTGCACAGGTGCTCCAAGCAGATGCTCCCCTGGCAGCAGGCAATCCAGATAAGCTGCTGTGGCAAACTTAGTCCCTGCCCATGGTGTGACTGCAAGTAAATTTCCCTACTCCAAAGGCAGATTTACCCATCCTTACTGTTGGCACTGCATATTTCACCCATTTCCCACAGTTAAGACTGGGTCAGCAGATTAGGGAGCCAGTCTGTCTTTCCCATTAATGGAAGCACCACTGGTCTTTGCCCCAAAGGCTTTACAGTCTACTTTGAAGAAGAGCATGAAAGAACATGAATAAACAGAGGGAGGACAAATGGGGATCAAAGGTGTCCAGAGCAATGAGAATAAGATAGAATAATAATGTATATCTGCCGTTTCTCAATGTAATGGTTTCAAACTATCTTTAAAATCAGCTAACCTTACAACAGAATCAGGTTTAATCACATTGTGTGTTGTTTGATTTTTCTATTTTTAATCAGATTTTTCTCATTTCTCAGAGGTGTCCCAGAAGAATTAATTCTTAATAGAAACTACCTGTAGAAGGCCAAAGCTTTTGAACTAGTTCAGAAAGGCAAGTGTGAAAACAGCACAGGGAATTCAAGGCAGATGTGAGGAAATGAGTCATTTAGGGTGGCAGTCTAAGGAAGGAAGGGAAAAAAGTCACAGGGGAGATCAGATTAGGAGCTGATGGTCTAAGATACTTGGAGATCTGAGGATACAAACCAAGTCCCATTTTGCTGAACAGGCAGTTCCTGTGCCAGGACTTCCTAGCTGCAGAAGGAGGGCAGAATTGCCTTTTTTTCCTACCAGGGGTATATACAGGGAAACCAGAGAGATTAAAGTGAGTGATGTCTTTGAATATTGCAGTTGACAGCACAGCGCAAGAGTAAGGGCAGAAGCCTGGGAAAGAGGGCTAGCAACATGAATTTGCAAGCCTAGTGCTGCATGGAGTTCACAGAGCTCTGCAGAGTTCTAATAAATAACAAGCTAGAGACATGTAAAGCTAGGAACTTAGAAGAGCCAGAAGATGCCCCTGTCTGCTGTGACTCACTATTTAATAAAATTAGGATTTAACCTTTTCTGTAGTTTCATGTGAATAACTCACAACCATCTAATACAGATTAAGCTCAACAGAGTTCTACTATCCTGTCTTGCTGTGAAATCATATTATTCCAAATGCTTGACTTCATTACTATGGAAGACAGATCACTGCTGTTACAGTACCTTTTTATGTATGACACAGAAACCCTTGCTTCCTTGCTCCTTTTGCTATCCTTTTGCATTTTCTCGATCAGGCACAGAGTAACAAGAAACCCTGCTGTTGTAATTTACTCTGCTCAATATGCTATCTGGCTAAAATATTTTTCTTTCATATGGCATCCCAAAAAAACACAAGTATGAAAATATTACTATGGTTGAAAAATCAAGCTAGTTAGGTAATGTCAAACTGGCAGACATTCAGCATTCTTCAATTACCTCCCTTGTACATATGCATTCTGGCATAGCCTTTAATTAGTGTGATCTTAACATTTTTTTTCCAGTGAAAACATGTCACTAAGTACCCAGGGTGAGCGAGGACCCAGTTCAGAGCATTTTACTTTCTCCATTATGATTAACAGGCTTATTTTCTATAATCCCCAAAACCCTGCTCTGAAGACAGACTAATTAATTTCTGCCTGCTTTCTCCCATGCCACTACGATACATGAGTGCTTCAGAAAAAACATGTTCATTTTCACAGCAGCCTGAGGAGATGGACAAGGGGTAAGGATGTGTGGGAGGTAATAATTTTCATTTTACAAGAAGCAAGCCAAAACTGTGATCCTCAGTGGTGGCCAAACTCAAAACCAGTCCCCCTGTTCCCATTCCACTCCAGACTGGAGAAGCATAAGCCACCCATCCCCAAGCTGGAGCACAGTGCTAGGCTCTGCAGGACAGCACACAATTTAGTTTGTGACAGAGGCACCAACATGGGCTGGTGCAAGTCTCAGGGCATGTGGCCCATTGAGCCACCCCAAGAGATGAAGCAAGCTTGGATTGCCCCAGGGGAGGGTGTGCATCAGGCTTTATGTACGCAGGATTTGTGCTCAAAAATGACCAAGTATTTTGGCTAAAGTTTTCCAGCAAAATCAGCTTTCCTCAGAGATCAGGTGAGGAAGTGATCAACTCAAAGTCTCACACTTTGTCAGAATCTGACAATCAGAAGTACCAGATGACCATAATAATAAGCTCTAACCCTCACAATGAGAAAATAAGTAGCATGTCTGACCATACTCAAAATTGAGATTGATTTTGACATTCTGACAGCACAGTTTTAATTGCTGTTTATATTGCATCATTTTTGTGTATCCACAGAATCAATTAACAAAGCTGTCAGCAGCTAAACACAGTTGCACTTGCACACCAGATTGAGGAGATGGACTGGGGTGGTCTCACCTGCGCTGGGTTGCAGATGGGCTGGTACTGCTCTGGTCATTGCCACCTCTACCCAGGGCCACCTGTACTTTCACCAAAGTCAGGAGCACAGTCACCATGGTCACATTAACATACAGAATCACAGAGTGGGTCAGGTTGGATGGCACTACAATGGGCCATCTGGTCCAATCTCCCTGCTCAAGCAGAGTCATCCTGGAGCACATAGCACAGGATTGTGTCCATATGGTTCTTGAATATCTCCAGCGAGGGAGATTCCACAACCTCTCTGGGCAATCTGTTCCAGTGCATGGTCACCTGCACAGCAAAGAAGTTCTTCCTCATATTTAAGTGAAACTTCCTGTGCATCAGTTTCTGCCCGTTGCCTCTTGACCTATTGCTCAGCACCACAAAGAAGAACCTGGATACATCCTCTTGACAGCCTCCCTTCAAATACTTGAATACATTTATGAGGTCCCCTCTCAGTCATCTCTTCTCAAGGCTGAACAGTCCCAGCTCCCTCAGCCTCTCCTCATAAGAGAGATGCTCCAGTTTCCCTTATCATCTTTGTAGCCCTCCACTGGACCAGGGCTGAGTAGAGGTAGAGGATCAGCCCCCTCAACCTGTTGGCAATCCTCTTCCTAATGCACTCCAGGATACCATTGGCCTTCCTGGCCACAAAGCCTCACAGCTGACTCATGGACAGCTTGTTGTCCACCAGGACCTCCAGGTCCTCCTCCACAGAGCTGCTTCCCAGCAGATCAGCCCCCATCCTGTGCTGGTGCAGGGGGTTATTCCTCTCCAGGTACAGGACCTGCACTTGCCCTTGTTGAATTTTAGACAGTTCTTCTCTGCCCATCTCTCCAACCTGTTGAGGCCCTTCTGAAGGGCAGCACAGCCCTCTGGGGTATTGGCCACTTCTCCTAGCTTTGTGTCATCAGTGAACTTGCTAAGGAGGCATCTGTCCCCTCATCCAAGTCATAGATGAGTAGTTAAACAGTACAGCATTGAACCTTGAGGGACACCCTTACTGACAGGCCTCCAACTAGACCCTGTGCCACTGATTTCTACCGTATGGAATCTGATGTTCAGCCAGTTCTCAATCCACTCATTCAGCCTACACTTCTTGAATTCGCCTATGAGGATGTTGTGAGAGACAGTGTTGAAAGCCTTGCTGAAGCTGAGGCAGACAATATCCAGTACTCTTCCCTCATCCATCCAGGTAGTTTTTTCATTGTGGAAGATAATCAGGTTGGTCCTTTAGTGAATCTGTGCATACATATCCATATGCACTGAAAAACCTTGTTGCAAGGATACATACAGCTCAGGGCCACATTTAGTACCAGAGGTTTTTCATGAAGAAGCCAGTTTGTAGGAGTTCAAAGGACTCCAGTTTAATCATGACAGGTGAGTACAGTTATGTGGGTCCACCTTTCCCAGCTGGTGGGTAAGTGCAGCTATGAGGACGAAGGACTCTGGGAAGAATGCTCATACAGCCATCATGTGTTTAAGTATCATAGTCTGTCACAATCAGACTCCCTTGGCACAGTGTGATTACTAAACAGCAGTAACAGTCAGAGACCCCAGAGCACAAACTATTTCCTGAACCACTGACGTGAATTCTGCCTAGCTGTGAATAGAACAGACATGACTAGGTCTGAAACACAACAGCTTAAGAAAGATTTTCTAAAACTATATATGTGGAAAGCCAGCAGCTCAGGCACACAGATAAGTGATTACCAGACTCAGCTATACCTGTCAGATCTGTGCCACAGAACAAGTGCTGCGTGTGATGTGCTCCCTGCTGAATCTGAGAGGCCTTACAGTGAACGACATTAAAAAACCTGCATCAAATGACATTAATTCACTGCTACAACACGTGTGCATTCAAAGGCATTGTTGCCGTGGAATTTTGATGCTGAAAAAATCTCCAGAGCAGTTAATTAGGGGTGAGATAAGAAAGGGTTTATTTTGCCAAGGCTAAGATGTTACAAGACGCACGCCGGCCGTGCCTGAGATGTTACATCTTATAATACCATCCATCCAATCCCAGATGTGTCCACCCTGTGGCCTTTACTCTGGTCCGCCCCGGGGTCCACCCCCTGAGAAATGGGTTAGAGGTTTTGGGACCCCGTGTTCGTCCCACCTTCCTCTTCATCAGAGCACAAAGGGTACATAGTTACCTAATTCTTGACCGTATTCTGTGGTTTAGGCCCTGATATGCTCTTCTGCCAACAATCTAGGCCTTGCCTTGACAAAAGACTAAACATCTCTGCTGTATTCAGGAATAGGATTGATATAGGGGGCATAGAATGGGGTAAGAGGGTTAAGGAATGTATAAACAAGGGTGCTAGAGAAAGGGAAAGGGACAAGGGACAAAGGAGGGGGGGGGAGGTTGCTGTTTTTAAAATCTACTTCCACTACTTATAAAACTTACAAGTCTTACAAATATTAGAAAAAATAAAAAAAAATTAGGGGCTTAAGGCATCAGCATCATGGTGGTGGTGCAGCACCACTGCCACTTTTTGCTCTGATAGCCAAAGACTGGAAAGCCTCTGCAACAAACCTTCATATGCCTATCTCTCAGAAACCTTTGTGATCATCTTCTTTAGCATAGTGGCAGTCACCCCTCTTTTGCAGCCCCTCACCAGGTGCTGCCCTAAAAGCAGCCAAATGAGCAACATTCATTTGGAGGAATTAATGTAACTAATTATATTCAAACACCAACACAATCCATCTGCAATTCTTACCCCAATTTGCTAGCTAACAGGTAGTGAGTCTAAGCAAGCACAGGCTCTTGCAGAGCAAAACCAATGAATTTTCTGAATATTCTCATGGTATGCAATTTTAAACCTAAAGATGAAGCAGAGACTTTCTTTAGTAAGATCTTTCTGCCAAACTCTCTGAACACATCTGCCTTTAAAGTAGACTTGAACAAAATATTTTATATATATTGATCAAGTGACACCAACAGGCTCAGTAAAATCTTCTAGCTCTGTTTTTAGGAGTTGAGAATAAAGAAAGTTATATTTTGGAGGAAAGGAGAGTAGCAAACCATGGCTACTGATATTCAAATGACAAAAATATCTGAGAGAATTCCAGATGTCAGCCATGTGTTATGGTTTAATAGTTCAGCTGTGAGTCACAGGCACAAAAATCTGTTATGAAACACATGCCTGCCTGCCTGTGTGTGTACACACACCAGTGTGGACTACTTAAAACAGAAAAGTTGTAATTTTGAGGTCTTTAATAGCCCTGGAGAAAAGCAGTTAAGCTGTGCTGAGGTGGAAGAAAATTAGCACAGTTTGTACTATGCCATGGGTGAAGGGTGCAATGATTTAGTTGCAACGTTTACAAACTGAAGTTAGAACTAAAGAGAGGTTAAACACCCATTTGATAACATATGTAATCCTTTCAAATCCTAAAAGTCCAATCACACCCTGTGTCTTGAATAATCACTAGCCTAAATCACACACACCCCTGCCACATGAAACTCAAGTCCAAGTAATTTTTAGCCCAGCTCTTTCACACTGTAATATTTATACTGTAATTTATTAGGTGCTTTTAGCATTTTTTTTTCTTCTCACATAAAAGGAATGAATATCTGTGACATCAATGTTTAGCAAGAGATATCACATGCCCCATCTCCTTTCTGGTGGAGAAAGACAGTCGTTTATTGCTCTGTGTCCATGAGTAGGCACCCATTGCTGATTGATTTCAGCTATCTCTGGTTTTGAGTGGTCAGTCTGCAGAGGAGCTGGCAAGCAAGACATTCCCTCTCGGCTGTCCTCCACTCCAAGGTGGACCTGACCAAAATAGGGACCTGTATGCGAGGAGAATAACGTACTTGGCTTATCAATTTTTCACTCCTAGAACCAGTGTTGCCTGTGCCATGCTCCTACACACTGACATCAGCCTGCTCTCTCCCTCCCTGCCTCTCTCCATCTGGGTGGCTTTTCCAGGGGCACAGCAAGTCAGGAGCTTTGGAATCTAGACTGATTGGTCTCAGGGAATTTGCACAGCAGTGAAATCCATAACGAGCTATGGACACTTTGCCATCCCCAAGAATTACACCCCTGAACATCCACAGACATTTGCATATTGCATGTTTTCTTGGCTGATTGCGAATGCCCATTTTTATTTGGACATGCTCGTGGCAAGTCTGTGGACCCACAGAGCCATGTGAGTGTGCATGCAAACCTCAGCCAGACAGGCCAGCATATCAAGGGCACATCCATGTGGAGTGTAGTAACTACATGATAGGCATGCACAGACAGACACATATTTTTATGAAAATTATACCTCTAAAGATATGTTTAAATAACACATATTGGAGGATTTTAATGACTCCATGAAAGGACAGGTGGGATAGGTGCAATAAAGTGGCTCAAGCAAAATCACTCAAAAGAAGTTCATGCTGGAGAGTGGAAGGATGAGGAGCAAACTTCAGCTGTGGGACAAACAGCAAGGTGCTCCTCAGCAGTGGAGCTGGTTGAAGGCTATCTGCTCTTTGGGGCCTCCAGGACACACTTATCAGCTGCTGAAGGGTCGTCATCAGATTCAAGGAACTGAAAATGGGTTGATGCTGTCTCTGTTCTGGTCTGGAAAAGCCAGAGGCAGATGGTGCTTGCTAAGCACCTGTGTGCCAACAGTGTACCAGAGGTTTTGGTCTGCCTCAGGAGTGCCTGCAAAGAGAACAACCCTCTGCTTGGGAACTCACAAGAGTGTTTTATATTTCCCCCAAAGCTCCCTACACTGTAAAGCACAGGTTTGGGGGCAGGGAAGGAAGGATGTTAAACCTTACTGGAAAAAAAAAAACCACCAAACAATCGTCAAACACTCTTATGCTCTGGTCTTTGCAAATTAAGATTTCACATGGGAATTTGGAGAGGTGCAGTGTTACCAGATCTGGCAACGGCAGCCCCCTGCCTACGTAGCTGAGTCTTATTTATCTTGCTGTGGTTTCAACTTAGCTGAGTCCCACAGCAGTGAGGATTTCAGATGCAGTGTGGCTGAGAAGCAGCAGCCGGCTTTCTGCCCTGAGAGGCATGGGGAGCAGCTGGACTCCAGCACTGGGCACTTGCTTTGGAGGGAAACCTTTGCCAACTGGCTCCCTGTGTGGTGACGGACTCAGGGCAGGCATGCATTGCCAGTAACACCTCGTCACAGAGATACCACTTATCTCCTGTGTGCAAATGGAGAACATCGGCTTCTTGTGGCAATTGTGGCACAGCCCTAAACAGCTTGCAACACAAGCAGAGAGCAAGGGCTGTTCGTGATACCCTCCTTTGAAGCATTACAAATATTGCATATAAAACCAGCCCCAATTTGGACAACTCTTGTAGAAAATCCCCAGATAAATGCATCTCCCTGAGCTGCTGCTATTTATGGGGGCTGGAGTGCAAAAGCATACCCCAACAAGGGCAGGAGTTTGGCTCTGTGGGCATGACTTGATAAAAAGTCAGGCATGCCATGAGGTTTGCAGACATATATAACAGAACAACAGCATTTACATGATTTTTTTGTCTGCATTGAGACTCAATGAGAAACAGGGTTGATGGAGGCAAAGTGGAGCAGGAACAAGCAGGTGCTGCAGTGGGAGATGGCAGTGCATGGAAACAGACACTACTAGATTTAAAAAAAAATAGACTAGAAAGGACAGAAATGCTACAGGAGAGGGTCATCACAACTCAACAAAGGCAATCTGCTGCTTCAGAGGACTGAGGTTTGCAGACTGGGGCCATGGGCAAAGGCCCGTAGGTGTCAAAGGGCCACTCTGCATGTGCTTGGGACAATGGGGCATTGGAGGTTTCCTTAGCCAGGGTAAAATAAGCTCTCCAGAGAGGTGAGACTTGGTGCCTACCCCACCACCTGCCCCGGTGTGGGGCAGAGCTGCTCTGTGCTTACCTGCATCCTCTGGCAGCAATTTTTGCAAGAGGCCTTTTGATGATGCAGTCCATCAAAATGTGCATCGTGCTCCAGCTGTTGCTGTTGGGGTTTGCTTTTTTCTGAATGATGATTTTTCATAAAAGCCTACCCACTTCAGAAATATCGTCACAGAAATAAAATAGCAGTAGCATTACTTATTTCCTGGAGGCTGCTACCAAAGCCATGTTAGAATAGCTCCATCTCGTGGAAATCAGCAGCAGCAGTGGGGGCAAACGACGACTATCTGGGAGAAAAGCTGTAGAAAAATACTGGCAACTTTCTCCCTGAATGCATGTGCCAGCAGTGGCTTTGGTTCCCATCCACAGCAGTTTTGCTTGTCCCATCTCTCCCAGAGGTTCAGCCCGAGCTGCAGGTTTGAAAAAACTGTAAAATATCTACGTGCAAAGCCAGCATAACTAGTACATTTAATCAGATTTTTGACATATAACTGTAGTATTTACACAGCTCCTGTATGGTCATGTTCAGAGGTCAGGCGAAGTTTAGGGCCGTGTGGTGGCTTCAAGCTCTGTCACACAGAGCTCCACTTCGGACTATGTCTCAGAGGGACCCCCTCTCCCACCATCACTCCCTGCCTTTACTGATTAATTTACAGCTGCATCTGCACCTCACTCAGCACTTTTTTCTTGTCTCTGTCGTCTGGTTTCCCTTTGTCTGTACCTGTGTGCATGCACTTGTTAATCAGGGGGAACAGTTGTACTGCAGAGCTCAAATGCGTTTCTGTCTTTAAAGACTTTCCAGTTTAGATAAGAAATTCATGAGGTTACGTTTTAAAATAATAATTACTCCCTCTTTCCTAATGTATGGTCCGATTTATTCTCCTGTTTATCCAGACTCTTAGTTTTACTCTCTGATAACAAAGTTTATTTAAAACTTTCTGTTTAAAGTCTGTTTAATCCATGTCCTGGGGAACAAGAAGTGAATTTCAACATGAAATACATGTCCTTTTGGTTTTGCACTGTTGCCACCACTTAGAATCATCTAAGTGATGACAAAATCTTTCAGGCTTAAGAGATCTGACAAACATCCCATAAACTACACGAGACATCAACAGGTCACCAACGTAGATCACTGAACATAGATGCAACAAACTTCTCAGGAGAAAGAGCACTCATCTGCAAGGTGCACAAACATTTAAATAATGTGAAGAAGATGGATTACCCTGAAGAGAACTCTGCACTGCCTTGCCATGCTCAGGGTATCCCAGAGTGCCTTAGCAAACAGTGCCCACTCAGCACATGGGACAGAAAAGCACAGCAGTGTGCACTCCAGGGATCCCATACAGCTTGCAGCAATGAGGTCCAGATTGATAGCAGTTTTGAAATAGGACCTCGACAAGAAAGGCCATGGAAAATGCTGTTAACTGAAAATCTAGACACAGACATGGTTGAAGGAAGGCTCCTGGAAGTAAATGGCAGCAGGCAACTCACTAAATCTGTTACAAACTCCAGCTCTTTGTCCTTCCCTCTGTCCTTTTCTCTCTAAGAACCTCCCCAAGATCCTGCTCACTCCCCAATGGTGGGTGTGACTTCTGAAAGATTGGGTCCAATAGGAAGCCACAGATTGCTGACAGCATGACAAACTACAATGCACATATGTGCTGGGAACACTTCTTTACATGTGGTTTCATCTCCACAAGCTTCAGGTGACAGCTCTGACCAGCAGCTGCCAGAGTCAAACAGGCAGAGAAGCAATGGAGCAGAGGGGACAGGGCCTGCAGTGTCAACAGCCTGGAGGATGTTAGGCAGGGGAAAGGGTCAATTGTTCTCAACAGTCAACAGCAAAATAAGCAATGAGTAAAATTAGAGCAAGGAAGCACCAAGAGGAAAAAGCCTGTAACTGATGGCAAGAGTAATTAGGCAACAGGCCCCAATGCCAGAGGAAGAGCTGACTATCAGCCAACACCATCCTAGCAAGACTTTGTCATCATCACTTGTGGGAGGATGGAGGCCAGCTGCTGCTCCCTTCCTTTTGTGCTACAGAGATTAGCCATCCCAGACCTTCCCTGCTATGGTGGTGATGGTTCAGCTGCTTCCAGCCACCCCAGGAGAGCACAGAGAGAATTTCGCTGCGAAAAACAAGGGAAGGCTATGGCTTGCTTCTCGCTTTCGTTTGAAGGCAATTGCTGTTTTCAAGGGATGGCAATATGCAAAGAACTAACACCAAGATAAGCTGCAGTGTGAAGCTCTGTTGTGCTTTCTTTCATGGCAATGAAACCTTGCCAAAGACGGAGTTGCTAAGTGAAACACTTTTAAAAGACTAATGACCAACCTGCAGACAGTTTCTGGCAATAGTGTAGAACATTTGCCCAGCAATCTTTCAGGGGGCTGAAGCATAAACCAGCCTGTCTCTGACCTGAATCTGACGAACTCAGCAAGTCTAAACATTTCGCGAATTCTTCTCCTTGCACAGAGTTTTGGAAAGAGAGACTAGGTATTTGGTGTATATGTTAAAAACATAAAAACAAAAAACCAAAACCAAAAAACAAAAACAAAAAACAAACAAACAAAAAACAAAACAAACAAACAAAAAAAAGAAAGCAGACATTAGAACAGACAGAATTTCTGGAGAAAGTATCTGATGGAAGAAAGGACCGGTGGCCCCAGGTCATTGGACTCTGCTGAGTCCAGTCAGCAAAGGGGGCATGGCCCCACTGTGGAATAGCTCTGCATGCATGGGACCACTCTTTTCAGATCCACATTTCTAGTTTGACTGAGTTACAAGAATTTACCATTTCAAAGCCATCTGATAGAAATGGCTCATTAGCAGCACCCAACTTCAGTCTCAACTCCCAACAGCCACATAAAAAACTCAGAATTTTAGCAGAGAGGTTGGTTTGTTTTCTCATCAGTTAATCAAATCAGTCAATGATTCATGCTTGGCAAGAAAGCCAAGATCACTGTGAGCATAGAAACTTCAGAGCCCCATCTCTGAAGCATGGTGAGGACAAAGGAACAAATGTTATGCTGTGGCAAAACATATTTAGAGCATTGACATATTCCCTACCAGAACAGTATGCATTTTACCTCGTTACATCCCGTGTCATAACCAGCAGTTACCTGCTAGCTGCAAGGATGCTCATCAGGCGAAGACCATCAGTGTGAAAGACAAGAATTTATTAATATGAATGGGGGAGAAAGAGGAGGGAAACTTGAGAAGTTAATTGATGCAATCAAAACTGTTGAAATATCACTTCAAGTACCTAAGGCATCTGGCTGAGCACAACCTATTTTTTTTTCCTTATCATGGCAGTTTTGGGATTCTCCAATTATTCTCACTCATTCTGACCAGAAATGCCTGCTCCTGCATTTCAGCAGGTGGAGGAGAAGAGGTGGCACTCATCTGCCTATACAGTCTCACCAGCAGCCACCCTGTACCAAAGGGTCATGGAAACCCCCTCTCAGCCAGGACAAGGCTGGGACATTTTAAACACACTGTGGATGTAGCTATGGCTCCTCACCAGCATTTCTTACTTAAAAGCAGCATAGAGGTTTCTCTCCTCTCTTCCTGGAGCTCTATACACAACAATTCATGTCGCTTAGCAACAGGGCTTCCTTTTAAGACGCTCTTTTGTCATTTCAAAGCCTCCATGCCAGAAGTTCTTTAGATAATCCGAACTCACACAAGCTCCATCAGTTTGGCTCTTTTCCTTTACCTCTGCCTGGTCTCCTCCCATTGTAAGGTTAATATCTGTGTCCAGCTGAAGAAAACCAAATCAAACAATAATGCAACTCCGAGTGATCAGTCCAGCTTCACTGTGCAAGGGCTAATTAGAACTTCCTTTCGCCTAAAGCCATGCCAAGCAATGACCAACAGAGACCATCTGAGGAAAGGAGAAGCTCACAGGGGTTTTAATTCTGATTTTTTGCTTACTAATCAAGTCAGACTTCATAAAACTACGAGATTTCTCTATTGTCCATTTGGGATTTAAGACTTGTGCAGCCCGGTTTGACAGATTCTGTACTGTTTGGAGAGAATAATAATGGCTTGTTACTAATGATTGTGAACTGTATTTTATCTTGGCTTTACAGTACTTATACAGTACTATAAAGTGCTAGCTCCCATGGGGAGTGAGAACACCAGGTCTTTTGCTTGTTTAGGCGGGAACAGAGGCTGAATTTTTGAGACAGGAAAAAGTCTCACAGCTGTTTCACAGACTAACAGAGAGCTGCCCCACTGAAGTCCTCAAGATATTTTATGAATTTTTTAAAAATCATAATCTACTTAAGCAGCATAACGCAACAGCAGTAGCTACACAGAAACAGTGTCTGCAGGGAGAGTATAGGAGATGTTTTCCCTTTGAAGATGAAACATGGATGAACAAGACACCAGTAATGAATCAGTTGCTAATTCCTGTGAGCAATTTCCTTCCTATATAGTGTCTTTATCCTGGCTATTTTCAGTCTGCATTTGGTAGGACTTCACATAGCTTCACATGCGTCAGCCATGGCCAGCTCAGCTTCCTGGCTGGCAGACAGGACTCAGGATGCAGGCACAGGGGCCACTAAGCCCTGTGTTCCCTGGCCTCTAGCAAGCTGCAGTCATCACCTGAAAGTCTGTTCATCCTGTCTGCTTACAAATTAGCACTGATACCCCTTCTGAAGCCAGGAGTTCCAGGGCATGGCACAGGAGTAGTCCCATGGGTAAGTACCTGCATATCAATCTTTTTGAAAGTTACCTCAAATAAAATCCACAAAAGAACAATCCATCCATAGTGAGGCAGCCAGAGGAGTTCTCACTCTATTCGTTTGGAATATTTCTATGCGCAGTGCTCACATCATGCCCCTGGTCACACCGTCCCTTGTTTTTCAAGGGACATCTAGGTCACTACCAGTGCAAGTGATTTGCTCAAGTCATGGAAATTTCAGACTGAAGCTGTGACATGTCCTCAGCAATAACCTCAACCATCAGTGCCAGAGAACAGAAGCTGGTGGCTTGGTCAAGGAGTTGTGGCAAAGCAGAGGAAGAGGAACACCTGGGGCAGGGGGATCCTTCAGCCTGGTCTCTGGCTGCCCAAAAGATCCATCAGTCACATTGGTACCCAGCTGGGAGAGCATCACAAGTGCAGTCCTGCAGCTGCTGTCCCACTTTTGTCCCCAGCACCCCTAAGGGCAAGCAAGGGGACATTGCTCATGTACACAGAGAGCATGGGCTGGAGAGCATATCTGACTGCTATCTCCTGCCCTTTAGGATTTCAGAAAGATCAAATGCTGCAGCATGAAGCAGTGTGCTTTCACATGAAGTCTGGTAAAGTCTGACATGTTTTGCAGAAGCCATTTCTTCCTGACAGTGATTTATGCTCTTGCTGCATCACCTTGTTTTAGGCTTCTTAGAGTGCAGCCTGAGCCTGCAACACCTGCTGCACAGGCAGCAGAGCCCACGCAGGTTTTCCTGTTCGGAGATGTGTGTTTGTGGCAGGGCAGGTGGTCCTGGTCCTCCCCAGCTGCCATGTTTCATCTTCTTGGGGTATCACACAGGCACAGCGGGAGAGCTGTCACAGCACAAGTCACACTGCTTCAAGGCAGATCCTGGTCTGGGTACTTAACATGCAGCATTTAAAGCAAGCATCTGGATTCCTATCTCTTGTTCATGGTACCAAATAAAAGAACAAACAAGGGAAATCTTGAAATCCATACTTGAAGGAAATGGCCGAAAACTATTTTAATCCTTTGATCCTGCATAGGATTTATAGATATTTTGGAAACCTTGATGTACTGGGTTGGCAATCTCTTTTTCTTCAGAGCTATGAAAGACCCAGAGATTGACATGATTTAAATGTTAAGTATGAGAGAATGAAGATCTCATAGGGATTCTGAGGGTATTAAAGTCTTTTTAATACAGATACACAACTCACTGCACTTTTTTTTTACATCTTAGATTGATTCCCACTTACTTCTACAGTCATTACACAATTTTTCCAAGGCAACCAAGGAAGAGGAGCAATTTTCTAGGTTCATCCCACCTGCAGCACTCCTTTTTGAAGGAGTGGCACTCAGTGCTCTGACCAGGAAACCTGAGCTGGGCCAGGCCAGGCACGGCACAAGGTCAGCCAGGTGGATTTGACATCAAACATGATTTCTCCTCAACCCAGCCAGCCATCCTCTTACCCAGATGGAGAGGCTCCTGCGTCTCACCTCCTCCCATCCGGAAATGGGACCCACCTTTCTGTGTCCGGGGTGGGAACTGGCATCCTGTGAATTCAGCATCATGCCAACAGCCTATGTGATGCCCAGGTCTGTGCAACTTGGCTGGGCTGAGGAGCACACCAGCGCTTCATTGTCAGGGTCCCTCTGGGACTAACACTACATCCCTGGTGGGGTTTTGGTGCGGGAAGGTCCACCGCCCATGGGCAGACACTGTGAGTGACTCACTGCATTTTGGTAAGCCTTGTGAGCTCTATCTAGCTCAAGCCTGTCTAGCTCAAGCCTGTCTAGCTCAAGAAATCAGCTTAAAATGGAGAACCTATGTGGGATGTACCACGCTCTCCAGGGGACTTTCTAACTGCAGGGGAGACTCACTGTGGGGTGCCACAGCACTGGAGGTGCAGTGCAGAGGGAGTAATGTGCTCAGCCCTCAGCAGCATGCAGCATCTCACGAGCACTTAGAGATGAGCACAGTCACACTGGAGGCAATTATTACTGCTGCTGTTTGCGTGCTCCTAAATTCACCATCTTCAGAGTGGAAAGAGTTTCAGCCAAGCACAGAGGAGGTAAAATTAAGAGCAGCAAATTCCTCATGAGGGGACTCTCCCAGCAACCCCTGTGGTCTGACAGCCCCCTGAATGCAGTGATGGAGGAAGAATCCACCCAGCACCTGGGAACAGCAAACACCAGCAGGCAGAAGAGCAACCCTGGATGAATACGAGAGGTGAATCAGCCTGCAACAGCCTTGGCTGCTGCAGTCACAGAGTGTCTGCAGCCTGCTCAAGCCCATGGTGGGTGTCCATAGCAATGCCCCCTGCCAGCACCAAAACCCTCTCCTGCTGCCATAAATTCTTACCTCTCCCCATTTTGTTTTAAAAGCACAAAGATCTAAATTAATCAGATAGGCACAGATTATGAATAACTCAAGTTCTTCTTGACCTTCAGTCACCCAGTACTTATTTCATAACAAATTCTTCATTACCTGAAGTGTTGTGTGCAGTTTTGGAAGCCTCAATATAAGATATAAATCTATTAGAGAGCATCCAAAGGAGGATCACAGTGATGAGGGTCTGGAGGCAAAGCCATATGAGAAGCAGCTGAGGTCACTTGGTCTGTTCAGGCTGGAGAAAATGACACAGCTTCCTCATGAGGAGAAGCAGGGGCAGGCACTGATCTCTTCTCTTTGGTGACCAGTGACAGGACCGAAGGGAATGGCATGAAGTTGAGTCAGGAGAGGTTTAGGTTGGATATTAGGAAACAGTTCTTCACTCAGAGGGTGATTGTGCACTGAACAGGCTCCTCAGGGGAATGGTCACAGCACCAAACCTGACAGAGTTCAAGAGGCTTTTGGACTATGCTCTCAAGCACATGGTGTGATTCTTGGGGTTGTCCTGTGCAGGGCCCAGAACTGGACTTTATGATCCTTGTGCATCACTTCCCACTCAGGATATTCTATGATTCTATGAAATTGAGTCAGGCCCCAGAATTCATTATTTGAATAATAAATCTTCCCATTTCCTCAACAGCATGGAGTCTCTCCCGTGTTCATGGAAGACACAGTCTTCCATGAACTTCTCCAACATGAGTCATCCAAGAGCTGCTCCAATGTAGGTCATTTTTCCACGGAGTGAAGTCCTTCAGGCATAGGCTGCTCCAGCATGGGACTCTGACAGGACCGCAGGTCCTACCAGCAAACCTCCTCCAGTGTGGGCTCCTCTCTCCATGGGTCTGCAAGTCTCTGCCAGGTCCCTGCCCCAGCATGGGTTTCCCATGGGTTCACAGCCCTCTTTCAGGCATCCACCTGCTCCAGCGTGGGTCTCCTCCACAGGCTGCAGGTGGAACTCTGCATCCCCATGGTCCTCCATGGACTGCAGGGGGACAGCTGCCTCACCATGGTCTGTACCACAGGCTGCAGGGGAATCCCAGCTCCGGCACCTGGAGCACCTCCTCCTCTTCCTTCTACATTGACTCTGATGTTCCTCTCACATATTCTCACTCTGCTCTTCTCTGGCTGCAATTACCTCTGCACAATATTTTTTTCCTTCTTAAATAGGTTATCACAGAGGCATTGCTATCATTCCTGACTGGCTCAGCCTTGGCCAGCAGTGGGTCCATCCTGGAGTCATTAGTTCTTCTGGACACGGGGGAAGCTTTTGGCAGCTTCTCACAAACATCACCCTTGTAGCCCCTGGTCACCCACAACCCCCCCACCAAAACCTGGCCACACAAATCCATTACACAGGGATGCCCTTGAGCATTAACATGGGAAACGGCAGATAAACAAGAAGTAAACGTATCATACAAATTCCTCTGAACTTCTTGCAACCAGCTGCAGGGTGAGCAGAATTCCCAGAAAACACAAGACTGACTGGGAAAGAGACAGAGCTGTTAGTGGGATGTGGAGTGAGCTTTTCAGTTTGTCATTCAGAGAAGCTACTTTCTTTTGTATACTATGAATTAAAGAGGACTAAAAAACCCAGCCAATCAGGTCGGCACAGAAGCATCCTAGTGGCAGAATGACACAGCAGCAGGTCACCGGTTCTGTGGCCTCTCAGTGCCTGCCAGCCTCAACAGCCCACCCAACAGCTTTAGCTAAGTATGCAAAATGGACTGAGCTCTGCACTGGATTTTAAGCTTCCCTCCTGATATGTTGACTGCTTCCCTCTCCTCAGCTGCCTGTAGGGATGAGCACAGCATGGCTCAGATGACATCAGCTCCAGCTACCAGCACAGCTGTATTTCAGAGCTGAAGCCACTGCTTTTGTGCTTGGCCTTGGCACCATAGAAGCTCAGGTATCTCCACCTTCCCGGGTGTCAAGCTTGATGCTCTCCAGTTGGCATCTTGATTGCTTGAGCCTTCACTGACTGAGTTACTGGTGCTGGATCAGCTCTTTCGAGCTAGGGCATGTTTGCTGAACCCAGTAAGTTTTCATCACACCTTTCTCTACTCTTCTAGAAAGACTGCTGCTTACGGAAGCCTACGGAAGACAAAGTTGTCAAGGTGATAACTCAGTCATTTAAGAAAGGAAAGAAAAAGGCACATTGAGCTGTTTGGCTCAGAGTCAGCACTCAGTGCTGTCCTGGGCCATGAGGACCAGACATCTTTGGCTGGCACAAGATCCCCTCCTGCCTGCAGCTGCCACACACAGAGCCATCTTAGAGATGGTTAGTTATATTGTCCCATTCCAAAAAACTGATCATTCCCTGTAAGCTAAATACAAGAGAAAGAGTGTTCATTTTCAGATTGAAGTATTGCTTTTTAGCTCTACTGTTTCTACTGCAAGAGTCATGCATAAGCATCACAATCCTTTTTCCAGAAATACAGGCAAAAATCTTAGAGTCACAGAATCATAGAATGGTTTAGGTTGGAAAAGACCTATAAGGTCATTGAGTCCACTGTAAAACTAACACCACCAAGTGCACCACTGCTACCAGTCCACAAAGCAGAACTCTGGCCTTCAGCTGTTTTACAAGATTTTGTGCCTTTCCTAAGTGATTTATCAAATTTTGTTCAACTCAAACTCCCCATTGCACTAAATTCCCCTTTGGTGAGATGCTACAGTCTCTTCTGCACTACCCTGTACTTAGCAGAGACATTTCACTCTACATGAGCATTTCCCTCAGTTTCCACTTTTTAAAAACCTGTTCTGCTCCAGAAAAGCATCAGTGCACAGTAACTTGGCTATATTTAAAGCAGACAAGTTCCTCTTTTGCTCTGAAACTACTGTTTTTCTCACACTGAGTCTGGGAAGTCCAGCAAGCTTATTTTTTCCTGGCAACCCGCTTTCTAGCCAAGTGCCCCAGTTTATCTGATCTCTGGTCAGTCTCACTTTCATTCAGGGAAGGCAGCACAAGATCAGCCAAGATGCAGCAACCCACCTCTCTCCATCATGGCCTGTGGCTTTCACAGCACTTACCTGTGTCAGCTGCAAAGCATCCGGTGCTGTAGAGACGATGTGCGTGGAGGTGAGTGACAGACACCAGTCCCTCTTGATATACAGGAGCTGGACACATCTGAGGTGACTACCCGCCTGCTAACGTTCCAATGTTTCCAGTTCCCAAGGGATTTATCTCAGGGGAATTTGAAGGTCTTTATCAGAGAAATAAGGCAGGTGTCTTGATATATGCTTAGGGACATCAGCCACTGTCCCTCCTCCTCATCCTCACACCTGCACATCTGTGCACCCTCACACTCTCTCCCACCACTGATGGAGACTTTGGGAGCCCATCAAACTAGCACTGGTTTGATCAAACCAGCCCATCATCCCTCAGAGAGCTTGAAGGATGATAAAGTTTCACAGGGGTATTTAAGAGGTATGAGAGCCAGATAGAGGATTTTTGTCTCTTGTGCTGTGCTCTTCATACAGGAACTTGTACACAGTGGTGGGATGATGACGTCTCTATTTGCTGTTTGGTCAGTATGCAATACCACATGAAATTAATAAGAAAATACCAGGGTTTTTCCAGAGGTAGAAGAAAAACTGACCCAATAAGATTTTTCTTTTTTTTAATCTTTTCTTCTGTTGTCTTTTCTATTCCAACTGGGAGACAACAGAAAAAAAGTCAAGGTTTTTGATTCAGGGAAGAAGTGCAATGGAAAAGCAGCCTTAAGCAGCACACATTTGGGGCCAATAACAAATTCCTCATTGAATTAAATCTACAAATCCCTGAGCACTCAGAGCTGTACAATAGGATCCCCATCAGGATAGTGTCTCTTCAGCTCCCTGTGAGAGCCACTTCATGCCCTGAAGCATATGGAGAGTTGCTTACTCACTGTTTTATTTGAATGGCAAAACATAGGCACTGTTGTCCTTTATAGTGACAGCTAAATAACTTTTATCTGTCTAAACTGCACATAGCAGCAGTTAGCTCCACAGGTTTTTCTTTGCTTATCAGTACTGAAAGCATCAGCTTTTCTAAGGCAGTATTTTCCCATTTTTGTAGTGACTGATACTGTATTATTTCAGTTCTTCTAGGCTGGACCTGAGTCCCTGCGGTCCCTGTGCTATCACAAGTATTATCACAGCAGGTACTGGGGTGGCTTTCTGCCCCCCCCGGCCACGGCTCAGCACTGACTTGTCACTCTCTGCTGGTCCTGTCCCTGGGTGCCGTCCAGCTGGCACAGAACTCCAGCTGGGACCTAGCATGCCAGAGGGAGCAGGACAGTAGAGGAGCTGCACTCCCCACCCAGATGGGGAATTTGGTGGTGACAGTCCCTCTAGACTTCCTCCACCATGCTGCTGCCAGCATCTCTCTGCCACTGCCTAACAGGCTGCAGTGCCTGGAGCAGTGTCAGGTCATGTTGCCTCACAGAGACTCCCTGAACAGCATCCAGGTACAGGATTTGTGCTTAAAGGAAAGGAAGAAAGTGTTCACCATATCCAGCTTGTGGCTTGCAACAAATACTACTAATTAGCCCTCTCCTCTGAAGCTGCTGAGTGCTGACACTGCCCACCTGCATCTCCTAAGCCAGAGACAGGCAGAGACGTGGTTTAGCCTGAAATAGAGTTGCATGTCAACAGAACGACCTGAGCCCCATGCTCAGACTATTCCCCAGGGCCCACAGAGATTGCACCTCAGCAAACCCCGACAGGCCACGTGCTCCCACCCACAGGGTGCACATCTGCACTCTCCCTTACACGTCACGGGCTCCAGGCTCCAGGGCATTTCCCTCTGAACACACAACTGCTGCCCCTGCTTGCTCTGCTCCACTAGCAGAATTGCTTTGTATCACCTAAAGTGCTTGTGCTGGCCAGCTGTGCCACACATGCTTTTACTTACCCACAAGCAGAACGCCTGCAAGGTGACTGGCAAGGGTATTGCCAAAGCTGCAGCTCCCACGTAGTCCCAGGGACCCAACCTTTCTAGGCTGGGCCTGGGCGAGGAGGTGGCTGGTGCTGCACTGGCTGTGCTCACACTCCCCATTGCAGAGTGGCAGCTGGGACCAGGGCAGTGCTCTGAGCACTCCCAGCATTTGGAGCAGTAAGGCAGCCTGTTTCAGGATGGTGCTTCCCAGATTCTGGTTGACTTCTGTGTAATCACCAGACAAAGGCGGGTCAGGCACATTTAATGAATTTCCCTGGTAGCCACAGAGTAGACTTCTCTGTGTAATAAATTGATTTATTTTCACTTAAACTGAAAATCCTTCATGGACATTTTAAGACTTAGCATTCCTGCTGTCTTCTCACTGCAGGGTGTAAATGTAGTTCATATCCAACATTTTCCAGACCTGCTTTTTTTTTACCTCCTCTCTGTAAGGTTTACTTAAGACTTCTCTTGTAGTAAGTTTTGTTACAAGACTCATGATATTTGGAATTTAAAACTACTTTGTAGGAATGCTTTTTTAAGGATTAATAATTCATCCAGAAGAGTAAACAATTCTTGTATGTGCTAACTTTGATAAGTAACTACTGCAAATGAAACACACTTCAAATTAGTACAAGAGAGTTTCAAGGTATTCATTTTAAAAACACACTCCACAAAACCCCCAGGCTGTCCATTGCAAGCTTGTGCTGAGGCTTCCCAGGGTTTTGGCTGCTGCATTTTAAATAATTCAAAACTCTGTTTGGGTTTATTTGGGGGTTGTGCTAGTTGGGTTTTATTTTCCTATTTATATTCACAGTACATAGCTCTTTCAGCTTCACTGTAATCTTCCACAGATTACAGCAAATAAAAGCCATACCCATGAAGGTTTAGGACTGGGGAAGCTTTCTGAAAAAGTACCTGTCACAACAGAAATCCTCAACTTCAGCTTCAATGTGCTGCCTTCCCTCCAGGATTCAACCTTCTCTGAGTTGAAGTTTCTTCTCTCGGACTTAACAAGGTATGGAAGGAGCATCTTCACTTCTGCTCATCACACTGGTGAAACCTCCTGCCCCTGCCAGAGACAGAGACCTCTGGAGCACACCACAGCAGCATCTCCCTGCCTTCACAGGGACACCTTCAGACAGCTTCAGATAGCTGGTGAGTTTTTTTGCTAAGCAGAGATTGATCCACTTGGGCAATATCTAGGCTTCTCCACTGATGACAATCATTTGCAGAACAGTGGGTGAAACAGGCATTTTCCAGATATTGCTGCTTCTAAGACAGTAGTGACAGCAAAGTCACTGCAGCAGGTTTTTATTCATTTTTCTATATTCTTCCCTAAAATCTGGAGAAAGACATGTTTGGTCCTTGGAAATTTTCATTTTATTAAGTTGGACACTAAAAACCTCCTGTCTCCCTGCCTCCCACTAATGCCTCCTCACACTCACCATTTCAGGGCAGGTTTTTCTTCTCAGCAGAACCCTGTAATTAAATGTGAACTTAAAAGTACCAGATAAACATCACTGAAAAAGACACTTTTATCGTGGTGAAGGGAACTGATCGTGAGCTTTTACAGACATGAGGTTCAGTTTGGGTAATCACATATACCGGAAGAGTTTTGCGAGACAGGCCACTGATGCTGCTTTCTGCTGTTTTCTCAAGGTGTCAGATCAACCGGGTTATGATGGCACCTTTCACAGCAACAGGCAGCTGAAGACAATTGTGCTGACAGGAAACCTGCTCATGTTTCTGTCTCACACAGCGTTTGCTGGCCCCCGTTCCCTGGAGAAGTTTGTCTTAACACAGACAGGAATAACCAGTATGTCTTTCATTCCAATGACAAATCTGGACGGCTTAGATACCCTCATCTTGGGCAGCAACCACATCTCTTCATTGCAGCTTCCTCCCAGCTTTCTCACTCAAAACCTCAAATACCTCAACTTTCAAACAAACAACACAGGAGCAATCACAGCAGAAGATGTGCATGTTCTGCAGAATATCAGCATCTTTAAAGGCAATGACATTACATACATTGAACCTGGAGCCTTCCAGTCCCGTTTGGACTTCAGGGGCTGTGCTGACATCTCTGGGGTCCTGGCAGGGATATAGAACTCCACAGCCAAGACCCTCTGGCTGGGAACATTTTGTGGTGTGGAAAAGGAGCCCTACGTAAGCCCAGATGTTTTACAAGGCCTCTGTAATATTTCTGTCAAGGATCTCTATCAGCAGTTAGGCATTTCAGAAATCTAAGTGCTGACACATTTCAGTGCTTAACCAAGCTCCGAAAACTGGGCCTAACATTGCCACTGCATAATCAATTTAAGTTACCCCTCTGGACTGCACCTGCTCCAATATTGGTTTAATCACCTGGTACAAGCCAAATCTGAATAAAATTGAGGACCCAGAAGGAACAAGGTGCTCTGAACTCCAATCACTAGCTGGGAGTCAGCTGCCCACCGTCTCGCTCTCCTGTGGGATGAACACAGCAGAAATCATTGCAGTTGTCCTGGCTGTTTTCTCCTGTGGTACCATGTTCATTCAGGGTGCTTTGTATTTCCAGCAAAATTAGCAGCGAATATATGTTTATTACGGAGATGCAGAAAAATATCTATAGCAATTGTATTATGTTGAAAGATATCTTACTGCTTTTGTTTGTGGCCTTTTTTTCCTTAACTTTTGTAATACCCTTTGTATTATAACTTTCAGAAAAATAATGAAAAAATTAGAACTGAAAAAATAAACTATGACCTGAGCCTTGAATATAAATATCTTATAGAGAAATCTCTGTCCAACTCAAGGTTAGTCCTGGTGTACCAGCTAGTATGGCTAATGCACTTGTAAAGGTAAGATCCAAGGGCAAATCTTCTCTTTAAAAAAAGAAAACTCTACCACCATCACTCTCAAAACCAAACAAACGAACAAAAACCACCAAAAAAGAACCAATTAAAAACCAAATCCCACCCTCTGTCAAAATATCCTTGAAAAGCAATGTTGTTTAAGAGCTGGCAGTAGTGTACCCCACTCTGCTAAAAAGTAAAAAAACTACCTGTGAAAAACAGGCACAGCTTCATAGTCATGTAAGACATATTCCTGCAGGACTGTCAGAAACAGCCTGTATCAATTCTATGATTTCTTTAAAATATTTCTTTAAAATATTCTTGATCCTTAGAAAATTCCTGACCATTGGACCTTGTTTGTGCCTTTCCCACCCTGAGGCAGGCTATGCTCCTGTGCTATTTTCTAGACTCCACAATAAGTAGAGACTGGCAACCATTTCATCTTTAACCATAAAATTTGTAGATTTGGTCAAGATCTGTTGGCACTACGTTTGCTTGCACAGGGCAAAAAACCCCAATGCCAATAGCTATGAGACATTCCTGTGCCAGCCTGGAGTAGACTGTTCTTTCCAGTTGCAGCCCAGGAGAGAAAACTAGAGGCTGCAGAGGGGGCAGTGCAGTGGACATCATCATCCCACAGGTGCACCTCATGGCAACAGCTACTTCACAGGGCTTCTGGTGGGCATCCCTGGAGTAAAATTAAGAGTCTTTCTGCTTCAATGGGATATGCAACAGCTAGGAAGGAATAAAGCCTTGTTATTATTTACATAAAACCAAATCACTTTCTCTGCCATCACATCTGAATAAACCCAGTAGCAAGACAGAGTGTGCATCTGATCAAGGATCTAATGGAAGCTTGCTGTGCCTGCTCGTCTGCCCTTTGTTACCATAAAGTGATTGATGTCACTAGTGCTTTAATAACAGCCTAATACAAATGTGTAGCCACAACCTTCTTGGGGGGGGTATGATCCTTCCATCTCCATTGCAGAGCACGCACCACATGGAGTCTTGCCCTGTCCCAGCATGGCTCCCTGATGTGTTATGCCTGGAGATGCAGTTGCTTTCTTTCAGCACTTTCCATGCCAGACTCCACATTCAGCTTCAGCTCCAGCCCAAAGGCATTTCCTCGACATTGTCCTCTGTAACATGCTCACTAGCTAAAGTTTCTAAGATTCCTGCTGGATTAGAAAGTTTTTGCTCATTTCTGATGATACTGCTGACGAGAGTCCCAGCTTGGTCTTCTCTGGTAAGAACTACCTCATGAAAAGCCCCTTTTACTGTCTATTAGCAGATCAGATGCATACAATGTGTACTCTTGTGGCTTTCAGATGCCTTCACATCACTGCCACTGCCTTACCCTGCAGCTTCTCCTCCTCCCCTTTGTAGCCACATGTACCTCCTTTTTCAGTTGCCTACAAACATACCCAAATTTGGGGTACCAAAGCGTTGCCTCTCCTCACAGCTCTCTGTATTGCTGGTTCATATTCCCTGTTCTTGTGGCCACTGACCCTCCCTGCACTGAAGCCCCCTCCTGACCCCATCAGCAGGCACTGCACTCCAGCTGCCCAACACCAAAGCCACATGAGCTGCCAACCCCAGGCAAGCCCTTCTGTTCACAAGGGCTGTTCAAGGGAGAGAACTGTTCCTGAGCACATCATGCTGCCCAAGGGGAGCACACCCTAACTTGTCCTTGGGAGCAAGGCAGGGTTATTTCTGAACTGAACCCAGGGTTCAAGGTGCATTTTCCCCTCCCTCTGCAAATCCAACTGCTTAATTGGGCAACCTCTGCTATCTAATAATCCAGCATGATTGCCAGTGTGTGTACCATACAAGAAAGACCTGCTTCTTCCATTGTTTCCCTCTCAAAGTCATGGATTCAGGGAAGTGTTAGACAAATAGTGATGTTAAAAAGGGAGTGTAACACTCCATAGGCATAAAAAAAATTCCCGCAAGTATCAGGTAGCAACTGTGTGAGATTCACAAATATTAGTGACTGGAAACTGCATGTTGGGCTGAAAGGTATTCTGAAAGGCCTTTTTGTTTGGAGAGACCACCACAGGATTTAACCACCACCAGTTTCTGAAATGCCTCCTAATCCAGTGTAAATTCACGTGCAGACTTCACTTGGTGAAAACTCAAAAGATGGCTGAGAAGGCGAAACGTGTTCCCGTGCAGTATCTGTTTGCACGCAGAGTATTAAGACTTCCCTGAAACCCGCCCCTTCTCTCTGCCCAACTTGTTTTAGATTACTGTATGTAATTTTGTATTACTGTATGTTGTATTTTTTGTCTTTACAGTGTCATCTCTCCTCTATTTGCCTGCAAAAAAGCCATTCATAAGACATTGTGCAAACAACAATGCTGAACAGCACATGCTATGTGTTTCAGGATGCACAAGTCCTAAATACAGGGATTGATTATTCTGAAGGAAAAATTATCTATGGATATAATACACTAAAATGTCTAGATTATATATTAAGACTTTTAAGTCCAAAGATTTAGTCTTCTGGGATTATTTAGTAAGGATATAAATGGAAAGAGACAACAGTTTTTCCTTAAATAACTGCTTACCAAATCAAGCTCTGATGTGATGCACTCTTTGGTTTTAAGTCAGGCCTTTTATTTTTTCAAACACAGCTATGGAGCCAGCACAGAGAGAACAAGGGAATTGCTCGAGGTGAATAGTGCTTAACAAGACTTCACTTACCACCTTGCTGGCTCCTGGGCTACAGATGTCTCTGAAGTCATGGTACAACTCGACACCGCAACATGGAATTTATCAGTATTTACACAGAGAAGGAACTTGAGCATGTATTCATTAGGAAGTCACATTTCAGAGACTGGTAAGCTCTTACCTTTATTTCAATAGGACAAACCAAAACTCAGAGCCAAGTTCTTCCTTCCCTAACTGTGCTTAAACAAGGTGATCTCAGTAAAATGCAAGTCAATTTCTGAAAGAGGATTTTACTCTGTTTTGAATGGGCCAATTTCTACATATGTTGACTTAAAAAAACACACCCTGATGTCAATGGTACATCTTTTAAGAACTTTCTCTCATTCACTAGTCTTGTCTGTAGCTGGAAAAAGAGCAGTCAAGATCCCTTCCCAAACACTCTACACCATACCTCCCTCATCTGACAAAACTGATGGAAATTCTTCTCTCCCAGCAGAAGATGACATTCTTCTCCACTGAATCCCTTGGACATCCTCTTCCTCCTGTACATAATTCATACCTGCATTTGGTAGGGCTTGCCATGTACCAGAACACAACTGCATTGTTACTGTCTGCTTACTCTGCAGTCTTCTCCACTCTTCCTGATGCTCCCAACTTTTTGCAGCTTGAACCATAGTTTTAGCATCACTTCCTGCCCATGGCAGGGCAGTTGGAACTAGATGATCTTGATGATCTTTAACATCCCTTCCAGCCCAAACCATTCTGTGATTTCTACCCTCAGTTCATTCAAATGCATCCTTGGCAGCTATCTGGGACATCAAGCTGGTCAGTTCTCATCAACTACTACACTATACAGTCAGTGGAAAGAAAAACTGTTGCTAACCCAAGGTATGAAGTGAGACATGCATCCATACATGCTCCAGTATCTTCCTGTCTTGTGATCTATTCTTTCTTAGCTACAACCTGAGTTTTGATCCAAATCCAAGCTAGACATCCCTGCTAAGCCTTACAGACTGTGTAAGACTACAGTAAGCCTAAGGGAGCTTAGCAAACTGGGAGTTCAGTGCTGAGGAAGGGAGCTCACGTTTCCCTGGCAGACCATGAAAGCGTTCTCATCTCCAATAAGGTGCCGTCTTTTCTTACCACAGTCGAAGTGAGGATGACAGGCTGTGCCACATACAATACTGATAACCTGCCTCTCCTGACTTAATTAATGCAAACTCCATAAACCACCCCTTTCCTCTGGCCCTGAACACTATGGAGGCTCACAGAGCATGCAGGGTTCTGTGCCTCCCCAGGCAGAGGTGATGGCTGCTGTGTACAGCCAGGGAGGCATGAAACTCAGTCAATCCTCAGCTCTTGTAATTTCCTTTCCCTCAGCTGCTGGATCCTGCTCTTCCTTCCTCAACCCATCACCCATCAGTGCACCAGTTTTGCAAGACTATCTGCCAGTGGCCTGGAGCAAATTGGAAAAGTGGGAGTGATCTGCACCTTCCCCTCACCTATTTGTTTCAAACAGGGAGTGAAGCTGCAAAAGTGATGCTGTAACACTACCGCACTTAGTTTTGTACAGAGGAAAAACACAGAGAAAACAATGTAATAATAAAATGTGAACACAAATTCCCACATGCTGGGCAGCTATGCAGAGTTACCAGCAGCAAAACAGTAAAGAGATGTGTATTTTAATTGATACTGCTCCTATAGTAATGACAACGTATGTTCTGGAGGAAGGATTTATATGTCACATTACAACCTACTGCCCTTGTTACCTACTAAAGATATGTTGTCCATCATCACACCATACCTACCAATCCAGCAGCCAAGCAGTGGTTCCAGCCTGAGACCAGACACTCAGCAATGCACACCTCCTCCGTTCCCAGACCAAACTGCATTTCCTCATGCAATACCCTCTGCCAGCACCTACCTTAAGGGGTGCACTGAGTTGGCCCCAAAGAAAAAAAAACTGCCCGCCTCTAAGTAAAGCAGAGATGTGCCTTAAGTTACAGCATTGAGAGCAGTTCAAGGAAAAATGCTAACACAACAGTGTTTCATGCTGAATTTTTATTTCAATGTTATGCAACTGCATAAGTATAAATAATTGTGTTCAATATATAACAATTATGACATCCATAAAGAGTTTCTTAGAGAAAATAAGACTGCAAACACTTTATTGCACAGACCCTAACAATTTTTTCTTTTTTTTTCTTTTCTTTTTTTTTTTTTTGGTAAGCTGAGAACTCTACTGCAGGAAGTCTACAAAAGAACACATCAGATCTACAATCACACTAAGACTGACCAAGAAGAACACAGGCAGGAGGATCTCTTAACAGCTCACTGGTAAAGTAAACATCAACAAACAGGTACTACATAAACACAAGCTTATGCACTGTTACACTTCCAAAATGCAAAGAACTTATTTTTCAGAAGTGATAATGAACTATACAAAATATACATAAAGGTATACTGTAAACAAAAGCTAGATGTGCTTTAAAGGAAACAAGAGGATTGTTAAAAAATGCAGAGACTGTAAACTAGGAAATACCTTCCAGACAGAAATGTTATTTTGAAGTGCATTAGCATTCATTTGCAGTAACTGCCAAAGCACAGATGAACTGTAAATGTTGAGACCATTTTCTCTTTAAACTTCTCAAAAATTATTATCCACTGCTCACCAGCTCCTCTGTGAATGCATCAAAGGCAGTATGAATGTTCTAGTGCCACATGAAAGATCAGAAGTTGTTTGTGATATTGGCTTTTCCTGACAGTTTTGTTGTAAGCCAACTCAATTCGTCAGTACAATGAAGTTTTCAGCAGAGGGAAATGAATTCTGCACACTGTCTATTGTCACACAAGTCTCCAAGTCAAGATTACACTGTGCTTTTATGAACAACTTTCTAGCTTTTGAGACAGAAAGACAAACTGTAAGCATTGGTGTAAAAGTAGGGGCCTAACTCTACTGTGGTTACAGAAAACAGAAATAAGCAAAACAACCATTCTATTGATCCCCAATTATTAAAACCCATGCTACTGCAAGGGCATTTTGTAGTGCTTCTGTACATGTTTCAAACTTTACCTTTCATCTCTCAAAACAAACCAAATACCTCCACACTAACAAAGTCTACATGTTCCACAGTATACAAAATTTAAATAAGGCTTAGCAAAAGTAAAAAGACAGTAACATTCTAGCACCAAATAGCTCCAATGGGTTTCTGTTACAAAATGCTTCTTTTGAAATTACAGTATTTAACTTTTTTGCATACAAATAAAAAGATTATGTTATGAAATGTATGGAGCTACTTAATGCATTTAGAAATGAATGTGAAACCCAGAGTTACTTGCTAAAAACAGCAAGTTAAGTCTACAACATAAGGCCCCAGCTATGTATTAAAATGTATCAGATATCCTAAATTTTTTTGAAGATATGATACTGAAACTACTGAAACTGCTTTTTTTCCTTTTTACCTTGTCATAAAATAGAAAAGAGCTATAGCATTATGACACTAACTATGCAGACCTATATGCCATAATATATATTTTCTAAATGTATTAAAAACAGGGATGAACATACTAGTACTACCAGTTATGTGCTTATACTTGTGCCTCACACTGTAAGGGCCTGAATTTAAAAAAGCTCAAGGAACTTGAGAGGATTGCAGCAAAAACTGAGCACGTGGCATGTGCTTCAGAGAGTTAGAGCCTTGTCTGAGGTGAAGGTCACAGAACACACTCTTAATAGACAAGAACCACCATTTCACCACAGAACACAAGTCTTGCTGGGATGCCCTGATAATTAAGTGGTCTTCCCATAGCTTTAAGGACACCTACTCCAATCAGGCTTTGTGCAGTAGGGAGATGCAGTTATGTCTTGTGTTACATCTGGTGAAGCAGTCAGCCAGGTACAGTACTATCAAAATCAAATTATTAAAAATACATGTAAAAACTCACAATAGGTCACCATATTTATTCTGTACTAGTATTTTTTTTAACTTCTATCTAGGATTTTTAGTAAGTAAAAACGTGGCCTGGTTTTCTTTTTCTCCAGTCAGACCAATACTTGAGCATGTCCATGCCAGGTCTGAGTTTTAATAATTTGGTTTCATATTTCAGTATGGCAAATAAGTAGCTAAGCAACTATCTTAAAAAGGGAAAGAGGAAACAACGCAACCAGCAGCGAAGTATATATGCTACATTCAACCCCCAAACACATCGCTAAGTATTTACAGAGGAAATATTTTCTTCAACAGCTCTTGGCTGTAAAGGTATTTTTGTACAAATACTATATGGTAACAGTTTTACCGGTTTCAATTGGAAAGGCATTTTGAAAAAAGTCCTCTCTTTACATATCCCCTTGTATTGTTTCTTCAGTGACATGAAAACTTTGCAGCACAAACACACGACACAGTGCTGGTTTAAAGGCAGTACGACATATTGAAATTGTTTCAGCTAGTGTTGAATTCACACTTGCCGGGTCTTACAGTTAACAGGATTTTTTGTGAGCATTGCTCCGCGAAGCTTCTTTTCCCCGACGCTGCCGAGCTGAGTCTTTGTCGTCTGAAAGTGCACTAGGGCGGTCAGGTGTGGCTGCTGACCTGGATAAATCTTTACCTACATTCTGTTTTCTTGAAGCAGACTGCTGAGTCAGAATGGTGTCTTTTCCCTTTACATCCACAGTGTTAACAAAAAGAGGCTTTTCTTGACTTCCAGGTTTCCCCACAAGGTTTGAAGTAGGGCGGTGGGCTTCTGCTACAACAGTGGCACTGTGCAAGGCCATCAATGAAACACTTTTAGCCATTTCTGCCTTACTGCTCCCTGTGGAAGAGGTGCTTTTCTTATTTAGTTCCTTGCAAGTTGCAGGAAGCTCAGGTGAGCCTGCTTTAACCTTTGCTGAAATTGCATCACTCTTGGCTGAAGACAAAACAGATACTTCTTGCCTACACTCAGAGAAATTGGATGAACAAGTCAGCGGCTTTCCTGGTATTGTAGACACACGATAAGAACTCTGCCCGCTGGCAGCAGACAAATGTTTTATTGCAGTCTGCTTGTTTGCATCCTCTGGCTGTTTCTGATTAACTTGTCCCTTCCCTTTTATATCTTGAGAGCTTTTGCTACTTGTGGTCACTTTTTCTGCTCCTTTCCCTCTGGCATCACAGTTTGAAAGACAAAGGGTGGGCTCTAATTTCCCACTGTCAAGCTGAACGTAAAGTGCGTCAGTGCATATTTTTCCTTCAGGTCTTTTGTCTGCAGAGATCATTTCATTACTGGGATTTCTGTCTGCCTCTTTGTTCCACAAGAGACAGTCTTTCACAGTGGAAAATTTTGGAGATGTGGTTTGTTTTTCACTGAAGTGAAGTTGCTTTTGATCAGCAGATTCCCCCAAGCCTGCTGGTTCTTGCCTTTGCTTAGAACTCTCTAGGCCTGCTGGTAATGGGCCCACAGCAGAGGATGTGGGTTTGGTGTCAGGGGCGGTGCTGCTCATTTGGAGGGTGGTGACTGAACCATGACCCAAACTCACAGGCCTTTCAGTCTCCACATTTTCACTGGTCGTTCTTTTTGAAGGGCCTGGAACAGAAGGAAGGTGATCTAGCACATTTTTACTGGCATGTTTCCCATCCTTCCGGGAGCTGGCAGACAACTGAGTAACAGTTTCTTTTTCTTTTATGGTTGGAATGCATGGTTTTTGTGACAATGTCTGTTTATCCAAGGGCTTAGACTTAGAGGAACTTGTATCAGAGGCTAGCCTGTGTTTATTAGTGCTGCTTTCCACACAGGTGGCAGCAGGTTTCACGTGTTCTTGAACACCTACGTGAACTTCTACAGTGCAGTGTCTGCTTATTGTGTCTTTCACAGCAGGTGAGCCTGAAGTGTTAAGTTGCTGCCGAGGAACTTGGCTGGACTGTTCTCTCTCAGCAGTTTGAAGCCTGGTATCAGCGAGTGGTTTATGATCTTTCTTTCCTAAATCTTTGGCATTGTCCTTCTGCACAGAGGAAACTGGTGCAGACTTCTCAGTTTTATTATCGCAATCTCTTGAGGGTTGCACAGGCCATTTGGATGCAAGAGCTTCACTCTTTGACTCTGAGGTAATCTTCTTACATTCAACTTTCTGCTTGATTATGTCCCTTTCCACAAAACTTTTAACACTACTGCTGTCATCTTTTCCTAGCTGTTTCAGTGATTCTCTGCCATCCTTAGGTTGTGCTTTGGGGGCAGCTGACTGTATTCTTCCTTGCATCTGAGGTGGAATGGCAAATTCAGCACAACTTTTTTCATTGCTTTTGGAGTAGCTTGTTATGAGGACATCTGAGGTAGATACCTTCACAGATGATTCCCTGATCACTTCCACCTTTGCAGGGATAGGCTCACAACCTCTACGGGCTACTGGCTGTTTGGTAGGCAAGTCCTTTTGTATTTGTTTCTCTTTTACTACAGCTTTTTCAGGAGTGCTTTGGACAGCAGAAAGTTTGGAGTATGTTTGAGTAGTTTTAACACTCTCACTTTGAGTAACACAAGACTTTGCCTCCATTGAATTGTCCTTCTGTTTTGAAGGGGAGGTATCTTTCTTTTGAACAGTTTCAGTAACAGAAATACTGCCTTTAGTAGCTGGACTAGAAACCTTTTTCTCTGTCACTGCTTCTGCAGCCACAGGGATGACTGGTGGATTTGGAGAACCCTTGCCTGTGTGCAGAACCTGAGGCTCTGCTATGTTGACTTTGCCAGATTTTGAGTAGCTTAACAACTGCTCTTTCTGACAGACCATTTCTGCCTTCCCACCACTCCCTTGTGGCACTAGGGGTTTAGAAGATTCCCCATCACTGCTGGTGCTCTGTCCTTCTGGCAGCACACACAAAGGCAGTTCAGTCTTTGAAGCCTGGGGCCCAGAAAGCAATGCAATGTCTAGCGTGCCTTCTATTGGCTTCAGACAGGAAACAGACCTCCCATCAAGTTTATATTCTGATGGACTTTTTCTGACAGGAGCATCAGTGGAAATAAGGGCTGATTTTTCCACACTCACATCTGCTCGGCCACTCAAGGTCTTGAGAGGAACAAAAGAAACTGAGTTAATCTGGGCAGCATGTGCACTGCCAATAAATGCTCTACTATCTGCAAATACGGTGGAGTCCTGCTGTATGTTCATGGGTCTGCCTGTAGTAAGTTGAAGGCATTCGTGAACATTAGATGTCAACTTGGGTTTTAGCACTGGACAGACACTGTCATCTTTTTCTTCAATGGACATTTTTTTTCTGAGATAATCAATATTTGCAAGTTTACCATCTAATCTTTCAAATTTGGCAAATTCTTTTGTTGGTACAATTTTATCTGTGTTTTCTCCCTTTCCACTTAGCATCCTGTCAGAGGACTGAGGTAATGCATCCTGCAGTGCACATGGAGGAGAAATTCTTTTGAAGTCATAAGAAATATGACTGAGTTCATTAGGGGGAGGGCCATGACACAACATCTGTGCATCTAAAGCAACACCATCATTTGATCTCAAGTTTGCATTCTTTTGAAGGGTGTCTTTGAGTATGCCACCAGCTGACTGGGTCTCCAAAGCAACCATTTTTGTTTCAAACTGATTTGATCTTTCTAATACCTTTTGGAATGTTTTTTTGTCTTTTTCTTCCAGTCTTAAGGTATTGGCACTTTCTGGTTCATGGCTGGGTTCATGTATAGCAGCATTTGCTTTTTCAGCAAAATCTTGTTTTTTCATTACTACCTTGACCTTCAGCTTCTCTCTGTCTAGCTCATCAATGGATTCTTGTCTACCTAGTTTTCGGGAGATGGGTCGTTTCAAGCAGCCCTGCTCTGCAGGCCTGACTCGTGTGAGTGATGGCACATCACATACATTCTCCTCCAAGCTCTGAAGAGTTACTTCCCTTTGAGATAATTCTTTATTCACTTCTTCCTGGGTCACTTCTAGACTGTGTTTTCGTGAACATAAGTGTTTCTTATCACTGCCGTAAGAGGGTGCAAGTTTCTCTTCAGACTGGACTCTCTTTAACAGTGGAGATCTTGGTGGCTCTGCACTCTTTGGCCTGACAATATGCCTTACAATAGTTGGAGGTGAGTGCATTTTGCTAGGAAAAGATTGAGCTAATTTTGTATTTCCAATAGAATGTCCCAGCAATGGTGATGGAGATCGCTGAGGAGATGTTGGCTGGGGTGTCGGAGAAGGTGTTCGTGCAAGAGGAGAGAGGGGAATGCTGCCAGCTGATTTGCGTCTTCCTGATCTGTATCTTTGCCCTCCAAGCTTTGGACCCAAGCCATGAAGGGTGCTGGGTCTTATGTGTCCTGAACCAGCTGGAGAATTGGGAGCACTTGAACTAGGGGAGCTACTCTGGGAAGAATTAGTACCTACAAAAGAACAAAATCCCCAAACAAGCAAACATAAGAACAGGAAGACCTTTTCAATCTTCTAATTTCAATCTTCTGTCTAAATGTTCCATGAGAAACTGAAAAAAAGTCCTATTCCATCTCCTGCCACAGTGTTCTAAAATCTGCAGGGTTTTAAGTGGCTGGGCTCCAAACCCCGCATCATTCCAATTATGTTGCTATTTCTCCCTTTTCCCCTCTTCCATCATCCCCTTTCAGTTATCTCTTCCTTCTACTTAAATAGAACAGCTAATGCTTTCTGCCACTTCAAAGCAATGATCAAAGCTTTCCAGATTATTTACCTTTGCCAAGGGATTGTAAGACAGCAGTCAACTTCTAGTACATGCTTCAATTGTGATAGAAGTAGAACAGGAAAAAGGGGCAGGCTCCTAAGAGCCAGAAAAATGCATATTTCAGCACTCAGACAATCTTTTCAGCAATAATCTGCCTTCATGAGTTCCCATGCTAGTTCCATTATGTAGCAACTTCCCTCAGTTTCACCCTTTTATCAGCTAGCCTCTCCTAGGCAAGATTCCCCCATTTGCTGCAAGTTGGGATTGTTTGTTATTCAATTTACAGCCACTGGACTGAGATTTAAATGCTGGGACAAACTTGGAACAGACAATTCCTTTTATGTGCTTCTGTATCATAAAAACACCTTTGATTTTGCATCTGGAGTGTTTTCCTTTCCCTATTCTAGACAGAAACCAGCTGTTCAATGATCATGCTTGCCAGAGCTGACTACTTTCAGCAGAGTGTATCTGATCTGTTCAGAGAAAGTGCAATACCCTTTAAAGTCCTTTTCCTCTGCCCTCCACTCCTCCACACTCACCTGATGGAAAATCAGGAGTGGAACGGTAGCTTGGGGTAGGAGATCTAGGAGACAAGCTGTGGGTTGGAGACCCAGGCAAACTCTCCCCAGAAGAAAGGGATCGGTTCAGGCAGGAAAAACTTCTGCTGGTATGAAGAAGAGGCGAGGGCTGCTTTGCCAGCTTTTTAAAGAGAGATCTTCTCCTTGTGTGAAAAAAGCACAGCATTAATTTTAAGTTAAGATGCACAGAAGTTACTATTACCACAAGAAAAACTCTTGCAAGCTCTTGGTTCCCTCTCCTATTATGAAAATATTGAATCTATCTTTATATGAAAGCAAACCACACTGCAGAGAATGAAGTTCAGAAAACATTCTGATTGCTAATAGGTGGGATAGATACTGTAACTAAATCTATTCACACTAAAATTTACTTACAGTTTTTCAGAAGAACAATTAGCTCCTTATGAGTATAAATTTTCATTTTCATAATTTAGGAACCCACCAAAACTGAAGGAATACCTATAAAGTATTTATTTACAAAGTACACCTAAATTTATCATCCAACTAAAAATGTTCAAAAACTTAGCACTAGGAAGTTTAATTAAACGAGTACAAAAAGATAAACCAAATTAAGATGTAATCTCAGTTATTCACTTTCTCCTCCATATCTATATATGTACCATGCAAAATTTTTTGAGGTTATTTTAGCAGATCTAGTTTAGGCAAAACAAGATTAGAAGGCCACAGAATCTCAGAGAAGAAGATAAACCTATGTAGAAGACTAGACAGAAAACTGCATTAACTTCATATTTTAAATGTATTGTTATGTACCTGCATTCACCATGAAAGCAAAGGATTACTCACCTCTCTAAACTCTCCTTCTTCTTGGTCTTCTTACTGCGTCTGACCATTCGGCTCCTGTAGCTGTTTCGCCTGGCAGGTCCTGTCTTGATGGAAGTGTTTTCGAAAGGAGTTGTCATTACCGAGACTTTGTTACCACTCTGCCAAAATAGAGGAAGATGCTTTAAGTGTGAAGAATATGTCTAACACAAGACAACTTGGCCTTGAATTGAATCTACGCCACAAACGTGAATGCAAAAAGAACTCCAGCATCAGAGTAAGAGCTACTAGTGCAGGGAACCCTATGCAGACATAGCCGGGCACATCAAATAAATGATGATTGGAAAGTTCTCAAATTTTGCCATATTTCCTAATCTCCTCCATTCCAGCTTCAGAACAAGGAGAAATTCCCATAATTTTAGCTGGACAGAAGGAGACCAAGGATTGACCAAGACTGTAATTTTCAAGATGAAAGCTTCTACAGAAACAACCCCACAAAGAACAGCCGTTAACTGTGCAGTGGTCCATTCACTGGCCGTTCATGTCTCAGGATACCAACAGTTACAATGATGAAATAGAGGAGAAAAATAAAATCTTCATTGTGAATCCCAAACCATCCTTTTATCTTGTTCAAAAGAGATAACAAATATAATTAAGCTAAGCTTTTTAGCACTGATTGCTCAAATGGATTACTCAATAAATAAGACAGGTATTTTCTGCTGATTTTACGTTTCAATAATCGATACCTCCTGCTCAGCATTGCAAATCACTACAGTGAACTTCTTTTCAAAGAAATTTCAATAACCTAAATTAATTTATGACACAGCCCATTTGGATAAACGATCTCTTGTTTTGAGTTTAACTCTTGTAAGTAGCGAGTAGGATTGTTGTGTCTTTTTCTGTATCTCACACAGAAAACAACTGCATACCTAACTGCCTGAATTTACAGAATTTTCTCCTACACTTCTTGCAAAACCTGGAAGTTCCTGCTAGTTGCCGAGAAAGAAAATAAAGACTTCAGGAAAAGTATATTTTGCATCTTTCCTCAGCTCTTTATATTTCCCTATTCCTTCACTGCCTTCCAGTGCTTTTTTTGACTTCTTTTACAACTGGCTACTCCCTTTGACATGCATGTTACACCATAAATTGTTAATAGTATAGGAAGTAAATATAGAGCTGTCTAAAGTATTTCTGACCTACATTAGCCTATGCTGAAAAGCTACAGCATGAGCTGTATCTATAAGCTACAGAGAAAAGCTAAGACACTACTCAATTAAGAAAAGTTGAAGGGGTTTGTTTTCAAGGGAAAAAATATAATTTTCCAATAGGATAGACCTCTCCACAAGAGAAAAATGTGACAGGTTATTCATAAATGTCCAGCTGCAGGATGAGAATTTCATTAATCAAAGAAGCTCTGTCAGACACATACATATATGTCTCATATATATGTCAGACATCTATATATATATTCTCATATATATATATATATATATTATAGAAGGCAAGCTCCCATGTAGGAGGCAAGGAAATATTTCATATTCTTTATTTTTACTTTTTCTCACTGATTTTTCTTTAAAATGCGAAATGATAAGTATCATAATTATCAGAAGCCTGAATTACCTGATGAACATATAGGCATTCAAACAAGTCCTTGAAAATGTTAAGTTTTATGAGAGACAGACATCTCTTTGTGTCACTGCCTCAAATTTACTTCAGCTATTGCAGAATCAGTGCCAGGCTGTGGCAGAGAAATATTTTCATATATTTCATATATTCAGAAATATATTTTCATATATCATAGCAGGATATATGAAAATAATTGACCTTTCTCCAGATCTGTGGTAACAGGAGATTAGAGTTTGTACTTCCAACAACCATAAAATCTAGTAACTAATCTCAAGGAAACAAACATAACTCCTCAATCATTGGTGAAAACAGCAATCACTTTGTATCCCAGTTGTCCAAGAGTTACCTTTAACAACAATTCAATAACTTCCGTATGAACAAGACCGTGCACTGGCTCTCCATTGATATGAGTAATCAGGTCTCCAGCTTTTAAACCTGCCTGGTAAGCCGCACCTCCTTCTTCCACATTCTGAAAAACCAAGACGAAGAGAATATACAGAAAATAAACTCCCTTTAACCTTCATACCTTCAAGAGTAGACTTTTTATAGAAAAGAGTTCTTTAAACAACTAGCTGGCAATGAAGAAACTTGCTAAGTTATATAAAAGAAGAAAAGAAGAAAAATACATCCACCATCAACTACTTACTCAAACTTTATATTTAGATGGGGCTGGAATGGTTTCAAAGCTCACTGAAACACTGTTTGTTGCTACTGGTGCTAAGGAAGCTCTGTACAGCAGGGCAGTTTTCAGGCTTGATAAGAAAGGGTGGAAAATTGCTTGGCATATAATGATTTACACAGTAATTGTCAACAAACAGGTACCCAAAAAAGGTGAATAAACCATTACAGTTTTCTGTGGTTGTGTATTGTCAAAAAACCAAACTATTATCTTACCCAAACAATATGGTGCACAGTGTAGATATCGCTGTCACCCACGTAAACCCTGATGGCTCGGATGGTGAAGCCATACTTTTTCCCTGAACTGTGAATTACAATCGGTTGATGAGGACTTGCAGAAGCAATTGATGAATCACGGCTGGGAGATGAATCTCGGGACGATGAAAGATCAGATGATAAGGAATGAGGAGACATAGGACTTCCCAAAGGAGAAACACCAAACATATCTGTAAGAAAAAAATCTGCCTATTAGAGTACATTCTGAGCGCATACAAAGTTTGCTTAGTTTCATGACACTTTTGTGTCAAAATATGTCATTTTCTTTGTATAAACAACTTCTCCTCCTCCCCTGGTGTGCATATTAGTGAATGAGAAGTTTAATCAACAACCAGATATTAGAACTGAATTTTTTTCCCTGTAGTGTAAACTGTATTTTTTAATGCAAGGTTTACTTGCTACATGTAGACTGCTTTTTCCTTTTGGACAGGAAACAGACTCATTGCTACGTTTGTAAGAACAATTCTCAGCCTTTTCCTAACAAATGTTAATGAAAAGAAAAGCAGAATTTGGTAGCAGATGTTACTGTGAGTACACTCAAAACCATATCCCAAAAGATCCCAGCAGTGCTTAACAAATTGCTAGCTGTTTTCTTCATTTCAGCTACATATAGATACAGATAAAGACTACTGCAATTAAACCACAGTATGTACTTGGTCACCTAGGACAGTAATTCAACTCTTATACCAAGCCTCCATTTCTACATTCTGCTACATCATGTAAGACCACAAGAGTTTCTTGCAACAGCAGTAGCAATTACAATATAATTTTATTTTATTGTTGTAAGTGCTCATCTTTGTGCAAATGTGAATACTATTGTACCCATTTGGGAAGTTTGGACTTTAATTCTGAACCATGAAAAAGTAAAGCACCTTTGCTTCATGTGAAAACACTCAATACTACTGTTATACTTCCACTTACTTATAGCATTATTTCTGGCTCCAAATTTTGAGCACTTCATCTAAGTCAACACAGTACATGTAGAAGCCTACATGCTATTTCTGTTCTTGTGATACTGCTCTCCTGCTTATCAGCTTTTCTTATGCAGGACGAGAGAGAACTAGTGATCCTGAATGCGCTGCTGTAACAAACATCCATTACTGGAGTTATACACAGAGAGCTAGTTAAAACTTAAGCTACAACCCTGCTGTTGGATGGACCAAGGACTGAAGTCGCATCCTGCTGTCCATGCACACAGTCAAACAAAGTAGTCACCACTAAGCCACATCTCTGCCCGTCAGAGAAGGCCCCTTAGCTGTAATGTGACCACTGTAACTTGCTGACAAGACTGCACCATCTAGTCGTGCAAGTGAATAAGAGAAACAAAAATGTGTGACCCAGAATCCATTCTGGACTCTCCAAAATCTTGTGTTTGTGTCATAAACCACCATAATATTGTGTATGTCATAATATTTTGACCAAAAGTATTTATCTCTACCTCCTGGGATCATGAGGGACAAAGCACTTGCAGAAAGGGACTTTGTGACTTTTCCAGAGATCTTCTTTTTCTCTGTGCTTCCCAATCGCTGACGAGCAATATGAGATGCAGCTTCACCAGCTGGCTTTGAAGAGTTATCCGCACTGTCCACAGTCTCACTTCTTCCATTTATTTGATCTAAGTGTTCTGAGAAACTGCCAACTGTATGACGTAGGGATAAACACATTGAGGAAAAACTGGGGGGCAGGAAGGGGGAATGGTACAATTATGGGATACAAATTTTTCTGTTAACAAATTCATAGAACTACGTCACAGAAATCTAAGTAATTCTTCCAGACTTACAGAAGCATACAGTTTAACAGAATGTATTGAAGCAACAGGTTTATATAGTCACTGATTAAAGTAAAATAAGACAAAAAAGCTTAAGCAAGTCTTCTATCTCAAGATGCAGCACTCACAGAGCTTAATCATACATTTATTTTTCATGTAAACTCCTTCTAAAGTAAAGGAAAGGCTACAATTCTACATAAGTTGCTATCATCCTAACAAATTTTCTAAAATAATTAAAATATTAAATGTAATTTTTTTTAATTATTAACTTTTGCTTTTATTATATGGGTGGTTTTCTATCACAAGGAGAAACATACCAAGCACCACTAAACTCAATATTACAACTACCTTGGTCTTAGTCTATCGTAGGTAACGAACTTCCACAACAGTGAACAGAAGAAGGATCACAACATTTCAAACAATGAAAATAAAGGCCTTGTGCCATGTGAACAACTTGCACAGGTTTTCATCAAAAACTCAAACTTGTCACAGAAAGTCTGTATGACTTTATCAACATGCACCACGCATATGTCAGCTGTTTAAAGACATAGCAACAGTTCCTAGTATTCCTTTAAGGTCACTGAATATCCATTAGCAAAAGGACCACAGCAAAATGAAATTACTCTCAAGTGTAACTGATAAGTGAAAAAAGAGGATCACATGGTCTGAGTCACCACTGCAACTCTGTGCTAATGTCAACACCATAACATGGTGTAGAGGGATAGTAAGCAAGACTTGGGATACTGTACAATCAAGGTCAAGGTTTTAGATGAGGGAAGGAGATGGATGAGCCTGAGGAAGTTTTCTTCTCCAGAAACAGAAAGAAGGAAGGGGAAGGAGAATGTGGACTACATGAGAAATTAGGAATATGGGAATAGAAAGGTGTATCTTGAAAAAAAATCAGTAAGGTACAAAAGAGAAATAAGCTGAAGAGAGGCAGATGTGTAGATAAGACACTAAGGTCCTGGAGCCTACTGAAATGCAAGCAAATACTTAAGCAGGCTGAGGGATGCATAAAGCAAATAAAATAATTAAGTAGGGAATGGTTTGCAACACTTCCTCCCAGATTTGTAATGACAAAAGTGACTTCCACAAGTCACAGAAAACTCTGCCAAGTTCTGAAAGGTGTACATGATTGAGATATCTTAATTAAAAACACACAGTGGTATAGCACCGCATGTTAGAAAACAGCAATATGGCAGACTCCATGATGACCAAAGATCACAAACTTCAGTGAGGAAAGATACAAATATAGTGCTTTAAGTGCTAAAGAGTCCTTTTCTTCACAAAAGAATCCTGCAAAGGCTCTGTGGTCAAGCCACTGTTTTGTTCACTTGCCTAGCAACCCTCCAGAGTCAAAGGAGGGACACCAAATGATGTAGTTTCCAAAAATGCCGAAACTTTCCCATATTTTCATGAGATTTTATAAGCTCAAGCCTTAGCCCAAACCAGATCCCTGTTTTTTAAAACTTTTTTAATACTTAAGCAGGCTGAGGGATGCATAAAGCAAATAAAATAATTAAGTAGGGAATGGTTTGCAACACTTTAAGTTTTTAAACTTAAAGTTTTTAAAACTTTTTTAAAAAACAGTTCTGATGAATGCTACTGCCAAAGAAAGGCTGTTACTGTTTCTCATGTAATCAGTCAAGAGACCCACTCTCAATTACCTGATAGTGTGGAGCTGCTGATTGTACTTGCTGGAGTGGTTACTTCGGGTTCATCTTGCACTATTTCATCGTTCACAAATGCAGACTTTTCCTGGTCCTCCCGGGGTCCCACTGAGCTGGTGGAATCATCCTGTACTCTCTCAGCTGATATAGACAACTTTGGAAGCAGACCTGAACTGCGCTGCTGCCGGCTACTCTCAGTCTCAGACGAGATGGATGTAGATATTTGTTGTCTGCATTAAAAACAAGCAAACTCTCATGCAGTTACTGAGATGAGGAGGCCTGCTACCTGGCAAGCAGGATGTAGACCCATTCCAGCACCTCCTCCTACTTACATTTCAGAATATTCTGAACTCCAGCTTAAAGACTCCACAGAAGGCAATGTTACATTTTTTGTTTTGTCTCCTGCATCTTCCTTATCTTCACCTTGTGTTTGAGTGACTCGATCTATACTACTAAAAACCTATTATAGACAAAAAAAACCCAAAATCAATTAATCGCTGACATAAATTTGATACAAAAAAAGATATGCAGGATCTATGATTCCATGATTCTAAATGCTTATACAGTATTTCAGAGTACAGAGTTCAAGCTTCTTGAACCTTTTCAAATTTCCAGGAGTTTATGTTCTTAAAATGCCTTCCTATTTTGCTTTCTTGGCTCCTCACATATGAATACACAAATACAGCCTGTTCTCATGAATTAATCAGTTTGCTCCTCATTTCACAGTGTGAACCAAAACAGAACCAAAATCTACAGCCTTGGCCATTCTCAGTCACAGGATTAATGCACATTAATTCACAACCGTAAAGCCAAGCAGGATCAAAAAGCCCTAATGCCCAAGAAACTGTCTTAATATCTACCAGTCAAGTGGGGAAAGCAGAAAAAACAATCCAAATGTACTTGAATTTAAGAATAAATACATGCTTTATTAAAATGAACTCTGATCACTTGAAGTCTGTTATTTGCTTAGCTGACAAACAGCACACAGTCTGAGAGATACATGTAGAGGTGTAATGACATAATATTAACCAATCAAACAATTACTGTGTAACAGAGCCTTCAGAAGGACAGAAGTTCCCAGAACCACAGAACAAGGTTGGAAGGGACCTCTGTAAGTCATGTTGTCCAACCACTCTGTACAAACAGGGTCACCTACACCTGGTTGCTAAGGAACACGTTAAGAAGCTTTTGAAGATCTCCAAGGATGGAGACTCCACCGAGTAAAGAAATGTTTCTTTGTCTTCAGACAGAACTTCCAGTCTCTCAAGTCTGTGTCCATTGCCTCTGATCTAAGAGAGATGTCTCCAAAGAGACAAAATCACTTTCCAGTATCTGAATTTGAAACGTACTACCAAGTCAATTTATGGAGTTTACACAGAATGAACATAACCACAATTCCTATCTCTGCTCTTCCATGCTATCACAGACAGAACACAGTCAGCATAAAATCCACCAATTTATTAAAGCATAACCCAAGACAAATAAGATACAAATACAGACACTTCAAATACCTTTAAACATCTCCTAAAATACATTAAAGAAACTTTTGAAATAGAAGGCTTTTGAAAATCACTGCTGGACGCTATGTTAAGATTAAAAGTTCACTCATTAGGTATTCCACTTCCATTATTTCCTGTCAATCTATTCTTCACTGTATTTCCTGAGCATGTTCCCTCTGCTACTACTAGTGTGCTCTGACCAGCAACAAGTAGCTCTCATCTCTACTGCAGTTTTATCTTCAATTCAGAGCACTCAAATCACTCCCTCAAATCCACAATTCTCCTTGACCAAAACACATGCCAACCACCCCCTTGCTTTTCTCCTTCAGTCTAATGTCATTAAATTAATAGCTACTATAGGGTAACACTGTAATCTTTGTTATGCTAGCATCTGCAAGATACCCGGAACACAACTGGAGCAACATGAAAACTATGTACAGGAAAACCAATGTAAAGAACATGTATTATCATTTAACAGAACACTTCCCCTAAATTTTCTGTTAAGCCATCATGAATTTTCTACAGAAAATACTATCATATTTATATAATTTTTCATTAGTATCTTAAAGATTCAAGAATTAACTTTCTTACAGAATCTTCCCATGTTTTGATTTACTGTTACTCATTGTATTCTTGCCCAATTTCAGTTAACTTCACTGTTTCTCGAAAAACAATGCCCTATTCACCTCTTGTATATTTATAATTTCCAAACTCTGTGAAAGCTGAAAAATGTTTATGTACACAATACATACTAAGATTACAGAATTTTTACATACTTTCGAAAATCTGTGTGAACATGAGGAAAACTGTCTTATCTCCAAATTAAAATCTTCATCATTGGTATCATCTTCTTCTTCTGTTTCCATATGGTGGTATTTCTCAGAACGAGCTACAGACAAGGGAAATAAAATGTCTGAATTTATCAGGAAGAATAGATACCAAGCTTAAATATTACATCAGAGTCTAATTTTATTCTTAAGATTATTTCTGCTGAAATGTCAATCCACCAGTGAAACTGCAAGTTGCCAGTGATTCTGATAAAGGGGCTTTTAAAAGCAGTAATCAAGAGTCTATAAAGATAGTGATTATGTAAACATGGCATTCATCACTTTTTTTTTAATACCATGAAACACCTACTGTCAAAATAACTTGTGTCATCTTCAGACTCCAACTGTGGAATAAATTCTGCCTTCTGCCTCAGCAAACTATTCCAGTCAAGGCTTCTGAAGAACTGATGCTGCTTTACTTCATATGCACCACCTGGGGGAACCAGAGAAAAACGCTGAGCAACCCATATCAAATCCTCTTGACATTAACTGAACTAAACCCCTGGCCAATAACGCAAATAATCATGGAAAGGCATTGTCATCGCTGTATGCATGAACATCTACTACCCGTCTCCATTTGAATACCCTAAACCTGTCTGAGATCCTCCCTGTCCCTGTTTTGTTGTGGCTGTCTCTTTAACAGTGGTGGCACTGTTTTATCATTTTCCCCCTTCTAACATTTTCATTTTTTCTGGATATTTCTGTCAACTACACATTAGTCAGAATCATCAAACGTAGTAGTAGTTATAAAAATATAAATATGTGCACTAGGCTAGTAAGCACAAGTTATAAAATAATGCAGAATTATTCTTAATAGTCGCTCAATATAAATATTAATGCTGACCTAGAGACCCTTTTAGTGTTTTATGGCAGTAATACACAATTCTATAGGAAGTATCTTATCATTTATCTTCTCATTGATTACTGCCTGCTTGTTGTAATGTGTGTTAAACAATTACACTAGTTTTAAGTTAAAAAACAATTATAAGAACACAATGGAATACTGGAAATTTTGTCCTGGGAAGATGGGAAATGATGTCATTAATAAGCATACATCTAATTCTAAAAACTGAACAAATAACCTGCAGCAGCAAAACCTGCTGCCAGCTTGAATGTATTTGGTCTACGTGTATTTGGTTTATGGTTTTGGTAGTGGGGGGGCTGCAGAGGTGGCTTCTGTGAGAAGCTGCCAGAATGTTCCTCTACATCCAACAGAGCCAATGCCGGCAAGCTCCAACACTGACCCACCACCACCCAATCAGCATTATCTGGGATAATGTATTTAAGAAGGGAAAGGCTGCTACACAACAGCAGCCAGAAGAGAGGAGTGAGAACAGGCGAGATGAACAACCCTGCAGACATCAAGGACAGTGCACAAGGAAGGGCAGGAGATGCTTCAGGTGCTGGAGCACACATTCCTCTGCAGCCCGTGGTGAAGACCACGGTGAGGCAGCTGTGCCCCTGCAAAAGTCCTTGCTGGAGCAGGCTCCTGGTCAGTACCTGTGGCCCTGTGGAGCTCACACTGGAGCAAGTTTGCTGGCAGGATTTGTGACCCCATGGGGAATCCATGCTGAAGCAGTCTTTTCCTGAAGGACTGGACCCCACAGAAGGGACCCACACTGGAGCACAGGAAAAGCATGACAAGGAAGGAGCAGCAGAGAGAGCAACCCCCATTTCCTGTCTCTTGCATTGCTCAGAGGGAGAAGTAAAGCACTCAGAGGAGTGAAGGTGTGCCTGGGTAGAAGTGAGGGGTGAAGGGAAGGTGTTTTTAGATTTGTTCCTATTGTTCATTATCCTACTCCATTGTTAATTGGCAATAAATTAACTTCCCTGAGTTGAGTCAGCTTTGCTCATGACAGTAACTCCCTTTCCTTATCTCAACCCATGAGCCTTCGCGTATTTTCTCCTCCCATCAAGCTGAGGAGGACAGGGACAGAGCAGCTTAGTGGGTACCTGGTGGGCAGCCAGGGTCAACCCAGCACATTGATACAGCTCATGTACTTCTGAATATCAAGCAAGGAGGAAGCCATAGAAAAAATGTAAAACCTCCAGGATTGGTTTCTAAGTCAGTGTTAGGATTTCTAGGTTGAACTCTCTTCTGATTGCACCAGGGAAAAATTCACAGAAGCCAAATCTTCCCAAAGGAGACCAAAATCACATCTCCTCATAAGTCACTAGCTAAGGAGTAAGTATTTCTCTGAGCACAATAATGGGATATTACATCAGAATTTTATAATTCTTGATTGGTATCAGACATTCCAAACCCAAAGAAGTATTTTTAATGTCATTTTCCTTCTTCAAAACTAGTACCTATCTTTCTTCCTTCAACTTGCCTATGCCACTCAGGTCTCCTGAGCAAATAAACAATTACAATTTTCACGAAGTGTTATGCAGCTTGCTAATATGTAATAAATAGAAATGCATGATGGAACCTGGGATAAACTGTGCCATTTTTCAGTGCCCTTGTGGGACCAATCACTGCAGCCTCCATTTCTGTGAGCTGCTTCTAACACAAAGAACCCACAACTTTGCTAAAGTTTCTAAACCCCATGCTTCAAAGAAATGGCTGCTTGATTTCTTTCTTCAGACTGCCAGCTCTAACAAAGACCAAACACTTCAAAGACATCAGTCCCTAAATGAGCACCAGAGGTGCTCCATGTGGTGGGACTGATCATTTCAGTAGTTAAACCAGACTCATTCTAGTCAATTCACTCTCTCAATCTGCTGTAGCAACAGAGGCAGAATTTGCAATCCAGTTCCGGTCCAGCCTCTCACAGGGTGGCAGTCTTGAATTAACACTGTGTTTACCTGGAAAAAGCATCCTGGCAATGAACCAATGCCTGGAAACAATATACTTAAGACAAGGGAATAAAACTAGTTGTGAATTTTCATTTTGTCTTTGGCAGTGGTGCCCTCTGCAGGAGAGGAAAGCAGCAAGTGGAGAATCCACTGAGGCACGACACTTTCCTCACTCTTAACTTACTCCAGACCATGAGTTACAGAGAAGCCTAAGGGTTGTTCACATAGGTCTCAGATATTCAGGTAGGGACATGCAGTTCACTAATCTCAGTCACATCACCACATCCCAAAAGAAGCCAAAGGAAGATATGTCATTTGGGACCAAGTCAGTAATACTCAGAGTCTGGGTTATACTCACATTTCCCCCAAGCAGCTGTGGTAAGGCCAGTTATGAACTGATTCCTAAACTTCTTTTTAAATGAGGTCTAAAAACAGGTAGCACAATCTGACCACGGACTCGTTTTTGCAAGCAATTTTCCAAGTACTCTCATGCTGACTCAACCTGCCACTTGGTTTCCTTAGTATCCCCAATGTACTTATATTCATGGCATACAGCGTTCATACCTTTCTATGGGTTTTTTTATGTAAGAGGCTTTTTTCTGCTGTGTTTACCTAGTGCTTTGCCCAGTAGGATGGCAGTCAGTGACTAGGGTTCCCATACAACATCACTTGAAAATCATGTGCAATATTCTTCATTACTGCCTCGCACAGAAACTCCCAAATAAGTCCTGCTCCATCAAGTAAAAATATAAACTCTATTACATAAACATACAGTTCTTTCATTAGCCTATGCAGGCTCACTAGTCCTAATACCTTCTTAAAATTCACATTTGTGTTTTAATTCTTCTTCATACAAGGTATTAGTGCTTTATGAATGAGAATGACAATATTTCTGAATAACTAGTTTGAGTACTCATCACCTATCCTAAAACCTGGAGGAACCGATTTGCCAGGTTAAGATACTTCTGAAAAATGAAGCTGGGTATTGATTCCCCTTCTCTATTTCTGTGTTTAGTTACTTAACCGTATTAATGAAGAAACCCCATCCAATGGTTGCTTTGAAAAATTTGTTATACTTATCAACTTAAGAGAAGAGTAAATGCGAATGAGCACACATAAAGTCTGTGAAGTCAAAAAAAAATAAAAATGGACAGTCATCATCCTGTTAAACTCATATTACCAGTCTGAATCTATAAAATACCATTGGTTAGAATGGCACGTTGTCATACGGCTTATCTTGACAGAGGTTTCCCAAGTAAAACAAACAGATGAACAAAAGCTCCCAGCGCTGAATACAGAAGCCATTTCTAGAACATTAACAATGTAAAATTAGTGCCTCCTAACCTGTTCCCAATCTTTCCAAAGGATTCTGCCTGAGCAGCAGGGTAATCAGATCCTGGGCATCTGGAGGTGGTGCTTCATCCTTTTCAGGCCAGTTGATTTCATCTAAAAAAACCCAGAAAGTTGTTTGTTATTACTTAAGTCTGATCCCAGCATTCAGCACAACTGTGTGAAAGCTCTCATTGTCACCTAGCAGCAAAGCAGAGTTATGGCAACTTTTTGAAGTTACTCTGTTGGATACCAATTACTTCTAATTTTATACTCTCTATACAGACTCCATAAACATATTATGTTCCCATTTTCCTTTTAAGTATCCTTTAACCCAAAACAGTGTTTAGCAACAGAATACAAGAATGCTTGGCTCATGGAAAACTATTTCAAAATATTAGCACAACTTGTACAGTCTTCTCCCTGCACTCCCAATCATGGTTTAAATTGTAGCTGTGTTCCATGGAAACCGTTGTTAAGATGGACACTGCTGACCTGACCAAGCACTTGCTTGGTCACATCTGTATTTCTTCCATAATGTTGGGAGACTCACTAAAGTCATTACTCCCATGACTAAGAGTCCAGGTATCACTCTGTTCTGGAGACATACACAACAATGGAACTTTTCTTCAAGAGTCTCATACTTCCAAGGAAAACCATCTTCCTCTACTGACTCTTATACTACTATGGCTTTTGCACTTCATGGCAAGCTGGACATAAATCATGCAATCAAGACAGGATATCCTGCCTATGAACATGAACTTTCTAAAAGCCTACATAGCAAGTTTTGTCTGGCTTTTAGCAGAAGCTGCCTCCACAAATGCAATACATTTCAGGTTTTAGACAAAACTCTGCAGACGTTTCTTGGAAGGTACAAGGATTTTGGCGACAGAGAAATAGAACATTAGGAGCTCAGGAAATACAGAAGGCTGTTAAGGATTTTGCTGTCATATGATCTAGACTTCTCCTTCAAAATAATTGTACCTGGAGAAATAATCATAAAAAGCTACATACAAGTTTAACCTCCGTATTTCAGAGTTTAAGGAAAAGTACTGAAATAAACAGGCATGAAATGTAATCTGTTTCTGGAGCAATATTTTAAACTCCTATCACTTTTGGCATGTAAGTTTACACTGAGGCCTCCCACAGTTTTCCTCTGGGGAGGAAACCTGGGGGCAGGAAAGGCAGCCTACAAAGAAGGCAATGGTAAGATTTTAAAATAGAATTTCAAGTAGCATATAGATTTTGCCCACAATAACTGGAATAAAAGTCTAGGCTACAGTTTGGGTTCTTTAACGCAGCTTTTACAGTTGAATACAAAGGGATCATTTATTTTAGCACAGGAAACTTATCCAACAAGAGTTCTTCTAGAAACACTAAGAATTATTTCAGTAAATAAGAATATCTAAAAAAAAGAAAAAAATGATAAGTCAACATCAGAACAGGAAACTAGGCTGATCAACAGCCTTGGAGAGTGAGTGGAAATAGACCAGGTTAACAAATACACTTCAACAAATAATTTATGTAAGATAAATGGACACATTTAAACAGATAAAGTTATTTACATAAGCATCAGCTAGATTGTAACACATATGTTTTACAAAATGTAAAATTAATGCCACAAGCCAAATAAAGACTGAAGTGCAACTTTCGTCATTAATTTTAAGACTATTCCCTCCCCTTCTCCAAGTCAGACAGCATAAGGATAAAAACACAGGTACACATGTCCAGAAATGCAATAAAAACATGAGTTATTTCCATGTTTTCCTGCCTACAGCTTCCACTGCAGTTTAAATCTGATTTGGGAAATAAAGCATGAATATGTATTGCAGCCACAAGGCATTCACAAAAAAGACATAATTTGCTCCTTGTGTTAATTAAACAGTTCATTCTTTTTGCCACTCAGGCCTCAGCATATCACATCAGAAAACAACATGGTTATAAATTTATAAATCCACAAACAGCTAGGATATTGTATAAAGAGGTTACAGGCATTTCAATACAGTTTACAAACAAGCCTGGCTTTCAACTTCAGAGATGGAGGAAAGCAAGATGATGATAGTGTCTCCTTAAATACAAAGGGGATTTGTTGCATTCTCAGAGAATAAGGAAACAGAGGTGCATTCTGAGCTTCTGGACATTTTAAGCAGACCATTAAAACAGACTGGGAAATAGTAACAGAGGTGCCATTTTGTTAAACTTGTGTCATAAATAGAGACTCTCTACATCTATGCACCTGGGAAATTTATAGAAACAGCGCAGGATAGTGAACAAGTCTGTTTAATTATCATTCAGTTCTGTCACAAGCCATATAACACTTAGGGTCAGTTTGCAGGTTAAGATCTAAAAGGTTACTGAATTCTAAATAGAAGAAGAACAGCTGCCACAGAAATAACAGTACACTACAACAATCACCAATTAAATCATTAACAATCTGTGAACCGAGTTTGTTTCCTTCTCTTTCTCATTATTTATTATTCGGGAGACATTTGTTTTAGAGTTTATTACATATTTGTTAATTTCTTCCTTGTGCCATGAGGCATTTTCCCATTTATGCAAATTTATTTTAACTGTTTCTTCTCTGCTACAATTTATTTACCAAAGACTGAAATCACTACTGCCACAGTAGGACGACTTTTTTACTGATACTGCTTTGCTTTTCCAAACAGTGCAGCTTAACCATTGTATTATATAATCACTGAATTTCTGTACCTAGAAACAATATATAGTAAGTTCGGCTTTTAATCCGTATTTATTCTTACTACTTTGCTAGCAAATTGTGTTTTACAATATTACAATAATGGTGGATTTTTTGAGCAAAACTAGCTTGAAAACCTGGTCTATCAGTAAAGTTGTAAATACATTTACTATTAACAGAAATTGAATCTTATTTTTTTTTGTGATTATCCTCACCACTGATTACTTGTCCAAACAGCTCTTCTGGTGTATCTCCAAAGAATGGCACACATCCAACAAGAAATTCATAAAGAATAATTCCCATAGCCCACCAGTCCACTGGTTTTCCATAACCCTGTCTCAGTATCACTTCAGGAGCTATGTATTCAGGTGTACCACAGACCTAAAAGAAAGAAAACAAGCATGATGGTAAATGAGTCTAACTCAGCTATGTCACATTATTTATAATTTTTGAAATGTAAATTAATATGGAAACATGGAAAAATGGAATTCTGTCAGGTTTAGTCTGCTAAGTCTGCATAACAGCTAATGCTTTTAGAACAACTTACCTATATTAAGAACCATCATAATCAACATTTGTGTATCTGTGATGCAAAGAACAATCTGTGCTTTGTAGATGGGAGCCCATCATAGCAAGTATTTTATGTAACTTACAACATATCCTTATCTTTGCATGGGAGTTGTGGTGGTTTTATCTTACAGAACTTCTACAGTGAACAGATTGTGAGCAATGGTAATGAGGCATGCTTAAAGGAAAATGGGCCATAGCACCGATTTTAGCACCCTTGGTTCTACAACGCATAATGAGCTCCACAAGTACTCTGTTGAGACATCATAATTCCTCAAAAAAACAGGTTCCATTTGTCTCTCTTGCAGATTAACTTGCACACAATTAGGCTGTTCATCTTACTAATAGATCCTAATGCAGAAAGAAAAAAGCCTAGAACAATCTGCAAGGCATCAATAAAAATAAATGACATATTCAGTTGGAAAACCAGAGCAGAAATAACAATGGTTTATTTGTTATTATGGCACATTCTGCTGGCAAAACATTATTTCATGTGAACACTCAATGTAGAAATAAAAAAAGGCCATTTCTTACTTGTTTGTCAAGGAATTCTCTGGCATCCTTCTCAATATGACCCTCATAGAGATTGGTAGTCAAACTCATTAGCCCCACTTTTGACAGGCCAAAGTCTGTAAGCTTTATATGGCCCATGGATGTTACTAATAAACTGAAAAATCGAAAGATTTTAAGTTATAGTGATATAATTCAACTTTATGTGCTTATAATTGTTATTACTGCTATAATACCTAGAGAAAAAGGTTTCAATAGCACTGTAAAAGTATAAACACAGCTTAAGAAGTGATTTAACTAGGTACAAAATAAACACGTTAAAAATCTCAGTCTTACTTTTGTAACTATTATTATCAGAGGTAAACAAACTTTTTATGTGTTATTGAACTACACAAGTCCTGAGAGCTGAATGCTAGAAGCTTAGAAGAAAGCTATCATCTGAAAGACCTAAAATAGGGTACATGTCGCTTTTGAAGCGATGTGAGCATTTTCAGTCCGGTATGAGGTGGATCATGCATTTGAAAAATCTCTCAGATATTAAGCTAGTAACTAACACTTCACTGTCCTAAGGTATCATGCTCTATGAAGGTATTGTCAGTTAACACCCACGACTCCAATTCTTTTTCTTTTTTTCTTTTTTAATCTGAAACAGGAAGAAGATAAATGGAGTTTCAATGGCCTTACTTTGTACTTCAGCTACTTGCTGTAATGTTAATTTGTATGTATAGGAGTAATACTGTACTTTTCAATATCGAAAATAAAAAACCCAAACCCCTCAAAAACCAAAATCGCCCCCAAAAATCATGCAACAAGAAACATTTCTCCATTTGTTCAATTTTGTCTTCATATATGCAGATATCTGCAAGTTAATGATATTTTGTATTAAACAGTGGTTGAACCATACTTTGAAAAAACTTTTCCTTACTAACCAAATGCATTCCCCTCCATTTCAAACAGAAAAGTAAACCTTTTTTTTTTTTTAGCTACTCTGATAGCCCCTTTCATCTTAAACGCAGAAAATTCTTAATTAGCTCTTTTGGAAAAAAAATATATTTTCTGTAACTTCAAGTAATGAAAATTCAAATATTGTGAATTTACATATCATTCACTAGGAAAAAAAATATTCAAAGCAAGTTTAAATCTTTCATATTTTATCTACCAATTCAAAGTCCTCTTTCAGTTGTATTCCATACACATACTTGTCTGGTTTCAAATCCCTATGTACAATTCCATAATTATGAAGGTATTCCAAGGCCAGAACAGTCTCTGCAAAGTACATCCTTGCCATGTCTACAGGTAAGGGACCCATATTCTTCATCAAAGTAGCACAATCTCCACCTGTGGAAAAAGGACAAATGTTCCAGATGATGCTATAAAGTCTGAGGTGTATCAGTATAAACCATATATGATGCAGAAAGGGACCCAAACAACAGTCATAAATGTTTATTTCCTAATCAGATGATTCAAATGAACATGTGACCCCACGAACTACTGTACTGGAAACACAGTGTGAAGCTGGGAGAGAGCAGTGCAAAGATTAATCTGAAACCAATAAAGTACACGCTGCTACTTAAGGGAATAAAAGGTGAAAAAAAAGAAAAAAAAGTGTCAGGGGCAGGGAAGCCCACACAATGCTTCTGTCCACTGTTCGCCTTCAGCATTAGTATCTTTTCAAATTGTCTCCTCTTTCCTATTTCTCTGTAAAAATAACTATTACAAATATCCCCACACGTACTAATGAAAATCTGAACTCCAGAAAAAAGTAAACATTTCCACGTGAACTCTGAATGATAGCACACTTCTGATTACAGTCTATAGGAAACTTACCCTAAGAGCAGTTATTTCCCATTATAGCTGGAGCACAAGTGTTCTACAAGCTGTTTACTGGGGGATAATGACTGGGGGAAAAAAAAACCACAAACAAACACCTTGCTGTTGGATCTAGATCCTAAATCTGAACTGCTAGAATACAGAGGACACACGGGAGGGCTTTCTAATAAGTATCATATGGGTTATTTTTCTTTCTTGGTGTAAGAAAACTCTCTTTCTCCTCTGTAAAACAGAACAGACATTTTACCTTCCACATATTCCATGACCATGCATAAGTGACGTCTTGTTTCAAAGGAGCAATACATGCTGACAACAAATGGATTTTCTGCAAATGTCAGAATATCACGCTCAACAAAGGCCTGTTGAATCTGGTTTCGGAGGATGAGATTTTGCTTATTAATTTTCTTCATGGCAAATCTTTGTCTGGTTTCTTTGTGTCTCACAAAATAAACCGCGCTAAAAAGTTCAAATGGGAGAGACAAAGAAAAAAGTCCGATTAACTATTAAAAGTACATTTTTAAACAAAAAAAATTTTTTTAAAAAACGGTATATATATTATATAGGAGACTTATTTTAAAGTTGTTGGCTGTCTTTCACATTAAAAAATGATTACAAATCTCATTTTGCTTCATAACTGGGATGAATCTCAGTCAACACAAATTAGTATGCAAACTAAAACCATGCAACTCTCCTCCACTTTCCTCTCACTCCCCCAAATAAACAACACATATAATAGCAAATGCTCTCAGCTCAGGTAGATTTTGGGCATCCCCATTAACAAAGGATTACATATGAAACCCAGCTATGGCACAGTGCTACAAATCATTGTGACAAATGCTCATTCTGTAGGTCTGCTGTAAGGTAAACATGTCTCAGACTCAGTCCTGGGGATTTTAAAACACGACACAGGCTTTTTATGAAGGTTGCTCAGAAGTTGCTCGTTGGGGTGGCTCCCTCATCACAAGGTGCAAAATCCTCTGTCCTTTTTTCAGTCCCTGACATCAGCACTGATCTCTATCAGAGGCAGGTCACCAGTAGGTAACCTGAAACAAAGATCACTGCATCAACCACATGGTAATAGGGGACTATGATGTATCTTTACAAGTAGAATTTCCACTCGGCTGCTGGGTACAAAGTTTCCTGTGAGTCTGGTTAGATAAGGCAAAGGCAGTGAGGGAAGCAAAGGGAAAGAAAACCTCACTTGGGCAAACACTGTTGTCTTTCAAAGCTAAGGAGAAGGAATCACCCTGCTGCGAAACACTGACACAGGACATTGCTGCATTTCTCAAAATCCCTTGGGGCAAATCCTAAAAATGTTTGCCCTGCTTGAAATCTACTTAGTAGCATTTAATGCTTATACCACCTCCAGAATACAATTACCACAGTAGTAAGTGTTTATGGAAAGAAAGGACTCAAAGGAGAAAACGGGGGGGGGGGGGGGGGGGGGGGGGGCAGAGGGGCGGGTGGGCGGAGGGGGAAGGGAATAGGACTCAATTATGGAGTTTTTCAATTTTAAATTTATTGTCCCCATGAGGTCCAATTATCAGCATACAATTACTTAAACACAAAGAGCAACTCTTGCCTTACTATTTCTATGAAGATCTTCCCAGGAGCAGGGAAGATAAGGAGCAGGCAAAACACACTACACAATTATGAAAGTAGATGAAAACTACCTTGGACAAAACCCAAGGCAAACCCAACCCTTCGTGCCTCCTACTGAGTCTCACTCCCTTCTGCCTCTCCCAGGCTGGAATACAGCCTGAGCTGAAATTCAGCTCCAGTACTCCTCACTGCTGGCTTCATGCCTTTTGTCCTGCACCTCTTCCTACTGCTCCCCTCATCCTCACTTCTCTCTCCACTCTTTCGTTACAACTCTTTCCCTTGTTTTTCTTTCCCTTATGTTTTGGTTTTCCTCTCTTATTTGTTGCCATCTGTCAGCCTTAGCTTCTTAATCTCCTGTAATTTCATCTTTTCTTTTCCCTGTTTCAGTCCCCCTATGCACTGGTGGAATATAGAAAAGTAATGCCTGAAACCTCAGTCCTTTAAAAAAACTAGTTATATGAATGAACTGAGGACTGACTGAGGAGTTGGCACACAGATCTTCCTCAGGAGTTTTAGACTGGACAGTGTGCCAAGATGCACTTGTGAGAGGCAGATAGTACCAGAGCATATTATTATACATTCTTAATAAATCCTCCCTGCCAATTGCGTGCATCTGTAAGATCATTACTACCATATTTAAAAATTATTAACCATTAAGCTTCAAAGACTGTTTAGCCCAGTAAATATCTGGGACATGCTAGCTATATTTTCCCAGCTGTCTAAACCGCATTCTCCAGTCTTACATCACAAGCCAAAAACTGTATGACTCCTCTGGGATTCTGTAATTCCTCAGGAAAACACTGTTTATTTCAAGTGTACCAGACTCCAAAGACAACTGCGACGCAATAGTCTTCCTCATTCTTACATACGTATACACTGTTTATGCTACAAAAAGTGCTTTTAAATTATCTTTAACATACAAAAATGTCTAACATCCTCACGTCCTCCCATCACAGTAACCCTAGCAAACAGCATTTATACTTTATGAAGAAAACTATGCCTCAGCCAGCAGCATGTTTATCATTAAATGCTGCTCATGACCTTCAGTATATAATAAAGATAATTTCAAATTTAAGGATTCTTTGACACAAAAACAGTGTAGGAAGAATACCCAGATTGCCCTGTTGATCCATTCAATGACAGTGGCAGTCTGCCTGCAAAGCCTCAACTAGAGTGGTAGTGTTGCAGTACTCCAATGGTTTCAAGTGAAGAATTTGCTTTCCTTTCTCCCCCCAGCTTTCTGTTTTCATAACATGGTGACAAGAATTTCCAAAACATCCCCTAATTTCACTGTGCAAATTTCAACAGGTATGCAAGTGCTCTGTATTTTACTGATGCTGTAGTTCAACACAGCAAATACGTTCACTTTTCAAGAGAAATAAGAACATTCATCAACTTTAGCACTGTTCAAACATTACCTTATTTCACTTCCAACATAAATCTCAGCTTGAAAAAGTATCTCCATAATATCGCTAACTAGGCACAATTATCAAACACTGTGCACTGTTAAGATGACAAAAAAAAGATGACAAAATATTTAACTGGTTTCCTGAATTAGTCCAAATTAAATATTATGCAATCAATCACTCCAATCTTACAGCAATGACTCCTGTTTTTTCTCTAAATTGAAAATCTTTAATTACTGAAAAAAGTCAGGCAGGCTTCAGGGCTAGTTTACAGCTCTTCAGTAACTTAAAATTTTTAGAGCCATTTTAAAATTTATTCTACATTCAGTGCTTAGGGTTAATATAGCCATATCACTTGCTTTTGCCAAATTTTCTAATCTGTCAAAGGACCTTGAACTCCTTGTGGAGACACAGGTACTGTACTCGCTGCTTAAAAATTTCACCTGCTGACCACGTGAAATTCATTTTCACAAGTAAGTTCCTCGGAAGAGACTGTTAAATACTGTACTAGCCTGGAATTATGTCTGACGTAGCCTCCAGTGAAGAGAAGCTACTTCTGAGGCTGTGATTCATGTTGCAGCAATACGCTAAAGTGTACAGATAGTTATTTAAGATTAGAATTTAAAAGCAGCACTGCACCATATCATAGCTAGGCAATGTCCATGACCAGATCAGAGTTATGTGGGGGTAAGGGGAAAGGCTATCTGGAGCACTGCAGCGGTCCTGACATAAGCATCCAGTGCTTCTGAGCTCTGGGACAATCTGGGACAATATCAGACTTATCCCAGTCTGCCTAGAAAGAAATGAGAAGCTGGCCGCATGATGAAGAGAACATGATGGCTTTGATCCTTCTCTCACAACAACTGGTACTCGTCCTAGTTGTTCTAATATGCCATCAATTTTGAAAAATTAAACCACCCTTCCATACCTAACAGTAGAAATGCTTTCTATCTTCATGGAAGCTAGTAACTAGTAAACGCAGATTCAAAGTGATTAAACTGGTGTCCAAAATTCTGATGGGTAAACTGTCTGGTGCTACTTAAGTGAACCTACAAAGCCACATATCCCCCTCTCCCCCTTCCACTTCTGAACTGGTGGCTACCAGGCTGATGATGAATTAACTTGAGCGATGGGAGTTTTATTCTACAGCTGAGTAACTTCCTTAGTCCCATTCCCACTACAGTACTATCAACAGAGTAGAGAAGGGGCAGGAATATTCACAGGTTAGGTGCAGCAGCTGCTCAAGATAACACTGCTTCCAAGTTTTTAAATTTATCAAGCAACACCATTAGCCAGTATGTCATGTACATATTGGCATTATCATCCCTGCAGAAGTAAAAGCATTCCAGGCAGGACGAAAAGGGATATCATGCATTTGGTTTAAGCAGATACATTTATAAATTGGTGAAGATGTATTGAACTAACATAACTCACTTCCCTGAGATCAAATGTAATCTTTATTTTGTTGAGCTGTTTCAGGAAACCACGCTGATATTAACTTGAGATGGACTACTACTACTACCTGCTACCTCTTGCAAGTTGGAATATGGAAAAAATGTTGCTGTGATTGCATAAAAAGTTTAAAATTTGGGAAGTATGAAAAGTTTTGACTGGCTGAAAAAAGTCATATAGACAGCTTGTGAAACCCTTAATGACTTGGCCAGAATCCTACACTGTTTACTGATTCACAGCTTGTTAAACTTCTTGTATATTCCTAGCCATTCCCAAAAGCCTCATCTATGACACCTCATCTACTATACAGTCATTCAATTGCTCTATAAATGAGTTTACCCAATCAATTAAAAGTAGAGAACTGCTAAGATATTTACTCAAATCTTCACAAAACCAATAGTTTACATTTAAACTCATCAAGTTTAGCATATCTGACAAATCTCTGCTACAGCATGCCAAGACCAACAAATGTCAAGCAGCCAAAACTTTCTATTTCACTAATAAAGGTAAAAACACCACAGCAAAATAAAAGAACAGATGAGGTTTCCTTTAATTGATTCAGAATCAAGCCCTCCATTATAGCCTCAAAATAAGTAAAATATTACTACAGAATACTGAATCTTTAATAAGTCAGAGCACAAAACATGTGCAATGACATTTTTTGAGAATAAATCAATGAAGCACAGGTAGAATTCACACATCTTTAGATGATTTCCAAAAATTAGTGGCCTAGAAAAAGACACAAGGGAAAAAATAATCCTTGTAGCATAACAACAGTAACTTTTATTTCAGCTGCTTACATTTGTAAATGAACTGCAAAAAATGCCTTTAGGACAATTTATTGCTTTATATTCACAAGAAACAGATATCATTGGTTTATTACACTACATTTTGTAGATGGGTTAGAAAGCATTTAGGTTATCTTAATGTGCTCCCCTTTAAACTTGACCATAATTTTTGAGTAAATTAACTATCAACTGTACTGGTGCCAACAGAAAAAAGAAAAACTCACTTAATAAAGATTAAAAAATGGTCTGTTGATTTTACAGTCTGTCCCACTTGTCTGATATACCATGGTGGAGATTTTCAAGCACACAGGTCGTTTTGAAAAAGTGGTAACCAAGAGAATTTAGCGGCACAAGCCTCCTCAACTTACAATATTCAATAGGTGCTAAAATCACTTTTAAAAGTGAGTAAATACTTTTAGAAGTTTATTGTCTGACATTTCACTGAGGGTGTTTCTTTCCCTCTACATGAATTGTAAGGGGTCGTTTGTTTTCTTGTTCTTGATTTTTCTTCTAAGAAGTAATGATTTAAAAGAAAAATCCAAATCAACAAAATCTACCTTTGTTATTACTTCCTTAATGATGGAAGTAATAGCACTCTACTAAACTGATGAGCTTTTCAATTTCCACTAATACTATCACAGTATAACCTGTCAGCCTACCCCTGTTTTTACATTTGCTAAAGACGATGATTCATGACCAAACTGAATACACTCCAAGGTATTAATTCTCTATCACCTCTCCTTTTCTTATCATATTTATCAGGGTCTCATCCAATTTTTACAACATTACATTGCCAATTTTGCTTGTTATTGGCTTTTATAAGGTATTTCATAAGTCTTGATTTTCCCAGCCACAAACATGAAAAAAATCATGTGTGTCATGGAAGGCCATGGTTTTTCATCTGTTCTTTCCAGCTTTTCAGATCCTTAATTATCTCTGGTTTAAGATGGGCAGTTGTCTCCAGTCTGTATTTCTTAATGGCTCATTGAAGCTCCTTCTGACTGTAACACCCACAGATCAAGAACCACTGAACTTCTGACTTCAGGTTTCAGGCCTCACACTGCTGACTACACTATGCCCTTCTGCAGCTGCTCCCTCCTCCCCCCATCCCTCAGCAACCAAAAACTGCTGGGAGGCTGGACAGATTCAATGACTCTTGACACCTCTTTCTCCAATGGGGGCCCACCCAACACAGTTCCTCCTATCCTCCTCCAGTAAGACAAAGAGATGAAAGGAGGAATGGAGGGGACTCAGCATCTGCCAAGGAAAGGAGAAAGGGGTGCAGCCAGGGAGGGGTGCAGCATCTACTGCTAACTGCTGAAAGGCTTTTGAGGTAGTGAGGTAATTGGGAGAGGCTGACATACAATAAGCAACGAGTTTGCCTGTGGAGAAATTCTGAGAAAATTGAGCAGAGGTTGACTAGTGAGAAGTTGTATTTGAATATTTACATAACTTTAATTCAAATTATGCTATTTCCTTCAGGATTTTTGCTGAGCTAGGTAAACACATCTGGACACAAATAGCCTTCACACAAGTTACCACGACCAACAGTACTAAATGCCTCCTGTTCCAGAACTCAGAGTCACCTTTAACTAAATATCATCAGAGAGAGATAATCAGCCTCAGGCCATTAAACAGGCACAGAAACTCCAGTGGGTATACCACAGGCGCTCCTTGTCCTATGTCCAGGATTTCTTCAAAGAGTGCTCAGTCATATCAGGTCACTACTGCTTTCTACCTCAAGCAGAGGCGGCGCAGAGCAGGGTCAGTCTAATGGGGTCTCTGCTGGAGAGCAGCACAGCCCTCCTCCACTGCCAAGTCTTATTTGGTTGTGGGCTCCTCACCTCAAGATGGAAATCTCTCTTTTTTGAACCAATATACATCCCTCCTCTTCCTGCAGATTACAGAGACCAACAGTTCCTGTCTCGATATATTTCAGTGTAGAGGAGGAGCCAAACAAGGCTCTAACAGGTAGTACTGGATCAGAAGAGGTGACTGAAGACAGACACCATCACTGCAAAGTACTTCCCACACATCTGGTGTTCAGGTAACGTTTGCTGTTCATTTAAGGCCCAGGTTACCAAAAATGTTCTTTTAGCCTTGTGGTGATATCTCCAGATGACTGATTGACTTACAACTCACACTGGGCAGCAAGTTGTGCAATTTCTAGAAACTAATAAAGTAATGCCAATTCCTTTAAATCTAATTGGTTAAAACTTAAGGATTAGAAGAGCATCCATGGAGAACAGTGCTTCCCTACTTCAGGAAATTTATTTCTATTTCACCAATATTTTTAGGTCAAGTAAGCACTTATTTTTATCAATTCGTCTCCCTACAAATGAAGTTTTATTCTGTCTCATATCTGCATAAGCACAGGCTGTTTCCAGTATTATAAAGATGACTTTAAATTTGCCTTTTCATTTTTTGAGGTTTTATCTATAGCAGGATATCCACTTCTGAAAAATCTTAGTGGTTTAATATTCAGTACTTTAATTTACTGCAGCACACAGTAATTAATTATTGCCTAGCAAACTTTCCAAAAACTTGTAAACTCAAATATTAGTAACAGAACAGAAAAGCAAAATGAGAAATGTGGTAGTGCAAACTCACTCTCACACAGAGATCCCTGAAATAAGAAATAATGGAAAGTTAAGCAGAACTAAAATGCAAAGGACTTGTCACACTCAGGGATTACTCACCCATAAGCTCCATTACTAATCAGTTTAATGGTTTCAAAATCACTTTCCCGAGGTTTCCTCTGCAGCTTCAGTGAGGTATTAGAGCTCTTCAAAGGAAGAGATGAGAAAGAACAAAGTTAAAACAGTACTTTTTTTCAAAATCAGGTGAAAAAACAAACAAAAAAAAAAACCCAATCATCACCAGGTAAAAGCTCTGGCCAGTCAGTCACAGTCAGCACAGAGAGGGACCAAGGGACTCCTGAAGCAAAGCTGCTTTTCATCAGACAGGTTCATCTGCTGAACCGCAGCAAACTGTCCACCTATCTACATGCAAAGGTTACAGCCATGAGGGGTTCTGGTAACGTAGTTACTGGCAGCTCTTATTTGGAGTTATGGACTCCTGTGAATCCCACAAGGCTCTCGTTGGCTGTTGCCTTCCCATTTTAGTAAATCTCATATTACGACCTGGTAACAACAAACTGCAGATGAGCTCCTGTTTATTCAAATAAACTTTTGCACATTTCAAACTAATGTTAGGGTAGAGTGTGATACAACTTAGAATAGACTGTGAAAAGAGACAAAATGAAAGAGAAAAATACAGAAGACAAAAATGCATTAATTCTACCTCTAGAGAGTCACTTTTACCTACTTGTCAGAACTTTTTAAAAATTGAGTTGTCCAGAGTATGGCAAAACCTTTTTTCTAGTTTTAATTTTTAATTAATCTTCAATATGTGTGAATTAGAATTGGGGTTCAGGGAGGAAAGATGAGGGCACAAGACTCCAAATTCAGCATTACAAATTGACAATATAGTTTTTGAATGTTTTCCAAACCTCCGAGAAGTTCCATGATCCCTATCCAAGCAGTTCGGTAATACTTAGAATTTGAAAGTAGAGCTGGTTGGAACATTTTCAATTAAGTGCTTGCTAAAGAAAATTCAGTGCAAGATCAGTGAATATGTTAATATAATGAACTACACAGGAGGTGACAGAGAGGACACTAAATTGTTTAGTCCACTTGCCTGTCAGTACAGGATTCTTCCGAATTGCATATTCAGTATGATTGTGAACAGTCTTGTGCTTGCAAGTTACGCTTCCTGTCACTTCCCACATACGTTTATTCCACAGCTACGCTTTCAGATACTTCCAAATATCCTGTATTTTTCATTATTAATTTCATTTCATCATCTCCCTTATTTACATTCCTTTATTACACTGCATTATCCTTCTTGTATTTCTTCAGCATTTGCACAACACAAACTTTACTATTTCAGTTTCTTAGCTAACACACCTTAGATTCTGTTAAGCACTTCAGCACTTCCTTTAAGCCTTCTAGTTATTCTGTCTGTCTTTTCTCCAGTTTGTCAGTATCCTTCCACCAAATACTGCTTGGGTGTAATACAGTATTTTAAATGCAAATGAACAAAAGCAGCAGAGTAAGAAACACCCTTTGTGTCAATTATGGAATTACGGCTTTATAAGTGGCATTTTGCCAGAATGTCAGAAATTATTCCAATATAATATGACATGTACCGGAGAACGATGTCTTTTCTGTTACATATCAGAACTACTTTAACAGATAACCCATGCCGGCTATCATTTGTAAATACATGTAAAGTACCACTAATTACCCACACATCTCCTCAAACAACACTTGCTTTCTCTATCCACTTGAACTAACTTTCTGAATCCAGACTATTTGCTAACTTACTCATTTCTTCCTTGTCTCTCCACTGGATCTGTTCAGAGTCTCTCACTTTGATCATTAGCTGCCTCTGTGAATGGACTGTTATAAAATTTCTTTAAAATTCTTTGTTTTATTAAACAGTTTACAAGTACTTCTAGAAGAAAAAGATATACATTGATTGAACAGAAACGAAGAAAGCACTGGTGGATTTTGTAGTAAAGCTATTGCCACATGGTTGACACTAAATTCATGGAAGCTAAAGACACTAAAATGTCCAGGAAAATAGGTAGAAAGTTTTGTTATAATTTTTGAAAGCCTTCTGCCTGCTGAGCATCATGGCATTAGTGTGAGGATTAACTAATGTTTATTCAATCTGTTTACATATACCAAGAGAAAATAAAACAGACAGGGTTGGGGGGAACACAACACATTTTCTTTGCTCACATTCAGCAACAGCAGCGACATAACAGGAAAGCTTACATTTACTGATTCATCCACTTCCAGAGTTTCTGCTGTCCCACTCTCACAATTAGCTAGCTGAGCTATTTCTGGAAAGAAAGATTAAAAATTTCATTTTAAACTACAGCAAATACAAAACTAGGTGAAGCACAGAAAACCTGAAAAGTGACACCCTTCTGAAACTAATTATAAAATGGCGTCCTCATGTAGTACTTGCCAAGTAATTTTCAGGGCACCTCCAAGCATAGATTAAAAAAAAATCCATCCAGAAAATTAAGACCTGCTATTCAGTGCCTATTTGAATTCTTCTATGAAGAATTCAAATGGCCATGAAGCAATGAAAAGCAATACTGTTTTCACTGCTGAGCTAGAGAATTCCAAGATTTGTGTGTAAACTGAGCATTAAGGGAAAGACAGCACTACTCTGCTAGAACTCCTGAGGATCTCAGCCCCAGAGGGGTTAACAGTAGGCACCCTCCTTCTTGGGCTCCTTTACAGTTAAAGCAAGAGCTTCTAGTTTAGACTAAAGATGGAATCCAAATATTTTTCATCTTCTACACAGAAATACTGATAGGCCTAGCAGAATAAGCTATTCTCTTAGAAGCTTATCATTTATAGAGTCATAATACAGACAGCTTCTCTGGGAAAGTACTATTCTGGGAGTCTACAACTTGACCAGATTATCCCTGCCATAGGCCAACCTATGCTGCAGAGCTCCTAAGCCAACCCTGTTCTTCAGGGGGGCAGTAACTAAGAATTCATTCGGGTAATAAAAGCTAAACAGGACAGCCAGTACCCAGAAGACCCCATATACCTACTTGAATTATATACATAGTTAATTATATACCCCCTACATAGCGAAAGATGCACATTTTATCACAACTATATGCTGGGAATCAGACAGATAAGACCACCTGAAATTTGTAAGGTCCATTTTTATCTCAGGACTGTTAACTGAATTTATGAATACAAAATATAACTGAATATTCACATAGATTATCTAAACTGGATTTTTCTATATATTTCTATATATATGATCGTTATAAGTTAAATGCTGCACAACACTTACTGCAATTTTTAAAAGCAAATTAACCACATAGACAATTTTCTGTTGGAACAGCTAAAGATCTAAAAGGAGTAGCTCTTATCTGTAATCACTATTGAAAACAAAATGTATGTAAAGTGTAAGAAACAGAAGAAATTAGAATGCCACTTCAAAAGTCAAGCAGATTTTTAAAGCCTGAAAGATGCTAAAAAAAATTCCAAAAATTAAGTCAATAAATGGTGAAAAATATCTCCACTGAGAACAAACAAATCTTAAAAAAAAAAAAAAAAATTATATAGGATGAACTGGGAGTGGATTTCCCTGGGAGAAGTCAGAGTTTTGTGAACATGGGGGTTTTAAAATAGAAGTGTTGATGAAACTAAAATTTTATTGTATGGGAGAGAACCAAGCAAGCTGGAATAATATATTTTGACAGCCTTCTCAACTGAAATTACTTCCATAAATAGCATATTAAAACGCTATCTTTTTAAACAAACTTTTGCAAAATAACCATTATCTGAAAAATCCATATTATTTGCAGGCAGTAGGTAGTAATGGGATGGAACCAAGAGCCAACTTTCAAAACAGGGAGCTATGGAACCATTTTGCAATGCCTGAAGAGATATTTAAAACTCATCTAAATACCATTAAACATCTGTCCTTTTTCTTTCATTGATTTAAACCATTTCTCAAGACTCATCATTCAAAACAGTAAAGATGGTAACTTAAAACACTTGGGGAAAAATTTCTCCCCAGGCAACTCTTCAGAAATGCAGCCACCACTCTCTAACTGCTGAATCTGTTGTGGTATTGCTTTCAGTACAGTATAAATTTATCTAACATTATCTCCAAATAATGCATGCATCATTTCACTCAAAGAAAGGACACTACAGCTATGGCAGCAAACAAAGGAGGTAAGTAGAGAAAGGTCTGAAGTAGGTTGCTTTTCTCTGCAGATGTCATTGCACAGTGATTTATACTGCTTATAAATATCACTTTTTTGGTAGCGTGGCAGGAAAGCATTAACACAAATCAGATGGCCTGAATTACTTGATCACAAATACACATATGTATTAATCTTTAAAATGACACACAAGTTAATTCTATTGCACAAATCTCCAACTGAATCAAAGATCAGCAATCCACACATCATACAGCTATCAGTATTTACTGACAAACCACATGGTCCATTTTTTCCCCTCAGAAAAAAAATAAAACAAACAACATTTCAATTATCCTGGAATGCTTTAAAGTTTATATTATATTAATACTTAGTTTATGAACTATAATTTTAAGGTGTGTCTTTGATGAAGTACACTCATGTAAAGTAGTCAGAGCAAGAGTACTCCTTACTTTTTTCCTATATCTCTCTCATAATAAACAGGTCAAAAAAAAATTAATTAAAATTTTATTAGCTTAGACTCATAGATTCTTAGATTCTTGACTCATACCGAGGAACACTTTAATCCAAGTGGCCAAGAAGAGTCAAGCAGAAAGGTAAGGTTCAAGTGGCAGAACCAGGGTCAATGATACAAAACCCTAAACACACACTCCAAATTACATCTTACATACTTGATCAGGGAAGAATTTATGAATCGTTGGTTTAGGACAGACCAGTAGCTCACCAAATCCAGAAGACACTTGCAGAGAATTAAGATACTCCCTGATCTTTTCCAGAAAAAAAGGGAAAACAATATTTATGTGTATTTTCCCAGTTTGTCTGGCTTCCTTGCTGCACTCCAAATCCAAGAAAAAAGCATCAAAGCTGTTAATCTGTATCTCAGATAAAAGACAGTACTAAATTTGGATAAGGAAGTTCTTCTGTGAAGATAGGAAGCAGATTAATAATAGACTTGATTTTCTTTAGGTCTGTTAATATAGCATGAATATCAGCTATAACAACGTCCAATTTAATTGAATTAGATCTAACCAAATTCCTGACAACACTGGCAGTACTGAACTTTACAAACTGCTTTAGTTCAGCAAAAAAGAGTTAAAAACACAATATGTGACACCTTTGATTTAACAACAGGAGATCATCCATCATAAGAACTAGCTAAGAAAAGTTTAGCACAGTTTTTTGCTATTACTCTGTGTTATCAAGTCCTCTCTTAGTCCTGCGTCACAACACAGAAGACAAGATAATTGGCACTAGCTAGACTCATTTTTGCATGATGGCATTTCTGCCAATTTCTTCCAAATTACAGAACTAGCACTGAACACAGTGAACCAATTTCTATTTGTCACCAGTGATAGACCATGCTCTCAGGATGGCAAAGAAGATAGTTTGACTAGGACAGAGAAGTAATTTTAATTTTTTCAACGCTGTCCTTAAAATAATCATAAAATAGCTTGGGTTGGAAAGAACCTTAAAGATCATCTCTGCCATGGACAGGGACACCTTCCACTAGACCAGGTTGCTGAGAACCCCATCCAGCCTGGCCTTGAATACATCCAGGGATGGAGCACCCACCAATTCCTTGGGCAACCTGTTCCAGTATCTCACCACTCTCACAGTGAAGAAAAATTTTGCAATGACAATACCTCCACTGGAACCCAAGTTCTCCTTACAAAAGTTTTCAACATGTACACATAAGTTACCTGGAAAAATAAATGGAATGGAAGATAGTTTTCTCACAGACTTAAAGATGCAGAAGCCTGGGGCCACTGAAAAGCAAACAGCTCAGCCCAGGTTTTTTCCTTTATACCTGTGGTTAGATAACATTTGATAACCATCAAACTATCCCAGTAAATTTCAGCTAGAGTTGAAATAAGAAAGTTGCATTGTCAGGCTGGAAAAAGATGACCAGTATCATTGACACAATACAGTTGTGAATGATATTCAAATGGAAAAATCCTATACACAACAGGTGGCCTTTTTAACGCCTTTGAGCTTGGGAGAGTACTGTGAGGGTTAGCAAATGCTTGTTCTGCTACCATCTTAACTTTACCCTTTTCAGGCACACACAGATTATCAGAATGATAAATCACATGGAGAAGGAAGAATCTAGGAACTTACAAGCTCTACCAGGAGATACACTTACCTTCCAGAGGATCTTTATTTAAGCCCAGCTGGCTAATAATATACCGAGGGATGTCTGTTTTAATGCCCTGACCCTCTTTAGCATGGCCTTCAGCTGCTTCCAAAAGATAGTAGAACTCTTCAGGATCAAATTCCTAGAAGAAAAATAATCACCTTCATTTTCTCTGTTGAAATTGAATTCTTAGAGCCTAACTAAAACATCCTTTGCGTCTTCTACTGGACATATTTGACATTTCCCTATTAAAAACAATACCTCTTTATTCTATTATTAGTAGTTTATTAATCTATTCTGATTTTTCTGTATCATAACATACTGTAAGCAATGAAATTCCATACCATTACTTCAGAGCCTTACTTTATAGGAATAGTAGGCCTTCAAAACTTCACATAATACTGAGTGAAATGACCTATAATCAGCAACAATAACATTTCAAATAGAGAAGACTACCTCCCTGCATCTGGTTGCCTACAAAAATACACTACAGAAACAAACTGTAAATATATTGTACTACAATTTTTACTTCTAAATGAAATTTGAAGTATTTTGAATCAATATATATGCACTGTGTTTTATGGAAAATACAATTAAATAAATCGATAGACAAAACTGTTAAGTTGATAAAAAAATATTTGAACTTCATTGATCCAATTGTTCCACATCTAGAAATGAAACATTTTCCTTTGGGAACTAACTATATTGTAACTCTCTTTTATAACATACCTAAAAAGGCAAACCTAAACAAGCAACAAAAAGGAACAAAAAAATAGAAATTCAAAACTGCCTATTCCCAAGTTCCTTGGAAATACTTTAATTTTACTACCTTTATAGATTATAAAAATAAGAATGCATTTAAAGGAGCAAGAAAGTTTATTAAAAGGTTTGTCAGATTTTTTTTTTTAGTAGAATTTCTCTCTCTACCAGCATGAATTCCTACCAAAACATCTCTTCAGGGCTGTTGCATTCTTCAAGATGTTTCTATAAAGAGGTGCCATGTGTAACAGTGTCAAAACATGATGAGTCATGAAACACTGATGTAACAAAACAGACTTTTTCCTCGAGTAAGTTCATCTCTGTCACAAATACCTGTGGAAGCCAGGCAGACTGCTGATCTAGCTTCCCCAACTCTTGTTTTGTAGCCTAACATAACCCCACGTGGTTTTAGTCTACATGCTGAATCACAAAGCTCCTGTCCTAGATTCTCAGGCTACTCAGGACATGGAAACTCAACATCCCAACCCAGAAATGGCTTTGAGAAATTAGGTATCATGCTTCATTTTGAAAGCATCAAAGCAGGTGCAGCTAACAGCATGTCTGAAATAAAGTATCTGTGGAATTTTCAGTTTTATAGAAACAATCTTAAGTTTTACATTTATCATGAAACAATTTTCATAATCTACAGCCTACTGCCAAGGATTTACCATGAACCCATTAAGTGCCAAAACTGTCTTATTTAACTTAAAAGCCTCAGGATGCTGCTAAATTGCCTAAAAATCTGAACAGATAACTAAGTGGTACATGCTGTTTCAGTCTTACTCTCCTCATCTGACTTGCCAAGCCCAGCTGATTCTCTTACATGTTACTCCCTGGCACTGAAGAACCCAACAACGTGGTTGTATGCCAAGATATCTATTTACTTTCATCATGGAAACATCATCTCTTGACCTGCTGCAGTGGCAGATATACAGCTTCTCCTCCACTTACTAGCAAGACAAGGCAATTTCAAAACAGGTAGTTTTAATCTTATGAGAGTGGGGGGGGTGTGTATGTGTATGCGCACGTATCTATCTAAACACATTCATCTAGGTATATACATACACAGGTGTGAATAATGAGAAGCAACAAATTTTCTGATCCTTACCTCCAACTATTTAATTTTCCATGTACAAATAGAGAAAAATCTTTCAATATTTGCCAGCAGCTCTTGCCACACATGAAACTGTAAAATCTTTATTCATATGATTATCAGGTAAATTAAAATAGGAATTCACATGCCATGAACACCTGAGCCAAGACCACCATCAGAAAACTGACAGCTTTACTGCATATCTGAAACTTCTTATGAATAAAAAGCCAGATTTATTTTCTATAACTTTATGAACTTTCTTACAGAGGCTGCAGTTTTTCATACCTAGTATCTATTTCAGACAGATATTCTAAAATATTAGCCAGTATTATTCAAAAGTTCCCAGAGGGACACTACAGACTTTGTTCCTGTAAGTTCACACAATTCCAGTCTTGTTTATGGAGTAGGTTTAACACCCTCTTGCACGAGAAACATATTATTTTGTGACAGTATGCCTAAATTTATTCAATCTGCCTGTATCTGTAGGAACATATGGTGCGGGGTTTTTACATTCCAGTATAAATCTCCTGAACATCCTGTCTGAATTGAGAACACTTGGAGCAAGCTGTGCTGGTTTTCCCTGCCATTGCTGCTCTGAAACTCTAAACTCTGAGACACAGTCACCTCTGGTCTTTGCAGCACAGTCCTTCAACTCACTTCAGGAGACCCAGTAAAAGGAGGGACACAGTATGCACAACTTGCATACTGCATATGCACTCTACTTGAAGGATAAGGCAGAGCAAGTAGCCTAGGATAAAATCCCAGTCGCAGAAACTGGGAACTAAGTGAATGGAGGTTTGGACTAGATCCCTATAAAACTCAGCACTTAGGGAGAATGAAGCAATGGGCAAATAGGCCACCAGGAGAGAACCACAGAATCACCAAGGCTGGAAGAGACCTACAAGATTATCCAGTCCAACCATCCTCCCAACATCACTTTAACCCCTAAACCACTAAACCATCACCCAGCGCCAGATACAGATGCCCCTTTTGAACACCTCCAGGGACGGTGACTCCACCACCTCCCTGGGCAACTTATTCCAATGCCTAACCACCCTAACGGTGAAAATTTTTTTTCTAATATCTAATCTGAATCTCCCTGGTCTCAAGCTTAAGGCCATTTCCTCTTGTCCTCCCACTGCAGGCAGAGAGCTGTCCCCCACCTCACCACAACCTCCTTACAGGTGGTTGTAGAGAGTGCTGAGGTCCCCACTGAGCCTCCTCTTCTTGAATTAAACAACCCCAGCTCCCTCCGCTGTTCCTCATGAGACACATTTTCTAGACCCTCCACAAGCCTCATTGCCCTTCTCTGGGCATACTCCAGCACTTCAATTAGAAAGCTAATGAAGAATGATGGTGCTGAGGGCAGGGGTTAGTGGGAGAAAGCCCACTTTGGAAGAGAAGGATATTAAGCATCATTAACAAGTGTTGGTCTGTCAGCCTTCCGGATGTGTTTAAGGGCATTTCTGGATGTGTGATAATAGAGAAGGATGCAGACCAGAGGGGAAAAAGTAGGGAAAAAAAACATCATATGAGAAATTGGGTTATGTGGATAAAGGCTACATGAACCCTGTGACTAGAGCAGGGAACATCACACTAGACATGGAATAAACTCTTCAGGGCTCAGGAAGAAGGAGTAAAACAAGTTTGGATACAGTGGCAGAGGCAGGACATGCTACGGTGTTCTCCTCTCTAAAACCTGCCTTTTTGTTTTGTTTTTAAACTTCTCTTTCATGCTGATTCAGAGCACATATCTTATTTTAGACTGCTCCTGAACTGCAAATCATGAACAAAATGCAACTGGGAATACTGAGACATGATGTTTCCAAAACAAAACAGACAGCTCTCAAAATGCCCATAGCTGAACGAGCCAGGTTGTGGATTAACTGTGCCACAGATGAAGGGACACAGTACAGAGCCAAAATCAGGTTGGAAAGACTTACTAGCTCAGATCCAGTGCCATAAAAATGCAGTTATGACAATTTCAGGCATAACTTGAGTCTAGCAGCAGGTTAGTGGCTCCCACATAAGCCTTGCCTGCCTCAAACAGCTGTACACAGCATCAACACTGTGATCTTGGTATTGGCAGGCAGAGAGGCTCAAAGTCAGCTTGGGCTGCCTGCCAGGCCTGTTGGACTCAGGTTGGCTATTACATGGTATTTGGGTGTCTGCACCATCCTCCTGAATACATTGTGTTCTGTGAGCGTTTATTAGTTCCACTGAACAACTGAAGCACACTGGCTCTGTGCGCGGGAGCAACTTCCCGCACCTGAGCCATCCCAGCTCCTGCAGCATGGACAAGAAAAGCAGAGACACACCCACACAGCTCACACAAATTAATGCAGTCTGACAACATTGGTGCTATGCTCATGCATAAGTAAGTAAAGTCTTCTGCTCCTTCTGGTCCCCAGTATAATGTCAACTACCCATATACGCAGGCAGCCTAAACCCTCTGCTGTTATTTTCCCCAGATCAAGTACAGCAGAGCTGACTTCAAGCTGCTTACAGCTCTGGCAGCTGCTAAGTGAAACAAAATTATGAAACTGGTAAGAACAATGGGAAGAACACCAATTACAATTCAGGAACAGTCTTCCCAAGAAATAACGAATTCTAACAAACCAACAGAAAAACCTGACTGGTTCTGAACAGCAGCTTCCTTAGCTGATGAAAAGGGTTCTATACCATAGTACCTGCAATAGCAAGGAAGCAAACAAAACTGCAGCAAAGTCCTGAAATAAAAGTGAAAGGGATCCTACCAACAATGAAGTCCTACCTCACTGTTTGACATGTTCCAAAAAACGTTTTTAAAGGGCCTTGAATACTAAACCAGAAATTTCCTACACTACCAAGTGAAAAGCTCTACTCATAATAAGCATGACCTTACCAAGCATTCCAGTAAGCGAGCAGGACGAGCAATAACTATCAGGATTTTTCGAACAAGCTGTTTAATAAATGCCATTTCTCCACTCTCTGATCGCTCTTGGGCCTAAAAGATAAAAATAAAGTGATATTAAACAAAATCACATTCTGTGCACTGCAGGAAAGTATGTATGATATTTGGGACACCTCTGAGGGTTTGAAGCATGTACTTGATACAAACAGCACCTCAATTTCAAGATGCCAGCAGAGATAACAAGGATCTGAGCCACACTAACTTTAAAGTAACCCCATTTCTACAATTCTAACACTGTAACAACAAAATAAAAGTACCTATAATGGACATATACCTGCAGGTTTTTTTGCCTGTTTCTTAAGCTTACATGGTATTATTACCAGTTTTGCAAAAAAGACAAAATTCAATACAACACAGATCCCTACATGTAGGTTGTGCCTCAATTTGTTAATAATTTTAGGATTAAATGAAAACTAACCTAAATAATATTAAAAGATACAAGCAACATTCATGCCAAATTGTTACTGATTTCCCATAGTCAGTTGTCATAGTGAAATGACAATTACATATATGTGAACACATAAAAACTACACTTGCAGAGAGGTTCAATATAGAGGTACATGCAGACAGGAAGACAATGAAAAACTGAGTTCTACAAAGATTACCACAAATGGGGGAAAATGCTATAAAAGAATACAGTCAGAAAAAATACGTCTAGAAGGCTTGATAATATCTGCACAATGGTCTGAGCTGAATTTCAAATTTCTTTAAACACTTTGCTCTAAGAACAAATTATGTAATTTAAGAATGCCAATGAATGCAAGGAAACAGTATAAACATATTAATAGCCCTTGCCTCAAATATCAAAGCACTTCTTTGTTCTGAACAGTAGAAGCCACAGACTTAAATTTCTGATCATCTCTTGCTTATTCAAAACCACAAAGAGAACTAAAAAACTGACACTTAAAAAATAATTAATATGGACAAATAAGTACTTTTCATATAACACATTTTATTTTTTATTTAAAAACAGGAAGCTATAAATACTGCTCTTAAGGTAAGTACCACAATTTTAAAAACCATCAAATATCTGAGATGAATTAATTCGTAGAGTTTAAAAAAGGAAAAAAGAAAAAGGCACAAATGCTATCTAGCACTCTGCAATAGATTTCAAAAGAACCTTGACTGGATAGAAGCATAACTCAGAACATTACCAACTAAGTCCAATAAAACTCTTTTGTAAACAAAAGACTTGCCTATTTTAACCACTAGCAAAATGTAAAGCACGTCTGTAAAGTTTTGTGAACAGTTAAGTGCATAAGTGAACAAAACTTTCAATACATATTACATTTAAGACGGATGGAGCAGGAAAACATTCAGGTCCACTTGACCTTGCCCTTAGAATTATAAAAATGCTGGCTGAACCAAGCTGCTCAAACCTCAAGGGAGTCTTCCCCTGGTTATGCTCAAGTAGCTGCAGGAAATGCAACTTTCTACTGATCATTGCAGCTGAGAACTAACAACAAATAAACAGCATGAATCCATAGCACAACTAATTGCCCAGAACCAAGTCATGCAAAGAAAAAGTTTTTGTACTGTCGGATTATGCCATTAACAAGTATGCAGTGGACTCAAAGGTCTGAATATTTTAAGGTATAATGTCTTTGCAGGAACAGGAAACTTTTTCATAATGCAGAATTAGCATCACAGAACATGACAAAATGAGTGTTTCGGTAATTTTTTTTAATAATGCACTGCTTTATATGCAGATTGAAGAATAATTTGCTGGAGCTTTTTTTTTAATGGGTTTTGGGGGAGGTGTTAATGAGTGAACATATACACTAAACTTCACTAAACATGTAGCCATTTTAAAGGCTATATTGTTAACAATTATAACAGTGGTTCAATGAATCTTAGCTTAGACATGCTTCCTTGTATTTTGACATTATCAACTGGCCAATTATGCCTACAATTTGGTATCATAAAAGTATGATCGTTTCACAAGAAGGTCACTGGTTCAAACCCTCCTCTTGACTAGCAAGCAACCTCTATGTACTTTTAATGTTTAAAAAAACAGGGTTTCAATAATCCAGAAATAAATCACTGATGTCTTAAGTTTTGAATTGCTGTATGAAGAGAAAAAGTTTAAAATACACCAGTTGCAGAAATCCTATTTACTCAGTAGAAGTTAACAAAAAAGCAGCACAGGAAAGAAAACAAAACCAAACCAAAACCTTTAGCAACTGCTTTTGCATTTTAAAGAAAACAGAAAACATAAATGAAGATGGGCACTGCATCTTAACATATCAGTTGGAAAATTTCAAGTTAATATCAAATCTGCTGGTCTATCAGATTAACTTTGGTTTATAATGTACTATCAGGTCCCACACAAACAAATGAGTATACTACATGCCTCACTCACTGTTTTAAAAACTGTATTAATAAACTGCAGCGACTTATGTCAAAGTGTATTTGTTAAATTTCAAGTTCTTCTTAATTCATTTAGCTGGTCATTCTATGAAAGTTTCAACACTTTAAGAAATCACATTATTTCTGTTAACAAACAGTTCAATTACGAAAGGAATGTTAGAAATAATAAATAATTAATTAACTTCTTGCTAATGAAAAGCTAGGGGTTGCTGACTGCTTTTTCAACACAGCAGGCAATCAGCAGGGTTGATAAAAAGCACAGTGTCTATGTTTCCTCATTTATTTACAGTAAATGGAATAGCAAGCATTCTCCTTTGGGGCTTATGCACACACCTCTGTAAGCAATTTCTAACTTGCCGTGTTGTTGTTTCTGAAATCTTTACAACCCATCTATTTCAGCTTATCATTTCTGTAGTGGTTATTACATAGACTAAGAGATATGAATACAACTTTGACAACTACTTGAGTGAACAGTTATGATTCATGACACCATTCAAGACAACTCTAAGGAAAACAGATTTAACCCATTTTTCAAGCAAACGTAACAGTCTCATGGCTCATACCTCCTGTAGCAATTTGTCTAATTTCTGCTGTAATTCAATGAAGTATCGTGATGTGATGAGGCCCTGGTGAGATTTATCCAAACAATCTCGAGCCAGTTCTGTGATCTGATGGTGGGTAAAACTGAGAACTCCATCTGCCAGGGGAAGGATGTTCTCCGGAGAATAATTTGTTATAATGTCCTGAAGCTTCTCTTCCATCTGAGCTGTGGCCTATAGACAAGTAGTTATGCAATACATTAAATCAGCTTTACAAGAAACTAACAGCCTAAAAGCTTATTTCTAGAACATTTCTGTACTGCCTAAGAATTTACCTAGCTGGAATGCATGAAATGACTGATGCCAAAAAACCAACTAATCTTGTGATGATCACTAAAGAGAACCAAAGGAGCACCCGTAACTGTGAAGAGAGAAGGAGGGAGGGAGGGAAGGAGAGAGGGAGGGAGGGAGGAAGAACTCGTGCAGTCTCCTTTGTTCTGTTAAAACTGCAGATACTACAGATGAGAATATCCTCCTTGCTTTCATAAAGGTTGTTCCACAAAAATATTATACTGGGCAGTTTGAATGAACAACTGACTAATTAAAAGCACCACAGGCTCACAGATCCTGCCAAATGTGTCTGCAGGTTCCTAGATGTCTGCAGGTTTTACAGAACCAACTGTCTGGTTCCCACAGAACTGCCAATGCTTAAAAAAAAACCCTCAAAGATATTCTTATTATTAAAAAGTAATCCCATACAACTTCATTCATATCTGAAACTCTGAGACGAGTGAGTTGTTCACACTTCAGATTGTTGCTCAATTGCTCTGAAAATCCTGACAAATCTCTCTTCGTATTTATAGGAAGAAATACAAAGAAATTTCTTCCTTTTTTACACACACATTACCTTTGGGAACCTTTCTTTGTAGACATGGTTCATCATAATTATTTCATTGTCACAGCAAGCAGGAGAACGTCCAGGGCTGCAAGTAAAGCAAATTATCCCTTTACACTTGTCTCAGCATGAACTTTAGTACTGTTATTATATTTTTATATGATTTATTTGCAACAGAAAACACAAGCTTTACTGGAAAGGTCCATTCTCTCATCAGTGTACATTTGGTTCCTTTCTCCTATTTCTGTCGAAATCCTCACAATTATTTAATATACTTAACATCTAACTGCTAACTATGTTATTTTTAGTTGGTACATACATTTCAAGACAGAATCAGTTTTGCAACACCTCTGAACATCATCTTTTCCTCAGAAGGGCAGCAGAGATGTATTTAACTGTTAGTTATGGTTATACCTGCTTAGATACAATCAAAACAGCATGATCTTACCAAGAATTCTAGCAGCTACAAGAGACAAAGTCAGCAATGGGTTTGTTTGGGTTTCATTTGTTTTTTTAAACAGATAATTAAAAAAAATAAAATCAAAACAATCTATTTTCAGTCTGACTAGCAGATAAAGGCAGTAACTTCCTACAAATAATATCATACATATGCATGAGTCCATCAAAGCCAGGGCATTGTGCCTGGATACAAAGCACAAGACTTTGACGAAAAGAATCCATAAAAGATACCCATCAATTTGGCTAAACTACAAAACTACTTTTTGCTAACATGAGCCTCACTGTCCATTACAAAGCCCTCTAAAAAAATCTCAATCTAAATTTCCTGTGTTGGTGACACTGGCCCAAGCAGTCTGACCTAAAAGATGTGGAGCAGAAAGAAGACTCAACACAGGGGGCAATCCCCTAGTAGTGATTTTATCATAATACATTCATAGGGGTTTCTTGCATTAGCAGAAGAATTAAAATTTTTGGGAAAGAGGAACCTCAATCCATCCCACTTCTACTAGTTTGATACCACAGCCAGCAAGAGACACCCAGAGCCTACAGGGAGATCACAGGTTAGCAGGAGAGCACTTGAACAGCAGCACAAGGAAATCCAGCCACTTCAAGCATTAAGTCAGCAGTATGTTCATCAAGGCTCAACTTAAGTACCTCTATGCAAACGCAGAGAGCGTGGGGAATAAAGAAGAGGCATTAGAAATGCACACATGCCTGTAGGGCTATGGTCTTACTGGCATCACGGAGATGTGGTGAAATGGCTCCTATAACTGGCCTGTTGGAATGGAAGGATATAAGTTCTTTAGGAAGGACAAGCATGGGAGATGAGGAGGGGATGTCACTCTCTAAGTCAGTAACTAGTTGGAGTGCATGGAGCTCTGCCTATGGACAAATGAGCTGAATGAGAGCTCATGACAACACAGCAGGGCAGAAGCCATCCAGGAGGTTCCTGGAAGGTGTTGCTGTTAACTTCTCCAAGTGATGTAGAGGTCAATGAGGATAGGTGCTATGCTGGACCTCATTTTCACCAACAAAGTGGGGCTGGTGGAGAATGTGAAGCTCAAGTGCAGCCTGGGCTGCCATGACCATGAAATGGTGCAGTTTGCAATCCTTAGGGCAGCAAGGAGGGCACACAGAAAGCTCTGGCCTTCAGGAGAAGACCAGAGGCTTTGGCCTCTTCAGGGCTTTAGTTGTTACAGTACCATGGAATAAAGACTTGGAGGGAAGAGTAGCCCAAGAGAGCTGGATGATATTCAACGGTCACCTCCTCTGAGGTTAGGAGTGATGCATCCCAATAAAGAGGAAGTCAGGCAGAAATACCAGGAGGTCTGTCTGGATGAACACAGAACTCCCAGACAAATTCTAACACAAAAAGGAAACTTACAAAGGGTGGAAGCAAGGATTGGTAGCCTGGGAGTAATACAGGAAGAATGTCTGAGCAGCCAGGAATCGGGTTAGGAAAGGGATGCCATCCAGAGGGACCTTGATAGGCTTGAGCACTGGGCCCACGTAAACCTCATGAAGTTCAACAAAGCCAAGTGCAAGGTACTGCACCTGGATTGGGACAATCACAAACCTGGATACAGGCTGGGCACAGAATGGACTGAGAGTAGCCATGAAGAGAAGGACTCAGGGGTGTTGGTGGGTAAAAAGTTACAAACAACCTGGCAATGTGCACTCGCACCCCAGAAAGCCAATTGCGTGAAGTAGTGGGACCAGAATGTCAAGGGAGGTGATTCTCCCCCTTTATTCTGCTCTCCTGAGACCCCACCTGGAGTTTTGTGTCCAGCTCTGAGGTCCTCAGCACAGGAAAAAGACAGACCTGCTGGAGCAAGTCCAGAGCAGGGCCACAGAGATGATCAGGGGGATGGAACACCTATCCTATGATGACAGGCCAGAAGAGTTGGGGTTGTTCATCCTGGAGAACAGAAGACTTTGGGGAAACCTTACAGCAGCCTTCCAGTACCTACAAGGTACTCTAGGGGGTACAAGGGGGCCTATAAGAAAGAAGGAGAGGATTTTTACAAGGTCATGTAGTGAGAGGACAAAGGGTAATAGCTGCAAACTGAGGGCAGGCTTAGATTAAATATTAGGAAGAAATTCTTTACTGTGAGGGTGGTGATATACTGTAACCCAGAGAAGCTGTGGATACCCCATCTCTGGGAGTGTTCAGGGCCAGACTGGATGGGGCTTTGAGAAACCTGGTCTAGTGGAAGGTGTCCCTGCACATGGCAGGGGGGTTGGAACAAGATGATCTTTAATGTTCCTTCCAACTTAAATCATTCTGTGATTCTATAACTGGCTCTGGCTTTCTAGAAGGTCTAAAATTAACACTAAACTTTGTCTCAAGATAATCACGATGGTGAGTCCTTTTACTAATATGGACAATCTGTTACAGATGTTCACAGACAAATCCACTGAGGACAGCATAGGTACATAAATTCAGAAAGGGAATGCTACAATCAGATGATTAATGACTAGGTCATCAAGACAGTGTCTGTAGGTTAGTTGCCCTCACATTAAGACCTGTTTTAACACTATTTACCACTGAAGTAAGTCATGATCAAAAGTAGAGTAAGTATTTAAAAGGACTAATCTGAATTCAGCCCCAGTTACAAACTTCTGTAAGTAAACACCTCCAACGTATGATGCTCCATAATTTGTGGATTTAGATCCAACTCCTATTTGCAGATACACAAACTCACCTGAGACTTCGGGACCGAGGGCGCATTGCAGTGGTCCTGCACCTGTTATCACTGGCAATGCTCTCAGTGGTACAGAAATGTTTAGACAAAAAATGTAGTTCATCAGGTGTCGGTTGGTATGGTAACTGATGTAGTTTCTCTTGGGATGAGCAGGATGACTACAAGAGCAGAACAGAACACAAGCTTCTATTAGAGTGAAAAAAAACCACATTTTGAAGACCACATTTGGTGCTTATAAAGTCATATTATCTAAAAACTATAGTTACTGTTTCTCATGCCTAACTACTAATTTAAAGAAGAAAATAAGTAATTAGCCTCAAACTCACGAACTAAATATAAAGTATTAAAAAAAACCAAAACTCTAGTCCCAGAAGAAAGAGACATTCCACTTCAAAAGTTTAAATTTCCTAAGGCAAAGGTGACATCTGATGTCAGTAACAACCAACAAAAGATAAGAACAGTTAAAATGGAGTCTGCTGAAATTTAGTTATTGGAATAGTATAAGTACGATAACTGTAGAGTACAACTTACTGTCACAATGCCAATTGTAAATCTTCACAATAAAGGTATGTCATTAACCATATTTAAGGCATTACTAATGCTTTTAAAAATAAAATTAAATACAGTATAAATTCTTGCTGAAAAAACTCATATGTTAATCTTTTCTAAAAACCTGTACATTGAAAAATGACAGAACTTAATAAATTTATCAAGACAGGATATATGGCTGACAAAAAGTGAAAGCCATCCACTCAGTAAAAAACTGGATGATACAGAGAGGTATGAAATTGGAAGTGGTACCACAATAACTACCCTTGCAAGATTTCATGTATACAGCTGCTTTGCATGAGCAGTGCAGATCATCATACTATTATATTTTACTGTCTTTTATGCACTCTGGCTAGCTCCCTGAGCCATGCTAGATGCTTGGAGGGTAGAACTTTGAAATTTCTTCTATGAGCCTGGATCTGATACTCTTGTAAAGAACACGAACATAGTTCAAGACATTACAAGCAGCTTTGTTAATGTGGACTGACAAATGTAGACAAGAGAAATGCTCTACTGTTTCTGGTATCAAAACTAGTTTCCAAGATGGCTGATTCTCAAATATTTTTGTATGACTGCACAAAGCTGTCTTGTACCATGCAGACATTCCTTTTATTTTACCTGCAGTAGGGAAGAAGATTAAAAACTTGGACATCTTTCTGGAGCTCTTCAGTCTCCAGCTGATTTTTCAAGAAAATTAACTTCTTCTGTGTATCAATTTTCATGTGCAGATTACTCCTTATCTGATTTCTCATACTGAACACCAAGGCCCCTGCCTGGGTACTCTTTTATTGGAACCAAACACAGCATGAGTTTCTTTGTTGTATCATTTCTAGTGAGGGAAATCAATAACTTTCGTACTGTACAAATACTGCCCTACACTGCTACAGTTAGTAGGTAATATCCAGGCTGGTAAGCACAGAGACTATGAGGTCTTTTTAATCTCCTGGCAACTTGCGCGGTAAAGGTTGAATATATCCTAATTCTTAGAAGCTCAAGAAAAGTGTTCTTATCACACTAGATCTCATTAAATCATCCCTTAAAAGCAAAAAAAGAAGAAAATCCACTGGTGGAAAAGGTTAAGCAGGACATGGGAATGTTTCACTGCATCAGAACAAGCTGAACTTAGCAAGATTGTGTTACCTCACTTTGCCGCGGGCTAAAAAGCATGCACATCAAGAATTTACCACAGTTCGGATGACAGGGAGTAACTTGTCAAGTTACAGTAACTCATGCATGGAATTCTACCTTCACACATTACCATGCATCATTCAGTACACACCATGGGTAAGTTTTTTCTTATCTCACACTATAGCAGCTTGTTGCAGTTAACCTCACAGCATAATTCCTACAGCCACGCTCTATAAGATCAAAAATACTCTAGCACAGGGAAATTTCCCAATAAAAAACATCACAGATGGCTACTTCTATAAAATCATTCTCTAACTCTTCGGTTTCAAGGGATTCTGGGAAGATCAGTAGGAAAATAACTCATATCACACCTTCTCTCAAAAAAGGTATCACAGAGTTTAGATCCAACAGGATTGAAGTGAGAATCTTCCTAATGCTAACCACTCTCAGTTGTATCAGGACCATCAAAGGCATAAAGGGCATTTTCTTGGTGATCTGAATTCTGATCACAGTACAAATCCAAATTCTCACAGCAAAATTCTTTAGAAAATGAGCTGTCCTGGCATTCTAGAATGTCTGCTCCAAAAATCACACAAGACTTAAAATATTTTTAATATGTACAACCACAGTGCATTATGGAAATGCAAACTGTTCTTCCAACAAAGAACTGCATTTTGCAGCCAATACCAGCTAAAGCCACCCCAAAGTCTCTTTTTCTACCTCCTTTTCCTCATCCCAATAAGCTTCCAAGAGTATAATCTCCTGGCAAAGATATGCAACTGTGTATTCTTTCAATTTATCAGTTTTATAGACTTGCTCTTCTAGAAGACCCAATCATCTCAACTGTATCTCATAACTAGCATGATCTGATCCAACTTTGCTGGAATATAACACACTACAAGCTTTTTTCAATTGAATAATTTAGCAGAAGATATTTTAATTTCCACTTTGTTGTAAGAACTGCTATATGTGGTACTTGCACCACTTCTAAACCCACAATTATCCATTAAGTGGGTAATTGCATCAATCTCTTCACTTTCAATATTAAAAAAAGATAAACAGGCTAACAAGAAATAGTGAGCTACACTCACCTAAGCATAACTGTGGTAACTACGGACACTTCAGCCCTGCTTTGACTTTCAGTTGCTTGTAAAGAACGAAGTTCTGCTCTACTGTGATGTGTAAAAACTGTTTCTGCTCTCTGGCTGATACATGTCTAGATGAATGTGAATTTTATTTATATACCACTGAAACAGGAGTGTTCTGTATGTACCCTCAGGTTGTTGTATGAACTGATCTCTCATTGCCTCTAAGAATTAGTAATAATGTGGAGGAGGCTGCACAGTGCTAGCTCTTCCAGATTCTGAAAAAGTATATGAAACCAATTAGACGGGTGCACTTCTAGTTTTGATTTCATGATTCACATATATCATCCAGTCGGTAAAAGAAGAAAGTGAAAAACATCTCTACTAAGAAGTGAAGAAATAGTGATTAGATTTAGAATTCAAAGGTTGTCCCAGTGCTTTTGCAGGGTTCATAAGCATCAGAGGATTCTAGGGCAAAACAAAACAAAAAACTAACCATGAGATACTGTAGATAACACAGTTATGCACAACACATTACAGCCTAAGAACCACTCAAGACCCCCAAAGCCTTCTGATCCATTTCCAGAAAGGTCTGGAAGAATGGACTGCACACGGTAATAATTTACATAGAAAGCAAGAAACCTGCCTTCAGGGTGGGGAAAGCTTGTCTATAAAAAGGTACCCCCCTCCCAAGCCCAAGGACACCCCCAGAACCCCAGACATCCCATCAGCTTGACTGATGCTGAAATCAGGACTGGTGATATCTTTCACTTTCTTTTTTCCCATCTTTCTTTTTCACCATACCCCTTTATCCAAAACCCACTGCCATGTGCTTGTACAGTAGGTCAGGACTAATATACCAATTTCCACACCAAGTGCGTAATTTACTAATAAAACTTTGAGTTTTTGTGAACCGTCAGACTTTTCTCATTTCTTTTGACCCAGAGCATCTACAAGTCTTGGGTGTTCCTTTCCCCTTAAGGGTGCGACATCACAGACACATATGACATGAATCTCTACTGCTGTTTTCTTTAATAAAATTCATATGTATTTATTGGAAAACATTATTTTCACAAGTCAGAAAATGTTTGTTCAGTGCTATGGAAGACATCTATTTAATATTTAATTTTATCTATTTAATCTATTCAATACACTATCTTTAGTCAAGAAAAATCGTGGGATAAGTCAAGAAAGGTATATTACAGAAGATATTTAAGTCCATAAACGACAGTGCTATACTTTTTTGTAAGAAATGCAAATACCATGTAAAATTGCTTCACATTCCAGGATGACTACAGTATCTAGTAAACTTAAGTACATGAATTAGAATTACCATTTTAAAATTGAAGATGACAAAGGAAAAGCTATGAATATGGACAGAAAATTAAAACTGTGTTTTGGTTTGTGACACAGCTTTTAATTTCATTTCTAGTACAAGTCTGTTTCTTATAACAACAGTGATGTTTCTATGGCTATTAGTTTTATCTGATATAACCTCCTTTACAATATATTTTAGGTGAAGAACGCAGCACATTTGATCTAGTCCCCGTGACAGGTGTACAAATATGCCCTATGGAAAAGTGGTTAAGGAATTAATGTGAAACCAAGGAATTTACTTGGCAAAAGCAAGAACTACCCACAAAGGAAAGCACATGTCAAAAATCAGTGCTGCTGAGGAAAAGTTCTTGAGATACAAGAAATGGTTCAGTTTAGTTTAAGATAGATAGAATTGTCTTCCCAGAAGTCTTCGTGGAGAAAAATATAATAACAGAGACTGAGGGGAGACCTCATTGCAGTCTACAACTTCCTCATGAGGGGAGGGATGGGCATTGATTTCTTCTCTGTGATGACCAATGAGGGGATCCCAAGGGAATAGCCTGGAGTTGTGTCAGGGGAGGTTTAGGTTGGATATTAGAAAGAGGTTCTTCACCCAGAGGGTGGTTGGCACTGGAACAGGCTTCCCAGGGAAGCGGTTACAACACCAAGCCTGACAGAGTTCAAGAAGTGTTTGGACAATGTTCTCAAGCACATGGTGTGACTCCTGGGGTGTGGCCAGGAGTTGGACCTGATTATCCTGGTGAGTCCCTTCCAACTCAGAATATTCTGTGATTCTGTGATAACATAAAATGATCACGTTTCATCATTGTATAGAATGTTTAACACAACTGTTTCACAAGAGAAACAGACCAAACCATGGGAAGAGAAAGCCTACTTTATTGTAAAAGAAACAGCCTAAAAAAAGATCCGGAATCACCTGTTCAGTAGTAATATGTATCATTCATAAAACATAAAAAACAAGGCTAAATATATAAAACATTGAAGAGTCACAGTTGGATCTACACAGTCCAAGCCTTTTACTGCAGAAGATGGTACGTAACTGTCAAAATGTCAACTATTTGCTATTTCTGAAGAAGGCTTCCTCCACAACTCTATCGCCCCAGTCTTTCAGGTGTGACTATGACAACAAACAGCTTAGTTCCAGGTTGTAACATGGAATACAACGTCCAGGTTGTATTCCTCTCCAGAACAGAGATGAACAAGACGTACAGACTGATACTTCTCCCACGGCCCAGCTCCTAAGTACTGAAGCAGGATATCACGCACTCCTGTGGCACGTATCACAAGTCAAATTGTACATGTATGGCAGTGGGACTGACAGAAAATCACATCGAAACAATTGCTCTAACTGGCAAAAATTAATAAGTTAGACTTATCCCATTATGTGTACTTCATCCCATCTTAAGACATCAGTCTAACCCAGGATGGATGAATCATGTTATGGAGTAGTTTTTTTTTATCAAGGCAGCCTCACTTAAGACTTGATACCTACCATACGGTTAAAACAAGGCAGATCGAAAGGGGGCAGTTAAACATTACTCACTGCCAGAAAGTATCTCTAAGCAAAGCATACATTGCCTAAAGTTTTCTCCTATTTCAGTGAAGTAAAGCAGTTTCATATCACATATTAATTCCAAGTCTATCAACCATAACAAAACCTACATTGTCTTCTTCTAAGAGAAGCATACTATATTTGAGAAGCTGAAGCACGCAGGAGAAATCTACCAGCACAGCAAAGTGGATACTTACAGAAACTGTTGAGCTGGGTGTATTTGTACCATAGCCAGAAGAAGGGAGGGAAGCCAAAGACCAGCGGCGACCATCAGTCCTGTTATGAAACTGAGGTTAGTCAAACGAACACTGCAGTACCCCTAACACAGAAACATCTGTGGAAGTATTACTGTGCAAAACTGCATTCCAAAATCATGATGCAAACAGGGTTTTTATAAACAGTACACTTTCACAAGGGACCACAATAAACAAGCATTTACCAAGGATGACTTAGACTTACAGATTATTTTTTAGTGTGTTTTTCAAATTAAAATTCTATCGAGATGAAAAAACCACAAAGTGAATGAACAGCTCCACAGAGTTGGGGTCTAACTAATATACACAGAAATGGACCACAAGGAGTTTACAACTCTTTAGGTCCATCAGATGAAAATTAATAAGCAAATTAAAAATCTTATGAACAAATGCAAACTATAACGCTTTGAACCACAGATAGCCATCACAGTCTGCTTGAAATACATGGGTAGGGTGTTCTTAAGTGGCATCAGTACAGGATACCAGCAAACCAGCAGGCTAATGTCAAATAGCTGTAAAGAATGATTATGTAAAACTAAACTTGTTAAATGTTAATACGTAAATCAGGAAAAAAAATTCTGCAGCAAAAAATCATGCTCACTCAGAACAAAAAAATAAAATACATATAAAAAATTATAACCAAAACCAATTTATGTTTTCACTGCCTGAGGTGAGCTACACAACAGACAACACGGAACTTGAACATTCAAAGTCGCAAACCAAATAAACAACTATGGGAGCCATGTTTGGATCTTTGAGAAAGTAACAATTACCTGTCATTTCGATGCCCATGACTGGAGTACAATTGTATCAAATATGTTAAAAAAAGGCAAAAGAATACGTAAATTTTCAACTTAAGTTTTTACTAACATGAAACATAAGTTTTTATTAACAAACAGTATGACTGGAAAAGAGAATCAAAGATCTGTTTTACAGCTAGTACAAAGATGATTTTCAAGTCTGATTTACACAAAAAGAGTGTAATTTTGAAGAACTGAAGTCATGTCAAATCAGGAATCTTAAACCTCTTGATGCAGCTTCCCTTCCTTAAAAAACTTTCTAAAAAACCTCCTTGCTTCTTTCCAATCTAAGGTGTTATTTCTTACTACCATTTATCCATCCACAGACTACAATCAAAGCTCTGGGACTTTGAATACATGAAGTGTGAGAAAAGAATCTACACTGCATTATTAGTATTAAAATATGAAGAGCATATGTGCTAGAGGGACTACTGACTGTATCAAATACTGAACTCTGAAAAAAAAACTTCCTCCACTTCCATAATTTCATTTTTAATTCAATAATTCTTCTCCCTTCTTTCTTTCACCCAGATATATAGGACAATTCCAGATGAGTAAATGATTCCAAAAGTAGTTTTCTCTTCATTTGGTTTAGCTAAAGCTGTTCACAGTTAAAACAAGAATTTAGAGATTATTTAAAAATGGGTGAGACATATCTATTCGGCAGCTGGGAGAGAGAAAGTACTTCCTTACTTAGTAACTCACAGTGAACAAGAGGTTCCTGCATCACACAGAAAGGCCACAAGAGTGGGAATGGGATATCACAGAAAGTTATCTGGGAAACAAAGGTAAGAGAGCAGGAGTCATCCATAAGGGATGATGAGGAAGAAAGGGGAGCAAGCCTGCACAGCATTTTCAGCTGGACTCTGATACTTGACTTGTCTCTGCCCTAGAGTACAGTACTACTCATTTTCCCGCAGCTCTAGAAAGCAGAATTTGTCACCTACCCATGGGTTTGTGGATGCCAGACTCGTACGTACCAGCAGAAACAGTGGCCCAGGAATAGCACAGGCTATTCCTGGGCACGCATGACTCGACCAGATATGGCCAGAGAAAGGTGACCCTACTGTTTGTTGCCAAAGTCCTGGGGAAGGCTGCCTTGAGCTCTGCATGGCAGAGGCTGGCAGCATGGCTGAGGACCACCTCCCTGATGCAGCCCCCTTTGCTGTGGCAGTGTAGCATGGCCAGCAGCTAATGAGAAGCAGCTACACTGGGAAGATACTTCCCAGGGGGCTTCCAAACCATTTCCTTTTCCTCCCTCTCCCTTTCTCACACTTCCTCATCTATTTGGTATCCCCACTGACTGGTTGCAGTGGATGGAAAAGGAATATCCACACACCTACACCACTTTGTCCCTGCTCCTTCAACGTGCTGTATCTCACACACACACACACAGGTTTGTTCTTCCCTTCCTTTGTATCTTCATTAAATTTATAAAATACAATAAAAAAGGCAGGAAGTCAGAAAACTGAAAACTGCTCTCATTAACCACAGGCCATTTTACAACAAAAATGCATCCTATCACAGGTTATGAAAAACAACAACAACACCACAAATAACAAATTCTTAAGAAAACATTAAAGCTGTTTTAAACTTCAGTGTCATCAAACATTTTTACTATAAACATAGAACAAAATCATTTCCTATAGAAAATTGCTCCAAATATGTTTCTTGAATCCCAACGAAATAGTGAAATATTTTGAAATCAAAGAAACTACTCGTGTTACCATTTCTTCAGTTAAAGAATTTATTTAGAGTTCATTACAGGGCTCTAAAAAGGTTAAAATCCAAATGAAACACTGGTAAACATTTTTTTTCCCCATGCTGAATTTTAAGGTTTGCAAAAACATAATGTTTTAAACTTTCTGTTGATTATGGGTGGGAAAGGAAAACTACTTCCTGGCTGCTGTATTTCTAAGCAACGCTCCATCTTCCACATCTGCTTTTTCCATTATAAGCTATTTCTGGATTTAATGAATCTTTCTAAAAATATGCTTACAAACAAATGAGTTCTATGATGAGACAGTATCTCTGACAAAAGAAAAGCTATCAAGAGAAAGTAGATTCAAAAAAACTCCCTCAACTTTCTTAAGGTGTTGATTAAAAAAGTAGCATCGCAAGCTATTAAAAAGATTGACACTACTACTGTCACTGATAACTTGGATTCAGATGAAAGAAATACATGAATTTTCACCCCTTTGGAGCTTTTTTTTTTTAAAAAAAAAAAGTTAAACCATTTCCTTGCACTTACTTTTTAAAACTTGTGTGTGCTACTTTACTGATCTCCCAAAATAAAGTAACTAAAACTTCAGAGGCAAGTGATGTCTCACTGCAAATTCAACAGTTACATGCATGACACTAGTTAAGCATTCCAATTTAATTTTTTGTATATATAATCTTGGGTAAACATATAAACTCTGCCTACCCACACAGACATGGAATTACTGAACATATTATTTGAGGTAGGCTGACAAAGCATTAAGTGATAGGGAACCACACTGGAAACAAGCAGGGAGTTTCCCATGACATCCTATCAACTTTGGTTATGGTTCATTTAATAATAATTTCCTTCACAAATCACTTAAAATTCACTTTAGATCTTTAAAAATTCAACCAATATTAATTAATCCTCACAACACTCCTATGACAATGCTAATTATCTCAGTGATACAGACAGTGAAACAGCTCAAGGACAGGTATTCAAGGTATGGTAATGGTATTACTGCTGCCAGCAAAATCAGATCCTGAACTCAGGACCTCTATTATAGTGCTCTTATAAGCAATGCACTTCTTACACCAGTAAAAACCCCCCTTTATATAGCTTAAAATTTCCCTGTATCTCAGTGTATGAGGAGATAGTGTCTGAACTGGATTCATTACAATTAAGTCTTTCTTTTTCTTTTCATTCAAAAAGGTATGATCACATTGCATCACTCATTCAGTACAATTTTGTTGTCACTGAGGTTTAGGAGATTTTACGTAAGCGAGTTAACACTTATTATTCTAAGCAATAGACCTGACTGATGTATTTACAATCAACTTTTAATATCTGGGTCCAGCATCAGTTCTCTATGCAAAATGCGTGTTGCGTACTACAAACAACCTCTTTCTTACCTTCGTGCAAAAGAAAAGTGGGCTGAGGCACTGGGAGAGAAATTCCTAGGGCTATCTTGAGGACTGTTTCCTGTTGGAAGATGATACACAAAAAAAATATTAGAGGGTTGGGTGGGGAGAATCCACTAAAAAACATTCAGGCATATTAATCCAAGCATTTCCAGCAGGTTAGAAATGAATTTCAGAATTTCTTCTCTCATAGGCTCTCAGAAAGTAAACTCTGAAACAGAATCTCATTTCATTTCTACTGGATTTTTAGTTACTGGATTTTATAACTCATAAAGAACCTTTATTTAGTCTTTTAGTTTGAAAATTCTCAAAATAATTTGAGAATTAAAGTCTAAAAATCCAGCACATTAGCTTGAAACATATTTTTATTGTCAGAAAAAAGGGGGGAGGGTTTAATCACATTAAATGTTTGAAAGATAGAAAAATCACAATCAAAGTGATTTAGCCCTTACACAAAGTCTCTACACAAAAGCCCTTACACAAAGCATTTCCACAGTTGCTTTATTGTGATTTTTTTTTTCTAGTTGTTTTTTTTTTCCTAGCTCCAAAACAAACAAGCAGGTGAAACACAGTGAACTGAATTTTTTTCCCTTAGTTATGTTAGACTGAGGCATGGAAAGGCTACCACCCTTTGTAACAAGAAGAAACTGGACATTGTGAACAGGTTGTAACTTAAGGGTCTGTTACTTCTTCATATCTGAGTACCCGACCTCCTGCAGACCAGCATGAGCAGACAGGCAGCAGCTGGTGAGAGGTGCTCCTGCCACCTCCACCCCTCAGCCCTTACAGTATCTGAAGAAGAAATAAAGATGACCCCTAAAAAAAACCCACAAAAACTACAAAATACAAACAAAAACCCCAAACTTCAAACAAACAAATAAAACAGCCAAAACATCAAACAAACATCCAGCAAAAGCCAAAAGGATTCAATTTAAAATAGCACTGGCATACATCTCACAATCAATCTTTCCCTAAACATTTCTTTAAAATGACTCTAATAGCAACACATTAAAAAAAAAAGTAATGTATTTGTTGCAGCATTTTATTTTTGGACATGAGATTGCAAAAATAAGCAATAGAGAAAAATAAGCTCCTATGTACCCAGAGAGAATCAACATGAAATTTTTAAGGAGAAAACTACTACCCATGTGTGAAATGGTCAGCACAACAGAGTGAATCCTTGAAAAGACTTCCAGTGGCCTTGATTTCTATTCAAATTTTTGAATTAACATTGCATTTATCATAGTGATGCCCACAACAGATGTCATTAACTCTATAGGAGAAAGCATAATTGTCAAGCCATCAGTTGTAAACACAGAGAGTAACGCACACTCCCACGCTGCCCCCCCCGTTTTCTGCCTAGAAGCAGATGCAAGACGGTTTCTGAGCTGTGCTAAATCACATCTTTGCAGCTGCTCTTCCCACAGCCCCAAGACACAAGGATTCCACTCTCACTAGCCAGTACCTTCAAGGTTTTTCTGCCCATTTATCTATCACAGCTGAATTACGTCCTTCCTACATCCTCTCCTTCTCCTCAAGACCCCAGCTTCTTTGCTACCCTTCAGATATTCTGAAGGCCTCAATAATTTCAAGGTGGCAAGAATTTTCGTTCCCTAAAGGGGGTTGGAGCAGAGTGAATCTGAAGCCACAGGGGGACCAACACAATGTATTCTTGAACTGCACGAACACCAAATTACTAAGAGCAACAGTTCATTTAATGTAATAGCTAACTCGATTTTTTTTGCTGCTACCAGAAGCTTATTTACAAAAGATAAGCTAAATAAAGAGAATTGTAACACTGTGCAGATATAACATAGCTTTAGCTACTGCACTAGAAAAAAATTACTTGCATTTTGGAGTGCATTGTGGACTTAGACAAGAAGCAAAAAAGACAAAGACGCTACCTTGAACTCTGGCAGAAAAGCACAGAATTAGGCTTAACACAGTGAGATAGAACCAGCTTTTGACAGGAAAAAGTTTGATGAATCAGCATTTGTCAACCAATTCCTTTCCTTTGGTAGCTATTTTAAAGTTACATATGGATATGGATATGTATTTATCACACATCAAGGACATGCCTAACTGTCCATCAGTTAGAATATGTGCAAAATCTTCACATAAAAGCAAAAAATATGGTTAAATAATGCAGTAATTTTGTAGTCATTGCAGTGGATTTGGATTTGTGGAGACACAATGCTGCCAGTTATGTTGCTAGAATCAACAAAGATCACTTCCTTACAGACAAAACCAGAAGAAGTCAAAGTCTTACTCAGGAAGAGCATCAGATCCTGTTATTAGGAAAATGAACGTGCAAGCACTACTTTCAATAGCAAACCAGCTTTTAAAATAACAAAACTGGTGATGCCATATACATAATACCAGGATACTAAATCCTGTAGGTTTATCTAGAAGTCTTAAGAACTCAGACAAGGCTGGAAACAAAGGATTAAATACAAATCCCTCATCATGGCTGGGCTTCACAAACGAGGATTTGGGAAAGGTCTCTACCCACGTTTGTCACAAGCGTGTTGGTGGCTGAAAAGGCCAAAACGAGACAGGCATGTCCAATTGCAAAAGGCACAGCAGAAAGACTCCTCAGGTTGTATATTCTGCAAGACATGATTCTTTCTGCGTTGTCTTTTCTCCTCGAGAGTGATCCTGCGCGCTTTCTCAAAGGAAGCAGCAGAGTTATAGATGGTGTGTCTCCAGGCCTCCCGATTTGAGGCCAGAGTGGACCAGTTATGGTGATCAATATGGCCAAGGCTGAGATGTTGTTTCAGGGAGTCCTTGTATCTTCTCTTTGGGGCTCCTCTCTTGTGGCAGCCAGTGGCAAGTTCACCATAAAGCAAGATCTCAGGGAGGCGGTGGTCCTTCATCCTGGAGACGTGTCCTGCCCAACGCAGTTGTGTTGGCCTCTATACTTGTGACTGCTGCCCGTTCTAGAACAAATGTATTGGTCACATAATCTGACCAGTGGATGTTTAGGATTGTATGGAGGCAGCGTTGATGGAAGCGTTCTAGGAGACGCAGGTGGCGGCAGTAGACGACCCATGACTAAGATCCGTATAAGAGAGTAGACAGCACTATGGCTCTGTAAACACTGATCTTTGTACTTCTCTTCAAGTGTTTATTTTGCCAAACTCTTTTATGAAGGTTTCCAAAGGCACTATATGCCTTTGCTAACCTGTTGGCTATCTCCCCGTCAATCTTACCATCCAAGGAGATAAGGCTACCTAGGTAATTAAACTGCTGGACTGACTTGAGCTCTGATTCGCCAATGGTGATATGAGGATGATGGAAGACTTCCTGAGGTGCAGGTTGATAGAGAACTTCTGTCTTCTTTAAGCTGACTTCCAGCCCAAAGAGCTCAGCAGCCTCTGCAAAGCAGGATGTTAAACGCTGCAGAGCTGCTTCTGTGTGAGCGACAAGGGCGGTGTCATCAGCATAAAGCAGCTCCCGGACAAGATGGTTTAAGGTCTTAGTGTGGGCCTTCAGTCACCTTAGATTGAATAGGCTTCCATCAGTACGGTATTGGATGTAGATACTGTCCTGATCATCGAGGTCTGCCGTGGCCCTTTGGAGCATCATGCTTGAAAAAGACTGTGAATAGGGTTGGTGCAAGAACGCAGCCTTGTTTCACACCACTGGTTATTAGAAAGGGCTCAGAAAGTGCATTGCCATATCTGACTTGGCCGTGCTGATCCTCATGAAGTGAGATGATCATTTTAAGGAACTTGGGGGACAACCTAAACGTTCCAAAATCTGCCATAGACCTTTTCTGCTCACAGTATTGAAAGCCTTGGTGAGGTCGACAAAGGTTACATAGAGACCTTTGTTCTGTTCCCTACACTTCTCTTGCAGTTGTGTGAGAACAAACACCATGTCTGTAGTAGTGTTGTTGGCTCTGAAACCACATTGGCTTTCAGGTAGAATTCCTTCTGCTATAGCGGGTATTAGTCAGTTCAAGAGTATTCTTGCCAGGATTTTGGCAGCAATGGAGAGCAGAGTAATACCACGGTAATTTGAACAGTCTGATTTAGTACCTTTCTTCTTATATAGGGTGATGATGACTGCATCACAAAGGTCTGATGGTAGTTTGCCTAGATCCCAACAGCATAGTAAGAACTCATGAAATTTAGCATGGAGTGCAAGGCCCCCATGTTACCAGACTTCAGATGGAATTCCATCAACCCCAGCTGCCTTGCTGATTTTTGCCTGCTGTATGGCCTTGAGGGTCTCTCCTAAAGTGGGGGCAGTATCCAATTTATACTTTACTGGTTGTTGTGTGATGGACTGAATGACTGTGTCTTGGACTACACGGTTGGTACTGAAAAGAGTCTGAAAGTGTTCAGACCAACGATTCAGAATGGAGGTTTTATCTGTCAGAAGCGTTTGACCATCAGCACTGAGTAGAGGACTTTGAGCTTGGTATGTAGGCCCATATGCTGTTTTCAGGGCTTCATAGAACCCCCTGTGATCACCCATGTCTGTGCATAATAGTGTTTTTTTCAGCTAGATCGATCCACCACTTGTTCCGGATGTCACAGAGTTTCTCCTGGAGCTTGCTGCATGTGATGCGAAAAGCTGTTCTTCTTTTACGTGATAGGATGGCAGTGCAAGGTGTGCTTGGTAGGCGGCTCTCTTCTTCCTCAACAGTTCCTGGATCTCTTGATTGTTTTCATCGAACCAGTCCTTGTTCTTCTTGAGGGAGAACCCTAAGGTTTCTTCAGCGGACTACTGGATGCTGTTTTTAATATGGTGCCAGAGTGTTACAAGAGAAGTATCTGTAGAATCTGTGAAATGGTTATCAAGCCTAGTTTGAAGATTAGCCTGGAATTTGTTTCTCACTGTGGCTGATTGGAGATTGTTAACTTGGAGTCTCTGCCTTGGGATGCTGCCCCTTTTAGGTTTGAATTTAAGAATGAGGTTAAGTTTACAGCGCACAAGCCGATGGTCTGTTTGGCATTCTGCACTGGGCATCACACGGGTATGGTGGACATCGCGGACATCTCTCCGTCACACCAAGACATAATCAATGAGGTGCCAATGTTTGGATCTGGGATGCATCCATGTTGTCTTCAGACTATTTTTCTGCTGAAAGATAGTGTTAGTGATGGTGAGCTGTTGCTCCGCACAGAATTCTAGCAGAAGTCGACCATTATCGTTGCAGTTTACAACACCTTGCTTGCCTAATATGCCTTTCCAGGCTTCAAAATTCTTTCCTACTCTGGCATTGAAATAACCAAGGATAATGATCTTATCATCTGCAGGCACCTTCTGGGTAAGGCGGCGCAGATCGGTGTAAAATTTATCTTTTTCAGCAGGGTCAGCTTGGAGAGTTGGGGCATATATACTAAAGAGGACAACATGCTTCTCGTGGTGTAGTGGAAGGCATAGGGAGATAATTCAGTCAGAATGACCTGTCGGCAGGTAATTCTGCCACCCTTTAATCCTAAGGTTCATCTGCCAGGGTCGAGCGAGCTTGGACAGTGACAGCGAGGTCCTCAGGACGTAGGTTTAATTAGAGTGACCTTCTCTTAGATGGATGGCCTTACAGGGCTGATCGAGCTCCATCTGCCCGGGTTTGGAGTTGTCCTTCTCTTCTGTGACAAATCCCTAATGACTGGAGAAATAGCTAGTGCTATTACAGGTTTAAGGTGTGGTGTTCCAGAAGAGCAAGATGGGTTAGAACCAGAGTCCTACAGGTGACCTTCATCAATCACAGCATTCATTCACCCATCTGCAAGTCAACAGCAGAGAGGGAGACTTTCAAATAAAAGCCAGTGCCAGTTAATTCTCCACCCATATGCGCAGCGTTTGCTTATTAGTCAAATCCCGCTGTTCTTTGGGATCTCCCAGCTGTTGTATGTTATAGTCCTAGGGTATCTTTATGGTACTAAGATTACTGTCTGATCTGGTAAAGTAAACTGGACTGGTCATTAGGCATTAGGTAATTAACACCAGCATCCTCTGGAGACACAATCAACAGGCAATCAACCTATCAAAACAATACTGTTTCATGAAAACACACAAGGTAGCTATTTTCCAAGCACCTAACTGTTAAGAAAACTATATCAAGACTACTTAAACTGTGATTGTTTTGCAAGTATCTTCAAGAAGTCCCGTGTCTTTGCCAGAGGGGCAATGTTTTAAATCTTTTAAAAAGGCATATATATTACAGTCACTGTATATTATTAATGTATTTTTAATAGCTGTCTGCTTACAAAATAAAGAATTTCAGATGCAATGACTTTCTGCTAGTACTGAGGGAATACCAGATTAACGATAACTGTTATCCCAAATTCCTGATGGGTCAAAACCAGCTTGAAGTTTTGATGTCATGATTTGATGGTCTTCTAAAATGCACCACAATAACACCAGATAACAATGTTATGTTCCGCTGTGTCAGTTTAATTGATGATGAACCCACAGTATGAACTGAACAATATACAACAAGACATCAACCACCAGCAGTAATAGTTCTGACTTTCATACCATAATAAATAGTGACAGCCAGCAGAATGCACAGCTGCGAACAGAATATTTTTTAATCCTTCTGCAGGTGCTTTACACTGAGATCCATCCACATGAGGAGCTCAAGCTATTTCAAAATCTGGATTTATGCTTGAAACCAACAATTAGTTTTCGTCAGTTACAGCAAAAAAGGTTTGTGAGAAAGCTTTGTATGTTCTGACCACTGCTTAAATTGCATCGTGTAATCCCATTTATAAATTTATTGAATCCAGGTCCTCCATCAACCTGCACCTCAGGAAGTCCCCCATCATCCCCACATCACCATTGGCCAATCAGAGCTCAAATCAGTCCAACAGTTTAATTACCTCGGTAGCCTCATCTCCTCAGATAGTAAAATCGACGGAGAGATAGACAACAGATTAGCAAAGGCATATAGTGCTTTTGGAAAACTCCACAAAAGAGTATGGCGTAATAAACACTTGAAGAAAAGCACCAAGATCAGTGTTTACAAAGCCATAGTGCTGTCGACTCTCTTATATGGCTCCGAATCATGGGTCATCTACCGCCACCACCTGCGTCTCCTAGAACGCTTCCATCAACGCTGCCTCCGCACAATCCTAAACATCCACTGGTCAGATTATGTGACCAACACATCTGTTCTAGAACAAGCAGCAGTCACAAGTATTGAGGCCATGTTGATGAGAACACAGCTGCAATGGGCAGGACACGTCTCCAGGATGAAGGACCACCGCCTCCCTAAGATCGTGCTCTATGGTGAACTTGCCACCGGCTGCCGCATGAGAGGAGCCCCAAAGAGAAGATACAAGGACTCCCTGAAACAACATCTCAGCCTTGGCCATATTGATCACCATAACTGGTCCACTCTGGCCTCAAATCGGGAGGCCTGGAGACACACCATCTATAACGCAGCTGTCTCCTTTGAGAACACCCACAGGATCACCCTCGAGGAAAAAAGGCAACGCAGAAAGAACCGTGTATTGCAGAATACACCATCTAAGGAGTCTTTCTGCTGTGCCTTTTGCAATCGGATATGTCTGTCACGTATTGGCCTCATAAGCCACCAGCGTGCCTGTAACAAATGTGGATAGAGCCTTCCCAAATCTTCGTTCGCGAAGCCTAGCCATGAATCCCATAGGAAAGGTCAGGCTTGTCCCTGCCACACTTGGTGGATGGTTCTTTAAGACCACTCATGTTCTGGTATATATGGGCAGCATGTATTTCTCTTCACATTCTATGAAGGGGGGGAAGGCAACTCTGACTGCTTTACATGACCATACCACCTTTCCAGCCTTCCTGTTGCTAAGGCTAGCAAATAAGTCTTTCAGTCTTATACAGAGGAGTTTCCACATTCTATCTCACCAGGCTTTCTCCCCACATCATCCCATTTGAACATGTATAACCATAAATACAGGGAGTATTCCAGATGAAATCTAACCAGGACATTTTACAGTGGCATAAAATCTTCCCAAATTAAATTGAAAATTACTGCCTTTATACATATTCTGAGATTTGATTTCCACAGCTACAATAGACTGTTCTTTGCAAACATCATCTGATCCAGAAAATTTGTCAAATCCTTACCTAAATTCCTTATAACAGATGAGTCCACAACTTACCATAGACAGAATCTGTTACAGGTCCTCCAGCACAAAGTGCTGCATACTGCAATGTAATTTCATACTTTTTTATTCCAGTCCTTGAGATCATTCACTCGCTTCAACACAGTCCCCCAATGCTATTTCATACTGGATGTCTTCCAAATTTACATCAGCTACACTAATTTTTTGCCAAAGTCACTTATGAGAAGATTAAAAAGGTTTGGCCACAAAAAGAACAGCCAAGGACTCTACTGATAACCTCCACTCCTACTTTATAGTATCTCCCATTTTAGCACAAGCCCTGTCTTTACCCCCTTAAACAACTTCCTACTTATCTTGCAGTTCTTGTCCTACTGCCTGTCTTCTCAGCGGCACCACATAAACTATTTACTACAATACAGACAAGTATAATTTACAGCATTGCTCCTAACAGCTAAATCTTACTCCTTCAGCAGATACAATTAAGAAACACCACATGTGACTATTAATCATTAGAGGTTACTATCACCACAGGAACAAGCTCCTGTGACTCCTGAGGTGGGGTGGGTGAATGTTCTGACTTGCTGAGATAATAATCATTCCCTTTGCAGGCTGGGTGGACCAGATGACCTGCCTTCACAGCATCAGGCACAGTGAGATAGAAAAGCCCATCCACGACCTGGACACCAGATACTGTCCAAGGTAATGCTGCACTTCCCACAATTCTGAATGTATCCAACAGTTCATATTAATATTAAAATGATCTTTAGGCAGGTTCAACAGCTTCCAGCCCAGATACTAGAGGCAAAGGATGGCCAAACAACTAACCTAAGACAGTTGCTAATAATGATGAAGATTTGAACCCAAAGAAATTACCTGACGCAGATTTGTTTTCTATTTTCATAAGAAAAAGACTACATAGTGAAAGCTGATACTTTTCTTGAAATCTTTTGTGATCTTTACACGTATGCATAAGGCATAGCAAGACTCTTCGACTGCAAACTAAAAATCTGACTTTCCAGACACAAATTATCTCCACAGATCCTCCACAGAGGAAAGTGGCATTGTATGTATTGTATTAGTAATTAATGTACATAACAGATATATAATATTTGCTGTACACATTGCCTTTTTCTTATCTGCTTTTTAACCTCGGTCTCAGACCTTATAACTCTCCATGTGCTCCCAACACTTGGACTACTTATTGATCTAAGAACTCTTTACTGTAGTCCATGAGCTCTTATGGTCACTATGCTTACAAACGAATCTGCCCTTCTCTGACAGATGCTATTCCTGTACTATTTGTGCCCTGCATAATCTATTTACTTCGTCCATGTGGTGCCGTCTCACCATCTCTCCCATCCTAACACGTGAATCTGAGCGTGACTGAGACGGTAAGGATGACAGTTAAAAAACTCTACATAATGTACAGATGCAGGCTGATTTGGAAACACTCTGAAAAGATTAACAACAGACTTCTTTATAGGAGCAATTCTCTATTACCTCCAGAACAAACAATGAAAACTGGGGACGGGCAGAAATTTGCCAGAGATCTCTATATGACTTCCTCATAAGGGGCAATTACTGTCATCCTGAACTTGGGCCACTGGTCCTCTTCAAAGACTGTCTATCTTAACTACAAAATAGCTGGTGCCTCCAGTTCAGGCCATACTTGAGAGAAAAACAGGACTACAAGGAATTAATGGAGAAGGGAAGAGGTTGCTTGTAGATCCAAGGGTGTTCTCACAAGGGATGAAAATACTGACTTCAGATGCCTCTGAGGCAATGAAATCCCAAGCAATGCCAACAATTTCATTAGGACTATACACGAAGTGCCCAGGATAACACTAAAGATTCTTAGTGGTTGGTATAGTGCTATGTTTTAGATTCAGGATGAGAATCTGGTAGCACACAGATGTTCTGGTTGTTGCTAATCAGTACTAACTCTGAATCAAGTTTCCCGTGCTCTGCCAGCATGCAGGTAGACAAGAAGCTGGAACGGCCAGAAGAGCTGACCCAAAGAGGCCAAAGGGATATTCCATACCACAGAACATCATGGCCAGTATATAAATGGTGAGAGTTGTCCAGGAGGGACAGATCACTTCTGGGGCCGGGCTGGGCATTGGTCAGCAGGTGGTGAGTGATTGTATTGTGCATCACTTGTTTCTCTTGGATTTTATTCCCCTCTTCATTAGAATGATTATTTTTGTTATCATTAGTAGCAATATTATATTTTAATTTACTTTGTGTCAATTATAAAATTGTTCTTATATTAACCCATGAGTTTTACTTTTCATTTTTTTTTCCAATTCTCCTACCTACTGAAGGGGGATGGTACAAGTGGATGAGCAGCTCTGTGGTACTGAGTTCTTACTGCAGGTCCTCATCCCTTTGTTGTGATTTAACCCCAGCTGGCAACTAAGACAGTACAAATATTAAGAACTTAGTCCACTTAAATAAGAACAACTAATGGAACTATTTTCAGGAAGGACAACAGCAGGCTCTCCCCAGAGATGGATGGAGTTCCCTGAGAGTAGAAAGTACAGTAGTGGGATCCAGTATCCCAAGAAAAACACATCTGTCAGAAAAAGCATTATGGTGTGAAACCAGAAGCCAAAATGGTTTTTAAAAGACATGAACAATAAGGGTCATGTGTAATCTATCCATCTTTCTGTCTGAATTACTCAAACCACAGCAGATGGTATCTTTCATTTTCCTGTTTCACAGAATCAGTAATGTGTCCAACAAGGAACCTCTGGATACTTTCTTTCCAAAACCAAAGCAAAGTGACTTTAAAGTATGCCCAGACCTTTAAAGTAGCCTCTTCCTTTTAATTTCTCACCTTGAAGCAAACGTGATTGCTCTCAGAACTATATCAGAACATAAGCCATGGCAAGGTAAACTCATGCCAGTCTGAGGTTTCAAGCCCAAACTCAGTTAAATTTCCAAGACGTGAAAAGACAGTATAACGTAACTTTGCAGCATATGAACAGAAACAGTCAGACATCACAACTTCTGGCCTAAAATGCTGTATATATGTATCACTATGTCCAAGCATATAAAAGTCCCAAACACGTTTCTAATCACATCTGAATGAGAACTGCAAGACAGACTTCTACTTGAGCCAGGACCCAGCTGGCTGACAGACAAATATTCTGTCTCTATGCCCAAAATAGTTCTTCTTCCTACTAAAAAGGACCTGTAATGCACTACCTTTCCTTGCTCTAGATACAGAAGAACATTCTGTGTTTTAAGCAGAATTCTTGAGATCCCCAAGAAACAGAGAAGATTAGACGAGGGGACTAGAGCATTGTAAAGTGGAACTCTCAGAGGCCACATATCTTTACCAGTGCTTTTGATTTCACTCACAGAAGCACGTTAGGATTTTTCTGAAGTGGGAAGCGGAAGTAATAAAAAACAGACAAAACAAAAATAAAGAGAGGATAGAGAATTACTCTCAATGCATCATAAAAATGCTGAGAAGGTGAAACATAAACTAAGTATCTAGGAAAACTGACAGTCTGGGTTTGTTGCAACCTTTCTCCCACACTGAGAAGGACTGGTGCACATAACTGAGTGAGGAAAGCATGACCCACCAAAACGTGTGATGTGCAGAACCTAAATATTTCTCGGACAGGTGGCACTGCAAGAGTCCCCAGTGGTTTAAGTTCCCAGTGTTCTCACCAGTTAGACTGAGTCCCCTAACAGGCAGATCCAAGAATCAGTCTTTTCCTTTCACACCCAGTGACAAGCAATTGTGTAATGGTCTCACAAAGTTAGATTAGCTGTGAGCATCCATGCACCCAGATCCTGAGTCTGAACTCACCTGGGCAGATTCCTTGCACAAAACTGAACTCTGACAACACACAAGAACAGCAGGTCCTCTCCAGTGTCCTCCATATTCTGCATAATCTCACTAGGACATATTTACCAAAAATGCATGTTATTACTGCGCTTCAGCCAACAAAAGTCTAATGAATAAACCTGTTTTCAGCAAAGGCAAGCACTAATACTTTGCTGCATGTTCAGCTTGCTACTTTTCTTCTCTAGGACTGGAAACTTTTGTTTGCCTCTCCCTCTTCTATTGTTTCCTCCTGCAAAAGCAAGCATCCATAACAAATATATGAAGGTGTCAGAGGATCACCTCCAGTCCCTCTGAGACTTAGAGCTTGCAGTACATACTCTTGGCATATGGTCTGGCACAGGATATAAGGTAAAACCTTCAATTTACAGAACTTTTCTAGTTCCATTTCCACCTACTTTCCAGATGCAATAAAAAAAAACCCATCCTAAAATCATCTATAGATGGACAGGAGATATACCAGGTTCTCTCTGTTGAGTCAAGGACGCCTCTCTGACTTGGAGTAATCCCTCTCAGACAAGGACTGGCAAGAGGAATAAACCCAGTAAGCTGTACAGCACACACAGTCTCTCATCACATCCCTCTACTACACTTTGCAAGGCCACAGGACTCCAGTACAGGCCACCACAGAGAGCAGGGAGGCAAGCTGAGTGTGCAGAAGCCAGTATAAGTTAACACTTGGCAGCTCTAACAACATAAAAATACAGCATCACTAAAAATCCACAGCCTCTCAAGTCTGACATTACCATAGATTTACATATTTTGAACACTTGAAACATTGAACTCCTACTACATACTTACAGGAAAATTTTTAACTTATGAAATTTGTATCTTTATTTTTACAGACTAGGATGACATTCACAGGGATTTGATGTACATACTTGTCTAAACACATCAGTCAGCTGAGCAAGGAGTCAATGACTGTGCCAATATTTACTGTAATTAGCTATTCATGAAGGCAAGCTAATATCAGAGACAGCCATAAACATGCAAATTTTCATCACATATATGAGATTTCCTAGTGCTGGTGAAGTGTTTGGCGCATATAATTTGGAAGAATGTATCCAACTAAGGGAATGTACTGTATCCTGTGTAACTGGCGAAGTTGCCAAATATTCGTAATACATTTTTGAATACACAGTACATACTGCTGAGTTTATGGAAAAGAACTGCTTAAGCTTAACATGTCCCTTTACTTATAGTATTAGTTTTCCACCTTCAGAGCCACTTTACAACAGTTGTGCCATCAGCAACATTACTCCCCTCTTACTGTCCGAGAAATCAATTCAAAACTGAAAGCCCAAGTCCACTGCCAGATAGGAGCTCTTCAATATTTATCAAATACACAATCTATATCCAGATCCCACATAACGTGCTGGTCAGAGCATACTTCTGAAGCCTATTAGGTCCAAGGCAGTAGTTTCCAAACAGGTGGTATAGTGACTCATAGCATCAGACATGCCAGTTCTCGGAGTAAGCATTGTTATTGCTTTCATCAAGTTAGCACAGCACAACTAAAGACACCTTCTACAGTAACCATAGATCTTCTCTTCCAAATGGCAATTTCTGCACTTGGGAGACCCAAACAGGGATCCCAAATATTCCAACATCTAATTTTTCAGTTTTAAAAGAGTATGCATCTTGTTTTTCTTTATCTGTTTTAAATGCTCTTAAAATGCTGCCTTGAACTCTTCATAAATCTTCATGTTACCTGGATTACTAGTTGTGACAGCTGCTGCTCAGAGTGAAAATAACCACTATATTTTCTCTAACAATATTGCTTCAACAAGAAAACTGGAGATGCCTTAATAAGTTCAACACCCTCTTCCAAAATTCATGTGAAACTCTGCATCTCCTCATTTAGTATCCACCTGAGAGCAGTTTTCCAAAGTATTCAGTGTCATTGACTACACAAGGACTGGTGCAGCGCTTTCATTTTGGCATGTAGTTACAGCCAATGCCCCAAAAATATAAGGAGATAATAAACCTTTAAGGAAATGAGTTTTGACATGCTAAAAATGTTCCTTTTTTTTTAAATTAAGACAATCATTATCAATAAAGTATTTATTTATGGACATTCATTCAATCTTTGAGTGATTTAGGTGCTTTAGAAGAAAATGATCATCGATTTATTGCCATGCAAAGTGAAGCACAGAAATTACCAGCAAAATGCCTCACACTATAAATTCTAGGGAGCAAAAGCAACAGGAACACAATTAACATGCTGCTCACCAATACTATCTTCAACATGCGGTGCAAGCTACAAGAAATGGAGTAATGGGGGGAAGATAAAAAGTATCAGAATGCAAGGTGGGGAAATAAAAATAGCTATGTGATCTATGTTATATATTTTTGGACTGCTTCTGACTGTAACATAGGATTTATGGATCTAAATATAAAACAGAACTTTGGACGGAAAGATGTGCAACTTTTTACTATTACAAGCAGGGGAAAGAAGAGTAGAGTCTGTTTTCCTTTACTTATACAGACATTCTAAGAATTTTATAACAGCAGTAGTAGGATACTTATGAAATCACCTGTATGAGCTGAGAGTGGTGAATGAGGCCGAGGCAGAGCTGGAGACTGACTACTGCCCATCAAACTCTTCCTGTTACTTGTTCTGCAGCTGTGGGCAAAAAGAAAGGAAAGAAGACATTAGCATCAAAAATACAGCACATATCACACATGGGTGTTTTGAGATTCTGCTACTGTGTTCCTTGACTTCCCAGTTTCCTATTAAAAAACCAGAGCTACTGTTGATTTTGAAAGCATGTCCAGGAAGTCTACAATCATACTGCATAATGGCAAATGCAGCAGTTTCCAAAGAAAATATACCATTTATACTTTTCAGGCCTGCACATTTGTTGTTCTATGCAAAGATCAGCATTCCCCTGTAGAGTCATTAACAAAATGTTCTTCTCTGACTACAGCTTATTTCTCTGCCATACACTTTTTATAGAATATAAAAATAAATAATGTGAAACATGGTCTCAAGCTTACAATCACCAACGACTAAAGCTATTTCTGTTCCATGAACTGTAGCTTGAAATCACATGCCAGAGAGAGCAAGATTTATCAATCTGAGAATGATAATTATAAATCTAATTACTGAGATAAGTTTCACATCTGTGCCTTTTGTCAATGGAACAGATGATGCCTAGGAAGATGAATGCATTTTTTTACTCATACACTTTTCATCTATAAAGCCACTAATTTCCCATATCACAAGATCATTACATGAGATAAACAGTAAATTAACACATCTATTAAACTTGGGAAAGGAGACACTTTTCTTAAATACATTGTACAGTTTTTATATGTTTGTTGGCAGATGTGTTTTTCTTTTTCCCTTTCTCTATCATAAAGAATATTCTCACAAACATAAATCCCCAATACTCCATCATTCATGCAGAAGGAAAATATTATCCTGAAGTCAGAGACCTTAGCTGTGTATAAACTGAAATGCACATGCTAATGTTCGCAGCACTGCAATCAAAACTTTTCTGTAAAGGTTTAAAAAAACCCCAAACTACTAAACCATTTCATTATCAGAGCAGGTTCCAACGGAAGCAGATTCAGATCACAACTGTAGATGTCTCAAAAGATGAATTTTCTAACACTATGATCTCTATGTAAGAGCCAGAAAGCAAGACTGATTTATGTGGTATAAGTTGAATAAAGTGCAAAAGAATGGACAGAGTTTAATAGCAAAAACAGTTAAGAAAAACAGATGCTAAAGTAATCCAAGGTAATACTGAAAACAAGAAATATAAAGAAAAAGATAAAAAGTTGAGTATGAAAGCAATATAGAAAACATCTACAATACTTTTTTAAGTCAAACTTTAAGATCACTCTCCCTTTGGAAAATGTTTTGTGAAGCAGCAAGAGTGCCATTCCCAACTCTTTAAAGGGTTAATGTAAAGTTCATTTGCACATTGCACAAAGTCTTGCCATATTACTTAATTATTTTATTCAATTAATTAATTATTTAACCCATGAGTGTATCATTACTGTAGACCAATATTTACATTTAGATGATGTGATGGTATCACTACATCTGTGGTGCAAGCTGTGGTTAAGAGACCCCAATAGGTGACTTTAAAGCAGTTTTGCACGGCTAAAGTTTGGGTTTTAAAGAACCACCACATCTCCCGTCAGAAGAATGAAACACATTTCAAGCACACAAATTTTAGATATCCTTCACAGACTTGGCTACAGGGATGATTCCTTGCCCTTACTTATCATTTGCCCTTCCTTGTAAAAATTGAGACTTTTATCACTTTTGCCAGAATTTCTTATGTAAATAATTCCTTGTATTCACTTTTACACTAATATTCAAACTTTACATTCTTCAGGTGAAGGTGCAATACATCATTGCACAAATCATTATCAAAGACATCCTATTCAACTTATCTTTAATTTTTGGAGGGTGAGGATTTTTAAGAACTATTTCTGGGGAGAATGATGGTATTACCTTAAACTTAAAACTCTCAAATAATGAGAAATCTTCCCCCCAGCTGCCACACAGGAAAAAAATCTTTGCTATTTGCTCAGATGTGGCTGCAGCTATATGGAAAATTTATCTTGTCATGCTCAAATAAAATGTTCTACTGAGAAATAAAAAATAAAAGATAAGTAGTCTACTCTATTTGTCTTACCAGTAAGGTAAGACACAACTCCCTGCATTAGAGGACAAATTCATCCTAGAGCTCTCACTGGAGGCTTTGTTTTTCAATTGTGTTTCACAAAGATTTTGAAATAATGTTATCCATTCTGTGTAATCTGTGAAACACAATTCCTTCCCAAAAATACTATTATAGAAAAGGCATTTCGTGGATGAAAAAAAATAAACTTCAGGGAACCTGAAAGATGATCTAAGCTGCCAGAACACCACAAATGGGAAACAGGATGGCTCTAAGGAAGTATCAAAGTATTACTTACTTAACTGTATTTAGCCTTAAAACAGAAATCTTCCGTATACAAAAGAATCTCAAAGTCAAAACCATTCTGCAGGTAAAATTGTTTTTTTCTAGATCTCTGATCACATCAAGTAACTTTCCTCTTCTATTATCTTCATAAACTATTCTTCTCCCATTCAAATCTGACAAGATAAAGCAATTGATAAGAGGCAGCCCTGAAATAAAGCCTCTTTGTCTGCAGGAAAGTTACAGCACTGCAGGAACACCCTACAGGAATTGTAACTTAGGGAAACATAAACCTTGGTAAACCACAGAGTGCTAGCCCTCAAAATGCACCCTTGGATTTCATGTTGTGATCAAGTTGCATGCAAAGAAGAGACTAGCAAGCCAGGCAGAGGGTAAGATGCAGGGTTTAGAACACTGGGGGGGGGGGGGGGAAAAAAAGGAAAAAGAAAAATTTCTTTTTCCAAGAAGAATAAGAGAGCAGGGAGAACAAGGAACAAAAAAATCCAGTCAGGTTTAATAACTAAACTTTGGGGTGCATGTAAAACTTGAACAGAACAGAAAATTTATATTTGTTGCCCTTTGCTTCCTTCTCTTCCCCAGGAATATCCTCCCTGGACTCTGTTTGTCCTGGATGACTACCTATCTGAACTAGTTGACATTATACCATATCAGCAGTGTCCTAGACAAACGGAACTCCTCCTTATCTTGGAATCCAGTTCATTTTTTCCCCAGTCTCCCCCTCAACAGGTTCTTCCTTACCTCCTACTGTTCATCACTGGACAATCCTGCCCACCTGCGCCTCTCCTCCCTACCCTGTCTTCTCACCATATCTCACTGCAGAGGAATTCTTCTTTCACCCCAGCTCCAGTATCAGGCCCGTAACTCCAAGTCGCTTCTCCAGCCACTACAGAAAATCAATGTTTCCCATAAGAAGTACTCGTGATAAAACACGTAGAAGACACTACATAAATATTGCTTTGTGCTGAACTTCTTTTATAACAAAGGGTGAATAGCAGCTGCTGAAAGATGCAATCCAGTTGCATAAAATTTGATTACTTACTTTGCTCCTTAAATAGCCACAATTCTTCCCATATCAGGCAAAAGACCTTTGGGCAGAAATGAGGGGAACTGCTAGACTGAAATCAGCAAAGCATAAGACACAACTACTAGTACAGACATTTAAAGAGAGCTACACTCCACAAGCTCTTGGAAACACTAAATAGAATAAAAAGTTGAAGCAGAAATACAGCTCTTCTAGGACAGACAGTAGTTCATCCAGAGCTGAAATATTAAATGCAGGTTTCCTGACAGAGTAATTAAGAAAAGACAAAAACTGTGAGAGATATGCACTGAAATGGAAGTTTCTTTCTCAGAATAAGGGTTAATAGATGAGCAAATAAATTGATTTTATTTATCAAAAAAAAGTAGGGAAAGCAGGCTGTATTACCACTTGCCATGCTTTTCATGGGAAATACAGTATCTGCTTTAATAATTTCTAATTATTACATTTCAACATTCTTAATTATTAATATTTACACTTGTAATGAAGATGGATCTGGACTGTAAGCTATTATGACAGTTCACCACCTTTAACAGTCTATGCTGAGCACACACCATCTTAATTTTGGTATTAGTGTAATATATAGCAGTCGAGCTGAAGGTAAAGATGAAAAAAGCATTTCTCTCACTCTAAGAGAGGCTGCAAACAAATGGTTTTATTTGCTAATACAAGCACAAATAAATCAAGTTACTGCCATACCCAGAATGCAAAGCCTGGGTTTTTTGACCATGGGGTGATCTACTCAACACCTTGTCTACTGACACCTGATGGGATGCACTTTTCTCAGAGGGGAAAAAGAGTTCTAGCACAGGAGTTAGTGAGGCTCACTAAAAGAACTTTAAACTAGCTTGGAAGGGGGAAACGGACATCACCAGCCAGTGATGAGCCATGGGATGGTGTGCCAAAACTTGAAGAAACAAGCACTAATGGGATCCCTCAATATGCTTCATAAGGTGTTGGCCACAAAGTACCACACCTGAAATGTTTCTACACTGATGTACCCAGCATGAGGAGCAAACAAGAGGAGCTCAAAGATTCAGTCCCGTCACAGAGATCTGACATCAGAGGCATAAGTGAAACCCAGTAGGATGACACCTGTGACTGGAGTCCTGGAGCCCTGCTAGACAGTTACAGGCTCTACAGGAGGGATAGGTAGCACAGAAGAGGTGGAAGGGTGGAAGGGCAACAAAGACGGTGAAGGGCCTTGAGGGGAAGCCATATGAGGTCACTTGGTCTGTTCAGCCTGGAGGAGTCTGAGGGGAGACCTCATTGCAGTTACAACCTCCTTGTGAGAGGAAGAGGAAGGGCAGGCACTGATCCCTTCTCTGTGGTGACTAGTGACAGGGCTGAAGGAATGGCTTTAAGTTGTGTTAGGGAAGGTTTAGGTTGGATATTAGGAAAACGCTCTTCACCGAGAGAGTAGCTGGGCACTGGAATGAGCTCCTGAGGGAGATGGTCACAGCACCAAGCCCAAAGAATTCAAGAAGTGTTTGGATAATACTCTCAGGCACACGGTTTGACTCTTGTGGGTGGTCCTGTGCAGGGCCAAGAGCTGGACTCAATGATCCTTGTGGGTCCCCTCCAACTCACCATATTCTGTGATTCTATGCAGACATAAGAGAGACAAATAACGCAAGACCAGCCATCACATAATGCTCTAGGGACAGAAAAGGTGGTTATAACTTCTCTGGTGTTAAAACTGCATAGCTGAAAACTACCTCAGCAGGAACATGCTGTCCCTAGCAAGACTTGAGATGTGGGTCTTTGTTTATACAGAAAGTTAAATTAAGTTATATTTCAGTTATATTTAACTTGTTACGAAGCTAGCTAAGCTATGCCTTCATAATTTTTGTCTTCAGCAACAGCAACACTGAAGAGTCAACACAGCCCATAGCACTTAAAAACAGTAAAACATTTAAATGGAATTTAGCTTGGTTTGATTTGGCTTTTTGTTTGTTTGTTTGTTGCTTTTAAAGAAGCCTTTTGCATTAAGAAGCAGTTCAGTGAGTATTTCCAAGCTCTTCAGAATCCAGACAAGTTCTGTGGGACATTAACTGGAACAAATGCAAAATCCAGCTGTCATGAAGAGATGAGAGATACTGATGCTGCAGCAGCTCCCTTGTCAAAAACAGCCTTTAAGATTGTATTTGATGAAGCATCTCCAGACCTAGAAAGTCAAAGTAAGACAGCCTGCAGTTAACACCAGCACATGCCAGACTGCTTTATGGAAGAAAACAAACTGCGCAAGAATATGAACATTGAATACTGTGGACTTAGGGTTACATGGGGAGAATCAACAGAGTCCATCCAGTGGTAATCGCTGCTACCCTGGTCCGACTTATAGCTAAGAAAGACCAAAGAGTAAGGAAGCAAAGGTTTACAGTTTCGAGAGATATTTCCTAGTCTGAAGTAGTTAAATTTTTAAGGTGCTGCAATCGAGAGAAATCTGCAAATCATTTGAATGCAAGTAAAATATACCGTGACTATCAACCATAATTTTCGTCTCATTCTTTTAAAGGCTTTCAGTATTTCACACTTATATCCATTTATTATCATCTAGGAGTATTTTCTGATATATTTGTACTAGGCTATATGTCTGCATATACACTCTCCAAATCTGCTACATGAATATAGATAGATATATAAGCATATACATATACACCTTCATATTTACATGCATAAAACATATACGTATATTTATATAAAGACACGTATCTAAAATCCTACACTTAAAATATCACACACAGCACCAAACGTTCTATTTACTATATATCTTGCTCTCTGTGACAAGTTATTCTACATCAGTCTGTACCAAAATAGGAAAAATAGGGTACCAGGATTTAAATTTTACGTGTTGTAACGTAGGGATTCTGATTTTCCTCTTTTGTATTTAAGGTTTAGTCAACTTAAGTAAGGTTAGCTTTCGTCTGAAAAAATGTCAAAACATAATGAACACAACACACCAAGATGAAAAATGCAGCTGCTGGCAGCCCTCATTTGGTGGTTTGCCACGAATTTTTGCAACACTTCAGCAAACGCATCAATTTTGGCTATTGGCCAAGTAAACATGGGCAGTAAGCTATGGGTCCTCTCTAGGTACTCAAGAATGTGCGCCCAACACCTTTCTCCCTACTATTAACACCAATTACCACCATGCCATCAGAACTTCACCGTTCCTCAACTATACAAAAGAAGAGACCTCAGGTTTTTTCTTTGTATTTCTAAAAAAAGAAATCTACAGCGAAAATAAAAAAGTGCAATCAACTGGATGCATAATCACCTTCTCCATGGATTATCTAAAGAATTCAAATGCATGCAAGACAGCAACATAGCAAAAACAGCCACCAGGAAAAATCAGAGCACTGCAAAAATATCTGTCAAATCTCAAATGGTCTGACCTGAGGAGGGGTATCTTTACAAAGACTTCTTACACTGTAGAAGGCCTCTCAATTTCCACCACTTCAGAGTATTACAACACAAATAAACTGATCCTTCATTATGCCTTCTCAACTGAACTTGCTAGTTAGATGTGTGCAGAGTATTCAGCTTCACTGATTGTGCTCACTTTTACTGTAAGCAAGTTCAATCCATAATTTTTCTTCTTCTCACACAGGAGAAAAATCAGCAGTTATAAGAAATCAGAATTTCTTCTACAGAATTAAAATGGTGTACTTCTATCTGTCCTTATTCTTCATAAAACACCTGATTCACTTTAACTTACATAATTAAATATCTCTATAGTAACAAAAAAGAGTACTAAGCTAACTACTAACTCTATATTTGTACAATATTCATAAAATAGCTGCATATAAGTTCAGTCTGTAATACAAAGTGAGCAGGTAGAAGAGTGCAGGCAAAGAGAATGCTCAGGATCATAAACTAGCCCACTGTGCAATTCTGCTAATCATACACAAAACACTGATTTTGCGTCTTCATATCATACAATCCATTGGGAACATGACAATGGGATCATTTAAATGCCACTGCTTCTGGAATTTCTGTTTTGTGTTCTGAGAAGGGACATAGACCAAGTTATGAGGTGAACAGCACATTCGCAATCATACTGAGACATTTAACTAAATTCCTTGACACACAAGTACTATTCATTCTAAACAGAAAGGTAATTAGGAAGCCAGAACCAGAAGTAGAGGAAAAATATGCAGTGCTGGCCTAAATAACTGCTAAGTTTGATTATCTGTATGCTACATTATTCAGGACATGCAAAAAACCAGCAGAAATGCCTAACTAGAAAAAAAATATTAATAATTATCAGGAGCCACTGTGATGGGTTTATAATATTTAACAAGAGCTATCTTAAAAAAAAAAAGTGTCGTACATCACAGCTATTAAGATCAAAGTGTCGTTCATTTGGAGGTGTTAACCAAAGGAACATGCACCTTGACTTGCATAGTGGACAACCCTGCAGAAACTATTTGCATTAGACAGGAAATACCCTATTTACCAGAGGGCATGCCTACCCAATGCAGACAGAAGGTTCACAAAAGAGGTCTTGATGTGCTCCTGGCCATTCCCTGCAGCTTCACATTAACCTGTATCACTCCAGATTTTGACTCCAGACTACAACCTGCTGGTGCATCTCTTAGGCTAAGAGGATGCAGCCAGACATTTCCTACCAAGCTGCAGAGGCCAGGCTGGGGGCAGAATGTTTCTCACTCTGCCCCATTGCTGGTTCTTAACAGCTTGGGAGAAATCAGGGACCAGATGGAGGTGAATCAGGATGTTGGATGCCATTATCTCTGGAGCCTCTGCTCCATCTCAGGCTGGAGTGCTGTCTGCCAGGCCACAGCACAGACACTGTCATAGGCAATGCCTGCCACTGGCTCTGTCCCCAGTTTGCGAGCTAGGGTGGTGCCCTCTCACTGCTAATCACAACACAAGCAGGTTAGACGTGGAACAGGAGGTAGCTGAGGGATCTCCTCCTCACCTTTCCATCTCCAGCTGATGGGGAACAAACAGCCCTTTCCACGCTCACACTGAACAGAGTAATCAATCTACCGGCAACTTTTACCCAGTGAGGACTTTCAAAAAAACCCAAACTAAACCAATAAACAAACGCATCCTGTTCCAGCCATATTTCCTTTGAACATTATCCATTCAGACTCAAGGACTAATCACAGCCAAGTCCCCAGGCCACTTCAGTACTGCAAGGGAGCCAAGCACATATCCTGAGTTTTCTGTAATTCTGGCTGCTGAAACAAAGGCCAGCAGAGTTCAGAATTCAGATAAAACCTGGGAGTGTCTCCAAACTACAGACTGAAGACCTGTTTTTCCAGTTATCTACCACAGTGAAACCCTGTCACCTTCTCCCCAGCTTTCTCATTCTGTTTTCCACTTAGACCTACCTCCTCTTAGGTTTCTTTGTTTCTTCCTTGCTGGTGCTTTCCCAAGCACTACAGCTCTGAGCACCACTGTTCATAACTTACCATGTACCTAGGAATCAGTGGGCCAGGATGATAAACCAGACAGATCTCTTCATAGCACTGAAGACATTCTCCAAATAGCATGGAGAGTAGGTTCTCTTGGCTAAAAGTTGTGTGCACGGTATCAATACTTGTAAAGTCTCAATGGGTTAAACTCTGCTATATTTTGAAACTGTCACATAATTACATGCAGCCAGCCTAGGAAGTCTGCTTCCTCAGCAGATGTCTAGGGGACACCTCAGAAATGACAACTCTGCACCCATCAGAAAATCTAATGTTGCCAAGGCTACTCTCACATAAAAAGAATCAGAAGCCTATTAAAACAAAAGTCTACACAATACCCTTTATCACATGAAACACTGTCTGCTTTGCACTGCACTCCAGAGACTCACCCCAGGAGAAAAGCCACTAAAAGATAAGATCCTAGAGGTATTTTTTCCTACATTATTTCACAGTGTTTTCAGGACAGTTTTAAGCTTTCTTTTTTTTTCTTTTCTACACACCTGCCTAACTATTTTTCCTAATAATCTTGAAGTAGTACAACTAAATTAATCACCTCCTAAAATTCAAGGATAGGATATTAGGAGCTTCTTGAAGTAGATAGATTTCACAGGGTTTTACTTTCTAATCCAGTAGTTCTCTTCTGGTTTAATCCCTAAAATAATTTATATCTACAACTAACTCCTTTCTCCAATAATTAGATGGAAACAATTCATTTTTACTCAAAAGAGTAGTGAGTCCAGAGAGGACAAGACTGCATCTTTCCTCCCTAGTTGAATCTAGTAGCTCTCAATCTCTCAAAACTAAGAGGGTGCACATGGTGGATTAAATGTTTTGTCTTTATGTCTTTAGCAAATACTTCCAAAGACTTCAGGGATGAACAGGTGCAATGTACCCGACTGAAGGAAAACTACACAGCAGATCAAACTCAGTAGGATAAGAGTCTGAATTCCTTCACTCCTCCTTGCACAGGATTCCCACTTGGACAGGCAGAAAAACAAAGGAAGGAAAAGCATTTAAGGAGGACAGTCTCCACCAGGCACACTCTCCCAGTAAGAGCATAAAGTTATTATTTAACCTCTTGAGAACCATAAGTGAGGATATACATCTGCAGGTTGGAAAGCATTACACTGATGAAGCACAATTGTCTACTGAGCATTCGACACATGAGGGAAATGAGCTTCATCCCTTCTACTGCAATTTGGCATTATTTGTCGAGGTTTATCTTCTTTCTTCATACGTATATGAGAGTTGCCAAAATTTTGCAATAAATGCCTTATTTTAAACAATGCAATCTAAGTTTGCATCTTTTCTTTAAAGAAATCAATATGAGTAACAGGAAAAACAGTCCTGTTCCCTTTAATTTCTTAAAAAGGGGAAGAGGCAATATTATACAACTAAAGCATCACACTTTCTATACAAGCAATAAAGATTTTGCAATTAATATTCTGTACTGTCTTTTGTTTGGACATAATTAGTCGGTAATGCATAAGCATTTAATACACTGGACTTAAGGAAATACAGAAAAAAACATGTAAAAATACAAAACATTATTTAGGGCAAAATATGAGTGTTTAAAAACTATGCCCTTTACTGGCTAGGAGACTGAATATGAACAATTAAGTGGAAGGCATTCAACCTGAAAATGACGTCTGTTCCCACAAGACCTCTGGCAGCACCATCAGTGTCCCACATTTGAGTAAGCACATATTGACTGCAGTTCAGAAATTCAGTTTGCAAACAACAGGCCCCCCCCTCTTTACTGAGATCCACATTCTCCATCCCTCCCCCTGAGAGTTGACCGAAAGTTTTTTAATTAAATCATAATTAGAGCATCTAGAAGCATTATTTTCCCAGGGGAAGGTAAAAAAAAAACCCATTCACTATGGCCATTCAGCTATTGGTGTCTGCTGAGCCTGCTGCAGAGAGCATCAATTAATGCCAGCTATGGTGGCTTTCATGAAGAGGCTGTTTGTTCTGTAGGAACCAGACATCTGCAAAGTTATGCTAAAATGCAAGCAGCAAAACACTCCATAGTCATAAGAGTCCACTACATATATAGCTGCAGCCAGTAGGGTGGCATTCCCCAGACATATGAAGTTATAACAAATTAGAGTCTATTTGCCCTTGGAGTTCCCAAACACAGCTATATCCCTTTAACAGGAAAACAACAAATACCCAATATAACAATGGATATGTCTGATCTAGCTTTTTTCCCATATTAAAACTGAGCTTATGTAACAGACATAATTGTTGGGTTTGGTGTGGGGTTTTTTGGTTATTTTGTGGGTTTTTTTTTAATTTAATGAATTTAACAGAATAAAAATGAAGTATGCACTGACACAGAGCTGGCACCATTTACCAAACTACATCAATCTTTTCTTCTCCCCATGAACTTTTATTAAATATATAGTATCTACAAGAGTTAGCTGTGTATCTAAACTGGTATAGTTACAAGAGCATATTCTCCCCTCCACTGATGCAGAAGGTTACACCATAGCATAAAAGTCTTTTATTGGTTCAGATTTTCCCAGACGGAAACAAAAATGAACCATGAAAATACAATCTGTCTTTTTCAACTGCAATTGTGTACTAACAAAGCTGTGTCAGCAAAATTAACTGGCTAGCTACAGCTCAAATTATTATCCCTGTATAAAACCCAGCATGTCATCTAGGTCTGGGACCAAACTTCACCTCCATATGGCAGTACACCTACTGAGGAAGGCAACCTATTACACGCACAGATCATCACACTGCTTTGCTGCAAAGTCACAGTGAGGTAATTGGAAACGTCTGAATAATCTCTAGTGAAGCAATTCAAACATTTCCAGGCATAGTCATCAGTAGGGATGACAACACAAGGCCTCTGACATCCACTCTATTTTTATTTTTTTATTATTATTATTTTTTTGGTAATGATTAACCATCAAGCACCACACAAGGCAAGAAAATCAGATGACTTCTGTGTTTCAGTTTGCTGTGACAGATCCACACTATATATACAGGCACATTCACAGTATTAAAAATAGTATGGCACAGTATTAAAAAAAAGTTTCAGTGGCGTATCTTTCAAGTGACTGGATTACTCAGTGAGGTCAGAAACAAATTATCTAGGCCATTGCAAATAAAGCACTGATAAAGCATTCATATTATGTCATGAAACGTTCCCTTCCTTTTGACACATTATGCCACTTTAATGATTCAACTATTCGAGTCGCTGAATCACAAATACTGTACTAGTTTAGAATCCCTTAAGACTATCTAACATAGCTTTTTGGAGATCAAAACATAGTAATGCTGGGTTGCGATCTTTCATACAGGCTCTGAGAAGAAACAATGCATTATCCTGGGAAAGGGGAATCCCTTCTCTCTGCAACGGTATACTCCAAACTCTTTCCCACCGCTGGTGACCCAGCAGAACTAAAATGTAATACGACTTTAAATCCATCCACATGGTTATGCCTAGTGAAAACCTGGTGAGTGAAACTAGAAAATCAGAAGCATCATCCTAGCAAACAACACAAAACAAAACAGTATACATTCAATACTACAAGTCTCAAGCAGAGCTTTAATGAAGTGAGACGTACCTTCATGAATGAATCTGGTCCACAAAGTCTATTCATAGTACGTCTTTACCAAGAATCACGTAAGATTGATTTCTCATTTATAGCTCTCCTGACCACTTCAGTGGTCAATAACACCTTATTTTCTCATGAAAATCCAACAACACAGAAACAAGGCCAAAAGAAAATTTAAAATTGACTTTTATACCTAGTGTACTTTCTATACCAGACCTAAATCTATACATCAATACAGTATCCCACAAGAATACAGAGAAAAGGCTAAACAGAGCACAGAGTATACAGGCAATTTTTGAAAACAAATTCTGCGTATACTTTGCCCCATAAAAACACCCATACCAGGAAAGGAGTATTTTACCACCAATGTACTAATTGCTCACAAACAGAAGTAGGTCACAGAGGATTCATGAAAGCAAATGCCAGTGACTCAGTGTAGAAGGAAGAAGAAAAGGAAGAAAATGTAGCAAGGAGATGATTTATAGTGTGTAAATAGCTATGAACTAATAGTGTGAATAGGAACAAGTTCCAACAAAGATTTGTTTAATTCACCCTGGTGTGTCAAGAATGAAGTATCACATAAAATGACTAGTAAAGCGACATCCACTATAGAGACAAAAAAGTAAGCAGTGGTAATTATAATTAACATTTTGGTTTGAATACATCAGTTAACTTACTGTCCACAGCCAAGACAGTCTACAACCCCTGTGATCAATAGCTTTAGGTGCCAGATCCAGCAGTGCTACTCACAGTAACAAGAACAAGCTGAGATGCAACAGGAAATATTGCTTGTCAAACAACATAACACATGAAGTTAATATCTGTTTTAAAACTTAAATGTTTAAACAATATCTGTTCCAATACAAGCAAAATTGAAGGCAAACTAAAGGAGAGGAAACCAAAGTGAGTGTGTTGTCAAATGTTAAATGGGATAGTATAGTACTTGCAGTTAGTCTTCAGGTTCTGTCTTCTGGATTCATACAATGCCTTGAGAGTTTTCAGTCTTTGAGAGTAGGCTTTTATTGTTGTGGGGTTCAGTTTTTTGCTTTGTGGTTTGACAATTTTTCTTGGAAGTTCATGTTTCAAGCCCTATTTTGGTAATGGAGAAATTTAACATGAACCCTAAATATCTAAAAACAGACAAAAATTATCTTCTATCCATGAACATTAGAAAATAAAGTGCTAAGATCTATACAACAGTAATGAATTCCAAATGAAACAAACTGTCTTGGATGCATACAAAGTTGAAGAGTGCAATTCAGTGTACAGCCTTTCTTTTTTATACATCAATCCCTGCAAACATTCTAGTAATACATAAGTAATTAATGATTAATTAGTAATAATTAAATTAAAATTCAATTAGTAATAATTAAAAGTACATCAAGATTTTATAATCCTGAAAGAACAGATCTGTATGACTTTTAAACTTGTGTTAAAATTCCACAGTGAAGTAGCAGTGTCTGAGACCATGGAGGAGTAAATCAGAAAGGGAATTTGTCTCAAAGTTGTCAGTGAAGAGAGTTGAAACTCTCCTATAGAAGGTGATTTTAAATCAAGTCTTGCTGTTTATAAAAGGTTAATTACACAAAAGCCGTTAATTTGAACAAGTCACACATTTTGCTTCCACAGATCACAAATATTTCGAACTAGAATTTGTGCCTATTACTTACATTTGGATTTAGACCTAAGAGACACTCAAATTGTCATTAAAACAGTAAAAACAGAATCCATAATGAGCAAGTTTCCCCCTTCCCTCAACCATGTCTTTAAGTATCACTACATCACATCACATTTCACAGATCCTCTAAGATATATTACTACACTAATAAGTAATTCTTACATGGACAAGGTAAAACCCAAACTTTTCACAGTTTTCTGTAAGCTGTACTGCCACAAGGTTAGTGTCATCATTACTATTCTGAGATTAACATCAGTGATTCCATCACTGAAAGCAGTATTGTAGATTATCAGTCATCTTAAGCAGCACGGATGAAGAAAACAAAGTTGAATCTACACTTTAAGATCAACTCAGTTTCTGTTCCACTGAAAATGCACTTTGGCATAACTTCCACACACTGTCCATTTGACATAGTGGAGACAGGTTCAAGTAGAACTACTACACAGTATTCTGTGATCTTCTACCCCTCACAGTAGAAAGGAAGAACACACTGAGAGTTTGAACACTAATTCTTCATTTCTCGTTTTTTTGAAAAAAAGTCCCTGTAATTGGTTCAGTAGTTTAATCAAACATTAGATTTTCTATTAACAAAGGCTCTAGCTCAGCTTTTCAAATAATCATTACAAATTATCTCAAACAGACTACATTCAGCTTGAAAGCCACATGTAGGCGTACCTCTGAAAGACAAATTAATGTCCGCTAAAGCCACTTCCCTAAATGTCTTGCATATAAAAGAATAGAGACATTTGTGGATTTATGCTTTCTTCAAATCGTAACTGTAGAAACTACCACTTGGAAATTAAATGATAAAACATTCACATCAATCAATGTTAACATAATCACGTGCTTTTTAACAATCTCCCTTCTATAAACTCATAACTAAACATTAAATAAAAATGATTTTTCGGTCTTTCAAAACTGCGAGAAAGTCTGTGCAGGTAATGGTAGCATACAGTTCAGGAGGGCTGGACAACTAGTTCGATCTAGATATGGGTGTGTGACCAATTAAAAAGTGACTGATTGTTTTCTCAACCTACCTTAAATTGATTACATAGTTCTGACTTGTTTTTATGGGAATATATAATCTCTTGCCTCACTGTGACTAGCATGAATCTAGCTGATACAGGAAAAACACTGAAATATTAAAAAAAAGACCTATAAAAAACCCAAACCCAAGATTCTAACTGGAAAACTGGCATACAACAATTTGGTGAAATAGAAATGCAATCTGATCATCTCTTCCTTCCAAAGTGTTTCATTAGGTTCCAGATTCTTTTTTTCTTTATATTTTTCAGAGAAATAGCATAACTCACTCTCTTAATTTTTCTTTATTGGTATTTTCTTCAGTAAAGAAACTCAAACACAAGAGTAGCACCTTCTCATCTATCTAGCATAAGACAGGTACAGTATCATTCTGCTAAAATCTGCTGAAATCCCAAGAGTCTCTGAAAGACTGAAGCTGGACTGAACATTACATTACTGATACTCATATGTTTGATATTAGTTTAGCAGATAGACACTGAAGCATTTCCCATTCAGAGCTCCAAAAACAAGTTATGTTAATAATTCCAGAAAATAACATTCTGCTTTAAAGTTCTGAATATTCACTGTGTTATACTAGACATATTTTTGAAACATAATGTAGTCACTCTCTCCAAAGGGCAAATTCTGATCTACCTATTCACTGATGTCTCCCACCACACTTCTTCATAAGTAAAAAAGTAGAAACATGTCAGTCATCAGTGTTGGAAACAGGCATCATGCTGCAATGTGATACAAAGATACACGTCATATCCTTTACAAGTCTAGCCTTAATAGTCCAAATGCCTGTAGCAATACCACCTCATGCAGCGATTTTTTCACATCTTGGGCTATGAAGCATTGGGCTAACTAGCTGCTGCAGGAAATGATGATCATCTCCAAGTCAGAGCTAAGCACACACCCCAGTACACTGCTGCAGGGCACAGTGCTGTTTTGCAGATGAATCTTGGCTGCCAACCACATGAGATCATTAGAGATCACTGCTTTTAGTAAGCATAAGGGTAGTCAAGCACACACTTGTGAAAAAACTTACTGAACATTCAGAAACCCAAATCAACTGAATGTGTTTTCTTCAGTCCTGGGTTGCTCTTCAATATCTCAACAAGCTAACTGAAGAAAAAGCTTGATCACTTTGACAGTAAATTTGGGTTAAGCAAAAGCCTGGTCACCTCAAACATTTCTCCACCAATGCTTAATTTAAAATCAACATGTCTTTTGGTAGAATCAAGCTCCTGAAAACTTCCCAAACTAACAGAAATAAGTCTGTTACATACTATGTATATACAATTCATCATTCAAGAGAACTTACCATCTCTGACAAGAAAGTGAAATGAGGATGATTTGAGATTAAATTTAGCAATAACTGTCTAGTTTAACAAATCAAATTTTATTAAATCACAGGCCAAGTATAAAAAGTAGGTAAAATTCAGAAGGGTATCACCACTGAGTACACTAAGAGAAGCACAAAAGTTCACTCTATTTGTTGAGGCAAATAGGTGGCCACAGTAAAGATTAGAAGTCAGACATTCAAGGAACTAAATCATACCCTCAAGATACATAAAAATATTTTAAATTAAAAGAAGTACTCATTATAGTTCTGTAGTCATTTTATAAATTCAATGTGCTGGGAGAAGGGAAGGAAAAAATAATCATTAAGCCTTAAGTTTAGAAACTGCTGTCTTAGAGTGTTCCAGAAGGGTACGGGGTATCTTCCAGCTTAGTTCAAACAAATCAAATCAACTGAAATTAATCCTACATTACACATTAGACACTTGCTTGAAAACCTTGGTAACCACTAACCTCACCAAGTACATTAACACCGTTGCACATTTTCTATTCCAAAATTAAAATGCAGCGAATGTGTGAAAAAAATAATCTGCAGCTTCATTTTCTACAAATAATGACTAGATCTCTCTGTTCTTGAACAATGATTTCAGACTAAAGCCTTCCTCCTTTAGGCTGCAATGAAGTGAATTTGCAGAAACTCTGAAAAATGTAGTAGGCAGCTTTGTTCTAAGACTTTTAAAAGTATTTTGAGAGTAGGTCTGTCATAACTAAGGAAACCCCTCATCCATCTACTTTCAAGAACAAAATCACTCGGTCCATCATGCAAAAGAGCCCAGTGGAGAAAAGCAGTATTACTTCTTACATATGCAGTCGTGCTATGAGTCCTCATATGAGCACAACAAATGACAGCCTCCACTCAAAAGAGCTTACACAAGCCCAAAAACCCAGGCTCAATACATAGACAAGACAAACATCTCCAACAGGTTACAAGAGGGTGTGGACGAGGTAAGGTGACAGAATAGGGTGTGCTACACTTTTTGGCCATCAGGAAGAGTAATCACCTCACTACTCACCCATTAGCTAATTTAAGGTTTCTACTTGCATCACAGACTGAAGAACTGATGTTCAGAAAGGAGAAACCCACCATTTCCGTAGCCTTCCTTTTTGTTTGGAAAATGTCTTATGAACACCACAGTCAGAGGGTTCAAGAAAAAGGAAAAAATGGGACACTGGTCAAAAAATCCTAGTTCTCTTCTAGTAGTAGCCAAGTCACAAAGCCAGGAACAAATTCACCTTCACATCCTTTGTTCTCTAAGTTTTTTATGAGGCAACAGTAGCCCTCACTTTTGACAGGACTTGAAAGAATATTGCCTAATAAAGGTAACGTTAGTGGAATAACGGGAGTTATCAAAAAAAAGACAAAACAAATGCCTTAAAAACAAAAAATCTGATACTGCTCACAATTCATCCTAAGAACACGAAGCACCACATTCCTTTCAAATCATATTACAATGAATTGTCTTTTAACTCCTTGGACTTCAAGTGAAGTCCTATATTGGCTTGTCTTCACTTATCTCGAATAGCTGTATTAGTAATATTTGCTGCCTTCACCCCGAAGATGGTTATCATCAAATGAAGTCATCCATTCATGGTTTATGACTTTTATGTTTACAGAATCTTGATGTCTATCAGAAAAGTGGTTTTATAAAATAATAAAAAGTTTGCAGGAAAAAAAATCCCATATTTTTAACAGTACAAACTGTTCAGTTGAAATATTTGTAAACATATATGAAAACTAGAATGAAAACTATGTCTCCATCCTTGCTTTAGGTTGTGCAGCGTTATGTGCATTGCTACTGTGACTTCAAAGAGGGCACTGTGTAAGGCAGAACTCCAAGCCAGTTCTCAAACTCTAATCCTTTCTCTAACATTAAAAATGTCTGTAACTATAAAGTGGGGTTTTTCATATGATCTTTTCCATAAAATTGGGCAATTACACCGACTTTTATAATTCTGTATTTTCTGTTACATGCATGTTTAATATGCATATTTGTATTAGAACAGCAACACCTTTGTGTAAAAAAAACATAAGTGTTTAGATTGTAACTTCAAATAATCTGAAACCTGGCAGACATTCTAATATTCTACACACATATGGTACCCCCATACTAAAACAATACTCAGCAACAAGTCATTGCATTAGGGTGCCAGATTTCTAATATGCACTCAGTGTTCCTGACATATAGGATGATCTAGTTCCCGGACTCTGGTCTTCTGATTGTCCGTACTGCATCTGTTTTACTTCATTCCTGTACCTTTTTTTTTTTTTTGTAATTATCTGGTTTACCTACAAGGTGACACCTGGGAATAGCTCTACAGACAACTTTGTAAGAGTCTCCATGAACAAGACCAATGGGGCACTTTTGCCTCCCACTGCACTACAGGCTTCCAACAGCACCTCAGCAGGACACATTCCTTCATACAACTCCCACAGACTCCTATCTTTTCAGACAGTCCATTCCACCTATGAGAGAGCAAACGACTTCCTCCCACCAAGACTTTACACACATCCAACATTCCAACAGGGACCTGGGGCAAGCACTCTCACAACACACAGAACCCAGGCTGTGCTGTCAGCCCGTCAGCCAGCTTCCTGGGGCAGGTGTCTTTTAGAAAACACGGTGTCATTGTTCCTTCAGTATGACTTAAAGGGGAAATTAATTTTTTCAAACCAACTGAGGCAGAAAATGCAGAGAGTCCTTTGGACCTCTCTTTAGATTATTTCCTTCTATTAATATCCATCTGGTGACCCCTGGACTGTATTTAGGCAGTCACAGTCACAAAGAACATAATGAACATTTTTTTATGTTTATAAAAAGACTGGCACAATGTCTCCAAGGCCATTACTAAGATTAGTGTGAGAGACAATAGCATCAGCAATAAATTAGTAGTGGTAAAACACAGCTTACTTAAGGAACAACAAGAAACAAAAGAAAATTGGCCAGAAAAGTGTCAAATGTTTCAGATTTTGCCAAACTTGCCAATGATTAAAGAAGCATGTTACCCTGTCTGGGAGGGCCAAATTACTAAATCTCTATTACTCTGTGTCTTATTTCCTGTAGGCTGTCAGAGTAGGTGATCCTACTGGTTTCTTCTTGCCTTATAATTTATGAATCAGAAGGAGGAAACATGTGATGGTTAAAAGGTATTAATTTGTAGATAATGTTGAATGCTTAAGTCTGACCCACACGAACAATTTGCATATTTTAAAAAAATAACCTAGGATATTCATATACTCTAGTATGTTTTGTATTTCCTTTACAGAAAAGGGAAAAAAGAGTCACTTGCTCTTATAAGATTTGAAGAGGTCACATAAGTAGTAATTTGAGGAAACAATTTTCAAACTGGAAAAAAACAAAACAAAACAACAAAAAACAACCATCAAACAAGAAAACAGGAAGAAGTTTCATTTTTCTGTTTTGAAATTTTTGCCACAGGTAGAAATCAAAGCCTTGCAAAAGATGATAACATTTTGACATTTGGCAAGATAGAATAGCATTTCTGAGACACAACCAAGTAGCAAGGAAAAACTAGACAGAAGTGCATCTCCCAACAGAACTCATGTTTTCCAATTAGTCATACATCACAAATGGAGAGTAGATGCCTCCAAACACAACAGCTCAATGAAAACACAGCAGAATGGCCAGAGACGAAGCCAATCACCAATCCTCAGGTGAGAAAAAAAAATATATCATATAATCTTACTTAAAAAAAGTGTTACATATTTTCTTTGTTCATTATTTGGTGAATGCAAAAGGAAGATTCTCTGGTAAGACCTGATGGTACAGTGAACTGATATAATCATCCTTTTGCATGGGGTGTTCATAGCCAAGGTGAACAGAGCATATTGGACTTGTCTGACTGCTTTTGCTTCTACTACTACAGTACTTACGGAAATTCCCTTGACATACCCATGCAGAAGAACAAGCTAGACCCTAGACTCACTGAAAAAGCCAATCTGTAAAACAAATGTACACAATTTAGTTCTTATTAGTTAAATCCAGGCAAGTTGACAGTATTATCACAAAGGATATTAGTTAATTACAACTTCTCACTGAATAGCACTGTCAGATGAAAGAGGTTCTGTTCAAGCATCCTCTTTCCACTTTCCAAAAAAGGGAATTAAAAAACCCCAGGTATTGATTTATATTATGAAAACGATCCTAACAACAAATTCTGGTAAACATGAAGACAGCTGTTGGTAGAAACATGTCTGATTTATTCTTATCATCAGTATCTAACTTCCATTTCATCAAGGACTGGATTGCTATGTCTATGTTTGAACTATGTAAAGATCTGTAAAGATATATTTATCAACTAAAAATTCTAATACAAATTTTTGCCTTTTCCCAGTCAGGATGAACTGTAATCAACAAGAAACAGCCATGACCGAAGGCAGAACTTCATTCTGGATTGTTAGGTTTACTGATATTAACCAATATATTGTTAAATTAAATTACAAATATCTGTTACAAATAATTCTGTCAAGAGAAAAACCAGGGAACCTACATATTCTACAGATCCATGTCCTCTGGTTCAATCACAGCATTACATCTTCTACAATCCTCCTGCGAAATTTTCATCTCTCATGTTCCATTTGCTCTCCAAACTCCCTCTGGGGCCAACTTTCCTCCCTGTTGTTTAGCTATCCAGAGAGCAAGAGATACTTCATGCAGCCACTCATATGCCATGCCATCTCTGGGACATTTAGCCAGAATGTCACCACCTCTTGGCTGGAAGAAGGTCCTGGCTCCCAGTACAGAGACCTCTGTGTGTCCCTCAGGCACACCAAGAAGTTCCCATATTCCATTAGAGTCCGGTTTGGATTTGACAAGGGAGGATTCAGGGTTAAAGTACATACTTCAGAATACAGTATTCTTAGGACTACCTTTCTTTTGTTTTCGACTTTTGATGTTTCTGAATATATTTTCATGTAGGAATACCTCTCCAGAAAATTCCAGCATCACATCCAAGAAGTGAAAGAGGATTTTAAGAATCAGAATTTAAATTAGAAGCTGATTCATTATACTCAGATTTATCAAAACCCAACTAGTTCAAACTACTGTACCCAGCTTCCCTATAACAACTTCAGGACTTAAAACTGATGCATAAAAACATAACATTTAAATGTATTTCAAAAGTACAGGCTTCTTACAGAAATCCATATCTGATTATTAGCTTTAATAAAACAAGTAACTATAATATAAACACTTCTCTTTTAGGAATGCATGGGAAAAAAAAAAAACACAAAGCGTCAAAAAAGCACTGCAAGTTGTTCCACACACCAAATCTATCTCCCCTGAAAAGTGTGAATCTGTTCATAAGCATATGCCAAATTTTGTACGGGATGAGGCCCAGCAGCCCAGAGAGGGAAGGCTGACTAGGCAGTGTTCCCAAATACATGCAAGAAAAAAGCCAAAGAAAAATAAAGTCGACCTACTACTGCTTCAGTTATGCATATCTTGAGTACCTCTTAAAATGAACCACTGATAAAAAGTACCAGCATTCAAACAAAGTAACATTAATTTATTAGCCCTCTCAAGTTGAGCTCCAGATGAAACTAATATGCACAGAACTACCTCAAAAAAAGGAAAATAAAGCTAATCCTTCCCCTATTTCTTAAGGGAAAATATATGACATGGTATTTCACAATACAAATGCTAGACTAGTTTGAATTAGTTAAGTTCAAAAAAATAATGTAATTCCAACCCCCCTACCATGGGCAGTAACACCATATATACTGCTATATATAAAAATAAACAATAAAAACATTGACATTTCCTCTTCGAGCTTGCAACAGGTAAGTTTACATTCATGTATGTCCCCCAAAACCAAAAAATAAAAATTCTGTCAGATACATAAAAAAATGTTCAGAGTAATGTATTCCCTTACTGACACACAAAAAAGAAACAGCATTTGTTCTACAACTACCTTATCGCCTTGAGAGAAATGATGTTTTTTAAACTCTGGAACATGATATTATAACCAAGCACTAAGAGAACTTAGAGTATATATATTTTTATTAAACTAAACTACTGCAATGCACAACACTTCACACTGTTTCAGGAAATTAAGCAGCTGAATGGTATTTCTTCAATAATAAACACCCTTAACATTACACAGGACTACCTCAGTCTATCCACCATTAACACAGATTTTTAATTTGCTTACAAGTAAATGCTTAAACTAATCAATTTTATAAAACAGATTATACATATCTTTGATTTCCCTTTATTTATTTGGATGTTAATAACTATGTTTTAAACCAGTGTAGTTAGAAAAGATAGACATTTTGATCATATATATAAAAAAGCCATTTTCCTACCAGTAAGCAGTGCCTCATTTGACATATGCTTCAACATTTTTTTGAGGGAGAAAAAAAGAATTCACTGGTGAGTAACGTTTTAATAATTTTTCTTTAATACACTATTTTAAACCCAGGCTGAAGTCAACTGATAGAGCTCAAAAGCAGGCTATTACATGCTAGAACATCTACGTCATTACTGCATGTGCAGAATAAAAGAATGGGTGGGATAAGGAAACTGCATCAGTTCTTGTTTTCTAATCATCAAAACTGAATATGCCAGAATTTTATGGGAAAACCAGATGCTATTTAAAATATTAATTATAATCTTTTACAAACAATACAACATGATGGTTTTCCTTATTCCCAAACACTTACTTAGGGAAGATCATTGCTAATTGAAAAAAAAGGGTGAAAAAGCTAGTATATCTTTTCTGACATGACCCCAACATTTTTATACTCATCTGTCAGTGGCAGGTCACCATTGTGAAGTCTCTCTATTGACTAGATCAATCTGGGAATTGTTCTGAGTTACAGTGCTTCCGAGTATGTTTATGTTTACTAGGAACGATGCCAAACAGTCTTCTAGTTCACTACCAAGAGCATTTTAAATAGAATCACAGAACTGATGTACCACAAGATTTAATGCTTCACTGAAAGTGTGGAGTATTCTTTAATTTCAGCTTTATTCAGGTAGAAAGAGCTTACTGAAGTAGACCTGATACACTGTGTATCAATAGCATATACCCTATGTACTGCTTGGAAAAAAAAAACACACTGAAAAATTAGTGCTGAGAAGTTAACAGTCCAAGAAATTGATAAAAAAATGACAAGTATATTAAATGAGAGCAATCTCCTTAAATATCTCTGTGCATGTACATTAAAGTAACATGAAAAATTAGGTCAAATAACCATGCACAGAGCTATGCAGTAGATCCTCATATCAGATGAAGATTACAGTCCAATATATGACCCTTGCATATTTTGTCTAGACAAAACTTTACATATTAATACTAGATATTGGGACGGTTCGGGAGGTGGAGGGTGTGGCTTTAAAATTTCACAATTACTACAGTTAATGAATTTGCAAAGGTTCAAAGGAAAAATCCTCTGAAAGATTCCAAGAGAAAATCAACAAGCCACCACTGAATACAATACACCTATTGAATAAGGCTGAATCAAAGATAAATGAATTTTCTGATTTTCCACAGTTTGAGAGAGGCACATATGCACCTGTCCTGGTGGCATCACAGTATTCCTCCCAACAAATCTACTTCCTACTAAATTTTTCTAATGACGAAACATGACACCTTGATTCAGGTTTACAGCTTATAGATAATGTGACAATACACACAGAACTACTACTGCAGCGTTAAATACTTTTACATAATTTTTAGTGTGACACATTTAATAAACTTCATTTCAGATGTTCAACCTAAATCAGTTAGCATTATCTTCATGTTCTAAACACAGTGGCCCAAAATATTGAGCAATTTCACATCTCATAACCAACAAAATCATTACCGCTCCTGCACAATGACACGCGTAACAAATTCACAACCTCATGTTGAGGTGGAATTTCTTGCGCATCTGCTTCTGCCCCTTGTCCCTACTGACTGGCACCAGTGAGAAGAGCCTGGCTCCCATCCTCTTGACACTACCCTTTTGATAGTTATACACGTTAACTAGGTCTCCCATTAGTTGCCTCCTCTTGAGGCTGAACAGGCCCAGCTCTCTCAGCCTTTCCTTGTAAGAGAAATGCTCCAGATTAATTCAGAAGGTCTCTGCTGGACTTGCTCCAGAAGCTCTATGTGGAGCCCAGAAATGGCACAGTACTCCAAATGTGGCCTTACCAGGGCTGAGGAAAGGGGCTGCATCAGCTCTCTCAACCTCCTGGCAATGCTCTTTCTCCTAATTCACCCCAGTATACTGCTGGTTCACAGACAGCTTGTTGTCCATCAGGACACCCAGGTCTTTCTCTGCAGAGCTGTTTTGCAGCAGGTCAGCCCCCAGTCAGTAATATTGGTGCCTGGGGTTATTCCTCCCCAGGTGCAGGACACCGCATTTGCCTTTGCTGAAGGTTCTTCTCTGCCCAAATTCATGGGAAACCTACCCTCCAATCCACTATTCTGACCACCATTTCCAGATTTGACAAAGAGCTACCAGAGGTAAGCCCATCAATCAGTATGTGCAGCCACAAGGTAGTATGTAGCTTATCGCTAACAGAAGCTCTTTTTGAAGCTCTCTAACAAGTGAAGCAGAAGAGGCAACTATTAACTACTGCTCAGGTGAGCTCCTGGGTGCTTCAAAATTACATTTGAGAAAGATCAGTCAATGTCTAATACAGCAACAACTCGACTACAGAACATCAGTAGCAGATATAAGCCAAACACAACAGAGTGAATCTCTGTGTGCTGTGCCCACATCATGTGATGTGTCGCAACAACCACACCACATGAAATGATGTCTGGACTAGTGTCCTTTAGATTCTCCGGGCAAGAAAAATAAAGATTGTCTCCTACTGTGTCACAGCAGACATTAACTACAACAGTGGAGGGGAAAAAAAAAATCAAAAATTACAATCTCATTCAGCATGTTCCAGCACTTTTCTAAGCTTCTTTTTTATTTTGCTCATGTTTCAGCTTTTCTTGAGCTTTCTACAATAATATCCTTTGGTTACCTTCTAATGATCTCAACATAATTCTAACAAATTAGTATTTTATCAGATGAAAACGAAGCAAAAAAACAGGAATATGACCAGATGAATCCTCACCAGTCTGGCTAAAGCTAAGAAACAATGATGACTTATTCAGACTGTAAGCAGAACTTGAAATACATTAATTGCTTGAACAAAAATATTGGTCAAGTAAACCAAAGAGAATAAAAACAACACATTCACTCTGGCAGTGACACTATAAAACTATCCCGCTAACACACAGACCTTACTGTGAATGAAAGGAAACACAATTACCAAGATACATTAACATTTCACTAGGTAGCACAGAAAGCAGTGGGTCATTAGTCCGACAGATTAATTTCTAATAAAATATATTCAATGACAGTGTGTTTTGAAAGCATAGACAGTCTGCACAGGTGTAATTCTTATTCCCTCCCATTTTGGGATAACAATCTTCTCTCTAAACTTACTCATTTATTAGGATAATAGCTACAAGCATTCTAGTGCTTGTAGGCACAAAGGTGAGAGAAGAAAGCTGAAAGTAAGGAAAAGGTAAAGCTCTTCAAACTACTACACTCCCAAATATACATTAAAAACAACACAGTTACATCAAAAAGAAACACTTTTTAAACAAAATTTTAACTGATGTTTACTCTTATGTAACCAAAGTAAAGTAATTCAAGTTGGAACACAGATTCAGTTGACATCAACAGAATAACATGGTTTTGTGGCTGGTTTTATGTTAGTAAGTATGCTTGGTTTTCTTATGTATCAACAGGACCACTTTTAATATCTACTACTAAGCAAAACAATCCATTCATAGTATATTTACTTATAGTACACTATCTTGACAAAGGAAAAAACAAGGACCAATAGCAAGAGTTCACATCATAATTTTAACATCATTGAACCTACTCAAACGGCCAACTCAGAGAAATTCAAAAAACCTGCTTAGTGTTTTCCAGGAAGCATGCTGTCCCAAAAGTGATAGAACTACAACAAAGTTTGACTACTCTGTTCTCTGTGTTTCTAATACAAGTTATAATTTTCCTTTGTTTTTTAGGTTTCAGAAATTATTATGATCAGGACATATACTCAATGCCTGATGAATATTTTATCCTATATCACGAAAGACGAACTACCACTTCAATGACTTCAATAAAACGAAGACTCAACACAAATCATCTAGGAGTCTACTTTGGCTCAGTGGCAACTGGGCAAGCACTCATGAATTTCATGCCTTTGGGAAAGAAAACCCCCTCTGATTCAAAGAAAGACTGATTGTAATAACATTGTTTCAGTGCAACTACCACAAAGAAACAAGAGAAAAGGACACACACACAAAAAGGATCACTGGCTTGCCCATTTTGTAAAAGATACAGAGAGATGAGAGACAAAGAACGAAAGTAGCAGAGAGAACTAAACATGTATCATAAAATGAAGCAGAAAGCATTTAGTGATTTTTTCCATATGAGGAAAGTTTATATGTACATATTTATCCATTTGTAAGCCTACGCAGCAATCTATATAAATAAATGTCTGCACACAGAAAGAGATCCTCTCACTCTCTCTAGTTTTCTACTCCCGACAATGTCATTCCAGGCAGGAATCTGAATACTGTTAAGGGTCCACATATCTACAGTAACAAAAAAGAAGTTAACACATAACGGCATACATGTTTCTTCACTGTAAAAGCACATGGTGTAATCCATGGCCTTTATAGGCTCAGCAATTTCAATACCAAATGCCTCCAATTCATAACTGAAGAGAATTTTTCTACTCGCCAGTCCTGAAAACCCACTCCAAGACTTGAAATTCCGGCTGGGATGTTTCTTATTCAGGTATCACTTCCATAAAGAGCTGCTACAACTGAAATTCAGCTAAGTCTAATGTTGGAAAACTCCTCCTTAAGGAGACTATCTTTTCCTTTTTTACTTCTTAGAACCTCAAAAAGATAAATGGTTACATCAAGTAAATCTGTACAAAGAAACAAAATTCTTAGTACTAGCAGTCAATTCTCATTATCTCAAATGTCAAGAAAGTATGATAGTGCTCATAGAAATGGTACAGTCTAGCAGGCCACAAGAACCTGGTAGTGTAGGTAAAAGTAACTGAAAAGGCAAAAGGAACATAACTAAAAGGCAAAAATGGCCAACCAAACCAGAAAATTAATGCTCTCACACTGGCAAGGAGTCAGCCCCAAAGCCAACTGTGGATAAAACCAGAAAAAACAATGAATGCCCCTTATAAAATTTTCATGAAGCACCGAGGCATGCAGCAAGCTAGACAAGTTTCATAGGCAGCGTTACTATTAAATAAAAACATGTCTTGAATTGGTGGGCCCAAAACTTTCAGTCAAGTACAGCCAGCAGATTCAGACAACAGGAACTAGACACCCTTCAGGTCTTACTCCACAGCCTACTCTTTGGGCTCTAAAATGTCTGGAAACCTATACAAAACAGGAGTGGCTACCACTACCCAGCAGCACTCTTAGAAAGGGAAGACATCCTGTGGCAAGTCAAGCAAAGTAAGCATCTATTCTTCCAGTTTTTTCATGCCATAGTTGGGTCTACAGCTGACTGAGCTTGTGAAGATAGGGCAGGTGAGATACAGCTCAGAATAAGCAGATCCAGCTGGTATCTTAACTAATCTAAGCCCATTTCTACAGGAGAATCTGCCCTGTCCATATTAGCTGTACTTCTGACAGTTTTATTGCTCTGGAATTTCTTATATTAGTAAATGAATTACAAGTATAAGGGTGCAGAGAACAGGTCCACCTTTAAGAAGAGAGCTGATGAAGTGTGCGGTCAGCCTTCCCCAGGCGACAGCAAGGCAGCAGATCCTGAGCTCCCCCCACTCAGAAGAGATAACTACCCTGAGAAAGGAGGGCATCTGGACCCAATAAGAGCAAGCAGCCTTGAAATTCCACTGCTGGCTTTGTAGTTTCACAGTGCTGTGACACACTGATTTGGCTAAAGAGATGGCATTAAATATTGAATATCCTCGTAATACATAAAACATAACTGCATATATGGCATGTACTATTCATTGCTATGCCATATATGGGATATGCTGAGACAATATTCAATGTTGCTTTAAAAAGTCTTTCAAATATATCCACAATCCACTATTGTATGTTTGAAAAGCGGGAAAGTATCCAAATATTAAAAAACAAAAAAACACGTGGTATGCATTTATTTCATGTTTTTTGTGAAGTCTATGAAGTCTCTCTCCTCAACCTGCCAGACAGCCATACACTTTATAAGAGGTATTTTTAGGTCTTCACAGAGGTGCAAAACCAACTTGAGTAAGAACAGTAGAGACAATTAGAAAAACTCCAGCATGTTCCCCTCTTTAATCTTGGGTACATTTGCAGCAGAAAAATGCATAACACCTATATGGATTCTCAGTCAACACTGTGTAAGAGTAAAAAAATTATTTACAAGAGAGGGATAATAATTATAAAATAACTCAGCACTTACATCTACCCCAAGTAGGAGACAGAAAGAATGGATATTTACTGAAGGAACAGTTTTGCAGTGATGTGAAACAGATCACTTGTTTTTCCTACTTTAACTTTCTGCCATTAAAGAGATGGTCAATTTTTTCCTTTTGAAAAAACATTAGTACAAAAACACTTATGGCTTATGAATAACCAGCTTTACTGGCTTAGTTTGTGCCAGCTTTTGAGCTAGCAGAAGAAACATTTCATACATGTTCTCCAAGGATAATACATAAGCCAATAATCAAGGTGGTTTCACAGATAAAAGCATATCATAATTTAAAACAACTGGTATGTCTCAAAATGGCATTCACTAGTGTATAAAGCTACAAACTTTTACAATTTTTTCTGCTCCTTGTGATAGGGACATACACTTAACCGCAAGGGACACCACGGCACAAAAAATGACCATAAAGTGAAAGCTTGTCAGTTTTCTGCCCACTGACGGCACAATCCTTTAACTTTTACTTGGCATTTATTATTTCCAAACCTTTTTTCCCCCCCTTCTGACAATAATGAAAATGCTACACAAATAAAGAGGCCATTCCTGTATTAACAAATGTCAGCTAGCCTGTCTAAAAACAGTAGTGACGCAAACTTGTCCCTTCAGGAACACCGAACAAAGCAGGCTATCCTGAGTTGTCCGTATAAGGAATATCTGCTCCCGATAAAAGGTTGAATATTTGAGAGCAAACTGAAAGCGTCTTTAAGGGGGGAAAAAAAAAAGGAGGGGAAGGCAGAAGGGCTAGTGAAAACAAAACACCACCTCATAAAAGGAGGCAAGGTAACACGCAGCGTTCGGTATATAAAATCCACCACTAAGGGCCTCGCAAGGAGAGGCTCTCAGCTCTCACAGCTCCAGACCGGGAGAAGCCAGGAGGCCGCGAATCCTCCCCATGGCTCTTCTGCCGGGGATCAGGAAATCCGGTGCCCGCTCCCGCGCACCTGGAGCGGCCGGCCGGCCTTACCTCTGCGTCCTGCGGAGCCGGCTGCTCCGCCGCAGGTGGGGCAATGTGAAGTTGGAAAGGAGCGTCCAAAAACTGGGGTCCGACATATCCATTGTCCTGCGCTGAAAAGCTCAAAAACTCAGAGCCATAATACGACGAGGAAGAGGAGGAAGGGACAGCAGTCCCGGGAGTTTAAGAGAGAGAGCGGGAAGCCCGCCAGCCTCCGAGGGGGCAGAAGGAGAGCGGAGGTAGCAGGCAACTGGGACAGGCAGAAACTTTCCCGTGCGACTTCTCCGCGGGCACCGCCCCGCCCCGCCCCGGCAATTGGCGGCCGCGCCGCTCCGCCCGCCCCCCGCGGGTCAGGCGGCACCGGGAGGGACCGGGACAGAGCCAGGGCAGAGCCCCCCACGGGTCAGGGGACACCTGGCAGAGCCCAGGGCAGAGGCCCCCGCGGATCAGGCGGCACCCGGCAGAGCCCTCCAGCTGCGCTCGGATCTGCTGGGCACCGCAAGCTAAAGACCACGGACGCTCTGTGCCCGCTACGTGTGTATCCATTGCCATGGCTTCATGCCTATCCCTGGAGAACTGACGGTACAGGTACTTAATTACCGTTTGTCACACTGGCTACCTGCCACTCCAGACACCAGGAGTTTGCTACCGAAAGCTGGGACACCTGCCTCCCTCCCCTGCCAGCTATCGCTTTTGGCAAAGCTATCCTGAAACACAAGCTGGCAAAACAGGGGTACGGAAAGGCTCTGAGTACCTTTCCCACTCAAAATAGTGACCTAATCCCTAAGGTACTTTGACTCATTTCCTCCCCTTCCTCCTCCCAGTTTTCTTCCTTGGCTTCCCTCTTCGCCATTCCCCAGCTGCCTTCCAGCTCAGCTGGTTTGGTTCCTTGACTCCTCCCCCGTCACCGGCGCTCATTTTAGCCTCACGTGTGCTGACTGTTGTCCTCAGTCTTTTCACACCTAATAATAATGGCCAGTCTTCGCGAGCGAAGATTTTGGGAAAGGTCATTAACCCTTCCAGCCTGCGCAGTGGATTTTTTAGGTGAGACACAGCGTGCGCTGAACTGAGCCCACCCTTTAGTCCTGAGGTTCATCTGCCGGGGCCGAGCAAAGCTTGGACAGTGGCAGTGAGGTCCCCAGGATGTAGGTTTGTTTAGAGTGACCTTCTCTTAGGTGGATTGCCTACCAAGGCTGACGAGCTCCACCTGCCCAGGGGGCCGGGAATCGAACCCGGGTCGCAGTGGTGAGAGTCAGGCACTCTAACCACTAGACCACCAGAGGCCCCTAATTCCAGCACAACCCTTAAGCCCTCTCCTCTCTCCGTCTGCAGCTCTGTCTAGAATAGCATATTTCCTCATATCTCTGCAGTATGCAAATAAAAGTGTTTCTAAAATTACTTCTATATTGTTATTCTGTAATGCCTAACTCCAGCTGTTGGAAGCAATGGTGGTTAGGTCCAGAAAAACAATTACTATGCCTTCAAAAAAATTAGGAGGTTTCTTTTGTGGTACTTAAAAATTTCTACTTGCCTTTTCATTTATCTGAGGGTCACATTTAAGGGACTTGATCACATTTATGGCTATGGAAACAATGCTGCAATTTTTGTGCTAAGACTATTTACTTATTTTACTGAAAGCAGGGATCCTGCATAATCTCAACATTGCAGGTGCTGTATCTTGGGAAAACAGTAACTACTGTGATAGTTGGCAGCGCTGCACTCTAAACCTATGACACACGGTGTTTAAATCATCCACAGCTGTCTGCGCATAGTAAAGGAAAATCACATAAAACAAAAGAAAAATCTGATGTAAACACAGACGAGTCCATCACTTGGGTGAAAGAAAACTCATGGCGCAGAATGCTGCAGCGCAGAGCTGGAAAGGCTCTCATGACACTTGGAATGAGACAGCTCTCAGGATACCAGCTCAGCATGTTTAACACAGCATTGCAATGTTAGCCCTCATTTTGAAAAGCCCAAAAAGACACACTGCAAAGGCAGAACGAGTGTTTGGGGTGCAAAGGAACATTATCTTGGGATAGCTTTACAAGTCACAGGTACAGACTATCTTATTCAAGAAATGGGTTTAGACAGGCATTTAGTAAGGTTACCACCACAGGCCTTAGTACAAATCCCCATAAGACACCATTTACTGACATGCCACAGTACACATCGGTTTAACACTTATCAAACACAAAAGAATCATCTAACACTTCTTTAAAGACATATAATTTTAGAAAAGACCATTTCTATGTAAGAAGGGAAAACAGTCCCATTTAGGTCTCAGGTCAGATTTTCTTGTATGAGAAAGGATGAAATGGCTGCAAAAGCTGGTACTTGGGCTTATCTCCATCTGTGCCCTGCAAAAGGGCACTTCCCAGCCAGACTGCTCTTTTTATACCCCCTTTAGGATGGGGGAGTATTCACATCTACTGCAGCCAGCAAAAGAAAAACTCTCATCCATTTGTTTTCATTTTGTGGCATGCTTGAGCGTACTGAGCGTTAAGTTTTAAAGGTTCACATGGCCGGCAACTCTCCTTTCTTAAAACTGCTTAAGAGGGAAATTCTCAAATCTCTACATAAGCACCACGAAACACCTCTTCCTCCATGTACTACATTACTTTATCTTCTCTGCTATGTACACAAGTTTTTGCCTGTAAATAGCACGTTTGGAGAAAGAACTATATATAATCATGAAACAAGGGAATTATACCCAACTGATGTTTTGAAAAGCACCGGCTAAAGAATAAAAACAAAATCTTCCATCTATCACACAGGAAAAGTTTCAGTGTCCCTAGTGCCTTGAAAACTCTCCCCTCTCCTCACTCTTCCAAGAGGCAGTTGGAGTAACAAAAGCAGTTCAGTTTCTGTAACTCTGTCAAGCGCATCATGTGTGGGGGTGATGATGGAACATGGAGGTCAAACTTTATTCTACATGAAGGCCTAAAATTACCAATCTTTTCTCTTGTAGGACCGTAATTTAACTCATGATTTCTTTGTGAAAATCTTTACCACTTTATCAACCGTGATGTGAAGCCTCCAATTCTGAAATATACTCTAAAAACTTTTAAAAATTAAGCAAGACTAGCTATCATACTGGGGGCAAAGACCCACATGAAAAAATATGATAGCTGCTGGCAAGTAGACAAATTCTGATGGAAAAAAAGATTTTAACCTTTCTATGTACAACCAGAGATGATTATACCAAAAGCCACAGACCTAGATACTGCAATCTACATTTCATGATCTGAAAAGCTGGATTTTTGCAAAAGCAGAAAGGAGTGAAAAAATTCTAGGCAACAGCTTCTACTCATGTATATAGCAACAGAGAGTATTATATTGTTGTGGCTTAGGAATGGTGTTCCCTAATTTAATGCTCCCACTGAGACTCTCCAAACCAGGTGCCGCTTGCTTGCTCCCCCCTCCCCATCCGACCCCTGTAGCAGGATGGAGAGGAGAACTGGAGGTACAAAAGGTTGAGATAAAAACACAGGTTAAGATAAGAACAATTTACTGTAAACAGCAGTGAGATAAGAAAATGAACAGTAACAGCAACAATATTAATGAAATAGGGTGCAAGAAACAAATGATTCACATGCAAGTTCTCACTCCCAAAAATACGTGACTGCTCCCTCCACCATATTACCTGATCCAGAAGAGACCCTCTCTCCCACCCCCAAAAACGTCAGGAGGTGGTACAGAATAACCTCCAGGTCTCAGCCATGCCCTCTCCTGGCTACTGCAAAAATTAACTCTGACCTGGCTGGAACCAGGGCACATAATCACATCAGTGTCTCATTCTACATTCAGTGCTTAACACTGTTCACTTGAAACAGTGGGTGAATGGTCAAATCACTTGCAATTCCATCTCTAGACCTTGAACAAACTACTCACAAGCAACAGATCCCCGAGTTACTTGTGATGACCTGTAGATCCAAAGATAATTTCACCTTGGCTTTCTGTGCACAGTTAGGTACATACACAGTCCTCCTACTCCGTCACACTGGTTTGTAACACAAGCTTGAAAGCAAGGAGACTTAACTATTTTTCTCAAGTGCTTGCTGGACATAAGCATATTAAGGCACTACAGAGACTCCGACAAAGGAAATGAAGGGAGGAGCCGTGTGAGAAGTCCAGCATAGTCCCACAACAACCTTATACAAATTACAGACTTCATAAAGGGGAGCATAGGCCTTATACTTAAGAGCACAACATGTAAGTGATGGTGAAGACTTTGCAATGCCTGTCAATAAACCACATAGCTTCCAAAGCAGTGCCTGCAGTCGGTGATTTTCCATGACAGAAAAGCGCCTGATTTAAAAACGAACACTTCATGGGGGAGTGAAGTTTTGCAAGCCTATCAGTATTACACAACTGCTAACAGGACAGCTTGCCTCCCAACACAGTGAGCTCAATCAGCTCAGTGAAGGACACCCCAGGATCAGATAATGTACAAGGGAAGCAGATGGAATGAATGGCCAGGCAGAGAGGCAGAGGCAGCTGGACCACTTCTTTTGCAGCAGCTGTCCCTAAAACTGGAGCTGCTTTCACTATCAATACTGATAGTGCTGCTTACCCTTCAGAAACATAGCCTCAACAGGCTCAACATATATATTTTGTGTTTAAGCCACTGCAATTTATTCACCTCCGCCATGTAGAACTGGACAAAAAAAAACTGAACAATAAAGATGATAATGTTAAAAAATATGAAAACCTGAAGTTATTAGGAACAGATCTATGTCATATTGATAAATGCATACTTGACAATTACCTACAATTTTGCTGTAACAACATGTTACTGGCATGTTCAGCAACTTTCCCTCAGTATCTAATTAATACACTGAATTCTGCAGTTGTCAAAAATAAATAAAACACAGCAGCTAAGAACCTGCAAGCTAGTCCTTAACAGGATTTTTTGCTTACGTTTTCAGCTGTATAGCCACTTGCAAAACAAGCAGCAACTCAGGCTACTTCATCTCTTAGGAGATGTTTTACTACATAAATAGGATGATGACTTCTATTTATCACAAAAAATTACATAAGCTAGCATGTAACAAATCAAGTGAAAAGAATCATTAAATTCTCCCTTTTATATTCACTTGTGGATAAAAAAATCACACAAGTCACACAAGGTGACTAATCTACCCTTGTTTTGAAGAAAATGAAATTTTCAAAAATCAGCTTATAAAAGGCATCCTTAGAAAAGTCTAATTTCTAAATGTCAACACTTACTTCCAGTAATTAACAGCAATAAAAATTCTTCCCCAGAAACATCTTATTATATAACACTGATCACTGATTTTAATTACCACAATGAAATACTTTGAAAGCTGAAGGTATATCTTTAAAACCACAATGCAATACGAATACTAAATCAATATTTTGCGCATAATATTCCAATCCAAAAGTTATCTAACCTATCGTCTTCACACTGACAATTACACTAATATGCACTGGAATTTTTCGAAACATATGAAAACCTTCTGGAATCACTGCCCAAAGGCATTACCAGAGTGCTCATGTCTCATCAGTTTTATAGCAAGATGTACACTGAATGCAGTTCACCAGCAATAGCAAGATGTACACTGAATGCAGTTCACCAGCAATAGCAAGACGTACACTGAATGCAGTTCCCCTGCAACAGCACAGACAATAAAGATACTAAGACTTGTAAAATCCTAACAGTGTAGGCCTCATACTGAAATAGAAGGGTAAGTCTGTGAACCAGGAAAGAAAAAAGGTTGCCTTAATGCACCTTTTCCATTTTCATGGGCTAGGAAGATTATGAAATCACATCTTTTCTCAACAAACAAATGCTTCTCAGTTCATCAACATCTTAGAGGAATGTTAGATGAGAATTGAGCTCACAGATCACTTGAGAGGAGTTTGGTTTTGTTTAGTTGAGCCTTTTTAGTCAGATAGTTATTATCCAACAAGTAAGAAAGGAACTAGCAAAACTGCTCATTCAATTATTGCTACTTTCAAAGTGTCTTGGAATAGCTCAGTTTTACAACAATGGAACTAAGCTGTCATTTCATAACACTCCTTTAAAAGGACAAACAGGAGTTTGCTGCTGTCAGTAGTGAATTCAGGTATGGTAACTTCCTTACTGTCACTAAACACAGTTTCACACAGGAAACAATTCTATCCAAACAGATCTTGTTTCAAATAAGATTTCCAGTCCAGTCAATAACCATCTCAGCTGACAAAACATTGAGACATTTGTAAAATATTCAACTCATCTCCTCACAATGTTTTAGTAAGTTAACTATCACAATACAAAAATTTATGTGTGGTAAGGGAAACATTACAACTCACCTACAGATTTGAAAAAGTAACTGGACATTAACCATTTCTAGTGGATCATACAGGGTTATGTCTTTTGTTAAATACAATTAAATGCGCTATCAATGATCTGGAAAAAAATATGATAACCTTTCTAGCAAACAACATAAAAGAGGTAAGTAATCACAGGAACAAGACAGTTTATCACTGGATAAAGCAGCCTTGTTTGAACAACATGCATCATTAGCCTTGATAGCCATCAAGTCATATCAAAGCACAAAAACACCCCACAGATCTAAAAGGTCATAAAAAAGTCAGGAGTTCAAAAAAAAAAGTTATAATGAAATCTGAACTATAGTGTGCAACTTGAAAAATGTCATTTATTTCACTTAGTCAAGTCTGCTTGAGAACCTTGGTTGTTTAGAATGTGTATCCCCAGCAAGAAGATATTTTTGAAAGGAGACAAGTCATAAGAATAGCAGACTCCATCAAACTCCCTCACAGACACTAGAGTTAGCGGTTCAATCTGCAGCAGTCAGACAAAAAAGCAGTTTTAAATTCTTTTATTTTACCCATTGTAAGACCGGGTGATTTCCTATCACTGTAAATCTTATATATGTCTTTCTATCTAAAAAATTAATCAACTTCAAATAAGCATTGGAGGGTGGATTAAAAAAAAATTCTAGAGAAGGTCTACAGCCTATTTTATATATGATGTCAAAATAAAAGATCTCATTGGTCTATTCAGTCCTTTAAATGTAGTAATTATTATTATTACTACTCTTACTTACAATAATTGAAATCTTGCTTCCCCTAGTGGTTGATGTTTAGTACCTCTAGTGAATGCACACGATTTTCACTGTGGGACATACATTGTAAAAATAAGTTGAAGAAATCAAAAAAGGAAAGAAGTATTTTGTGGGTGTATAATGTATGTCTGCCAAATTTCTAAGTTTTCTTAGATTCATTTATAAATACACATAAACACTATTACTCTAAACACTTCTGAAGTAGTGTGCAAAATCCTAAAAAAATCTCCCACAGCTCTAGTTTATTATAGCTCATTTAACAGAAACACCTTTCGGAAAAGCAATGGTCCCACATCGCTTCCCATTTCTGAAAGGTTCTAAAATTATGCACAATGTATTTGGAAGTTAAATATATTGTGTATCCATCTGCATCAGGCATCAGAATTCACATCAGGCAATGCTGTTTTTATTACAACTTTTTGCTGTCTGTAGTGGAATGAGCCAACCATGTTAACAACCATGCTACCTATTTGCTTTGGACCTAGAGATTAGCTTCTCCTTCTGAGCTAATTTAGCAAACAGACTAATGAGAAAATGTCAAAGAAGTACTTCCCAATTTAATCACTGAATTTACATTTATCTTGGCAAGTAGAGAAGCATTACTACATTTCACAAGTGCTGCTTTATGTGGTAAGCAAGTCCAGAAAGGGAAACAGAAAATATCTAATAAAAATGTCCTAATTTTCCAGATACTATGGTGCTTGGATCTTGACTTTATTATCACAAATACCAGGGGATGGCAGGAGGAATACTGGACTAAGTATCTAGTACTAACCCATCCTGCTTCATTTGTTCTTCAGGTACCCTTTTGCCAGCACTTAGCAGCATCCTAAGAGGATCACACCATTTTTTCAAATCAGTAATTTACCATTTTTGTGGTTGCTGTACCACCAATACAAATGTAAAGGCAGCTGTGTTGTCTAACAGATATGTAAAGAGCCATAATGAAGTTTTCCACGGTGTTATAGGTTATAAATCTGAGAGAGGAATTTTTCTTTCCCTGCTTCCCTGTAAGAGAAACAGAGTTTCAAATAGGGAAGGGGGAAGGGAGGTAATTAGCCTTACAAAGGAACTGACTCTCCAGACTGCATTCCTCGCTGATGGACCATCGGAGAGGCTGGGGAGAGAGGAGGGGGGGCTGGCTCTGTTCAGAGGGGAGAGGGGCAGATGGTGGAGTTGGCTCTCGGAGGGAGATGGGGGTCTGTGTGCAGGCATTTGGGGAGAGGGACTGGGATCTGGTTCTTTTGGCTTCTCATCCTGGACAGCTCGGACTGCTGGCTTCGACTTGCCTGGCTGTCCCGCTCCCCGGATCTGCTGTGCTTTCATCGGAGAGTTTGTGTGCCCGCGGGAGAGAAGGGAGGAGTTTAGAGACACCGTCACCTGGGACAGCAGTGAGTCCCATGGGAGTGGACTGCTTCCCTTCCCTTTTTCCTCCCACAGAGGGAAGGGTCCCCCATTTCCTTCTCGGCTTCTCCCGCAGTCCGGGACCGCCCCTCCCCCCCCCCCCCATGGTGACCGCCAGAGCCCAACAGCGCCCCCTGCCGGCCACGACGAGAACTGCGGGTCCTGCACCTCCAGCGATCCAACAGCGCCCCCTGCAGGCCTCGATTAGGACTGCGCTGAAGGACTGAGAAGTGTTCAGTCAGACTTGTTTTTTTTCTTCTAGGACCACTGTCTAGGGTTTTTTTGTGTTCTGTTACTGTTTTTGCCAACATGCATATATCTTTTAATAAGATATATGTTATTTCTTCTGGTTTTTCCACACTTCCTCAATTAAAGCCCCCTTAATTTTGAATTTACAATTGCTGAGAGAGAGGAGTTTGGTCTATCTCATAACTCATCCTCTTTAGCAAACATTCCAGTCTCCTCAGACTGAGACACACGGTTTTGGGCATTCATGTGAAACAATGACAGCGTTAAGAGACCTATCTTATTGCACTAGCGCAAACCACATACTCAGAGGTTCTCCTGACACCATCATATTTTATCAAGCACCTTTTTAAAATAACAGCCATAGCCTATGTGGTAAATGGCATTATCTTTAAGGGTCAAGGTGAAATTCCTAAACAATTTCTTGAGAAACTCTGGATACAATGATTCTTCTAAAACAGTATGCACTTAGATTTTATCATACAATCACAGCTGCAGTCAACTAAGCTGTATTTTTTGAGAAAAAATCTTCATTCAATTGTAGAAAACTTTTTTTTTTAAGAGAAGTTTTTTGGGGTTTACACTGTAAAGTTAAAATCGTGGTTTTTACAGTTTAAAACCAAATAAATCTGGTAGTCTGTATAAACATTACATACATAATCTTTCTCTGCCTTTTAAAGATGAAAACATTCATATCTGACTCTTCTTTTTTAATGGAAACAGTTAAAAGTCAGTTTGAAATATGTCTTTTAAAAAAAGATTGTTCAGTATTTGTAAGTTTCCCTGGTTTAGTTTCATTTTAGTAACTTGCTAATTATAAAAAAGGAAGTCCAACACTCACTACTTTTATTACTGTTCCACAGTTAAGCGGAACATTTTGTCATGCCACCACAGCTTTCTGGTTTGAAGAATCCCAAACAATATACTCCTCTGAGAGAAATACTAGTTCTTATATGGAGCCATTTCCTCATGTTCAGCTCTGCCCTGGGGGACATCCCACTGCCATACTCACCAATCTGAGTAACATACTTCAGGGATTCTCTGTGTTCTACTCAAATGAACTAGGGAAAGATATCAAGCTCAAGTCCTTTTTGATAGCTTTGAATCCTGATAGCTTTGGGAAAGATGTCATCATGAATTGTAACTTCCCTCATTATTAAAACACCTCTTGGGGTACGCAGGAGGTTTAATGGAAGTCAGCACAGTGAAGCTCTCAAGTCTGTCACTCAAAGTCTAAACATATCAATTCTGATACTGAATTTAAAAGCAATTATGCAGTATAAATGCTATCTTCACTGAGACAGGAAACTTTATCAGCTGTAATATTTACACAATTAATTTCCTAAATTAATCACCCAATCAGCACAAGACTGATGGCTACAGATCCATTATAGGTCTCTGTCAGACCAAGGAAATGAAAATGCTCCTCCCCAGCATTGGCAAGTACTGCATTTACTTAACATATTTTAAACATACTTTGAATCATGATTTAAATCGCTGTGAATAAAAATCAGGTGGCAAAAACTCAGAGCTTTGCAGTATATGCCCAAGTAGTTGCATTTCCTGAACTTTCCCTGTGCTCATCTGGCTTCATGCTTCAGTTGATCGGTGTGATGGATCTGTTGTCAGCAGAACGGTGTGAGATGGAGCACCCCATGCACTGCCAGGTGGCAAACTGGAATTCAGGGATATAAGAAGTAAACGGGAAAACATTATCCTAAGAAGAATATTATGTGCGTGCACTGCCCATTAACGTTATCATTGGTATTTCAAACAATGAGCTGAGCACACCACTCTGCAAGTTGATAACAGCCTTAAATCACTTTACAGATCACCCTTAATGCTCTCCTCCTCAAAAGGCTAAATAAACAACCATAGGTGTGTTTCCGTGCACACCCCCCAGTTTAAATCTAAATTTCTGAATAACCCTAATTACATTTAGCACATACTCTTATGTCTGTGGGGTTTTCTGAACAATTAACTATTCTGTCCCTCAGATGGTACTGCAGCTGAATAATCTGAACTGTACATGCAGATTATATGGCTGCCAAACAGAGCACCACTGAAAGCAGCAGAATTAACTACATAGAAAGAAGGTGATTTTAAGGAAACAAAATGAAAACCAAGCACCTAGAAGTGCAAGAGTAGTAAAGACTATTTTAGTTAGTTATGCTTGTCAAAACATGAGAGAAAATCCTCAAAATTAGGGACAAAATACTAAAAATTACCTTATGGCTAAGGTGTCTCAGGGTCTAGGACCTACTGTTATCTAATTATTTAATCTGTTAAACTTAAGTTGTCCCTCCGTAAAGCAAAGGTAAAATGCCCTACTACTTCTTGGGAGTGCAGTGAAGGTAATTCCAGAAACATTTGCTTTAATTGCTCACATACTAAAAAAAAAAAGAGGAAAAAAAGAAGCAGACAGTAACAAGGGGAATCTTCTTCAGGCTGACCATTCCATAGATTCAGAAGTATTGAGTGATCTCTACAATTCCCGCCTCCCTACAGGCTAAGACTATACAAACATAAGTTGAAAGGGATTCAAGAGTCAAGAAACAGTCTTAAATCTCTCTGACATGCACATTAGGGAGAATGACAAGAGTCGGGGAGGACACTGTGATAAGTCACAGAATTTTACCTTTCAGCTCCAAAGTGAGGAAAAAATTTTGGTTTAGTTTTGTAGGACTGAGAGCACACATCAGCATTCCATAACAAGGGAACTACAGTCAGCACCTTAATCGTCACCAAGATTCTGTCAAAGCTTTGTAAAACAAGAAGTAGGGGATCAGCACAACCCACACTAGCTGTTTTATACCTGCAGCATCCTGAAAAACTCTATCAATCTTAGTAGAAAAGATGGGATTAACTGCTCAGCGTTCAAATACCAGTTCAAATCACTAAGCATCCTGATTTCATTGATATCAGAAAACCTGGTTATTCCATTAATGTAACTGTGGAGGATGTGAGATTACAGAAATATCAATATCCTGATACAATACAGACTTATAAGCATTTACTACCGCAAATACACACTCTTTATATTCCAGCAGTAAAAACAAAACCAAAAAACAAACCGATCTTAAAATCCCTTTACTAGTCAATCAGCCTCCCCTTAGACCACCCCCAGTCACATCTGAAAATGGCTTACCATGAATTTTAAAGAGCTTGAACTATGTGTATAAAATTATCTAGTATGTTTCTTTCAAATCAGCATACTCATTTATCTTAGTATTTTGCTATTTTTTTGTAGAGGGATTGGTTCTTTCAAAAATTATGCAACACTTCAATTCTGCAAAATTTATTAATAACCATGCTTAATATTGACAAAGGATTAAACCAGCCTATTCTCTATTGTGCTGTTCCTCAGCACCCATGCTTGCACACTTCTACATATGCACAAGAGGAGCAGATTTCATCAGTCCAGTGGCAGACCGTGGATGGACTGTTCTTGTTCTCCTGGCAAAAAAACAGCAGTATGAAAGTAAAGGAGGAACATGCCAGACTGTTTATAATGAAAGAGACTGGCTTCAGCTGATAATTATCTACACCAGCACTTGTCATGATCCTCTTCTCTCAGGTACTACAGCAATTTTTACAGCTATTTCTTGGTTTTATCATTTGGGGAAGTTACAGAGCATCAACAGCCTTCCCAAACTCAACAGCATGTGTTCCTGTGCACTTGCCAACATAACTCCAGCAATCAGACTACAACTTTTAAAATATGACAGGAATTCCTTCCAGACTGTTGTGGCTGTACTTCAGGGTCCTACGGACATCTTTTACAGCCTTTTTTGTTGTGTGAAAGTTTTAGGCCTGTTTCTGGTCACCATTTACTTCTCTATCAATTTGAAAAATTACCTTCCTAGCCAAGCATTATCATGGCATCTCCCATCTGAGAACCCCTCTTGGAGCAATCCCCCTCCCTCTTACTTCAAGGCACATTTTGGCTGTAAGATACACTAATGTTTTGCTATATAGCCCTGAAGCTCTAAATTCCCATCAGCTTTGCTCTGCTGAAGTGTTCTTATGCTCAAGCTGCTAACTGCAAACCACCTCCTCTTTTCTAGCCTAACGAGGGTCTTGCTGGTCTCTCCTAGCAGCAGGTCCTGAAGAACAGAAAAAGCAGCATCCATCACTCCTGGTATGAACAGAGGAGTGATGCTGTGATGCTTTTGCTCTGTGACAGCAGCTTTCCTATTGATAGGAAAGAATTTCGCAGACCTGGGTCAATCTCCCCCGAAGTCTGTAAAGGTAACATGTTTACCACAGAGTGCCCTGTGGATTTGAGCATCAGACTGCTCTAGTACAAGCTCAGCAAGTCATCATGCTCATCAAAGCCAGACATAGATTCTGATGCACAGAATCACATGTATACTGACATTGCTGTCATACCCCCAACAGGGAATGGTTACCACAAACTGACACGCCGGTGTGTGAAAGCTGGGTTACCAGGAGATGGAGACAAGGCCACCTTCAAGTCAGTGTTATTCCAGCATCAGGCTCCTCAATACCTCCTGCTTCCCATCACTATGCTCTAGCCCAGGACTAGCTTCCAATACCTTCTAAGAAAAGTGGTGTCCCAGATGGAGGTGGAATCACTTCCTCAGCGTTGCTCAGGATTACATTCACTACATTGGCTCTGCGCATATACAACAGCCCAGCTGCATCTCATCTCATACCAGACGATGGAGACACTGGGAGAGTTGATCAGTCTGTGCCCAAATCATGCCATGTGGTGTCCTTCCCCTCAACATGCAGGGGAACTGCTCTCCTATTAGGGCATTGATAGTCTAAGGGACTATTTTGCTGAACAGCTCTTCAGATCAGGAGCACTGGCCTTCCCTGTTCTAACCACTGATGCAGCTCATGGATCAAGGTGACAAACTAGCCAAAGTCTCAAATACAGCAGTTTAGTGACATTTCTCAGTTTTCTACAGCTGCAAGACACCACCTCTAAGAACCTACACGTATACTTTTCTTCTGAAATTATTAGTGGCAAGCAAGACAAGAAACGAGATCTCTGAAAAACAAAAGGACTGAGAAGATTTCTGCTTCTGAAGGGGCTCAGTCTCATGCTTCTTCATTCCTATTTACCACTTTGTTTCCACAAATTCATATTTAAAGTGTTTTCAGAACTTGCAGCTGTGAAGTTGCCACTTCCATAGTGAATAAGCTATTACCAAAGCAAGAAACCTTCCCTAAGGGATCACCGACTTTCATTGCAAAGCAATTTAGCCAGCACAGCAGTGAAAACAAGTTGTGTTGTGTACAACAGAAATAATGAGGCCCTCAAAAAAGGCCACTGCAGGGGCAGCAGTGGATTTCCAATGTATACCTCCTTCTTCTGCATTCCTCACTTTAAATCTTTGAGAGTCTCCAAGCATTTCCTCTGTTGGAATTGTGTGTTGTAGGGCAGGCTGACACATGCAATGCTGGTTTCTGTTCTGCACCTATTTTTATCAAGGTGCGATAAAATTATGCAGATGCAACATAATGCTGCAGCATTGGCACTAAGCAAGGTTGAGAATTTCCATCTCAAGAATTCAGCTGCAGGAGTTTTCTTCTGGCAACTCATACAAGGACTATCTGAAATTTGTCACTGTGCTGCAAAAGACTGCAGAATTTGTGGATTTGGGATAACAGCAACAGAGTTACCTCAGTAAATACTTCTCCTGGAATTGAACCACTGACAACTTTAAAAGAAAAATAAAGGACAACTGGTAGGTTAACTTAGTAGTTTCTCTCTATCTGCAAGAAGTAACTGGCAACAGATTACAGACAGCCACATTTTGGACAATAAAGGGACCCTGAATTCACAATATATTAAATGTTTTCCTATTAAATGAGATTAAGCCAACTATGAAGCCATACAACAAAAGTCTGAATTGTACATGCATATTAAGATAACTGAGGCTCAGCATATTCACAGTCATTACTAATAGATATGTCACCATCTCACAGGCAAATCCTCTAGAGGTCAACAGGTACAGTCACCGCAGTGACTAATGATTGCTGTTACCAGGTAATTTGCAAGTAAATGAAACTCTTTAGTATGACAGCATAGGAAGAGACCAGACCGTCCATTTTCAAGTATATTTCAAGATCTGTCTTAAGAGTTACTTTCTTATACAGAATGTGATCAGTTGTTCAAATTTTAACCACCTCCTTGGATTGCAGTTTTCTTAACACCACACATGGAGTACTCAACTCACCTACTCTAGTCTCTAGGTGGCCCCAAGTAGAACTCCATGCCATCCTCCCTCCCCTCCTCCAGTTTCTGTTTTTAGGTATGGCATATTTTTTATAAGTATTAACAACTTTTGCAGTGGAGATTTTTTAACTGAATGTATGAAAAAAATTCTACAAAGTAATATCAGATTTGGATTACAAAATGAGACTGTACCAAGTCTTCAAGATCTTTAAGATCTGTGTATGGCAAAAACATTCAGATTAGCCAATGAACACTCTACTGAATAACTCATCAAATTATGGTAAAAATGAACACTATGAGAGAATATCTCATGGGGAAATACTTATAGAATATTTTCATTCTCTGTTGTAGAAAGCAGTAAAGCAGTTCAAGAAATCTCCATTCAAGTTATTACTATGACTACTATTACTACTATACTATTACTACTGCATAGCCTTCAAAGTTGTTAGAAAGACATTTTTTCAAACAATATTTTGAATAAAAAATAAAAACTGTCTTCAGACTCAGTGTGGTGTTACAGCACCACTCCACAATTACTGTTATTTGCAAACTCAAATTCATATTGCCTCCTCAAAATGCTTAGAAAGCCTCACATACTGACTTAAAAATTTAACCTTCAATAGTACACACGAAATACAACCTGAAAGGCCAAAAGACTTAAAACTAGCACACAAGTGCTTTAGGAAGAATTTTATGAGAGTTCAGGGAGCAGAGATCAACAAACTGGCATTTAAAATTATTCAGATGAGCTCTCTGTCTGTAGCTTTCAGACTACTAGAGGAAATAACTGTCACAAGAACTTCCTTTATTTCCAAGATGCACCTCACACATGAAATAAAAAACAAAAGTAACAGCACAGGACTATAGTAAAGATCTATATTTCTGGTGAAGTCTCTAAAATTCTGCTATCTGTCCCTATAAGTTGGAATATGCTGTAGGGAGAAGGGGCTTATTTTCTTGGTTTACTTGATCTAAAAATATATATAAGTAAATCTTTCTTCTGAACAACATCAAGTAGTATAAGCCACAAATTAAATTGAAAAGGTTATGTGGAATAAGACAAAGAAATATACAAGAATGCAATTTTCTTCTGGGAGCTATTAAAAATGTACTTAAAACCTGATCTTTATGATATCAGCAAATTTAAGTTTTATACTACTCCAGAAGCTTTACAAAATATCACCATAACAACACAGGTTTAGCCTCTCTGATTTTGCATCAGTGTGGGGCACATAAAACCATACTTTCTTTAGCACCAGCCCAAAAAACCCATATGGGGATCAGAAATTCACATCCCTATATCCCTCTTGGATGAAAACTGACAGTGAAGATCCCCCAGGGGATCCCCCGTGTTCACCAATGACAACTGTGCAGCTCCTGCCATTCTCAACTGGACCCTCATCTACACCTGTAAAACTCCGTTAAGACACTAATAGGCCTATACAGATGTATCTGACTAGCAGTCAACAAAATCCTGATGATTCACAAGTAAAAATCTTCTCCTCTGCTGTGACTCTACAGAGTTCAGAAAACATAAAAGTTTTGACAGTATTTCAAAAGCTGAAGTTAAAACAGCACATTTGAGCACATGCGATTACGCCTGGTAAGGGGCTGCTTTTACTTAACCACTCCTCAAAACCCACTTCCAAAAAAAAAATCTTACACATGCAATGAAATTGTTTCTCATTTTTCATTTTCTGCAATTCCAACAGAAAAAGGTTTCCCTTTGAGCTGTCACAAGTCTTAATATGGCACAGTATGGGGGAAATAGCTGAGGAAAATGTATTTTGGATATTTAAATAAGTAGTCCCAAAAAGACCTGAGAGAACAGCAAGGACATAACTTCGACTTCAGAGCAGGCAAACTATTTTTGGAAGGGAAAACCAAAGATTAATTTATTTCACCTTGAGGAACTCGTGCTTTATGGTAGATGTTCATGGATATTAATCAGATTACCCTGAGACACGAAACAGCACATTTTCCTAATTTTAAACAAAAATTAATATTTTGAGAAAGAAATGGAGCCAAGTGATTCTTCACCTCATCCACATCAGCCCTTCCCGAGACCTTCCTCTTTCAGGGTAACAAATCAATGGCCTCATCTTTCAGCATAAACCTAAAGTCAATGTACTTTGTATTGGTCTCACAAAGCAAAGGCAGAAATAAATTTTAAAGATCAATGTCTGCTTGAGAATCCCTGGGTATGGCAGCTGTGTCACACAGACACAGGGATAGGAGACATCCTCTGATATGTCCTCCTCCTATGTCTTTTACAAAACCTTATGAATCCAAGAAGTACCAGTTCTGCAGTAAAATACACAGAAGTAAAGAAACTACGACCAATTTTAATAGCTAACTCTTCTACGACAATTTTGTTCTGCCTTGAGAGAACCACGTTATGTCTCTGCACAAGTCTCTCCCCATTACAAAGAGAATATTAGTACCTCCTTTTCTGCAGTATTCACTGTCTGGTCTACCTATATGCTTGCACCGGATTTAATCATTAACCAGTGTGTACAACAGCTGTCACCTTGGCTGTTACTCAGGTCTTCCTACGCAGCTAGTGTTGCCAAAGGCTGTGGAGTGCCAGCCCAAATACACACTGCCACTGCCCTCCCCCTGTGCTGAAACTGCCCCTTGCTCCACTCCTAAAACAGGCCTGCTCTCACAGTAGAGACTCTGCTCAGGGTGCAGCAACACTACCACAAGAGCTAGAAGAGAAGAGGGCGGGAACATGCTCATGGCACAGGGCCAAGGACAGGACTGACAGGGGTTTTGATCATCATTTCGGCTGTGCATGTCCCTGGGGCAGTTCTGCCAAAAGCAGCTGCCCCCGCCAGCCCTGCAGTCACTCCAAGTGCCCCAGCCCAGCTCAGGTGCAGCAGAACACATAAAGACTGTCCACGCCACTTTCCTCCCCACTGAAACATGGGAAGTTTAAAAATATATTACTGCCTTCAGTAATGTAAAAGCCAAACAGCAAACTAAATTCCTGCTGTCCGTTATATTTTTCACACGGGTGCATATGATTTACATGTGCACACAGCATCATACAGAGCTAGAAAACATTTAAAAGCTCTTTAAACATGCTCATTTTCAGAACAATTTAAAAAAATCACTAGAAACTTCCCTCTTCATTTTTCTACAGGAGCCATCCATTTCATTGATGGTTTCATAAAACAGACCAATCCAGCCTTTGGAAGACAGCTATTTTACACTTTTTGTCTTTCTCTGATTCTGAAATGCGGGAATGTCATGGGAAAAGAAAGGAAGGTAGGCAGAGAAAGTGGAAGAATAGGAGCACACCAACTAGATTTTTATTTCTGTATTCCACAATTCAGTATATGAATTTAGACACTTTAAATAAAGTTTTGTGTAAATTTAAATATCGGGGGGTTATTTTTATAAAATTATATTAAAAATTTGATACTAATTCTTCCTTTGCTCATAATGGTTACTCATTTATATTACAGATTCAGGTTACATTTAATGAAAATGTGAGCCTCACCATTTTTTGGCAATTCATGGATATAAAAACTTAATACTGAATGGCTAAGAGCTCTAAGCTATCTGTGACTGACTTTTTTCTTTCAATTCAGTGCCATAGGATGAGGTTTAATCCATGCTAGTTATATGTGTAATTGCTGTTCTTGGTAACACGTAAGTAATCAGTTGACAAGATGATCCCATGTAAAATGCAGTGTTTACAACAGCCTCCTCACAAGCTTCCCAAGAAAAAAGACTACATTACCAAAAGGTATAGCTAACAATCCTCATTTGCCTTCCTGCCAACTCAGTTGTAGATGTGGAGAGCTGAACTGGATTTTTCCTCAAGAAAAAGTCTCTTAAAAATTTTAACCATTAAAAAAAATGTACAAGGACTTTTCTTACTTGCCACCTTCTTTTTTAGGGCTTCAGAATTAATCCTTTCAATCTCTTTGCCAGTTTGGGAAGGTTAGTAACATTTGTGTCTGTAGAGCAGCTGACACTTGTGCAATCCTCACACTCCCCAGTAAAGGCTTTCTGGAAACTTCACCACAATCTTTTCTTTTTTGAGAAATTTTTTCTCTTTTGTAAAAACAAATCTTTTTATCAGCTGAAACCTTCTGCCCAAGAATGAGGATGATGAGAAATTCAAATTAGCTTTCAGTATGAAGAACTTCTTTTTGATCCTGCCTACAAGTAGTAAATTCCTTCACATTTTTATAAATGTCCAAAGGCAGGAATGAATCACAAACCAGATCAACATACCATGCACAACTCAAGCAAACAGAAATCATAAGCCAGCACACATCCTACACTAGTCATGAAGAAGAATTAGAGCACTCAAAGGCAGCAAATGTGAATTCTCCCCTGGTTACCCCTATTCCACGCAGGCAGCAGTAGAAACTGCTATCATTATTACATGCTGCCTTAGAGATTTTTTTCCCCAAGTCCAGCATCAGTGGCATCAGTAAAGCAAAAAGTTGAGCAAAACTACATTTTGTTGACTATTCTCTACTGTTCAACCTCAAATGCATGATGGTCTACATTTTTTCATTTATTATTTCAATTTTCTTTATCTTTTTTTTTAGAAGCTACAACAATTTCAAGCATGTAGTATTTCCTTCTTGTCTTTTTCTAATACCTTCCCCACTCCATTCCCCATTACTATGACAAAGGACACCAAATAATCCACAGAAAAGAAGAACACTCTAAAATTATGTCAGAAGCATAAGCATGTTAAATATCTCAGTAGCTGTGCTCAGCTATTTACATTATCATTTTCTGTCTTTCCTTGAAAATCTGCTGCTTTTATTAATTAGTACTAAAATAGCACATATTTCTCCCCCCAACAGCAGTTCAAGTTTTCAGATGACTCAAACAGAAGATACAAATATAATGGTAAATGTGTGCCTAGCTTCCTGAGATTTGAAAACTTCTTCATTCCCCATCCTCTCTGAGAAGATAGCTTCACACTGCATCAGCAGGCAGGTATTTCCATCCACAGGATGTTACTGTTTATTTTGAAAAGATCTTCATCATCTAGCTGGCAAAACGTTCCCTCTAGACTGCTACTATATGCGGCAACTGCTATAAGCAGAACTTTAAGAAAAACAACTGCCTAAGGAGCAGCTGTGCAACTCAAAGCCCATGAGGCAGATGAGACAGCATGTGAGACAGAGAAGGAGACAGGAAAATCCTATCCATCCTCTCTGGTAAGGCTCCCATGCTAACATTTCTGAGTATGAGCACAAGCAGTTGCACTGAAGTAATTCCTCTTCTCCCACATACAGGAGCACCCTGAGCTAATTGAACAGGAAATGCTAATTACTTCTATCCTCTAAAACCCCAAACATTTCTTCTTCCCTGTTAACCTAGGTCGAGCTTGAACAGTAACTAATACCTAAAACATCTGCTGTTCAACACACCAGCATCCCTCTACAGCTATAGACAAATACAGCACTGGATTTCAGAGTTAATCAAACTTCTAAAATTTCCATTCCAGGGAAACAGTAACCATTCTGGCAGAGCCTTATGTAAATTTCAGGACAAAAGAACCTAAGAAAAATCCCTATGAACTTCAACATTGTTCAGCAGAATCAAGGAACTCTTCATATATCAATAATTTCTACTCCATTTCTTCAAAAAGCATCTGAAAAGTCTGTTCCCAGCATGCTCCAGCATAGGACGGAAAGTGCTCAGACTTGGCACTGTTGGGAGTCTCTTGCCTGCTCAGCAAGGGTAAACAAAAGCCTTGAGGGTTTTCGTTCTGAAGACTATAAAAACATTGAGGGTTGTGTCCATAGCACAGTTTGCATTGCAGGACATCCACACATCTGAAGAAGCAGTTCAGCAGATCATCCAGGTCATGCAAATTAAAAACTTTGTACATTGCTTTTTGATTCCACAAAATTGACATTTTGAAAAAGAGTACTTCCTTCAACACAGAGGGAAGTTATTTGTTCTGGCTGTATAAAATAAAGACCCAATTAGAAAATGCTAATTTTACCAAGCATTCCATACCAACACGATAAACTCCACAGAATATACTGATTTTGCTAATAATTTATTAAAGAAGTATCACAAAAGTCTTTTCACTGAGAAAGAAAAAGTGGGTTTATTTAAATCACATTGAAAATTGCACAAATAAGGGATTTTCATACTATCTCTTCCCTAACAAAACGGGATATATAAAAAAATTACAATATTTCTTCAGAGACACATAGCAAGCCATTAGGTTATTGCTCCATTTTTCAGTGTTGCATGAAGCCTTGATAGAAGGACTCTCACATATTAGTTTGGTTTTAACTTTAAAGTATGCTGAAGCAGATTAACATATCCAAGCAACACTACATTCAAAAGGTGGTACCAAATAGGCACAAACATACCTTATTATGTTGTTTAACAAGGTGGTAGTTCTCATCCTCACAGTGTCAAGTGAGACCTTTGACCAAAACTAGAAGCATTTTGTTGTTGGGTTTTTTTTTAATCCATGAGGCATTGATAACTCATTAGTAACTCATTTCAAAAACCACCTTCCCTATGGAGCAGAACCTCCATGACTGACACCTATGAAATCCCTGACTAGCTATTTAATTTTCTACATGAAAAAGAAAATAAAGAAGGAAAAGAAGTTTCTCTGTATCAGAAATATCCATCAATTATTATTTATTATGATAATTTTACATAACAGGAAGAATTTAATAGTATTTTTAAATCATTCAATGATTTTCTGATCTCATGAAGCCTTTCTGGTAAGTATCAAAAATAATTATTCTTATGAATGAAGCTGGGAGTAGAAGGAAAAAGAGGGTAAGAAGGATGTTCTATGTGGCTGTTAGTGCTTATCTTAAAATCCTCCTAGTCCTGAGTAAGAAACAGTTCTACCAGTGGACTGTACATGACTGTCTTCTTCTAAATCACTCAACTCACTAAGCATACTGCTATTCCTCAGGTAACCAAAAAAGAGCCATGTGTTTCATGAATCACCCACATTTCTGAACTCACCTTAAACTTCTCACAAAGCAGAATACAATTTGAGGTATGATGACAGGAAGCAAACTATAAAATTTCAGCAGCAGATACATTCCTAAGCAAGCAGTGAAAGCAACACAGAATTACGCATCAATATCTTGAGCCTCTGTACTCAATTTTGATGTCTCAAAATATGGATTATCCTGTATTTTTTCCACAAAACACTTAAATTCAGAACATATTTTGGATCGCAGAGACATACTTAATTTTTTTTTTTCAATTTTCCCTTTGCAGTATGTTTTGATTGTCAGGTTTTGGATGCAGAAGAAAACATCAACAACGGAAGTTTACTTGCTTACCTCCAAAAATGAAAAGCGAACAGAGGACTGCATGGACTGCAGGGACTTGTTGGGGTTGGGCTCAGGCTCCTTGGGGTGAGACTGCAAGTTAAAATAATGTCATCTCTAGTGAACAGAAGGTTTAGCAAGAGTCGCATGTTTTAGCGTAGGAGTTATGAAGAGTTTCGGTTAGAACCAAAACATGACCATCCTTCTGAATGAAGTGATTGACAGTGGCTACGGTTTCTGACTTAAGATGAAGCTGGTTTAAAAAAAAACAAACATGAGAACTGGTGCTGATGCACATGCTTGACTAGGTTAGACTTCCTCCAGGAACAATACTTTTGTACAAAGTCCCCAGAGAGGTGAAAAATGGTAACTTGTTTCAGATATCCAGCCAAACAGACATATTATGTATGAGACATTTTTTCCTCTTAAAAAAAAAAAATCTTAGGGTTTTTTTAGAGTTTTTTATATGCAAATCAGATTTATTAAAAACAAAAGGAAAACTAAAACTGATGATGATCTTTCATCAGCAATAAGAAAACTGCAATAAAAATTTCCAGTTTGAGAGCCTAAAATTTGCACACTTACTAAAAATTAGGAGTGCCCTAGTTAGCATCCATTTCAGTATGAAATGTTTCCTTACAAATGTGATATGGATATAAACAATTCATTCATATAACCCTTACTTGAGCATTTTACTTCAAAGGTGCCTTCAAGAAGTTGTCTCGAGTGCATCTCCATTCAAAAGGTTTCTCAATAAAACAGGAGGCCACTGATACATTTCACAGATGCTCTTTAAAAATTTACTCATGCTATCACATGCACTTGCCCCCATAAAATTTGCAAGAAAACTTTTTTTAGAACATGCTTAATAGCATGCCTTTCGTTGCAATTTGCTGAAGCTATCTCCCCAAAAAACCCATGCAACTTTGCATTCTGTGCAGACTGAGTGAAGGTAGAAACTTACAGGGAACTTTTTCCAGCTCACCTTCATAAGGATTTGTTCTGCTATGTACTAGACCCTTGCAATCAGCCACTGCTAGCACTCCTGCCCTGTCCCCAGTGAAGATGCAGATGGCCAATATGCTAAGCACATTTAGGTCCAGTTCATGTTTTCAATTGCATAACACTTTGCTAGATTTCAATGCATTCACTTCAAAACCTTTCACGGTGGATACCTGATTCAGTTCTTTTCTGAACATTCCAGCAGGAATAATACTACCGCTTCTAGAACAGATTAAGGATGACTTTTTTTTGACATTGTACATTTTTGCAATCTTTCCTTCTTGAGGTGCCTTGGAGAGAGCACAAAGTTTGGCAGGGACATGCACACTGAGATAACGATGGGCCTTGCTGTTAATTTCTGACATGGCAGGGCAAATTCCTCTGGCTGCGCCTGCATAATCCCTGAACTAGGTGCACAGAAGAGCACGCTGCCAATGCAGCCCAGCAACTGGGTATAAACTGGCTTGGTTTCAGCTGCAGACTAGCTGTGCTAGCACAACAGCACATCTGAGAGTCACCACATCTGAGCTATTAAGATCCGTTAAGAGCCAATGGGTCAATATATCACCCTAAAAATGGCTAAACTGAATCCAGGCTCATACCAGTCAGCCCATGAAGGCCTGTGGAAAAAGATGTGGATTAAACGACAGATTTTTGCTGTTCCACTGGCGCAGTCTCTATTGCACTGCACTGACCTGCTGCAACATGCACTGGAAAGGTCGTTTCTGTATGATCAGTACAGGTTTGTAAGAAGTGGTTTTGCATTTCTAAGCTTTATCAGCACTGTCTCTTATTCTCCACTACAGGCTGGTCTGCTGCAGCATAGCTGGTAGTTTGCCCCCAGTTGTGCCCCTTTTGTCCATCCATCCGTGCGGCCCTCACTGACTGCAGGCTGAGAAACAGTCCTGTGCTGCACCGTCAGTGCTTGCACTGCTGTTCCTCCGGGACACAGCAAGGGAAGAGGTGGAGGCAAGTGATGCAGACCACAACCAGCCTCCATCAGGACCAGAAGCACAGAGGGAAGCTGTCACTGATCCAAAGAGAATCCAGGTGGAAGGAGAACTGGCACGAGCTGGCCAAAGACACAGGGCTGCAGCAGACAGAGAGCAAGGGAACTGCTGTGGAGTAACAACTGTGGGCAAGGAACCTACTAAGGCCAGAATAGTTAAAAGGAGAGTCTGGCACTGAATGAGAAGAACATATTAACTTCAAACGTCAGAATGAGATCCCTAAGTCACTTTACTGTGATCAAATTCTAGTGATACCCCATGGCAAAGGACATCTCCCTCCCTCTACTGGATGGCCCACACACAGCAAGTGGAAGTCCTACACTTCCTAGTAGCTACTCATATTGTTCCTCATTTTCACTACTGTAACACATTAGAGCCTCAGTCATGGCACAGACTCTGGGCATCCAATATCAAATTTGCCAGTACTATGGATCTAAAAATTCCCACTATGGGATGACACTGGTGTGTCAATCCATTTCTTCTACAGAACTTGCTTTTCAGCTTTGCTTTTTTTAAGACCTAGAAAAACCTGTTAAAACAAATTATCACAGTGTATGACAGGCAGTCTTACTTCTTACATTTACTAAATTTGGAGTGCTTTATTTCGGATCTTTAATATTCTTTGAAATAGCTTTCTGCAAGTAATGAATATAAAGTAGACAGACTGTGCTAATTTCTCAGGGAGACAACATAATTCTAGTCTCAACATTTAAACTTTACTGAAAGAAAATTCACGAGAATCAGGGTGCGAGGAATAAATTGGATTTTTTTTCCCCCTAGATACCCTCTTTTATAAATGATTGCAAATAAGAATTTGGGAGACATGACTTAAGTCTGCATTGACTCTGGCAAATCATGAGAGAATGACTCTATGGGAATCATTACATGCCAGCAACCAAAATATGATACTTTCTTTTCTCTAAAAGTAAATCAAACTCAGAAAGTAGCAAGTGTGATGGCAAAAGAAGGTGTAATATATGGGAAAATTAAATATATTCAGATAACATTTTAGCAAAAGCAATGATCAATACTGAATTTAAAATATAATTATTAATTTTACCTGTCTTAAATATTCTCAAAATATGGCAGAGTAAGTGTAATTATGTCAAGTTACCATGAAAAAGGAGGAGGCAGTAAACAATTACCTCATATTACAAAAACACACACATACATTGAAAAAAACAGTAACACGAATCCTTTTTCATCCTTTGCAGCTAGTGATGTTATTCTTATATGATGATTACATAATTCAATGAAGACTGATTTAAAAATATTTAAATTGCCACATCTTAAAAGAAGTATAATTATCAATTATTCATGGAAACCATTTTAATGAGGTCTCTGGTAAGACTCCTCCTCCAAAACTCACGAGAAATTAGTAATGCTCTTTTTGTAAGAAAAATACCTAGAGCTCAGCCTGCTCACAGCTAACACACACTGCTCTTAGTAGAAGATATCTGACTGAAATGCAGAATTTCTCTGAGACATTTCACAAATACAGTTCTGGGAAACCCAATATAATATCTACATTTGTTCCTTTGAATAAAGTGCTCTATCACCTTCATGTGATTAACAGAATAAATTATTTGCTATGCTACACATTGACCTGTAGCCCTCTCTTTAAAACATGGCAGATGTCAGAGATAATAGATATCATAGCGAAATAACTTTACCGCAGGCATCTGCAGCATTCAGGGTTTGGGGTTTTTTTCTCCAGCAAGAATGGGGCAGTCCCAGGGAGTACCAAAGGATCTGACACAACCGTATCTATTTACCTAGATAAAATTCGCAAGTTCTCATGGTGGCTATTACATGCATACATACATGTCTGACATGTCAGTGTAGACTGCAGGTATGTATGTATACATGTATAGAAATAAATATTTGGCTTTGACTAACAAATCTCAGGTAAACATATGCTGGCATTTATGAATAAAAGACTATACTTACTGTCACTATGTATTAAAATTACACATTTTCATTTAGCTACTCTCTAAATAGCTGAAAGCACACAAATTAGTTAATCAGTTTTAAGCAAGTACAGGTAAACACACTGCTAAATTAGGTAAACATACTTACTGCAGAAATTATCAGAAATCCTCTAGAATGTCAATACAGTTCATTAGTGCAGTTACGTATGTAAAATACATGTCGTTCCTGATGGATTTTCACAGACAGCATTTCTATAATGCTTTTATTTCTTGCAGCGCTCTCTATTTTTCAGCACAGAGAGAGGCCTTTCTAAAAGGCAGCACTGGGATAGACAAATAGTAACAGAGAGCTGGAGAGAAAGACAGACACCATGGCCTACTGACAGACTCTCCCCCTGTGAGCTGACAAGATGTTTCATGAACTGAGATTCAGTAACTTCAAATATGCAGAAATGCTTTCTTTCCAAACACACTGCAATATCCCGGCTCCAGGCTCACACATTTGCTGAAACCAACTGCAGTGCATTGAAAACATGTTCTTTCAACGTGGAGCTGCAGTGCTCCCAGACTGTCAGCATAAATGTATGTTAAACAGCTTCTGATTGCACAAAAGCCGGCATCATGCAGAAACCATTAAAACATTAAAGACAGACAATACTTACTCCAAGGTCAGCCCTGGAATTTGTAGCCTTTCCCGCTGGGCTTTCATTGCTGTTAGGTGCTACCACACTCTATTGTAATCATGACACACATTCACGGGCAGCATTCTGGCGATGACAGAGAGCCAAAAGAACCACTATAAAGGAATGGACTAAGGATCTCTTGGGGCGGGGGGAGGACCGTAAATTGGGGTCCTTCCACCTCTAGCTGTCACGAAGAGCTACCAGCTGCCTCTCTCAGGTCAGTGGCAGCGCACGCCGCACCAGTTTTGTAAAGCGAACAGCACCTTCAGTTGTGCACACCAAGTAATTCATCCCCGGAATTCCGCAGCAGCAGCCACTGCGCCAGCACACGCGCACGCACACACACACGTTGCACCTCGGAGGATGGAGAGGTTCCCCTCGCTATGCCAGCCCACCACGCACAAGAGCCTCTGCGCTTAACAGTTTCTCTCAGCAAATGTCAAACATTCGCCACCCCCTCTGATCCTGCTGAATAGGATTTAGTCATCTTCTTTAAGCCACATTATCCCTTTCCCTGGTAAACAGACAGGCAGTTTCTGCAGCCATGGAACAGCAAACTGCTGAATGAAAAACAGGCTTTTCTCCTTTAATGGGGAAAATTACCTGCCAAAGCTTTCAAAGAACAAAAATGTTGTAACACAAAGGTTAAAAAAAAAGGAAGAGTCATCATTCTGTTCTGTCATGTTTGCACCTGAATTTTAAAGGGAAATCATCTATCATTTACATTAAGGTTGAGAGCCAAACCTAGAAATTGCTGAAAAATCTACCAATTTCAGCTTTAAAGGTAATGTCACGTAAAAGGTAACATCACTTAAAAGTAAACCACTACGCAACTTTTTTGTAAAGACAGTTTTAGATCACTGCCACTATGTAGGATGTTTAACTTATTTTATTCCTTTTTTACATACTTTCTCTTCTCCTGAGGTTATCATTTTAATAAATAAATACTGTGAATTGTTCCATGAAGACTAGCAATTTTTTCAGTGTTCTGTAAAAAAGCAGGAAAAGCAAAGTGCAAGTGCTGATTTTCAGTAAGTTAAGAGCTAGAATATTTTATCTCATCCGCCTACTTTTCCTGTATACAATATAATAATGTCGACCACATGATTTTATTTTTTGCCAGAGCTCTGGACCTTCTCTGTGCATGGACAACTTCTATGACTAGTCAAAGCAAAGGACCAAATGAAGCTGCTACTTTTTGGGTCCTTGGCTCAGTTCTGTAAGAAATGTGTGAGTTCACAGGTACACAGCCATAGGTTTCAGAGACAGAGGGAAATCTCCTACTTATGAAAACTGCTGAACTGAGTTTGGTGAACTACATTGCTTTTTCAACCACACAGTAGAAAAGAATAACTAAATTCTCTCTTTTATGTTTCCCACTGCAAAGTGTCTCCTTTTGTGTCTCCTACTCCTTTGTTTCTACTACAAAGTATTTTAAATCTGTTATGTATTACCTGAAGCCTTCATTTACAGATATTGAAAACAAAACTGAAGGATACACAGAACTATGCATTGAAATTTTTAAAACATAAGAGACATCTAGATTCTGAATCTAGCTGAGGTCCCACCAAGCATTACTAAGCCAAACAACCTCTCTAAAGAAGTTCTAAATTCTACTACCTCCCAAAGGAAAAAGAAAGGACAAGATTTAAAGAGTGAAATTCAGGCTCACAAACTGCAATGAGTGAATTCACAGATTTGTAAAGGCACAAAAATCAGTTAGGTGCCCAACTCTGAACAGCACTTTCAAAACGTGTTTCTCAAATTTTATTCAGAACACAAGCAAAACATCAGTGTTTTGAAGATATTCTCAAACTGGAAAAATATAGTACAAGAATCAACTGTCTAACGGTCAAACAACTCTGCTGCTGAAACTATCCAGTGAAGCTGCCCATGTATACATGATTTGAGTCTGGAGACAACACTTTAGGAATAGAAATTTAACAAGAGAGCAGCAGAGTGTGGGATATTAGAGTCACAGGTCCCTGCCTCTCCCCTAGCTGCCTAGAACAGGCATCTCCCTATTCCCATTGCTCAGCACCTCTCAAACCAAGCTCTGTTCCCTTAAAAATCCATCTATAAAAATCTCTTTTTTACATAATACTTCTTCAGTTGCTGAAAAGTCCTATTTCTGATGGAGACAGAAAATTTCTACAGGTAAACTGTGACTGCGCACATCACATGTATACACTTTCAGTTAAGCTGTAAATGATATTCAAAGGGCTTAACTTTGTGCATCCTAACCTTTAGTTTGGTGCTTCATCCCATTATCTGTGTAAGCATATGCACACAGAACACCCAAGTAATTATTTGTTGTTTTGTAAAATTGTTAAATTTTCAATGAAGGCACAGAGAGTAGGAGACAGCGTAACGCCTCAAGGAGGGCAGCCAGCTCCACTGAATCAGGGTGCACCACAACTATTTCTGTAAACCAGCAAAAGGACTGGCTCTGAAGGAGAAGGTGTGCTTTGATCAAAAGCACAATACAAATTTTACATACTACTTCCATAAGGCCAATTTTAATACTGAGGTGAACAGAAGGCCACAATCAAGGCATTCTGGTTGGTTGCCTCCACATGCAAAAGAATAGTCTGTCACTAAACACTACTTCATCATGAAACATGATAGTTAGGTATTTCGTGCATTTTACCTGCAGGAGGGCAACACGGTCAGCTTGTCTTGTCTATAAAGGAAACTGAATTGGACTGGAAGTTGTGTACAGTCAGTTAAACAAACAACTGCATCTAAGGGCTATTTTAGGACCACAGTAAATCCACCTTTCTCCTGAGCTAATTTCTGCAAGTGCTTCACATCACATTAATGGTAAATTATTCTAAACTGAGATTGAGCTATAAATTGACATTGAAAATTCTTCTACTACACATTTTGCCTGAAGCTTAGAAAATCATGATTTACTGAAAAAGAGAGATGAATACATAGTAAAAGATCAAATTCTTCTCATTGTTACAATCTTACAGTTTTTGCAGGAGTAAATGGGAACTGCTTCATGCATGTGGGGGCAAAAACCAGCAGCGATTTAATTAGATGAAGCCTTGCAAGTAAAAGCTGACTTCAAATTTGATCAAAACAACTGTTTTCTCTTAATTCTGTACTGCTTAGATACCATCTCACCAACACAGAGTTGAGGAAGCAAGCAGAAGTTAAAAAGAAGGCTTACTGTACTACAAAAGATAAATCTAGATTAACCTGAACATACTGGCAAATTTATTGACACGACTTCTATAGAGAAAATGTGTCATTTGGAAAGAATCTCAAACAAAAATTCACTAACAGCATTGAAGAACCGTAAGAATTGTATTGCCCTGCAAATGTAAACCCTGGTCTCCTCTTAGCTAGTTCAAGAGCTGAAAAGCAAATTTAAAAAGTGAAATGTAAGAATAAATGGCTCAAGTTATTCATTTAAGTCCTTACTGAGGTCTCCCTGGTTTAGCAATCACAGATATCTGGTAAAAATCAAGCAAAACCCGCAAAGCACAGCAGAATGTTTTATGTCGTTGAAACACAAACCAGAAAGATTTTTCTTCCATTGCACAGTTATTAATATTCTATGCTTTCAAGGCACCCCTCTTCTGCAGATGTTGGCTATCCTTCCTTTTTCCTCTTAAATAATGGTAAAACAATAATACCATTAGGTGCCATTGGCTTTCATTAGTCTCTAACATTTAACAACAATTACATTAAGATAATAAACAAGTCAATGCATGCTTTTTTCCTGCATGCACTCTTGGCTAATGTTTTCCAAAGGTACTCAAGGGTTAGTAGTCAACTCTCAAAGGATAATGACAACAGATTCCTTTCTGTCATAATTCTTAAAACAAAGATCTGAATTTCTGATTAATCTGAAATTTCTATCATCTAATCTGTTTAGCACCTCAATTCAGAGATTCTGGTTCATTGGTAACACTGTAGTTTATAAAGAAGTTCTAACTGGAATGATACCAAAGCAGTTGACTGCAACACTGCTTCTTGGCATCACTGAGACACAAAACATAGCACGAAGGAAATGGGATGAAAGAACAAACAGTCTCTTTCTGCATTCTTTCAACAGAGCACGCCTGGGCACATTATTAACTACATAGAAAAGAAGTCTGAAATATGAATCTACTAGTTTGTTAACTCTGGCTGAAGTCAACAGACTGACCAATGCAATGCATGTAAAGCAAATCTCATGCTTTAGCTTTAGCTATCTGCTAAAAATAAAAAAATAAAATAAAATATTCTTCATATCGATGTCTAACTGCGAGTTTGTTCAGGGTTGTTTGGCTATTTACTACTTCCCCCAGAAGTATTTGAGATAGGTCACAGCTAAGGAAGCAACACCAGATAGTAAAAGGAATCCTTTTCCTTAGATCCCTGCCTGGTATGTCTCGCTTATATGCTCAAACTCAAAATAATTGCCCAATTTGCAATTGCAAGGAATGTTTCATCTTGGTCAGATTACATAAGGAAAAGAGAGGGGCTGTCCTGTTTGCTTCACTGGGGAAGGAAGGAAGTGGATGAAATGACAGAACATGTTTGCACTTGCCCACAACCAAGAGCTCAGTTTACATGATGGGCTCAGCATGGCATGCAGAAATAAATTACTTGTCACTGCAGGGCAGAGGGCAGACCTTGGTAGAACCTATATGGTCCTGGGTTATCAGTGTTCAATACAAGCCAGTCCACAGCACTATAAACTCCCATGTTAGGGAGATGACTGTTTGGTATCCCACGACAGAAAGTCATACTAGATAACCCTTCTAGCCTTAAGTTCTGCTACGTTTCAACACTGTGGATGTACTGACATTTACAGGCATATCCATAAATCTGACACCAGTAAGCAATTTTCAATAATGTATTTTATTAATGCGTCACTGGAGTACCCAGTAAAAGTCCAGGTGGTCTTACCTACACTTTGCCAGAGTCTATTTAGAGCTGTAACTCTTACTATTCTGTAAGGGATTTGTTTTTAAATTATAGTTTTAAAAAGCACTCTATTAAATTCAAATGTATTTTAATAACTTTCTATAAATTGGTTGCATATTCTGGTGATAGCTCTGTGGTATTGTTTGTATTACTAAACAATGGAATAGAGCAAAGGAATGTGTATATTAGCAATGTTAATTAACCAATAAAAATAACAGAATTGCTGTGTAGATCTCTGGTAAGTTAACCCAGTAACCGGTTGTCACACTGAACATCTTAATTAAATCCACTAATCCTAAAACACTGCAGACAAAAGTAATCAATAAACATACACCAGCCAAGATGTGGCAAAATCTCTCCACATCACCACACGCTCCCATTCTTCCACAGAGAGTTTCAACAGACAGTTCTTATATTTTCCCTAGAGCCAGGAAAGCTTCCTTGTATGTGCAAACAGGTGACTGTGAGTTAAAGTGGGACTGATGTGACTGGTACTTGTCTATTCTTTGTCTAAACATCATTTGAATTATTACCATAGATGACACCAGCAAGAGGTGCCATCCAAAGACGTGTTAAATAGCCTTCCTTGTATTCCACCAAGCAGTTTCCCATTTCCTTTAGCTAGGCAGCATCATTTTGTACCTGCCTGTGAACGCTCAAAAATAACATTCCATACAAAACCAAAAGCTCAATCAATAAAACAGCACACCCTTTGACAAAATTTTTTAATGGAAAACTCCCAGAGTAACTACTTCAGATTTAAGACAACTTCCTATCATATTTCACATACTATAAGAATAAAAAAAAAATTTAAAAAATTAGAAAGCAATAAAAATATCTCTACTAATAAAGGCTTGTATCGACAGACTTCAAGCTAATATTAAAACTGTAAAAAGCTTGAGAAATTACACATTAATAATAATTATGGTCCCAATCTGCACCACCTTTCAACACAAAAAAGGTAGCATTAAAAAAATTAGAGGCAAAAATAGATCTAATTGTTGAAGAGTTCTGTATTACAGAGTTTAAACACTTATTTTCTAACATTTAAGATCCTTTTTACACAACCCAAACCCAGGCTCTTAATGAGCATTTGTTTATCTCATCTTTATTTAAGCTATTTTTCAGTGCTAATTGATGGCATTTAACTTTCCTATATTTATTTTTCATCAAAAGAATAAAAACATAAAAAAACCTTGAAAACATAAAACTCCTCTACTGAATAGTTTTTCAAGATCATTATGGTATCTATAAATCTTCTTCAAAAAGTTAAAGGACAAATAGGAAATTCTATGACTCCGTTATCCAGCCTGCAGCTGCATTTTCCCCAAACCCTACACCCATCTATCAACAACTAATAGGTATGTATGTACAGAGTTACCAAGCTCTGTTTTGGCTGATTGATAGCTGATTCTTTATTAAGGCCCTATCATGCACACAAATACAGATACGCCTGCAGAAGCTTCTGCAGGCTACACAAGTATGCTCATTTTTTTTTTTTTTAAATTCACCTTCTAGTTCCTTTGGAGGTAGGCAAGCGCTCTGAGTGGAGGTGAGCAGCAGAAAGAGAGCCATCAGTCTTTTACAAAAAAAAAAGCCTCAAGAAGTTTGAAGCTTGAGTCTTTTTTTTGACCTGTCTTATGCTTATGTGAAGCCCTACACACATTTCCACAGGGAATCCTGTCTTTTCAGACAAGTATAAATGAATAATGTCTGTTATGAGACAGTATTTTCTTCCATGAAAGCAGATACGTAAAATATGGCATCAAGCTTCAGCAGAAAGTTTGGGCAAATAATCCCACGAACATAATGACAGATTATAAAGAAAGCTAGAAGGAAGTCAAGAGATCATATTTTCCTTCCCCCAAAGAGGTCTATTATACCTATATTACCCTTATTGCTCCAGTCAGGTGTTTGTTTCATCTGTTCTTAAAAGCTGACAGCGATTCCACAACTCCTCTGCTTCACTGTTGAGAGATGCTAAGGCCTTCAACAATTTCCAAGGTAAATCCCCCTTGTTCCAATTAAACACATTATGTCTTGCTGTACACCCCAAGAACACACAAAACACTTTTATTTCCAACTCACAGCAGATGTTCCACACACTGGAAGACTTTCACGAACATCCCTCAGCCTTTCATTCTCTGGAGTAAATAACCCTAGCTTGGTAAATATTTTTCCATATATCATGTCAAATTTTCAAACCAGTTGATAGCTGTCATTTCCTCTCAGCTGATCCATCTCAACACACAGAACTCCAATAAAAGGTCTTATAAGTTCTGTGTGGGAAAGAATAATGATGCATGTTTTGCAGCTCAAAATATCTGCTTCCCAGCATGATGTACCCACTGACCCCCATCAGCATCACACTGTAGATTATCACAGATCCTCTTCTGCAAACTGACACTTATCCAACTATCTTGCACTTGAAAATCAGATTATTTTCTGGGCTGTTCTATTTTACTTGGTATAATTTCTCCAGGTTGTCAGAATGATTTTGAAACCCCATTCTGTTCTTCAATATATTTGCATTCTTCTCAGCTTGTTGCCTGCTGCAAACTTAATCAACACCATCTATTCCATCACCTAGGTCACTAATGAAAAATAATGACTAAAACCAGTCAACCAGATTTATTACATCTGCACCCCAGTGTAATTTCCTGGTTAGTGTTTCTACCCTATAAGCAATATAGTAAAAGGTTCTCAAAAACGACAATCTCTCCACCCCATGCCCTCACCCCACCAAGACAGATTTGCTGGTATGGCTTACTGGTAAAACTTGGCTTAAAAAAAAAAAGCCAACAAAGTTCTGACTTATAGAGCACTAATATAAAAGCTTTCTGGATTTAGATCTACATAGATATGTTCTTGGTTCTTCTGACAGGCATTTCAACCATAAAAACAGCCATATTTTTAAATGTAAATTAAAACATTTTAAGTGTCTCGTAGCAGTATCTTGGAGAGAAGTATTCTCACAAAATATGACTGATCTATAGAAATTCATTTTCAGTAGCATCTTGATATTAAGAAGAATCACAGAGCAGTTGAGGCTGGGTCTCAAGGCCATACCTACACATGAATGTAGAATATGCCTGGTTTAATCTTGTTTCTATTACATGCTGTGTTGAAGTGGGATATAAGTCTAGTCACCTGACTGCAAAATAGTACCACATAGCAGAGGGGAAAAAACATTCCCAACGTCTATGTTCCCTATACAACTTTTACAAAGGCACAGGAGAGCTTTTCCATTCAGGCTAGAACAGCAGGAGCTTGTTTCCAGCAGCATGCTCAGCCCCATGTCACAGATACCCATAATAGTATGTTTGTCTCAAATACCATGCTCGCCTTCACTGCCTAGGGGCATGGCCACACTAAACATTCATGAGTGAAGCCGCTGGGATATGAGGAAATACGATTATATGCAATTACACTGCCTCTTGCACTGTTGCAGTCAACACACAATGAAATATAAAGTAAGAAACTCCAAAAACTTGTGTCAGCCTTTTAGAGTCATTTGCTTCCCGTAGCAGTTATCTGCCACCCTTTTCAGGCAAGCATGGCAATAATATGGATCCACTTATCCTCAGCACACTTTTTCACCTTTTCACATGCCTGTGAGAGCTGTCACAACACACCCTATTGAACCTCACAGATCTAAGCTTGACTAGGTGGCTAGGAAAAAATACGGCAGAGAAGCAGAAACCCTACAATATTTGGGAGAAAGGGCAAGAGGACAGAGATGGCAGAGAAGAGCACATAGATAGCAGAAATGTGTGCTAATGCCAGGTTGGCTTCTGCCACAACTTGATGAGCAAAAATTCTTTAAAGACTACACAGAGGCAGAACTCCTTGATTAGCTCTTATGGAACAGAATGGTATCATGTCAAAGCAACATTTTCCTTCTCCAAACCTACTGCCATCCTGCTGCCATCCATCCCCCCTTTCCTTTTCAGCCTGCCACAGAAGCCACCCACCTTCCTGCTGCCCAGATTTTTGGCTGAAGTAACCTATTCTGTTTCTGCAAGCTCCAGTCTCTCACTGAGCCATCAACCCCACCCTAAGTACTGCACATGCTGCCTGCCCCTCAATTTAGTCCCAAGAGCCACCACTATCCTCCCATACACAAAGCACTTGGCAAACAGGTTCTTGGTATGCCTATCTCCATATGAAAACTACATCCACATGAACGAGTTCTGCAAGCCTAAACCTGGCTCAGGATCCCTGTCCCAGGTCTCAACTTCTCTTCCTCAGAGAACATATCTGCAGGTAAGGTGCATGGTTTTACACAGAGGCTGAAAATACAAAGAGATGGAAAACCTCCAGCAAAACGGAAATGTGTCAAGAAGTCCATTCACATGACCCATAACTCCCATGGGTAAGGGAGGCAGATACTACGATGGAGGAACGTTAACAGGGTCCAGACGTTTTAGGCAGAGACAGAACTGGTAGTAGATGCAAAAATGGCCACAGCCACAAACATAACACCATATGTTCACAAAAAAAAAAAAAAAAAAAAGGGGGGGAAGAAAAAAAGAAATAGCCAACTTAGCTATAGAGCAGGCAACAGAGACCCTGCTGCCACTCTGTCATCTGCCTGCTTTAAAACTTCTGTCTATGGACACATAACTGCAGATAAAAAATATATTAATGTCCATTATGATAAGCAACAATACTGGTTTAGAAGACTGACTAGTAAAAAATGTTCAAGTCTGTTTTTCATAGGAAAGAGGGAGGGGAAAGAAGACTTCCCCTCCTCCTCTGAGACAAAACAGAAGTGGCTCATTGGGATTTCATGATCTTCACTCATGACATCTGTAGAAAGTCAGCGTCTACTTTATATAATGGAATGGCAGTAATACTGCAAGTTTCAAAGGGAAAATCAGTAATGCCAGAATGCATGACAGCAGACGCAGGGCAGGCAGATTTCTAATGTTCGGCATTAGAATAAGGTCATATTACTGCTACTACAGGAACAAATATATTGCACAGAAATCTGAGTGCCTCTTTTCTTAAGGTAAAACCAAACATTTATTTGTAGTCTCTACCTCACTGTTAACCTCCACCAAAAAAAACCAACCAAACAAACAAATAAACAAGCAAACAAAAAAAACCATCTTCTCATTACAATTCGTTAAGCAGAGCACAGGTTCATCAAGCCATCATGTAATCTGCCCAGAGCCCAATCATGGCCCCAATCCTACAGAAGCTAAATGTCTGCAAGCAAGAAATTGCACAGCCTCAAAAAGACCTCTCTGTAGATTAAGAAATTATTCAAATCTTTGTAGCATCGATGCAAAAAAAAATCAATTCATCCATACAGCATACAGCAGCCTATATCTTGCAATTCGTGAGGACAACTCCTTTGTGACAATTCTTTTTGACAAATTTCAGACATTACTTAACTTAAAACTGGACTTCCCAAAATTAATGGCACTGGGGGAAAAAAGAGTGTACAAGATGCTGTTTCAGTATATCAGATTTTCAAGGTTTACTATTAAAAATTCAAGCTATGTTGACTAGCAGTGATTAGCCACAATGTTCTTCTGCCAGCTTTCTCAATGCATACTTTCTTAGGCAGCAGAATAAAACAGGTGGTTATATGGTCATTTGTTCTTTTTGTGTTTTATTTTGCAGAATAAAATCAAAGAGAAAGAATTTTACTCGCTGGCAATGCAATGTCTGTTCACAAAACAAACAAGAGGACACAGCCAGCCAATGCTAATTTAAGAATGTTAATATGCATCTATCACATTTGCCACTGACAGTCAGAACTGACCACACAGTTACCTCATTCATAAAATAAGTTACCCCTAGACCCCACCCTGCTGCTCAAACATCACTACTCCCTTGCCTCAGCAGCTCACATTTCCAGCCATTAAACTCCCCTACCACTTTCTATATGCTCTTGCTATATATCCTTTGCTGCTTCTATGCACACAGAAACACTGCAAACACCACAAATTGCTGGTTCAACAAGTAATGCAGGATACAAGAACAGAACCCAGAGACACAGAGGGAGCAGTTCAGTGAAAGAGTCCGCAAGCAGAAAAGGCTGCTCAGGGGAGCATGGGACTGACACATGGGGAACAGCAGGATAGCAAATTTGTCAGACCTCCATCCCATTACTCTTTTCTTGCCTTGTTTTGCCTGATTGACTGTTCAAGTTTTAGTAGTGAACTGGTAAGATTTTTACTGCTATTTCTTTGTAGAGATCCAGTTATTTTAGCACCTTGGCACCTGTTTTCACATTACCAGCAATCCACTAGCGATGAGATCTGTCCCTCAAACCAGGTTGAACCTCATGCTATAAAATAATTATTTGCATGTATAAAAATATTTTAAAATATTGTACTGCATGAACATTTTTCAATTTAGGCAAAGCATGTAGGCACCCAGATACTTAATTCTCTTTGCTTCCGCCAAGCATCATGTGACACCTCTATCCTGAAATTCTGCAACATGCCTACAGAACTATGGCTTGACCCTATAGGCTGATTTAATTTTGCTTTTTCCCTGTGGCTTAAGTCTGATCAGAGTTTTGATAAAGAACTACTTAAGATTATTTTTCATTCTTGACCCTGTCCTGTCCTTGCCTAAGTAGCTGAAACAAAATTCCAACAGGGCACAGCACACTCAGTGTGCTGTGGAGAAGCACAGTATCTGGTCACTTTACATTACTTAGATACCACAGCACTCATAGAACAACAGCAGATAAATACTACGTTATACAATTAAGCTTTAAAGCATGACCACCTCATTTTCTAGGCATCAATCCTCCAGGGAGATTGCTATTTGAAAAATTTGGTTATGTATTTGAATAGTTTTCAAATACACAAAAAAAGTCATCACCAGCACCATCTGACTTTTTTTTCATGTATAGATAAAGGTTGTGTGCATGCACACACACAGATGAGCATGAATTTAATAGTTAAAGGGTATCACAAAGCTTTAAAATACTCACAAGTAGTATATGTAATCTTTCACTGAAAAGGGACACGATGAATTACATTGAAATAGATCATTCCTTTCTCTAACATGTGATGTGATAAATCATAGAGGACATAACTGTATAAAATCCACACATATACTAGTAAAATCTGAGTTAAGAGACAACTGCAGATACAAGTAATAATATTAATATTGGTGTAAATGAAGCAGGGATGCAAATTTATGTGTGCAAGCACCAAAAAGACCCATCAAAACAAGATTAAACAGAATGACCTATACTGATAGCCAAGGACACAACAGCAATAAAATACCAAGGGATGTGTTGTTTACACCGAAATCAGGCCTGTGCTCTCCACAGCACAGACGACTTATCTGCAGAAGACTCCACACTGACTGACAACAGGAAGGTGGCAACAAGGCTACCCAGCACACTGTACATGCCACTACTCTACCTGTTAGCCCAATACAACTTTAAAAGAAGGAAACACAGACAATGGGCAGCAGACTTCCAAAAACATGTATGGAGGCTGAAGTAAGCAAGATTGTGACGGAAAAGAATCATGTCACAGTAACTGTTGGCTCCTAAATCATATAAAAGACATAATCAAATTTTTCTTTGTCAATCACAAGGAACCCAAGAGATGCAGGGGAAAAAAAATTCAACTCAGTGACAGCAGTAGAAAACCCCCGAAAGGTAAGTACAGAAATAATGCTGGTAACAACACTAAATACACATTTTAAGAATCAAACACGGGCTGTGGAATGTATCTCTCAGGGCACAATCCATCCGTATTAGAACAGAGAAATTCATTACTCGGCAACAATATTTAATCTATGCCATTCTCCAAATTTAAGATAACAGGTCACCTATAAACATATCCAATTTTTTATTATATAGAAATCTATGTGCACACAGAAACTGTCAACAAATACCAGTTTTGTCCTTAGAGCCTTAGAGCTCTTCTCTTTGTTTTTCTTAAGCATTGTAGGCACGATCTCATAATTCCATTCCACTCAATGGATCATTCCCACTTTTTCCCTAAGGGGAACTGACAGTCCATATTTTTCACTGATAAAAAACTTGCTTACGAAACTGTTTGTAACTTTCTTGAAACTTATTTAATCAAGTGCCTAAGCAAGAAGTGGCTTTAACTAGTGTTCCTCTTGAATTCTTGGCTGGTCACAATCGTATGTTGCTGTTATCCAAGGATATCAGCTGTTTCACTGTAATGTATAAATTAGTTTAATGAAAATTCCAAGAACAACTTTGACATTTCCACAGGAGCAAGCAGATTACATAAGTGCTGGTACTGAACCTGAGTCCATATTTTATAATTACTGAAATTATTTTCAGAAATGTCAGGAGAAGGACAGATGCAGCAAAAATAAATACATAAAAGAGGTCCTCTCCAAATTAAACTGAAATTGAAAAAAATTAACAAAAGAAGACAGAAAGAGAACAGATTTAGTCTGGAAAAGTCAGGTATTTTACTTCTAGGGCAGGTACTTTAACCATGGAAGCTCTAAATAAAGGAGAAACTGCCTCTAATCACTCATTTCTTTTATGTGTTTCTGGTTTTGACAGCTCCTCTCCACCTCAGAGAAGCCCAATAATTTGTTTTTAGGAGAAGAGCATTTTAAACCAGAATGTTTTAAACTCAAAGCTAAGTTTAATTTTTGTGCCACAACCTTTGAGTTCATGCCCTGTCTCTCTCCTGTTTCTATTTTGCTGAACTCTGTGGGTATGGTAAGGAAACAAATTAGGATAAGGATCACTCATGCCTTAATTCAGTGATGGAAACTCACCTGCTTTAACTCCACCATGCACTGAGAGATCATCTCTGGCTACCTACTTCAGCTAGATACACTCTGAATGTCTAAAGCATAGTGATTTGTAGATGTTATCAGACATTCCCTGGTTCATCAGAGAATTTGCATGCTTCAAAAACAGACAACAGCAACACCTAATTCTGATCAAATTAAATCTGTATTTCTGAGTCTGGCTCAACATTAAACATAAATGTCTTCCTTGGTATCTGGAAGTGTTTGGTGAAAATAACAAATCAGTAAAAATATCTAACAAGATATAAATAATCCATCTCCACAGTGGCAGTGTGCAAAAATGTACTTCAGTATAATTTTCTAAAGTACTTGAAAGTGGGATACTAACAGCTGTGCAGATTTACAATCATGTTAAGCTTATATAAAGTCAGTTTTGCTACTGGAGACAGCCTGAGAGAAAGCTCCCAGATATTCATTCTGCCTCCATGCCATCACAACCTGCCGCCAGAAGGGCATTTGTACAGCTGGGCAGTTAAACATGCTGAAGAACCTGCATGAAGCAAGGTGCAACCAGGATCAGTTCTGCCTGTGTCCACTGGACCACTCGTGCCAGCACAGCCAGGGCATGCTCTGAGCATGGAAAACCTCACTTCTTTCTCAACCACCACCTTTATCTCTGTTTATGCCAATTATGCTAAGGTTGCTCACCCCTGAATCAGCAATCCTTGTCCTGTCTAAAGCTGCATCCTTGGCATGCCACTGGCTCTGAAGCTCCAGAATACAGTGTGTTGTGCCTCCCTGGAGCCATTCAGGACCTCTAGATGTTTTTCACAATGAAAACATAGGACTTTTCACATTTTGAAATTCAGTCTTCGTGTCAACATGCATAAAATGTGCAAATACAGCAGCCAACATGGCCCATGCACACCATCTCTGATGCCACAGCCATTGTTAACCTCAGCACTGTGAGCCCTGTTAAACAAGACAGCAGTATCAAAGATACTTTAAAATACCATCTGCGGAAACCTAAGCACTTTAATAACTAGATTATGCTGACAAGGGGCTATTTCTTTACTATACTTTAATAAAGTCTCAGCAACGTTACAGAAGGTGCACTTACATCTCAGTGATCAGCCACAACAATATGTATGTGAATGCAATTGAGGTGACTACACTGCAGTCATTTTTCAAACTCAGAGAAAAATATCTAATAAGATTCAATGTCAAACATCCTAGCAAGAGAGTAAGCAAGGTCAAGTTTCAAGAGCCACTTTCTGCTGTGGCTGAAGTCAACAGGAGTTTAGCCATTAACTTTAAAAGAGTCTGTCTTCTGCCCACACAACAGTTTCAGGTTAATATAAAGTACCAAGGACACCAAAAGAAGGCTCCAAAAACCATTTTCCTTAACAGTTTTTTCACTCTGTCATTCCAATAATCAAATATTTGATGTGAAATTAGTTTTATATTTTCTTGATTTTTCCTAATTAATAGGTTTGCTTATTGTCTAAGATTTCTTATGCATCAGAACCTAAAACACGAGTCTTTTCCTAGACAGTAGATATCCTATGAAGTACAGACTTCTGGTATGCCATTTAAGTCAGAACAGCAGAGCACTTAAATCCACTTTCCCAGCAGTTAAGTTTCAGTTATTCACATACCTAACCTTACTATCACCAAAAGCTACACAGAAATATCAAGTTGAAACCGAGTAACTAGCCCCTTGTGCCAGAGCTTAGCATTTTGTTCACAATGTGTTGTCACAGTAACACAAGCTTATTCACGTACAGAGATTGTCTTGTAGTACTAAAGCACTTTTGAAAGAAAGTAGTAAGTGAACAGAGTTTGTTACTTAAGACATGTTGTTATGTTCATAGCCCAATACTTTCTCAACAAATTACTAAAAGAAAACAAGAAAATAAGACATACAAATAAAAAATACACGCTTTCAAACCAAACAGCTCAAAACTACTGGAAAATCAAATCCAAGGTACAGAAATTGTACAGATACAATTAAACCCAGTATCTGAATACATATTATCATAACTAAGTAACAATTTATACAAGAATATACAGTCTTTACTTCCATAATCAAAACAGTAGCTTAACAATCCTATACGTTCAGTAGAACTCATCTATTCTTTGTTCCTACCTTTTCATCCACAGGACTGTTCACAGAATTTCTTAAGGAAACAGTTCTACTTTCATGATACATGTATTTGATATCGTTCATAAAGAAATCAGATTTCTTCCTTGATTTTTAATAAGAAAAATCTTCAATACGAAACAAAAACTTGAACGTAAGAACTTTTTTTCACTTCAAAAATCCCTCACATAGCTCCTCTAAAAGACAGGCATAAAAAGGTGACTGCACAATCCTCAGGTTTTCATTTACAATCTTCATTTCTTTCCAGGTATTCTAAGGCAGATCAAACACCACACTTAACCTCCATTTTAACTGTCCTGAGAAGAAAACTAGCCCACTCTAAAATCATAAAAACCATGTACTATACTGTGAGCACAATACAGAAAAACTTCATGTACTTACAAACTTCCTCTTCTTGGAAGGCTCAACTCTTTCTGCAACAGAAAAAAAAGTTACAGTGTATTAGGAATAAAACATTTCAATTGGAAGTGGCCTTTTTAAGAAAAGTACTGTAATCCTGTCATCCGACTAGTAGCAGAGAGACAGAAGACATGTTGTGACAACAATAAAAGATGATATATATTTTACATGTACCACCTTCTACTCTTCTTTGAAATATTATCATTAGCAATTGGAAAACTCTAGGCCTTTTTGTAGCAGCAATATTAAAATATTTCAGGCAATAGATATTATGGAAAAGCCTTACAGTCAGCTATGATGCACTGGTAACACTACTAAAATTTGCAAGAGTAGGTGACAAAGATATACTAAGTTCTTTCTAACACTGATCATTTGCAAAAGTTGTTAACAACAGGACCACAAGCTAAATAGATGACCATCACCACCAAGCTTTCTATACTATGTTCTTTAAGACAAAAAAGATGAAGTACGTAACAGTTTTGTCCACTACAAATAATTATAATTGATTACAATCTTCTACAAAGTACTAGCATAACAACAGAAACACTGTTGTTAAACATTTCTAAAACTCTTGCTGAGAACAATTAACAACTAACTACTTTTTACGTGACTGGCCAGATACCTCGATGTCAAATGGAAATTACAAACAAACATTTTACTGTAATTTTAGCATGGAAGAAAACCATGAGATCCATAAAGTTCTGCCCATCAGAAACAAGCAAAATATATACACCGACAAGTAGATTATCTTCTATTGTATAAATCACAGAATAGCTGAGGCTGGAAGATCCTCTGGAGATCCTCTGGTGTAACCTGTTCACAGAAGGGCCTATTGCAACAGGTTACTCAAAATTACATCCAGTTGGAATTTGAACATCTGTAAAGATGGACACTCCAAAACCTTTCCAAGCAATCTGCTGCAGTGTTCCACCACCCTCCTTTTTTTTATTTCTCACATGAACTTATATTCTGAAAGCTAATTAGTTAAGTTGTCTTTGCAATCATGCCCAGCAGGGGATATCAACTACATTCAAACAAAGGGACAACTTGTCTGACATAGAGGTCATACAGTCAAGATACATGTGAAGTTGAAGAGCATCATGAAAGACAAGGCTGCATATGAGAATGGTTCAAGTTATATGGATGGATGCATTTACTCCTTTTACTGCATTCTTTTATATTTCTTTACAGTAACCTCAAAAAAGGATGTTGTAAAGTTTCTACTCAGTTTCCATTCAGTAAGTTATCAAAAGGGAATAATTGCAAAACTCTTCCAAAAGTAGATACGTACATGAACTCTGTGTAAGTGTGCACACAATTATTTCACACAGCAAAGAAAGTAAAGTTATAGGTATTGATCATACAAAACATGTATGAAAATACAATCAAATGGACAAAAATAGTTCAGCCATGCACCCTAGAAAAGGCCATAGGGGAATAAATAATTATGTATTCTTTAGAGAATTTTAAATGGTGTGCAGTAAATAAAGCCGGGGCTGCTAAATGAATGATAAGGCCTAAAATATCAAGTAGCTGCTCAATTCCTGAGCACCGCCTATCCTGTTCACTGAATGAGGCAGGAAAAAATAGTGTGAAACAATGCAATTAGAGATCACAACGCAAAGGCAAAGGAGAGCAGAATTAGGGACCTTGGTAACAAATTCTGGCACTTCCTAGGAAGTTCCAGCAACTGTTCAGAATCTGCATTTTAAAACAACACCTTTTAGCATGACATAAGCTTATATACACAAGAACAGTTACACCTGCACACAGTATTGCATTATAAAGCTAATTCCCCTAAATTTAAAACTTCACACTCATCAGGAACAAAATGTAACTGCAAGTTAGAACCCACATACTTCCCTTGGTATTTTTTCCTTGAATATTTACAATGTCATTGTGTTCAATTTCTAACACAAAAATTTACTTGTAATGCTAGGCACTGTCATACTGCAGCAGACAATGCTTGTGGAAAAACTGCCAAAATGTATAATCAAGAATTATCCATGGGTTTGCGTTGCAATATGTACTTTTAATTTGTTTCCTATTAATTTTTTTTTGTTTTGTTCAATCAGGTTGTTTTGGTTGTAGTTCATCATTATAACAGCACAGCAAATGACAGATACTGCCTTCTGTAGACACCTGAAGTCACATTAATCTCTTGGCGCATTCTCACGCATCCCATACTGAAGCATTACTTTTGACTGCAGAATAAGGCTCCAAAAGATTATTGACTCACTGATAAAGATGTTAAAAACTGCCAAGATCACCCCATATGAAGTAAAAAATAAGCAAAACCTTAAGTATGTAATTCATACAGGATGATTTAGAAAACATTTTATTTCTGAGGCTGGATTTTAAAACAATATACATATAAACAAATGAAGGACAGAAATAAAAGAAACTTCCTTCCTGGATAAGATCTCTATCCTCATTTTTCTTATATATCATAGCAATGATATTAAAATTAAAGGTCACTTCTCTCATGCTTCTCCAGCTGGAGTGTCTCCAAGAAAAAAAAAGAATCTGAAATGTAGTAAACAGAAGCTTCTTTTTCTGTCTCAGATCAGCCTGAATTATTACAGCTCCTACATGATTTTTCTAGTTTCACTTAGGACTCACCTGCCTCAAAGATTTTTTCACAGCCTGAAGGAATTAACAGATTATCAACTGTGTCAGTACAGGCCTTCTCGCTCCTAATGAGCGAGATGCTAGCTTTGTAATAGTACAGCACAGCTCCACAACTGGATCTACACAAAACAGTTGGGAAAAGCATAAACAAGCTCTACATGGGGCTAGCCAATAGCTTAGATTAGAAAAATCATTTATTTCCTAGGTATATAAACACCATCCCTTCTAAAAACCTAAAGATGCCACTTTTACCCTGTTACCTAGCTGTTTTACTCACAGCCACTGAAAATGAAGATGAACTATACCACACCAAAAATCACCAAGTTCTGACGGGTTGCAACACTCTGGCTCAGATCTCAGTTAAACTGCAAGTGACCCGCAACAACTGGCATTACAGCGTTTCCTTTCTGAAAGCCTCAACTGAAGACCCAAAAGACCTGTCTGTCCTAGTTCTGCTGCCCAGCATCCAACACATGCAGACTGCTTAAGGTAAAATTTAGCAGGGTCAGGACCTTCAGATCACCTACTTAGCAAGCAAGTACCTGGGGCATTAAAAAGAGAAAAAGATGTCTTTGCTACCACTCAGCATGGCTTTCAGTCACCAGCCCTGTCCCAGAGGACAACACTATGCACTTTTGCCCTTATCCTACATGGAATTCTCCTCTGGCCAGTTCAAGTTGGGCTCGTTTCAGGACTGTGCCATTCCACTGCAGTAATACATAGCAGACTTAATGGACCAGAGACTCTTGCCCTTGAGGCCCTGTGTATTTCAGAAACTATTGTCACAAAACATGAAATACCTTGCCTCAAGTTTAAGATATCTGTGCAAGCTGTACCAAATTCCTGTGATGTTACATTAAGAACCACGTGTACTGAATTTAATTGCAACTATCATTAATAAATTCAAACTCTTCTCTGTGCATTTTACTATCAATAACATGGTTTTTACAAGCACAAGTGCTTTTTGATTATTTCAGTAATTATGATTCTTCCTGTGGTTCTACACATCTGTGAAACACTTCAGTATGGACAAGATTATTATCTGCATCACAGTGCAGATATTCAGCCTGATAAAAAAACCACACTGACCAAATAAAGCACAGTGAACTTAATTCTGGATCAAAGTCTTCACCCCACTAACTAGAAACACGGTTTAAATAATAAAATTATATTAATAGATTAATTTCCTCCCTATATGGGAGGAAGAAAAGATGACATTAACTTACTGCTTGTTACTAGATTCAGTTTTAAAGAATCAACAAGAAACTGCCACATCCATAAACAACTAAAGACATAGGTAACGTTGTCGATACAGATGGACTTCACAACCACAGTAAATCTGCTTCATCTTCCAACAACTGCAGTGTTCTTTCAGAGTTTCCAGTTGTCCATAAAGTGGTCTGGAAAAACACACTTTTTCAAGACAAATTCCAGTAATGCACTCTTGAGCTGGGGAGGTGTTAGATATGGTAAGATTCATATGACCTTTTTTTTTGATTTTTATCACTTTTGCTGTACCCATCCATTATAAACTGTAAGCATCTAAAGACTTTCTGGTAACATGTGTTAGATCTTAAGACTAGGTTAACACTGTAACATTAACACTGCATTAATAACAGCAGGAAGAAAAAAATCAGCAATGGCACACAATTCACCTTCTTATCATCATGACTGACAGCAAGAATTACTGCTTTGAGGGATGAATTTGAAGGATTTCTTCTTTAGCAATTACTACATTTCTGCTAAGATAAGATGGGGGATGACAGCAGATCTGTCGTGTGTCTCACACCAAATGTGCTTCTCCTGCTCTAAGTCTGTTTCTCTGGCAAAGCTCTCTTTTGTTCTTATGACAACTTACAGTGTTTCCTAATAAGCCTCTTCCTCAGAAATGGTTTTATAGTGATACCAGGGTGGAATTTTTCTATTCAGGATTAACTAATTTTCAAAAAAATGAAGAAATATGTTCTTTGTCAGTCAAGGTGTTCTCACTCAGATCTGATTTCTGTCAAAACAGATGTAATTATAAAACTGTTCTCACTTTCAGATGACCCAAGTGACTTCATACTAGCACCAGCTCTTTCTCAGCACTCTGAGTTTTAAGCCTGTCCAAGTTGCAATTCTATATCCACTTTTCTCAGGAAAACTGTACTGATACCATCTTCATTCGTAATGTAAGTCAATGCCTTACAGTGAAGTTTGATGTTCTGCCTTTCAGCTGAAAACTTTCTGATTCTTTTCATTCATTCAGATGCAGTCACCAGTATACCTGGGTTTTTGCTTGCTTAGTGTGTACCCTCATTAATTAAATCAAAGGTCATCTCTTCACAAGCACATTCAAGAATGAAAATTGCCACTACTGCACTGGCAAACACCAGAAGGTAGTTACCACTGCTCAAGGAAGATTCCATTCAATTTCCACAGATTTTAATGGGGATATAGTGTAGAAGTGAACCAGCCTGTTAGTCTCGGTTTATTACTTGGTAAAGTTATGGAGAAGATTATTCTGGAAGGTACTGAATAACACCTGAAAGACAATGCAGTCATCAGTCAGAGCTAGCTTGGCTTCATGAGAAGAAAGTCCTGCTTGACAAACCTGATTTCCTTTCATGAGAAGGGGGAAGCCAGTTTATGTCATCTTTTTGGATTTCAGTAAAGCTTTTGATACTGTCTCTCACAGGACCCTTCTGGACAAAATGTGGTGGGTGAGCAATTGGCTCATGGGTTGAGCACAGAGGGTAATAGTGAATGGGGTGACATGAGACTGGTGACCTGTCACTTGTGGGGTTCCACAGGGCTCCATCTTGGGCCCTGTGCTCTTCAACATCTTCATAAATGACTTGGACACAGGACTGGAAGGGACACTAAGCAAGTCTGCAGATGACACAACACTCAGGGGAGCTGCTGACTCTCTCAGTGTCTGGGAGGACCTGTAGAGAGAGACCTCAACAAATTAGAGGACTGGGCAATCACCAACCATATGAAGTTCAACAAGGGGAAGTGCCATATTCTGCATCTGGGATGGGGCAACACTGGATGTTCGTACAGACTGGGGAATGAGATGCTGGAAAGCAGTGCCATGGAAAGGGACCTGGAGGTCCTGGTCAGTGGCAAGTTGAATGTGAGTCAGCAGTGCCTTGGCAGCCAGGAGGGCCAACTGTGTCCTGGGGGGCATCAGGCAAAGCATCACCAGCCAGTTGAGGGAGGGGATTGTCCCGCTCTGCTCTGCACTGGGGCGGCCTCACCTTGAATATTGTGTGCAGTTTTGGGTGCCACAATATAAGAAAGGTATTAAGCTGTTAGAGAGCATCCAAATGAGGGCAACGACGATGGTGAAGGGCCTTGAGAAGAAGCTGTATGAGGAGCAGCTGAGGTCACTTAGTGTGTTCAGTCTGGAGAAGAGGAGAGGGAGGGGGGAGACCTCATTGCACTCTGTAACTTTCTTGTGAGGGGAAGAGGAGAGGCAGGCACTGATCTCTCTGGTGACCAGTGACAGGACCCAAGGGCATGGCCTGAAGTTGTGTCAGGGAAGGTTTAGGTTGGATATTAGAAAGAGGTTCTTCTCCCAAAGGGTGGTTGGGCACTGGAACAGGCTCCCCAGGGAAATGGTCAGAGCACCAAGCCTGACAGAGTTCAAGAAGTGTTTGGAGAATGCTCTCAGTGACATGGTGTGACTCTGGGGGATGGTCCTGTGCAGGGCTAAGAGCTGGACTCGATCTTTGTGGGTCCCTTTCAACTTGGCATATTCTGTGATTCTGTAATTTTGTCTAATTATATACTGTGTGTTCTATGAAATTCATTTTTCTCTCTTCAGTTAACTTTCCCTGCTTTTGTTACAGGCACTGCTGACTGTATTATTCAAAGGAGATACATACCTTTCCATCAGTTCTATGTGTTCTGAGATGTGATGGAAAAGGAATACCCAGGTGCCTACTTAAAGCCAAGTATTATCAATTTAAATGCAAATTAACTGAATTAAAATAAAAAAAAAAGCCAAACTGGCTACATACATAAACCATACAATAAAAAGAAATCAATCACTTTATCATGGACAAGAACTACTTAATTAATCTATTTTTATTTTCCTATAGATGAACCAGATACAACATTAAGATTTATAATAGACTAGACTAACGAAGTAAAGAGCAGTTAAATGTGTTTTGCTTTGCCTAGTATTCTTCTAGAAACTCTCATATAGCATTAAAAACACTGCTCCTCATGGAAAAAGATGAAACATTTCAGAATGATTCCATGCATTTACAGTAAGGATTTTCCTACTAACTACACTGTAGTCTGAAGTCTCTCCAGCTGTGGGACTGGTAGTAACATTTGGCAACCAAAAGAACTTGCTCAGAAAAATTACACTGTTTAAGAGATACAATACAAATGATGCTCCCAACTAAATTTTGAAATAAATTAACAGAAACCAAAGAAAAACAACTACACTAGGATGCATAGGTTGTAACTAGCTTGCTTTTTTGTTTGTTTTACAGTTCAGAGACAGTAGCAAGAACTTGAAAAGAGAGGATAAAGGAGTCAGTCACTCAAAGAAGTTTGGAGTATCATCTACTGATCCTGGAAACAGAAAAAATAATAATCAAGCTGACTTGGCCAGGGAAAGAAAAGGAAGTTAATAAATAAATAAGTAAATCAAAAGTGCTGAAAACATACCATTTATGGGAATAAAATTCATCAACACAGAAAATGACTGGGAGAGACAACAAGGTTTGGGGTTTTTTTAAAATGCTTATTGGCATGCCTAGTCTACCCCAAATGAATCCATAAATACTCAGTGCTTCAAGGATGTACCACATCATCACAAAAAAGGAACTCCAAACACTGCATCAGTAACCTACTGCTCAAATGAGAAACAGGAATGCAGTTAAGAATTATTCAAACTATGCATAATAACATAATCTCTGCTATATCTCATATTCTCAGCCAAAAGCAGCATTGGCAGACCCATCAACTCCACTTCCTTACCGCAGTAGCTTATTTGGAGAGTAGCTACCGAAATTAGTAAAAGGTGAAAACTCTCTTTAATGAGAAGCACAAACCCCTCTGAAAGACAGCAATTTGACTGTTGCAAACATTAGCTCAGTGAATCTTTGCATTTTCTTTGCTTCTTTTAAGTAAAGTAAAAACAGCAGAAAAATATTACTTCAGAGGTTTTCACTATTACCCACCATGCTGCATTCTTAGCTCAACTTTTAAAAAATCAAAAACCATGTTTCTTTAACAAAACAGTGTGAAAATTCTCAATGAACTCTTCACCTGAAGTATACAGAATCATTTAATCTAACACAGTGTTAGAAAATCCATGCTTCATTCTGACCTGCTATCACACAGTTTATTTCACCCCTTGGCAAAGTACCACTTCACCACATGACTAATGGAGAAAATGCATGGACTGCAAAGTGTTTGAAACAACAACACTCAAAAGATTCCAGCTGCTAAGTTCACATGAATATTCCTATCATTAGAGTTTAAAAGTGTTATCATATATTAAGGGAAAAGGAGAAGAAAAAGAAAAAAATAATCACACAAGACATAAATGCCATAAATTTGTTCATCTGAACAAATATAAGCAATTATACAGTTAACTACCACTGGAAAATTCTGAATCCATTTTGACTAAAGGCAGGGATTTCTCTAAGTTCTGTTTGAATCTCTAGGTTCTTTCATCAAACAGAAAACAGTGGTTTTCATATCGGTATACCTACAAAAGATTTTGCCTGCTATTAAAAAGCAGAAGAAAAAAATCACCACCACAGCACACAGGGGCCACTCTTGACACTTCTTGACATTATAGTTGCTGGAGACCATTATGCCCACAGGAATCTAGATGCCTTCCTTTTCCCAGCTGCAGATCATGTTTTGTATTACACAGTTCAGCAGCTGCTGCTGAACTTTGTTGAAATCAGTAACTAGAAGATAAAATGATTAAGGTTACCTTCAGCATGGAGACTTGCCTACACTTGGGCTTTGATTGCAACAGTTTTTGTTAGTCATTTTGCACAGGATAGAAGGGGCTAAAAAGAGTACAAATTCCTTTTTCCAGGACTCATTACCACTAGCCAAATATAGGCCTTGCTCTATCTTAACACATCCACAATCATCTGCTGGAAGAGACCAGGTAAGCCGAAAGGGGAAAGTTCACTGGAATTTAATTTTAAGCTATGTTACTCAGTTGAATGGAGTCACAGAGTCTGGTCAAAGCACTACTGTGCCCACAATGTCGACTTTCAGACCCATAGAGCTGAGCTCTGCAGCTGCTCTTCATACAGAAGGGAAAGACTTGCAGAAAGCCAGGAACAAAGGGCAGAAATAACTCACTTTTTTACCCAGAAAAGTCACATGGAACAGCAGTGACAAAACACTGCTTTTTTTGCTTTCAGCAGACAACAGAAATGCCTCTTTTGCATAAAAAGGAAACTATACATTTGCTCTGTTAATGATTCCAGACCTTCTGCCCCTTATGTAAAAGGTCTCAAAATTAGAGATTTTACTTAATGTTGACATTTTAATTAGTATTTGTAAATTCACATTTGATTGGTTCAGCTGATCCCGCACAGCTTACTAGCAGTGTACTCTACTGATGTGAAAGAAAGGTTCAAGTTCTAGAGCAAGGGTTACACTGTAAAAATTGAGACTGTCTGGAGACCAGCTAGGTAAATATTAACCCCATTTGTGAAACCAGCTTAATCAAAATGCACACTTCATTTTTTTCACTTCAAAACTCTGCTCACAGATTTCTCTCAACATTTGATTTCAGCTTATTCAATTTCAGCTGAAGCTTGATTTCCCACAGGACTTTAAATGCCCTGAAAACTTTGAAGATCCGCTCCAGTGTCTTCCTCTCCCAAAGGAGAGCCCCACTGTCATAACCTTTTGTCTCTGCCACTATTATAAATCTAAACATTGCTGTTCATAGGCCTTCTCACATTTCCTACCTTGCTTCCTGCTTGTTTGCGACACTTGCTGCTGACGTGCAAAAGACTACTGTCACTGCTCCTCTTCCTATACGGTAGGCAAGAGGACACTACCACCCAGTTGATACACTCTAAAGCAAGAAAATTTGATTTTAACGTCTCCAAAGATAGTATGGCAAAAATCCCATGATCCATATTGATATTACATTGCTCTCCCTTCTGATGTTATCCAAGTTCTCTAATAAGCTGCAATCTCAATTTTGAGTAACCACTGCAGGAGGACGGGAAAAAAAGGCTCTTTTTAAGTATTCCTTTCCTTATCAGAAAGGGAACATAACACAAGCATTATCAGTCTGCTACTTTTATTTTCATCTTAAAGTCTCAAAATGTGTGCATCAACATATATATCTCATGTATCAATCTCTGATCTAAAATCTCTGATGCAAGCAGGAAGCTGATGTCTAGCAAAGACTGCCTTGAGGCACAACCCCAGCTTCTTAATACTGACAATTTTACTGGAATAATTCTTGATAAAACAATACAAATTACTAAAGCAGCGTTGGACCACTGTGTATAACAATTTCTGAACTCTTGACATGAAATAAAGCACTGTTTCAGCCTAGACAAGGCTTTCAGCTAAAAACCACAGCGGACAGACAATCCTCCTTATATACAAAAAGCAAACATGTAACTGCGATAAATCCTGTTCCACAATTTATATCATTAACTGTTCTCTCTGTATGTGCTAGCAATAAAGTCAGGTATATTTTATAAGTTTTGTTCAGACTACTAACACCCTAGATCAATTGAGATTAGGACCCAGATAATCTTTTGATTTATTGCCACTTTATAGCCAGTTCCATTTCCTTCTTTGCCCAATACAGCAAAATGATTGTTCCAAGAGAAACTAAGTAAATCATATCAGAAACTGTATTAAGTTTTGCAAGCATTACATTTCTTAAACTCCCTTTTACCTCTGAGTGATAATCCTATTTATACCAGCTTAATAAGGTCTAACAGGATAAGTGAAGGTTACTCGAATTTACACCTCTATCTAGTATGGTTGTCTGCAAGTTTCTGTCATGAAGTATCTGCTTATTAATGGGAATAACTTTCCAAAGGCACAGAGATTTCTCATCAGAGTAGTCTCAAAGACCCTCAAAAATAATTTTTTTTTAAAAAAAAAGATAAGAACATACACCTTCAGGTTTGTATCTATTCAACATGAAATAAAAATAAAAGAGAGACAACCATAGTTTCTTCTCTACACTTCTTAACTGTTTTTAAGCCAGCAGGAGACAAGCCAAACCTACACTGAGACTGCAATAGGAAATAGTATGAAAAATTCCTCCCAGTTCCTATACTGATTTATATGATTAAACTGGCAGGCTGATCCATCAGTTTTCACCTTTTCTGCAGTCACACCACCAAGATATTTGAGTCAAAGAAAGCACCAGTGTATTTTCTATGCTACTTTCATTAGAAAAGATCACAGAATCACAGTATAGTTAGAACTGGAAGGGACCTCTGGAGATCACCTAGTCCAACTCCCCTGCCAAGGCAGGGTCACCTAGAGCAGGTTACACAGGAACGTGTCCAGGTGGGTTTTGAATGTCTCCAGAGACAGAGACTCTACTACCTCCCTGGGCAGCCTGTTCCAGTGCTCTGCCACCTTCAATGGAAAAAAGTTCTTCCTCATGTTGAGGTGAAACTTCTCGTGTCATTGCTTCTCGTCCTGTTGCTGGGAACCACTGAAAAGCATCTGGTACCATCCTCTTGGCACCTGCCTTTGAAATATCTATATGCATTAACGAGATCCCCTCTCAGTCTTCTCTTCTCTAGATTAAACAGGCCCAGCTCCCGCAGTTTCCCCTCATAAGAGAGATGCTCCAGACCCATCATAACCTTTGTGGCCCTTCGCTGGACCTTCTCCAAGAGTCTTTCTTCTACTGAGGTCCCAGAACTGGACAAAGCACCCCAGATGTGGCCTCCTTACGGCTGAGTAAGGGGAGAGAACCACCAAACTCCCCCTGCTGGCCACACTCTTCCTGATGCACCCCAGGATACCACTGGCCCTCCTGGCCACAAGGGCTCATTCCTGGCTAATGGTCAACCTGCCATCCACCAAGACTCGAATCTTCTTCTCAGCAGAGCTGCTCTCTAGTAGGTCAGCCCCCAACCTGTGCTGGTACTTGGGGTTATTCCTCCCCAGGTGCAGGATCCTACACTTGCCCTTCTTGAACCTCATTAGGTTTCTTTCTGCCCAACTCTCCAGCCTACCAAGGTGCCACTCAATGGCCGCACAGCCTTCAGGTGTACCAGCCACTCCCCCGAGTTCTGTATCATCAGCAAATTTGATGAGGGTGCACTCAATCCCTTTGTCCTGGTCATTGCTAAACAAGTTGAGTAAGACCCAGTCTTGATCCCTGGGGAACATCACTGACTACAGGCCTCCAACTGGATTCTGCTCCACTGATCATGATCCTCTGAGCTCTGCCATTCAGCCAGTTCTTGATCCACCTCACTGTCCATTCATTTAACCCACACTTCCTGAGCTTCGTTATGACAGGTAGGTAGATAAATGCATGCAGAATGATGTACCCTAGTGCCCAGGAAGGTTCTGGAACAGATTATTTTGAGCATCATCACACGGCACGTACAGGACAACCAAGGGGATCAGGTCCAGTTAGCACGGTTTATGAAAGGCAGGTCCTGCCTGACCAACCTAATCTCCTTTTATGACCAGGTAACCCACTAAGTGGATGAGGGAAAGGCTGTGGACAGAGTCTTTTCACTGTCTCCCACAGCATTCTCTTGGAGAAGCTGCCAGCCCATGGCTTGGACAGGTGCACTGTTTGCTGGGTGAAAAACCAGCTGGATTGTTGGGTGATGGTGAATGATACTGATATTTCAAGGGTCAGAAATAATAAAGAATTCACCCAGAAAGTTACAGAGAATGATAAGAGGGTTGTGAAACAGTCCTGCCTTATACGTGAAACAGGCCTCACAGCCTCAAGGGAAGGACCTTGAACAAAGGACCACCTGAGCTTTTATACCCTGTGAGATAGTCTGAGTATTATGGTTATAGGCCACGGGGTTGGGCTTTAGTGATGAATATTCATACCATCACATCATCACAAGTGGACACTCTTCCACCTGGCATTGGGAGTTCAAGGGAGGGTTTGGCCACGAGTCAGAGCTGCTCCATGAGTCCCAGCCATTGCAGGAGGAGCTCTGCGAGTCCCAGCCGCTGCCAGAGCTTCGAACTTTAACCTGTTACAATTTTATATTAATGAAGATTGCTATTCCATAAACTATCAGTGAGAGTCCTTCACCAGCACTGGTAGTTGCCAGCAGCAGGTAACACACTTGAATAAAATGGGAAGACCCGCAGAGGGGTCTCCCTTAGGCTGTTGGTTTAGCCCCCTCAAAAGGGCAGTTGAATCACCCTCCATTCCAGCAGGACTGTTCAGTGAAGGGTCCCCAGAACAGAATGCTGAAAGACGGGTTGGGCACAAGGGTCTAAGCTTTCCTGGTGCACTGACAGACAAATCAAACGCTAAGGGTAGTACCTTGGCACATCACACCCACAAGAATATAACGCTTTAGTTGACACTGGCACACAATGGATTCGGATGCCATCCAGATACGTAGGGGCAGAATCCACTTCTATTTCTGTGGTAACGGGGTGGTCCCAAGAGCTGACTGGACTGGAAGTTGAAGTGAGCTTGACCAGGAAGAAGTGGCAAAAACACCCCATTGTGAGTGGTCCAGAGGCCCTGTGTATCCTTGGCATAGATTACCTCAAGAGTAGGGATTTCAAAGACCCCTGTCACAGTTTTAGTCCAACTGGAAAGATTTTTGGTGATTTTTTTTCATAGCATCACATGGTTTCAGAGTGCAGGGGAATGCTCTTCCCTGACCCATCCGAGCTGACCCAGAGAGGGACTGTCTGCAGCACTGGCAATCTGCTGGAAATGGGGACAGGAGTGTCCCTGAAGTGAAGCACTGCAGGAACTAAGGGGAGAAAGGGTAAAACCCTCCAGGCACTTCTGGAATTGGCTCTCTTGGTACCTGGGGTTTTGCTCACTGGAGCTTTTTCCCTGGGGACCAAATTGCCTCAGCTGCAGCTGTTTTTCCACCTCAGCAGCAGTCGCCTTTCGCATCAGCTCGGGAGTGCCGCAGCTCCCAGCTGAGCCATCCCAATGCAACCAACAGCATCTGTCTTTTGCATCGGATCAGGACCACTGCGGCCCCCCACTGAGCTGTCCTGATGTGATCAGCAGCATCTATCTTTTGCATTGGATTGGGACTGCTCTGGCCCCAGCATCACACCAGGACAGCCGGGCCCCGCCATTGTCACCCCACGTGATTTTTTTTTCTTTTTCTACGCCAGAACCCATGCTACTGCCTCGGCAGCATAGGACTTTTTTTGCTTCGGACAAAATATCCTTCCAGGTTTTGCTTTTAACCTAGGGGGAAAGGGGTAGTCAGGTAATATTTTTTCTGCCACTGTTGTTTCTTTTTGTTTCTTTGTATTTTTAGTAAAACTGTTGTTTTAGTTTTCCTCTTTCACTCAGATTCCTAGTAATTTGTAATTTGTCAGTATTTGGGTGGAGGGAAATAAAACAAAGAAAGAAAAAGAAGGGTTATCTCATTAGACATCTCACCTCCTGAACATACTGTCATTAAACCAAGACAACCCTAAAGGGCCTCGTTGGGCTTTGGGGATACCTGCTGTGGTGACAGAAGACATAAGACAGCCTGGTCTCTCAGAGGACCCTTCCGCTGTGGGACTGCTAGGGGTTGAAGAATAATAGGTGCTGATCACCACCACCAACAGTGTATTGTCAGCAATACCACACCGAGACACTGTGATTCCCATCCATCAGATGATTCATGGAGAGCCAAGGCGTGGTCAGCAAGACTCAGCTTTCAATAGCCCTATATGGCCAGTGCATAAGTACAATGGAGAGTGGAGACTGACAGTGGACTATCGTGGCCTGGAATGAAGTCACATCACCAGTGAGTGCTGCTGTGCTGGACATGCTGGAACTTCAGTTCAAACTGGAGTCCAAGGCAGCAAAGTAGTGCCACCACTGACACTGTTAATGCATTCTTCTCTGTTCCCTTAGAAGCAGAGTGCAGACCACAGTTTGCTTTCACCTGGAGTGGTGTGCAATATACCTAGAACCAGCTGCCCCAGGGGTGGAAACACAGCCCCACCATTTGCCATGGACTGATCCAGACAGCACTGGAAAGGGATGAGGCTCCAGAACAATTACAGTGAGTCTGTGACATCACTGTACGGGGAAGTTTTTGAGAAGGGGGAGAAGATTATCCAGATCCTCCTGAAAGCTGGTTTTGCCATTAAACAAAGTAAGGTCAAGGGACGTGCCCAGGAAATTCAATTTCTAGGAGTAAAGTGACAAGACGGACGTTGCCAGATCCCAATGGACATGGTTAACAAAATACCATCTATGTCTCTACCAACCATCAAGAAAGTAACACAGGCTTTTCTGGGTGCTGTGGGTTTTTGGAGAACATATATCCCAGTGTACAGTCACATTGTAAGCCCTCTCTACTTTGTGACATGGAAGAAGACTGATTTCAAATGGGGTCCTGAGCAACAAGCTTTTGAACAGATCAAAAAAGTGATTGCTCGTGCAGTAGCCCTTGGGCCAGTCAGGACAGGACAGGATTTAAAAAATGTGCTCTACACTGCACCCAGAGAGATTGGTCCTTCCTGAAGCCTCTGGCAAAAAGTACCTGGGCAGACTCAAGGATGACTGGAGTTGGGGATACAAAGGATCTGAGGCCAGCTACAGCCCAACTGAAAAAGAGATCTTAGCAGCTTATGAAGGGGCTCGAGCCACCTCAGAAGTGGTTGGCACTGAAGCACAGCTCCTCCTGGTACCCCGACTGCCAGTGCTAGGCTAGATGTTCAAAGGAAAAGTTCCTTCCACACATCATGCCACCGATGCCATATGGAGTAAGTGGATCCCTTTAATCACACAGCGAGCTCGGACAGGAAATCTTAATTGCCCTGGGATCTTGGAGATCATCACAAATTGGCCTGAAGGTGAAAATTTCCAACTATCATCAGAAGAGGAACAGGAGCAGGTGACACATGCTGAGAAGGCCCCATCATATAATCAGCTACCAGAAAATGAAAGGTGACACGCTCTCTTTCCCTGATGGCTCCTGCTGTATTATAGGGACAAATAAAAAATGGAAAGCTGATATATGGAGTCCTATGTAGCAAGTCACAGAAGCCACTGAGGGCCAAGGTGGATCAAGTCACATGCAGAGCTGAAAGCCATCCAGCTGGCTGAAGGAGAGAAATGGCCAGTGTTCTATCCCTACACTGACTCATGGATGGTGGAATATGCTCTGTGGGGGTGGCTGGACCAATGGAAAAAGGCCAACTGGCAGCACAGAGGGAAACCCATATGGGCTGCTGAAATGTGGCAAGACATCTCTGTCCGGGTACAGAAGCCGACTGTAAAAGCACATCAGGTAGATGCACCTGTACCCAAGTCGAGCTACTGAAGAACATAACAATGAACAGGTGAATTGAGTTGCCAAGATTAAAGCTTCTTAGGCGGATCCAGACTAGCAACACAAGGGAGAGTTATTTCTAGCTCGATGGGCCCATGATGCCTCACATCATCAGTAAAGAGATGTGACATACAGATAGGCTCGTGATCGAGGGGTGGATTTAGTCAAGGACACTATCTCCCAGGTTACCCATAACTGTGAAATATGCACTGCAATCAAGCAGGCCAAAGGGGTAAAGCCCCTGTGGTATGAGGTGCGATGGTCGAAATATAAATACGGGGAGGCCTGGCATATTGATTACACCACACTCTCTCAAACACACCAAAGCAAGCGCTACCTGCTGACAGTGGCGGAAGCAACCACTGGATGGCTGGTGCCACACCCTGTGCCTGATACCACTGCCCAGAAAACCATCTTGGGCCTTGAAAAGCACATCCTGTTGTGACATGGCACCCCAGAAAGAACTGCATTGGACAATGGGCTATTTCAAAAATAGCCTCATAGGCACGTGGGCCAGAGAGCACAGTATTGAGTGGGTGTATCATATTCACTACCATACACCAGCCTCTGGGAAACCTGAACGGGACAACAGACTGTTAAAAACCACATTGAAGGCAATGGGCAGTGGGACCTTCAAACACAGGGATCTGAATTTAGTGAAGGTCACCTGGTTATTTAATACCCAAGGCTCTACCAATCAAGATGCTCCTGCCCAACCAGAACTCTTACATACTATAAATGCAGATAAAGTCCCTGTGCTGCATATGAAAAGTATGTTAGGAAAGAAAATTTGGATTAGTCCTTTCTCAGGCAAAGGCAAAACCGTATGTAGGAACTGTTTTTGCTCAAGGACCTGGGTGTACTTGTTGAGTAATGCAGAAAGATAGGGAATCACGATGTGTACCTCAAGGGGATCTGATTTTAGGTGAGAACCATCTGTAATATTGAATTGTAGATGTAGTACTGGTTGCTGAATGACACTGCCATTGTAAACCATACACACCATGGATTAAATGGACTCAACAAAACATCCAGGGGGAATGGTCGGTGATTACCAAAATAATACCTTTGATTGTATAGTTATATGTGCATATATATATATATGTAATTGAAAGGTGTAAATCTGGGCATGATATGGATGGTATAGAGTAAGGGGTGGATAATGTTATGGTGGGGGTGGGGCTTTAGTAATGAATATTCATACCATCACAAGGGGCCACTCTTCCACCTGGTGTGGTGGGGTTCAACGGAGGGTTTTGCAACAAGTCAGGGCTGCTCTGTGAGTCCCAGCCCCCACCAGACCCACTACTTTGCTCCAGCAGACCCAGGAAAAGCACCCCCTGACCTATTCCAGGTCCCAGCAGGTTTCGCCTTGTCCCTGTATTCCGCTGGTTTCAGGCTAAGGGGCGAGGGGGGCCTCTCAGCCAGTTTGTCTTGGCCTGAAGATACCTCACAGCTGTGGCCATTTTTTGTCTCGCTTATGCCCTGGAGACTGTGGGGCTAGCAAATGATTCCTGCCTTTGTTGGCTTTCGATGGAAGGGTATGGACAGATTGCTCCAGGATCAATATGATCAGGCAAATGCCGGGTTTATTAGGAGAAAGACAGATTATACAGTGCTCATGACGCTTAGCTTCTTGTACACACTACATTGGTTACATAAGGAAAACATGCTTTACTGTCCACTGCTAATTGGACCACAACAGGTGGTCACAGGAGATGAGAAAACTTTATTCACCTGCCAAAACTCCTCCTTGGCATCTTGGCACAAGGCCTGCAGCCATATTAGTGGCGCATCATTTTTTACTATCTGCACCCAGCCATGCTAAGGTGAAACACACAGAAATGCAAAGAAAATTGTTCACACAATTTTCATCCTGTAACAATTGGCTTAAACTGTTTTCTGTTGTATCTTTGTAGTTACTGCTATGGCCTTTACTAAATTGTTATATTGTCTCTTCATTACTGGAAGGAGATGGGAGAGGTTGAAACAAAAGGCAGGAGGGGAGGTTATTTTAGAATTCCATTTCTCCTGTAGGTTTATCCAAAACCAACACACTGGGATCTTTCTGCTGAGTCATTGGCTCCTGCTGGGTTTCTTGTCACCTGGCTGGTGCCACAGGTCCCTGCGCGCTTTGTAATGCAAGGGATCAGTGCCAGTTCACAGCGTCTTGCCTCAGGCTCCCATGACCCCAAGCTCACTCTGCAGCTGCACACCGAGACAATTGGGTAAAAGGTAATTCCTGCAGGGGGAAGTTGCAGCCACAAACTCATGGACCACTGAACCAAGAAACCCACCAACTCAAAAGAAGAGAAAGACTGAGCATGAGGACTAATTAGCATGAGACACGAGAGAATCAATCGACCAACAGAAGGTAGAATACTCATCAGTTAGAGAACTAGGTAACTTTGTAGCCAATGAACCGTGATTTCTTTGTTTGCTAAAATGCATGGCGTAATGTTTTCAGAATCAGTGTGTCAGCTTTGCAGATTTACCACTAGCATCCAACTTTGTGAAATATGAAATAAACAAATACATCGGCTCTGTATATGAGGCTGGCTTACCGCACACCAGCTGACAACACTTTTAGGGACAACAGTACCACATCCAGTTGGCAGCCTGTCACTAGTCGTGTTCCACAAGGCTCAGTATTGGGTCCAATCCTGTTCAGTATCTTTACTGATGATCTGGATGAGGGAATCAAGTGTACCCTCAGTAAGTTCATTTATGACACTAAGTTAGGTGGGAGTGTTGATCTGCTAGAGGGCAGGAAGGCTCTGCAGAGGGATCTGCACAGGGTGGATACAATTGGCTGAGGCCAATTGTATGAGGTTCAACAAGACCAGGTCCTGCCCTTGGGTCACAAAAACTGCAGGCAGCATTACAGGCTGGGGGAAGAATGACTGGAAAGCTGTCCAGAAGAAAAGGAGCTGGGAGTGCTCATCGACAGCAGCTGAACACGAGCCAGCAATGCCCAGGTGGCCAAGAAGGCCAACAGCATCCTGGCTTGAATCAAAAATAGTGTGGCCAGCAGGACCAGGAAAGTGATTGTCCCTAACTATACTCAGCAGTGGTAAGGCTGCACCTTGAGTCCTGTGTCCAGTTCTGGGCCCCTCAATTCAAGAAAGACATGGAGGTGCTGGAGCAAGTCCAGAGAAGGACAAGAGAGCTGGTAAAGAGTCTAGAGGAGCAGCTGAGGGAGCTGGGGGTGTTTAGCCTGGAGAAAAGGAGGCTGAGGAGAGACCATATCGCTCTCTACAAAGGGGTAGCAGGTCAGTCTCTTCTCCCAGGCAACAGTGACAGGACACAGCCTCAAGCTGCACCAGGGTAGCTGCACCACATCAGAAAGAATTTCTTCATTGAAAGGCTTCATAACCATTGGAACAGGCTGCCCAGGGAGGTGGTAGAGTCACCATCCCTGGAAGTCTTCAAGAAGCAACTGGATGTGGCTCTAGCTGACAAGGTGGTGATCAGTCAAAGGCTGGACTTAATTATCTTAGAGGTCTTTTTCAAACTAAATGATTCTGTGAATAAAACAGTTCTCTGGGGAAAAAAAGCAACAACAACAACAAAAACAAACAAACAAACAAAAACCAACAACCAACTGTCTTTTTGATGACACAAATCTTATCTCAACATGGTTGAAATACCTCCCAAAACTGGTATGACCCAACACTCTCCCCACCCCAGTTCTTGGTAAATATTTCAAATTCTAGCTCACAGCTTGGTTTCACTTCACCCTTTTTTTGTGTCCACACTATGCAGACATCCCACACCATGCAGACATCCCACACCTAAATAAGGATTATGTTCACCAATTTAACCATATCTTAAGACTGACTTTACACTTTTGTAATATTCTTTTGCATACATATTAGCATTTATGTTATCCAAACTGTTTATACTATACTAACATACTATTTATAATAGTAATTTCTGCCACAGCTATTTCTATTTTTAGTCAATTGGGAAGAGCATGCAAGCACCACTGAGGAGAAGATCACACATGTGCAATAACAGCTGAAAATATCTAACTATAACTTGGTATTGCCTTCCACAGAACTAAATTTTTAGTAAGGAGAAAATGGAGTACTATGGATTATTTTTTTTCCTGGTTTGGGGTAGAAAGTTCTAAAACCTATCTTGTGCAATGAATATTACACTACTGACAGACTTGTACAGGAGATTAATTTTGTAAGGAACATAATCTTAACTTGCCAGGGAGGATCCATTTGTAATATCTTACTGCAAATGATCTGCTTCTATTTATACATCTGCCAGACTCTCTAACCTTTGGCAAACATAACATTCAAGCAGTCAATTGGCCATCAAGTCAACCTTCTGTCAGCTGTTGCCAGTGCATCCTCTGCACTCCCCTGCTTACTGGATGATTTCTTTTTTATATGAGCAGATCCTGTGATGAACAAGTTACTCTAATATCATATTCTTGCCATACACACTTCAATTTGTGTAGCTTTTACGGTGAAAAGCAGTAAAATTCTAAGAACATGGGCTTAAAACATACTTAAGAATAGAATCTGATCTGTCTAGCCTTTTATTGTCAATAGCCATAAGTAAATAATTATTTTTAATGTTTAAGACCTTCAGTCTAGGTTTAGCAGGTGGAGACACAGTTCTCAACAGCAAACTGTTTCATTACAGTAAGTCATGAATCACTGAAGTGGATAGAAGAAAAGAGTTCTAGAAAAATGTATCAGCTTAAAAAGTGCAATACATGACTACTGTAAATTCAGAAATTACTTCATCAGCAACAAAATTTGCGATTTTTTTAAAAAACTGCTGCAGAAATTACTCAATATGAGCTGAGGAAAGATTACTTTCCTCCGAAATTAATTGATAAGGTACACCAGAATATGTGCAAAAGCAAACAAACTCTATCTCTGCTGAAATGTCCTCTCTCTTCACAACCAGTTTGGAGTTTATTTACTTCACTCTATCAGTGTTTTTTTCCAAGCTAATAAAATTCTAAGTAATTTTTGTAATTGTTACAGCTGCTCCTAATTTATACCAGCAGCCTAAGTGGAATACAGCTTTACTCTTACTATGCATTGAAACACAAAAAAAGTTCAAAAATAGTCTGAATGCTTTCCTTTATAAATCCTTCTCAATCTCCATGCTTCTCTATCAAGTTGATTTTTATTCAGCTGTTAACTTTCACAGATTTATAAATGCACGTTTTGTCTTTCAGATCATTACTCCTGGAGCACTTTCTTCAACTCTGTCTACCTGTGTCCACATTTGTTAACCACTAAGAAGTTCCAGCAAACGAATTACCCAGAAACCCTTTAAATTATGCTTCTATTTCAAGGCTACACCAATTAATATAATACATACAGCAAAAGCTATGTAGAGACTACATCTGTATTGTTTTCATGTATATCTGAGAACAAACCCTGCTCTGTGGGTCAAGCAAACAAGTTAGAATCCACAACGTCTCAGCATATTTTACCCTTTTGTTCTTTTAACAGAGTGACTACATTAGTGGACAAGGGAAGGGTTACAGATATCATTTATCTGCAGTCTTATAAGGCCTTTGACACAGTTCCCCACAACATCCTTCTCTCTAAATTGGAGAGAGATGGATTCAGTGGGTGGATAAGGAATTGGTTGGACAGTTGCAACCAGAGGGTAGTGGTCAGCAGCTCAGAGTCAGGATGGACAGTGACAAGTGCTGTCCCTCAATGGTCCCTAATGGGACCAATGTTATTTAATATCTTCATTAATGACAACAGACAAGGGATCAAGTGCACCCTCAGCAAGTCTGCAGATAACACCACGCTGAGTGGTGCAGCTGACACACCTGAAGGATGGGATGTCATTTAGAGGAACCTGGACAGGCTCAAGAAGGGGGCACATGGGAAATCTCAAGAGGTTTAGCAAGACCACACGTAAGATGCTGCACCTGGATCAGAGCAGCCCTGGTATGAATCCAGGCTGGGAGACAAACAGATGAGGAGCAGCCCTGCTGAGGACTCGGGGGTGCTGGTGGATGAGAGGCTGGACATGACCCAGCAATGTGCACTTAACAGCCCAGAAAGCCAATTGTATGCTGGGCTGCATCAAAAGTAACATGGCCAGCAGGACAAGGGAGGGGATTCTCCCCCTCCCCTTGATTCTTCTCCTGGTCTCCTTAGACCCCCACCTGGAGTGCTGCATCCAGTTCTGGGGTCCTCAGCACAGGAAGGACATTGACCTGTGGAGCAAGTCCAGAGAAGGTCACCAAGATGATTAGAGGGATGAAGCACCTCTCCTATGAGGAAAGGCTAAGAGAATTGGGATTTTTCAGCCTAGAGAACAGAAGACTTCAGGGTGCCTTAACTGCAGCTATCCAGTACCTGAAGGGAGTCTACAAGAAATATGGAAAGAGCTTTTTACAAGGATGTGTAGTAAGAGGACAAAGGCTAATGGCTTCAAACTGAAAGAAAGCAGGTTAAAATTGGGCATTAGGAAAAAATTCTTTCCTGTGAGGTTGGTGAGGCACTGGAACAGGTTGTCCAGAAAAGCTGTGGATGCCACATCTTTTGAAGCGTTCAAGGCGTGGTTGGATGGGGCTCTGAGCAACCTCATCTAGTGGAACGCAGTCCCTGCCTATGGCAGGGGGAGTGGAATTAGATGATCTTTAAGGTCCTTTCCAATCCAAACCATTCTATGGTTTTGTAACTGTTTGAAGCCTAGGCTTCCCCAACTTGCACCAGATCAAACACGAGCTCATAGCTGGCCAAGTTCACAGCACCCTATTTTTATAACTCTACTGTCTTTTGGCAGGACAGGCCAAAATCCTCTCCCCTCAGGAAACATTAGTCTCCGCTAAGTCAACACAGCATGTCCTTTGCTGCTTGGGTCACCCAAATCACTGACTCAGAAATGCAATTCCTCCAGGTCCAGGAGGAGCAGAAAGAGTGCTGAGATGCAAGTGAATCCCTGTAGTCAGCTGACCATAGATCAAGGATCTTCCAGGCAAGTTGTACCTCAGTGTCCTCTGAATCACTCAGCATGGCTGCTGCTTCCAAGTCTCCCAAATACAATTGTTCTCCCATAACCATGAGGTTAGGAGACAGATGCAGGAAACCCAGGACCAGACACGCAGAATGAAAGCAGGATGCTTTCACAGGCACAAAACCAGTATTCTTTTAAAAGTTTGTGATGGTCTTCCTCCAGCCCTAAATAGTATCCCTGATACAGGCAACAGTCCCTGCAAGCTGTGCACCCTGAGCTTCCATAACATCCTGCCACCTGGGCAAACAGCTGCTGCACAGGAAGGCAAAAGGAGTAAAAAGGATCCCACTAGTCTTTACAGTGCCAAGATACAACATATCATTTCAAAATAACAAGTTTATTTGGTTTGGCATTTTTGTTTGATTTTTGTGTAGGCTTTTTTTTATGTTTCTGTGTGTGTGTTTTGGTTTTTGTAAACCAGGAAGAGCTGAATCAACAAGGTTAAAAAAAGGCACATGAGCCTTGTTGATAGCAATTTGCCATCTTCAGTCTAAAAGCAGAAGGCAAAGTAGCTCTCGTTTTAGGATGACAACACCACCATGAGACTGGTAGCTTCTGTGTACCTCTACCACAAGGACCAACTGGTAGCTCTTCTTGAAGCAATCAATGAATGTGACAAAAGAAGCAACTGGAGAAGTTCTGTCAGTCTTGCCTTTCCACAGCTTCCTCCTCTGGGATTACCTGCACAGCTGACTCTCATCCCATCTTCCTAGTTTTGATCAGGAGAGCATCAAAGAATGAATGACCAATGACATGCGGGCCCCAGTGGTGGAGGGGGCTGCCAAAATGGCACCTGCAGCACTTGCATGTCTGCAGAGGTACTTAAGAGTATTTAGATTAAGTCTTTGGTACAATTGGGAGACAGGCTGCACTGCTGTTGCCTTTTGAGATGACTGGGTCCAACTTTCTCACACCTCTGTAAGAGAAAGTTGTGGCCTTTCTTCATCAGCTGCTTTGCAAATAGATTCCTTCAAGCAGTGCTGCTTAGGTTGTTACAGCAACTACTGGTAAGGGAGGTCATGCTATTTGACAAGACAGATGGACTCTGACTACACTCTACTGTCTTACAGTAGTCTGCAGGTGACTGACAGAAAACAGCAGTTCATCAAGGACAAGCAGGAATACAAGGGAAAGACACAGTTTGTCTCTCAGAGGCCCTGTGGTAATAGCACTTCCCTACTCTACTTTAACAGTGATCTGAATGGCAAACATTGAGAATCTCACATTGCCTGAAGTACCTCTTGGAACACAGGCAAGCCTTTGAAGAACACAGTGTATCACCCCTGCTTATTACGCAGTACAGCGTGCCACACTTCTCCCCAGCCAAATTTGCTCAGGGCTACTCCTCCCACCAGCACACAAACAGCTGTAGCACCTGCTGCAGAGATAGATTTGTCTTCATTCCTTCTCTTGAGTAGTCTCAGTCCAGTAGTAGTCCAGTACAACAGTCCTGAGGAAAGGTGTTGAACACGACCTTCTCACTGCTCTCATGTCCACCTCCAGGACCTATCTGTCCCACAGACAGCAGCAAACTATGCCACCTTGTCCCATAATCACCAGCCAACCTCCCTACTCCAAAACACCCTACTTAAGGACAGATGTTGAGCTGCCAAGACAAATTCCCAATCCTACATTCCATCAGCTGGGCCAACCTGAGTGGAGTGCAATCACAGGTTAACGTGACCTTTCCCAGACCTGAGACCTAGAGAAGTATTAGATACAAGTTGCACCAGGGGAGGCTTAGATTGAGTATTAGGAAAAAATTCCTCACTGAAAGGGTGGCCAGGCATTAGAAAAAGAGACATGGCAATGTGGCACTCAGGGACATGGTCTAGTAATGAACATGGTTAACATGGGTTAACAGGTGGACTTGATGACCTCTGAGGTCTTTTCCAACCTGAACAATTCTATGATTCCATGAGCCCAATGCACATAATCTAAGCACAAAAGAAGGGATGGGCTTCATCTATCTAGCAAGGGCAAAACTACTCTAGCCCATAAGTTGTCGAGGCTGATCAGGAGTGCTTTAGACTAGGTTTGAAGGGGGAAGGAGTTGAAACCAGCCTCTCAAGAGATGAGCCTAAAGGTGGAAAGCCAGGGTTAGGAGTGAAATCAGCAGCCCAGCTGAAGTGCATGTACACCAATGCACACAGCATGGGTAACAAACAAGAGGAGCTGGAAGCCATCGTGCAGCAGGAAAGCTATGATGTCGTCATCATCACAGAAACGTCGTGGGATGACGCGCATGACTGGAGCGCTACCATGGATGGCTACAGGCTCTTCAGAAGAGACAGGCAAGGTAGGAGAGGTGGAGGGGTGGCTCTATATGTTAGAGAGTCTCTTCATTCTCTAGAACTTGGAGTCAGTAACAATAAGGTTGAGTGCCTGTGGATCAGAATCAGGGGGAAGGCCAAGAAGGCTGACATCCTGGTGGGAGTCTGCTACAGACCACCCAATCAGGATTATGATGGTGAAGAATTATTCTACAAGCAGCTGGTGGAGGTTTCAAAGTCACCAGCCCTTGTCCTTGTGGGTGACTTTAACCTGCCGGATGTCTGCTGGGAACTCCACACAGTGGAGAAGAGGCAGTCTAGGAGATTCCTAGAGTGTATGGAGGATAAGTTCCTGCTCCAGCTGGTAAATGAGCCAACCAGGAATGGGGCCCCACTAGACCTCCTGTTCACAAACAGAGAGGGGCTGGTGGGAGATGTGGTGGTCAGAGGCCGTCTGGGGCACAGTGACCATGAAATACTAGAGTTTTCAATACTCAGGGATGTAAGGAGGGCCATCAATAAAACCTCTATGCTGGACTTCCGCAGGGCAGATTTTGGCCTACTCAGAAGACTGGTTCAGAGGGTACCTTGGGAAACAACCCTTGAAAACAAAGGGGTCCAGGAGGGATGGACATACTTCAAGAAACAAGTCTTGAACGCACAGGAGCAGGCTGTCCCAGTGTGCCGAAAGGCAAGCTGCCGGGGAAGATGACCGGTCTGGCTGAACAGGGAGATTTTGAAGGAAATTAGGGTAAAGAAGAGAGCCTACCCATTATGGAAAAAATGGCTGGCTACTCAGGAAGAGTTTAGGACTATAGTTAGGTCATGTAGAAAGAAAATTAGAGAGACAAAGGCACAGTCTGAACTTAATCTAGCCACTTCTGTCAGGGATAACAAGAAGTGCTTCTATAAATGCATCAATAGCAAAAGGAGGGGCAAGGAAAACCTCCATTCTTTATTGGACATGGGGAGGAACATAGTCACCAAAGATGACGAAAAGGCTGAGGTATTTAACACCTTCTTTGCCTCAGTTTTCAACAGTAAGACAGGCTGTCCTCAGGACAACTGGCCTCTGGAGCTGGTAGACAGAAATAGGAAGCTGAACAGCCCCCCTGTAACGCAGGAAGAAACAGGTAGCGACCTGCTGAGCCACATAAGTCTGTGGGACCAGATGGGATCCACCCAAGGGTGATGAGGGAGCTGGCAGAAGAGCTCGCCAAGCCTCTCTCCATCATCTACCAACAGTCCGGGCTCACTGGGGAGGTCCCAGATGATTGGAAGCTGGCGAATGTCACGCCCATCCACAAAAAGGGCTGCAAGGAGGACCTGAGAAATTACAGGCCCGTCAGCCTGACCTCAGTGCCTGGCAAGCTCATGGAGCAGATCATCCTAAGTGCAATCACACAGCACCTACGGGATGGACAAGGGATCAGACTCAGCCAACACGGGTTTAGGAGGGGCAGGTCCTGTCTGACCAACCTGATCTCTTTTTATGATCAGGTGACCCACCTGGTGGATAAGGGGAAGGCTGTGGATGTGGTCTGTCTGGACTTCAGCAAAGCCTTTGACACCATCTCCCACAGCATGCTCCTGAAAAAGCTGTCAGCCCACGGCTTGGACAGGGGCACTCTGTGCTGGGTTAGGAACTGGCTGGAGGGCCGGGCCCAGAGAGTGGTGGTGAACGGGGCTGCATCCAGTTGGCAGCCGGTCACTAGTGGTGTCCCCCAGGGATCAGTGTTGGGCCCAGTTCTATTTAATATCTTTATTGATGATTTAGATGAGGGGATTGAGTGTACCATTAGCAAATTTGCAGATGACACCAAGTTGGGGGGGGAGTGTTGATCAGCTGGAAGGCAGGAGGGCTCTTCAGAGGGACCTGGACAAGCTGGAGAGATGGTCTGATTCCAATGGGATGAGGTTCAACAAGGCCAAGTGCCGGGTCCTGCACTTTGGCCACAACAACTCCTTGCAGCACTACAGGCTGGGGACAGAGTGTCTGGAGAGCAGCCAGGCAGAAAAGGACCGGGGAGTTTGGATTGACAGGAAGCTGAACACGAGCCAGCAGTGTGCCCAGGTGGCCAAGAAGGCCAATGGATCCTGGCCTATGTTAGGAACAGTGTGCCCAGCAGGTCCAGGGAAGTTGATTCTTCCCCTGTACTCAGCACTGGTGAGGCCACACCTGGGGTCCTCTGGGCCTCTCAGTTCAGGAAGGATATTGAGGTGCTGGAGCAGGTCCAGCAACAAGGCTGGTGAAGGGACTCAAACACAAGTCCTCTGAGGAGAGGCTGAGGGAGCTGGGGTTGTTTAGCCTGGAGAAGAGAAGGCTCAGGGGAGACCTCATCACTCTCTACAACTCCCTGAAAGGAGGTTGTAGCCAGGTGGGGGTTGGTCGCTTCTCCCAGGTAGTCAGCAAGACAAGAAGGCATGGTCTTAAGCTGTCCCAGGGTAGGTTTAGGTTAGATATTAGGAAGAAAGTCTTTTCAGAAAGGGTAATCAGGCAGTGGAATGGGCTGCCTAGGAAGTTGTGGATGCTCTGTCCCTGGAGGTTTTTAAGATGAAGCTGATTGGGGCAGTTAGTGCCATGGTCTAGTAACCACGGTAATGTTGGATCAAGGGTTGGACTTGATGATCTCTGAGGTCTTTTCCAACCCGACTGATTCTATGATTCTATGAAAGGCATGCAGGAAGGAGCAGGAAACATGCAGAAATTAATACCTCAAGTTATCTCAATCAGACCAGGCACACACAATCCTTTCAGCTGTAGTAGTTTCTTCCAGGAACACAGCAAGGGTAGTGGGTGAGAAAAAAAGGCATGTGTATCTAGGACACAAAGTATGGCACCTATTGTTCACTAATAAATGTGTACCGGACAAGAGGGAAGGGATGGCTGTCAGCACAGACGGGTAAAGGTGCCTGCTAGTTTTATAGGCTTGCCATGTTGAAGTACCACCCATTCAGTGAAATGCCATCGAAGAAGAGGACTTAGAAGACTATGGTCTGGGGTTTTAACCACTCTCTTGCCTATACAATGATGGAGGAGATTATGTGTGTGACCTGAAGACCACTGAACTTAAACTTGTTTTCTGTCTCACACTACTGGCAGTGAAGCAGTGCTGCTTGTTTGCCTTCTTTCTCTTCCCTTCCCTTCTCTCTTCAGACACATTTTAATCACAACAGAACACTCAACCACATCTATGTGCCTATGACATGCTCAGGAGTCTTTCCTAAGCAGATGGTCATTCTGAAGCTGCTGCCAATTATTGTAGGGGGAGAGGTGGAGTATGAGGTAGTCAGTCATAACAGCCCGCCTCTGGATGCTGGGCTGGTATCCAGCAGTGCTGAGCTGCTAACTGACTTGCTCCCAGTGCATCAGGATGTCCCCCCAAGTAGCAAAGACACTGACTAAAGCATCCTGGAAACACCAACCAAGACCCCTTCTGATCCTTCTGTCCCAAACAAAACAGAAGTGCAAATAACTGAATAGGTTGGTCTGTAGCTACCAGATTGAGATTATGGAGGTTATGGAAACTGAGATTCTACAGATCTCAAGCTGTAGATTGAGATTTTGACAGCACACCTACCTTTGACAAGGTGCACCCAGAGGCACAGTAGGACACTGGGGCATGGTGAAAAACTTCAGGAAAACTAGGTAAGAGGAGGGAGCAAAAGCTAGCACAGTTATGTTCATAGAACTACACTTCAGTATGCATTTTTCCTTTGGCTCTACACATTGAGAGAACTACTTGGAGTGATTCCAATGTGCATTAATGCACAGAGAAAGCGGCTTATCAAGAGAATAGGCAGATAGATAGACAGATAGATAGACAGATAGACAGACAGATAGATAGACAGACAGACAGATAGACAGATATTTGACTTACATTTCCTTCTGCAGTCCCCAAAATGCCCTTCCCCAGATCCTCAAAAGGATATTTTAGTACTGACATGTTGAAACAAACAGTAAAAATCAATATAATTAATATCTAATGAGTCAACACATTTAGCAACAGAAAGAATCAGTCTAAGAAGTGTCTGGAGTCCTAATTTAGAATGCAAGACACAACATAAAATGAGGGCTTTTCTTTCAAGACCAACTACTACTATTGATCTACTTCATCCTGCATCGAAAGTTACATGTAAATACTGCAATCAATTCTGCAAGTATCTCAAAGAAAGTGGAGAATGGGATTTCTGGAAGGTAGTAGCAATGGATAGAGAGTTTTATTCTTGCTGGACTCTCAGAAAAAGTAGCAAAAAATATATACAGTTCAACGCTGACCTCTAAAATACACATTATAGAACATTTTAAAAGTTCCATAATAACATCACTTTCACTGAACCTATGAAGCTTTCTCAGTACATCTCTAGAAAGGCTGAACAGCTTTATGAACTAACAAATACTGTTTTATCTGCTAATATCATCTTTGTATTGCTTCGTAACGCTTGATAATAAGTGTTTGGTTATTTTCCATATCCTTGCCAATTTTTTTATTCAATGACAGCTTTTTGTTTAAGAATGAGACAAATGAATTCCACATGTATTTAGGAAAAGACATCACACAAAGTAATACAATCAAAGTGGAACATTTCATACAGTTTCTATTTCACTTTGCAGACACAAAAGAAATTTCATCCCAACTTTTTAAAGTTAAGAAACAACAGCTACACTTGAGTATGAATTAATTTAGTGCTGAAGTTCAGCCTTAAAGACATCAATTGTATCACTTGCAGAGTGATACAGCACATCGAAGAGCTTCTCTTTAGCAACAAATCCTCTGCTGACACAACATCCCGTTTTAGAAATGGTCCTTCAATAAAGGCACTCACTTTTGTAGCTGATGGTTCCACTAGTCTCTGACGGTGGCGTGCTGAGCTGAAATGACTCTTCTGAGGCATCCCTTCCTGACAGTGAATGGAGAAAGAAGAGAAAGAAAAACAGAAAAAAGGGGGGAAATGGATCATGGAGGGGATGGAATGGAGGATGTTGGAGAAGGGAGAGGGAGAGTATTTAACTGAACTGTACTTTCACTAACTTTGAAAAAGCTTTATTAAATCAATTTCAGTAATACTACTGTACAAATACTAAAAAGAAAATGAAGCTTTTGCAAGAAGCAGCCTCATAAGGTTTTTATACACATATTCATACGCATTTTATGACAGTCTTCTATAAATTCACCCATGTACAAATGCCTAGTTCACTTCTAGATAAAGTTAAACATTAATTTCAGTCTTCCCAAGTATAAACATTTTCTGTATCAACTTAAGAAGTTCCACACAAGAAGACCCAACCCAGTAGCCATGCTATCCAGCCAGATTCACACCCTAACACAAACACCAGAATTTCCTCTAACAAAATATGACTTTTTAGATTCACATTCTTCACCCAGACCTTCAACAGGCTATCAACCACCTTATGGCTTAGAGTCTTTTACCTAGAGATTAAAACCCTTGCCCAAGAAAACCTGAGAAATAGCAGGCTTACATGGATAAAAGATAAGCATTTTCTCCTAAAAAGCAAAATCTGAAAGGGCATTCAACTGAAAAAAATTGAAATATGATAGTCTTCATTACATGTGCAAAACTATTTAGGATAACACCATACTGCAGTCAATCTTAAAACTATCTGGATTTGCTGGAGATGCAAAGGGAGGATAGCCTCCTAGGCTTTGAACAATGCAGTACTTGATTGTCTCTTGCTCTTTCCTGTGGTTCCCTCTCAATGATTAAAATAAATTATGTACGCATATTCAAACTGCTTAAGTACCAAAAATACTTGAAACTATAAACAAATATAAAGTTTCAACAAAAACAGATATTTTGAATAACTGTACCGTATAATCTGAAAACTTACAAACTAAAAGCTTAGTATATTTAACTCCTTTTCCTATAATGAAAGAATATTATATTTATCTATTTCTTTCACTGGTTTTTCTGCCCCTCAGGCTTCAGCAGACCAGATTATTGCAGAAGTTTTGTTTTTCTTTCATATTCATTTTCCCCTCTACCAAAATCTTCCTGATATTCTTCAGATATCATGAAGCCATACTGAAGAGGTGCTACTCTAACACATCTAGGAAATATTATGAATTAAGGTATTAGGACAAACAGCTTTTCGGGAAAGCAATTCAATTTATTCCTTACTTCTTGACAGCCTACATAAATACTTTCAATTAAACAGCCTTGCAATGCTTTAATCACCTGAAACAACAGCACTTCCTCTGTTTGTTTTCAAAGATTAAGGAAATTTCAAAGTTATTTTTCATAACAAATTCTATCAAATATGGCACCTGAATTTTCAGGAGATAATTTAAGTTGCCACAAAGAGGGCTGAAGATTAAGCAATCATTCTGTCATTTCTAGAAACTCTAGGGCAACCACAAGAATTAACATGCCCATTAACTTCACAAACATAATAGAAGTACTAGAAGACAAGAAAGAAGGATGGTTTAGGCAGATCATAAAAAGTCTTGGGAGGAAGAGAGAACACACATAATAACTAATATTAAAAATATGTCAGAGCAAAGAACAAAACACACCAGGAAATAAACCTCAAAAATTGTTCCATTAGGGCCATAAAATCTAAGTACTTATACTTTAACAATAAACAGGAATACTTTTATACAACACTGTCTTCTGCTAGAATTTAATGACAGCATTTTGCACTAGCAGACACCCAAAAATCAAAGTAGTGCAGGAAGCAATTTTAAAACACAAAGTTGAGTAATTTTACCAACCAAGTAAAACTACAGTAAATTTTGGGTTTGTTTCTAACTACCTTTTTGGTTGTTGGTTTTTTTGTTTGTTTGTTTGTTTGTTTGTTTTAGCTAGTTTTAAAATACAATGCTGTTTTTGGTAAAAGAACTTGAATTAACCTGAATAGTTTCCCTTCTTGGCTTTGTGCTCTCTTCATCACTTTTTAAGGATGTAGAGAGAAAAGCAAAATTTAATTAATATGGAACATGAATACTGTTAATGAACTCAGGAAAAAAAAGGTATTTGCATAATGCTGTCCATATCCCATACAACACAACAAAAGATTTTTCCAGGATACAAGATACTGGTTCAAAATCCTCTCCCTGCTGAATATCAGGAGATAGAAGACCTACTTCTAGTTTCTTCCCCAAGGTACTTTAAATACTCAATCTCTCCACAAACTTTCCAATTTGGACAGTCCCTCATCACTGCAGGAAGTATGAGCTCTACAGTCTGCTATTTCAGGTATGTGTCTGAAGGGGAGAAGATATGGGTAAAGAGCCTGCTCCAAATCACAGGAGGCAGAGGATGAAAATTCATGAGACTCTCTATCATTTTCAAAACCAATACACTATTCTTCTAGGAGTCTTCTCTGAAAAATAAGTCATAATATTTTACAAATATAAGACAGACTTGCTCCTAATTCTGCAAAGATATCCACAGGGTTCTTTAAATGAAAATAAAATTCTACTCAACTTGGTAAGTATTTCTCAAGATATCAAGACTCTGTTTTTCAAAAACTAGTTTTCATAGAAGTACGTTTTACACCTCCTTAACAAAAACGCTTCCACTCTCAGCATGACACAACGCAGACAGAGCTAGCTCTGTAACCCAGAAAGATCTGATGGAAATAATCAAAGACTACAGACACCTTAGGAAGACTATATCATAATTTATCAAATCCAATATAGTAGGAGTAGTAATCCGAGTTATTAGAACCAGCATTACAGAAAAATTAGTTATCAACACTTCCATAAACACTTGGTTACAATTGCAGAAGACTTTTCTGCTGATGGTTATGTCTTTAGATTATACTCCATTAAATTACTGATGTAATTGACTAAAATTAGCAGTAAGCACTAGGGCTAGGTGATTTTATCACTGCTCCTTTTGGGAGATACTCTTGAAACCTTTGATAATTTCTTCTCAAACTTCTCCATGCCTTCCCATTATAATCTAACATAAACTTTAATATAGTCAAAAATGGATAGGTGAAAAGGGTCTCCTTTCTATCACAGCTTGGAAACAATGGTAGGGTCATCTTAATCTTGACATTAGCTAGCAATAGTGCTAATCTTCACAGGCCCTACCTTGTCTTGTATTAAGGTTATTAACCCACCTAACATAGGATCCTTTACCAAACTGAGAACTTGGAATTTTTGTCTCATTGGCATTTTTCTTCCTTTCCTGTGTTCCCTTCAGAGTGCACTTCAAGAGAAGTTGAGAGCCGGAACAAACAGTGTTTACATGTGGAAAAACGCCAGCACAGCACAGATACCGTTTCAGAAGCATAAATGTTTTTATAAATGTGATTATTCCTATGACAAGGAAAGGCTTTAGACTATTAGGTGTTTATGTGGGCTGTGTGTTCAGTAACACCAGCCATGCTGATACATCAGAACAACATTCCAAATCAGAGCATATCAACAGTTCATTTTATTAGCACAAAATAATCAGATGGGTAGACTTGATGCAATACTGTCCCAAGTAGGGATGAAAGTTTATCATTAGCACATGTGAAGAGAGCTACCTTGAAGGTTCAACTGATCAAGGAATTTAAAAAAGCTGTTGGCACAGTGCATGAAAAAAAAAAACCAAAACTGAATTTAGAGAATAGAATAAACATGAGTAAAGGTCTTTCACTATGGAAAAGTTCTTTATAGAGCATCTGAAGCAGGCAGAGACATTACACTGTATGCGTAGAGATTTTTCATTACATCATAACATCCTGCCTCCTAGTATTGCATTTCAGCTGATAAAAACAGAAACCTTTTGCCAATGTCAGCTGACATACTGCTCCATACAGGACTGTCTAAAAAGGGCAGACAAATCACAGAAGAAGAAAAGGCAGATCAGGGTCAGTGTCACATAGACACAGCAATCTTTCAGTTGAAAAGCAAAAAAATAAAATAAAATTCAAAAAATCTACACACTGAAAAGACTATGCATTCAGAGTAACTGCAGTTATTACCAGCAAAGCACACGCAGTGGGATCCAAGATACCATCGAAGGGTGAATATCCTTTACAGAGGAACAGGTCAGTTGCAATTATAAGTTGATATAATAAAACTACATCAACAAGGACAGCTGAAGGAAAACCAGAATGATCCTTAATAATTCTCATTTATGGTAAGATATTTTAAGCTAGATGGCATACAGAAAATTGGCAAGGGAGCAGAACAAGTCAGAGACTTATTTCATTTAACAGGTGAGTACTCCAAGAAACAACCTTGTGGAAAACAGACATCTTTAAAGGAAAGGGAAAAAAAAACCCACGCAAAACCAAACACACACACCATCAAAAAAAAAAGGAAAAAAACCCAAAACACAGCCAACAAACAAAAAACCCACGCACACAACAAAAACCAAACAAAAACAAACAAACAAACAAAACCACACACAGATAGGGGCAACAAGTATTGCACATATTACATAGTTTATTTCTGAAGACACAGAAGCCTGAAAGCAGTTGTGAGGAGAAAACACAGTTTTGGCTGCAGCGGCTGGTAGCTGGTTCAACAACATGCAGGCTTTAATACTGATACTAAAAGCAGTTTCCACAAAGAGCAGCTACCATTAACTGTATCGCTATTCTTGTGAAAATGGCAGTATCCAGAGACAAGCAACTGAAAATAGCAAGTGACACAAGCATGTGGTCTTATCTGAAGAAATTTCTACTTCGAGACTGAAGTGGCCACAGACCTCTTGGTTTTTTTCTCTCCCTTTTTATTAGCTGCCAGACCAGGATCAGAAACAAGTGGCAGTAATTCCATACAGAGGAGCTGAATTCATCAACAAACACAACAGCTGATCCAACAGTTTTGCAAGTATTTAGTACTGAAGAAAAATAAATTCACAGCAACAACTCTCTCCACATCAAGCTGGACAAATCCTAATGCCAACAAGTCTATACTGAAAAACAGCTGCTCACATACCCTTGAATCGTGATCTTGAAGCATGTTTCCTCCTCCAAGACTAGCCCTGGGCTATTTCCTCATGATATATCTGCACCCAAGACTTAAGTCTCTGCCATTTCCTGCAGTGTCCTAACACTCCAGCCTGAGCATCTTGGCATTTGAGTCCAGCAAAAGCCGCAGCAAAACTTACAGCCAAGGCCTGCTGTCATGGCTAAGATCACATCTGAAGTTTGTTTTTTTTCTTTGCACATGGCGACTTACCTCCTGTTCTACAGTCTCATACTCGATGCAGCTGTTCTATTCAGTTACCAAACCACTACACTGCATATTTTTAAATGCTCCAAAGATTGTTTTTTTCTTTTCATTTTAATGTAATAGAAAGTTAAAAGTCCTTCACAACGTTACATTTCCACTTTGTTATCATTTATCTACTTAGGAGAGCTACGTAAATACAGCTTTGAGAGTACAGCAAAAATACAATAAAAAGGACAAAAAACGTAAGAAAATCAGAAACAAAAATCTTGGTTTAGAATGTGATGTGTTTGGTCTGATTTTTCTCTCTATTGCCTCACAGGGGGCCAAGATATGACAATCAAAGAACACCATTCAACTTCTGATAATTCAGTAGTTTTAGGATGTAGTAAAGGAAGCAGTAAATATTGTGGAATAGATAAAAAAACAAGTCATTTCACATTACAAAAAACTTTTCAATTGTAACACTAATTCACCATATTATCCAGTTATGATTTTATTAATTATATGGCACCATTCAGAAAGTCAACATACTACATCAGCATTAGCATTTCTTCATACACACAGCCTCCTGGCATTGGTTACCCGTTGAACAGATCTGTGAAAGTTACCAAGACCACCTCAATCAGATTCTTGTTTGGTAAAAACTACAGGCAATTAGGGTCTGTCGAGGTATTACAGTCATTTCATACTTAGCATACTTAGTTCTTGAACTGTATTAGAAAATAAAACTTCGACATCTCTCTTTTATTCTATAATGTTCTGTCTGTTCTGAGGTTATGAGTTCATGGTAAAAAGACACAATCAGTAAATTCTAGATCACCAGCCCTGCAGTCTCAAAGAAATAAATTTCTCTGTGTCTCAACTTACCAAAGAGGTAACGAAATGCTATTCCTGTTTCAACAATAATATGACACTTTGAATGAGGAAAAAAGAAAGATCTAGGGAGAAAAAAAACGTAAATTAGTTTCAAGTTTTCAGTGTTCCAGCTGCAGATTGGTTAATCAGCTTTTAATTATTAAGAAAAAGTGAAGAAGACTATTGTCTTCATAGGCACTGCGAGCCTTCTTCTCATAAAGCTTAATTTAACTCATTAAAAGAATTTGATACTTCATAAGCAGGAAGGGGTAGCTGGGATGTGCAGAGAGGGATGGAGATTTCACATATTCTATCCCCACAAAAACTCACAGAACTACATAGCAAAACATACTCTGCTTATATGACATGATACTGAAAATGCACCAACACTTATGGGATATACAGTGTGGAAAATTCAAGTACTTGAGGTGACATGCAAATAATGCAACAGATCTATGACAAAACTGAGAGGATCAATTTAGGTAGAGATGGACTTTAGCAGATGTTCAGAAGTTTGGAACTTACCTTCTGACAATATGGTATAAGACAAAAATATATGCAAACCCCTGCACTGGCCTGAGAGGTAACAAACAACATAGTACATTCTCTCATCGTAGTCTCTATGACTTCAAAGTGTTCTGAATTCAAATTCCTTATTTTTGTAAAACAGACCAGCAGACAGTAGGCTGGTCGCCAAGTGCAGAGGCAAGACCAAATTACCAATTCTAACATACAGTTTTTTCCTCTCAGCTTTAAATTCATGAAACTGTAAAATATTTGGGGGTTTACTATGAGGGACGGATAGGTTGGTTTGGTTTTTAACTAGTGAGATATTTATTTCTTGCTTATCACTGCTGACCAAATTTAGAACTTCAGTGCAATATACAGGCTGATCAGGAAACCTCTTTCTGCTGAGAGTAATCTCCCAGAAGAGCCAAAGCATAATAAATAGGGAAGATTTCTACCTGGTTATGAAATTAAAAAAAAAAGTAACGAGTTCTCAGTTACTTCACAAAGAATGTCACTTTCATAGAATCATGGAATCAGTCGGGTTGGAAAAGACCTCAGAGATCATAAGTCAAACCCTTGATCCAACACTGCCGTGGTTACTAGACCATGGCACTAACTGCCCCATTCAGTTTCATCTTAAAAACCTCCAGGGACAGAGCATCCACAACTTCCTAGGCAGCCCATTCCACTGCCTGATTACCCTTTCTGAAAAGACTTTCTTCCTAATATCTAACCTAAACCTACCCTGGGACAGCTTAAGACCATGCCTTCTTGTCTTGCTGACTACCTGGGAGAAGCGACCAACCCCCATCCGGCTACAACCTCCTTTCAGGGAGTTGTAGAGAGTGATGAGGTCTCCCCTGAGCCTTCTCTTCTCCAGGCTAAACAACCCCAGCTCCCTCAGCCTCTCCTCAGAGGACTTGTGTTTGAGTCCCTTCACCAGCCTTGTTGCTCTTCTCTGGACCTGCTCCAGCACCTCAATATCCTTCCTGAACTGAGAGGCCCAGAGGACCCCAGGTGTGGCCTCACTAGTGCTGAGTACAGGGGAAGAATCAACTTCCCTGGACCTGCTGGGCACACTGTTCCTGATACAGGCCAGGATGCCATTGGCCTTCTTGGCCACCTGGGCACACTGCTGGCTCGTGTTCAGCTTCCTGTCAGTCCAAACTCCCAGGTCCTTTTCTGCCTGGCTGCTCTCCAGCCACTCTGTCCCCAGCCTGTAGTGCTGCAGGGGGTTGTTGTGGCCAAAGTGCAGGACCCGGCACGTGGCCTTGTTGAACCTCATCCCACTGGAATCAGACCATCTCTCCAGCTTGTCCAGGTCCCTCTGAAGAGCCCTCCTGCCTTCCAGCTGATCAACACTCCCCCCCAACTTGGTGTCATCTGCAAATTTGCTAATGGTACACTCAATCCCCTCATCTAAATCATCAATAAAGATATTAAATAGAACTGGGCCCAACACCGATCCCTGGGGGACACCACTACTGACCGGCTGCCAACTGGATGCAGCCCCGTTCACCACCACTCTCTGGGCCCGGCCCTCCAGCCAGTTCCTAACCCAGCACAGAGTGCCCCTGTCCAAGCCGTGGGCTGACAGCTTTTTCAGGAACATGCTGTGGGAGGTGGCATCAAAGGCTTTGCTGAAGTCCAGACAGACCACATCCACAGCCTTCCCCTCATCCACCAGGCGGGTCACCTCATCATAAAAAGAGATCAGGTTGGTCAGACAGGACCTGCCCCTCCTAAACCCGTGTTGGCTGGGTCTGATCCCTTGTCCATCCCGTAGGTGCTGTGTGATTGCACTGAGGATGATCTGCTCCATGAGCTTGCCAGGCACTGAGGTCAGGCTGACGGGCCTGTAATTTCTCAGGTCCTCCTTGCAGCCCTTTTTGTGGATGGGCGTGACATTCGCCAGCTTCCAATCATCTGGGACCTCCCCAGTGAGCCAGGACTGTTGGTAGATGATGGAGAGCAGCTTGGCGAGCTCTTCTGCCAGCTCCCTCATCACCCTTGGGTGGATCCCATCTGGTCCCACAGACTTGTGAGGATCTAAGTGGCTCAGCAGGTTCCTAAGTGTTTCCTCCTGCGTTACAGGGGGGCTGTTCAGCTTCCTGTTTCTGTCTACCAGCTCCAGAGGCTGTTGAAAACTGAGGCAAAGAAGGTGTTAAATACCTCAGCCTTTTCGTCATCTTTGGTGACTATGTTCCTCCCCATGTCCAATAAAGAATGGAGGTTTTCCTTGCCCCTCCTTTTGCTATTGATGCATTTATAGAAGCACTTCTTGTTATCCACTGACAGAAGTGGCTAGATTAAGTTCAGACTGTGCCTTTGTCTCTCTAATTTTCTTTCTACATGACCTAACTATAGTCCTAAACTCTTCCTGAGTAGCCAGCCATTTTTTCCATAATGGGTAAGCTCTCTTCTTTACCCTAATTTCCTTCAAAATCTCCCTGTTCAGCCAGACCGGTCATCTTCCCCGTCAGCTTGCCTTTCGGCACACTGGGACAGCCTGCTCCTGTGCGTTCAAGACTTGTTTCTTGAAGTATGTCCATCCCTCCTGGACCCCTTTGTTTTCAAGGGTTGTTTCCCAAGGTACCCTCTGAACCAGTCTTCTGAGTAGGCCAAAATCTGCCCTGCGGAAGTCCAGCGTAGAGGTTTTATTGATGGCCCTCCTTACATCCCTGAGTATTGAAAACTCTATTATTTCATGGTCACTGTGCCCCAGACGGCCTCTGACCACCACATCTCCCACCAGCCCCTCTCTGTTTGTGAACAGGAGGTCTAGTGGGGCCCCATTCCTGGTTGGCTCATTTACCAGCTGGAGCAGGAAATTATCCTCCATACACTCTGGGAATCTCCTAGACTGCCTCTTCTCCGCATTACGGTATATCTGACAATCCTTACAGTTAGGGTAAGAAACCAAGTCAATAAAAAGCGATGTGCATGCGTAACTTCAATTTCGAAGAGTAAGAAAACAAACTATCTCAGACAAACTCAAACTGAAAGCTATCTCCCAAAGAGACCACAAATCAAAGGTCAGGACTGCATCTTGCACCAATTAAGCTATTCAGAAACAGAAAGTACTGGCAAAGGAAAAATTCATCTAAAGTAATTTCCTGTATCCCATTCTTATAGCCATAGATGTTAAATTTTGTGTAAGAAAAACGTGTAACTAACAGGTTTCCTCGAATCACTTGGCAGTCTAACACATTAGTGTGCCAGATACTCTCCCATTAGCACTGCTAGTTATAGCACTATCCCCTTCTCCCTAAACGCATCCTGTTGTACACAGACAATCATACAGCATTTGAACAAAGAATACTGGGCCATTTTGAAAGAGAAAGGGCAAGAATTAATATCTGACAGGATTATCATGGATTACTGCATTTCCTCAGTGGTGTTAGAGAGAAGACATAAAAAATAGGTGCTTTAAATATGAACTTTTTTCTAGAGTAGCTCCTTTGCAGAAACTCATCCATTTAAAAGTAACTGAATCTTCTCCCTGCATCTCAGAGCCTGAAGACTGGAGAACATACTTTACATACCTATAAGCCTGATCACCATTTTGGATTCAGCATCAGAGAAGCTTAGTACTATTGATTTGTCAGATAGACTCCACATCAGAAAGAAATTATACTGAAATAACTGACGGTGTCTTTAGGGTGAAAAAGACAATCAAAAAGCACAAACTACTATGTTTTGCAGAGGTGCCAAAAAACTAACTGGAATGTTCCATTCTTACTGTTAAAACAAAGGAAGGAGCATAACGTGCTACAGAAACCATTAAACGACATCAGCCCTAAACACATACAAATAAATACATAGGAACTGAAGTGGAGAAAATCAAATGGATGCACAAAAAAGGTGGTTGTTCTGTCATTATTCAAATCTGTTCTTCCACAGTCTTGTCATAGATGCTTAAAAATACGCAAGCTCTCACCTGCAATCTCAATCAGAAAAGAATAGCATTTTGCTGCGATCCTAAGAAGAAAGTAAGAAAACCAAAAGACAAACAGGAGAAAAACAAAGTTGGCATTACTGGTAGGACAAACTGCATCCAACTTAAACCAAATTCCAAAGACTCGTGAAAAAAATCTATGCTGAAATATGAGGATCTATGCAGAGTCCCAGGAGCACAGACAAGAAAGACAAGTATTATTTGAGAAATTAAACTGAACCAACTTAACAGTTAATCAAGATGCTGGACCAATTTAGCAGGCACTGGTCTCTTCAAAAGATCAGGGAGAAATACAACAAGGTCTTTGCAGCCACCTCATACAAATAAATTTGTTAAGAGTTAAATCTCTTATCACAAGTGCAAAGCAAAGCATGTAAATGCAGTAACAGTCCATATTCAGCGATAAACATGATATGCTTTGCATTAGATCTTCTCTGTTGCCAACCAACACAAGAAAATCGCAGATTTTGGCCACCCCGTCCTAAGAACAATTTTGAACTGCTGCTTCCAGACAAGAGTAAATATTCATGGCAAAAGTGACAACACATGAAAACACTATTCAGCTTCATGCCTGAATGAATCTCCTATTTATCACTGACAGACAGGCACAGAAACAGCCTAATAATACAACATACTTCATCACTACTTTGCTTACACCAACTAAACTATGATAATCTTTTACGTTAAAAGACAAACATACTGCTGTGTCTTGAAGAACTGAAAGAGAAAACAGCACATAACTAATAAAGAATCAGAGTAACATGAAATATAGCTCTTATCCTGGTCATAAACATTTGCTCTTAATTTTTCATTTATATTACTCCTTCCTTTCTTGCAATTCTCTACCTTTACTAAAATCTCAAAAAAATTGAAGCAATTGAAAAATAGAAAGCTGTGTTCACAAGGGGCACTGGAGTCTTAAAATCAATTCTCCACTCATAACCTGAATTTTCCAGCTGTGCTCATGAGTGTTGCATTCAGAAAACATAAGAGTTAAGGGAGTATTTTCAGGATCTTCTGCACACAAATTCTGAATGCTAAATTCCCTAATGTATCTGCAGAACTTGTGTACGACTAGACTTTTTTAGAGCAACTGAAATGGTATCCTTCTAGTGGTATAATTTAAAGCAAAGGGGTAAAATACATTGAAAAAACTTTTCACATCAAAGAACTCCACACAGAAGTTAATGCAAGCACAGACTTTATACACTTTTTAGCACATCTCCCTTGCTTTTCACATAGAAAGAGACAGTTACATTGTGGGACCGAAGAAGAATATGTATTAGTCGAAAAACATCTTCAGCTATCTTTCTCTATTTGATACAGCATCATTTATCTGTAAAGAACACCCGGAATATTCAAATATACAAAACACATGCAAAAAATATGCACACTTCAATTTCTAGCTTTCTAGGGCTAAAATAATATCAGAAGAATTATAATGTGACATTTATCTCCACAAAACATATCTGTGCACTTCAGTCCATTGTACAAGGCAGACAGTCTAAACAACTACCAGATTCCAGACAGCTAAAAGTGACATTCAGAAAATATACATTGTTTGGTAAGAGGAACTGGTAGTGCCACAAGCCCCATCTTTTAACTAAGCCCCATCTATTAGTTTGATTAGACTGTAAGTTTGATTACTCAAACATCTTCCTGAAATTTGATCACTTGAAATTTTCTCTTTTACAGCACCTACACAAGGACAAAAATTTTGACAAAAATTTAGTGCTGCTAAACTGGATCTCCTGTTTCTGATAGTAAGGCCTAAAAAAATACCTATTTTTAATACTTGTCAATGCTAATGTTCCCTTGGTTTGACATAGTGTGTTGGGGAGGATACCTAGATGTCATAGAAGTGTTATTTAATATCCCTGCGAAACTAAGCCAACAGTATATACAAAACAAAGGGATTTCAAAAAGGACAAAGTACTCCCAACATAACATGCTCTGCAGAAACTTCAAGTTTAGCATCTGAAGTCTCTGAAGAGCTTGTTTTTTCTCAAGGGCACAGACACCGAGTGCAATTATCCTTTTTATCTCTAAACCCAGTTTTTGCATGCTACTGAGGAGCACTAAACTTTAGACCTAAAAATCAAGAGGGATGTGAATGAGGAGGCACAGAGATTCAAAAGGAACACAAAAGTAGAAACTGTGACAAAGTAATTGAATAAGATTATAGAAGACATGAGTTGTTGACAGGAAACAATGTTGTTCTGATTTACACTGGATGAGGCATGGATCCTACAGAGAATAAGAGTCAGAGTTGCAGAAGTTAGCACTACATGCAAAGAGGAAAAAGCAAAGAAAACAATATCAAAACAAACTATGAAACTGAAGTATTGAGTGTTCTGCTTTGTGATCATTTTTTATCAAAATCATAATTTATGGGGTTTTATGTAATATTAATGTTCAGCTGGATAAATGCCACTGTTATAAGCAAAAAAGGGTAGTGCTTCAATCTAATAGGAAAAGGAATTAATAGCATCTCAAAGCCTGTGGGCAATTCTGATAAAACTGCTAACTTATAAAATGGAAAACTTCAGACTTTCAAAACAAATTTAGTGTATCAGTTGGTGAAAACAAATCTCAAATCATCGTGTTGAACGTGACCGATGAAGCAGCATCACAATCAAAATTGTATCAAACTCAAAGGAAGCTTCTTACAAAAATTCAAAAACAAAACACGGAAAATTACTAGTTTCATTGGTTGTGATAAAGTGAGTAAAACCATTTGTCAAACCAAGGACATCCCATGGAACTGAAAAAAACAAAACCTGTTTCAATAAGAAGTTACTGTCCTTCATGCAGCTATTATCCCTACTGTTACCAACAAAACAGACAAAGAAAAGAAAACACAAAGAAAAAAGCCCCACAAACAAGCAGATTTTGGAGATAAGCCAAGTGACTCAGGAACAGGAGCTAATGAGTGCACAGAGGACAAGTGCACAGAGGATGCCAAAGCTGCTTTTTATTATGACCCTTAGAACACAACCAAGATCAGTTCAAATCATTACAGATTCCACCACTGAGCTCATGAAAGGATTTCACATGAAGAAACATTAAGTTTATGATTTGCCTTCCAAACCTAACATAAAACAGTCACTCAGCTTTGTGACATACTATAGACATTATCAAGAAATGTTGTTACAATCAGAAGGCATTAGTAAGAAGTGCGCTATGGGCTACAGACAGCAAGTTTGGCCCCATGCCAAATATTTTAGCTCTGAATGCAGCATGGGACACTTTTTTCTTTTTTTTTTTTTTCATTTTTCAGAAATGCTTTCACAGCTCAAATAATAGCAAAGTATTTCTGACAGAAAGCATTTTAGAGGACCTGACAAGCACATAACAATGCGGGAGTGATTGGAAAATAAAGTGAATAAACTGATCAAGAGATTGTATACTCTATTAGGCCTGCACAAGTGACAGCTGAGGAGAGGAAAAGTGTTCTTTATGTCCATGTCTCCTCTCTCAGAAGGCTGGTCCTTTGCTTTTTAAAGGAAGCTATCACTTACCACAGCATTACTTATCAATATTTAAGCAATGAAAATATCTATTCTAACTTGCACATCTCTCTCCTTACAACAAAAACAGATTTAAAACGCCCTGTTTCCTACAACAGTGCGTAGAACCATCTTTGTAAGTCATTCTATCTGGAAGAAAAAACATAAATAATTTATCAAGATTATACAAAATTTGGGCTTTTTTTTTGGTTTTTTTTCCATTTTATATCTATGTATGTTCCTCATGCAAAAAACTCATAAAATGAAAGAGCAAGTGCTACGATTTAAGGAGTTCTGAGCTCTAGTTTGCAAATCTGGCCCCTGTTAGACAGGACTGGACACAACTACTAAGCAGAGGATGAATGCAGTGTGCAGACACATAGCTATTCCCATGCAGCACCCAAAGACGTATACCCTGTCTTCTTCTCACAATTGATTAATCTGAACCTACTGGAAATTACAAACTCCTTTTTTTCTTTTTTTTTTTTTTTTTTAATCCTTCTGGTTCCATGCCCTCCACAGACTTCTTCTTACAGACTTTTTTTCCGACACACTTACTGAAAGGCATACATACATATCAGACCTGATTTATAACTACACAACTCCTCCTTCATACTGTAAAACCATTTCCTACAATACAGGAACACCAGCAGAGAAAATGGATCAGGTCCCTCTTGCCTAGAGGAGAACACTCACGTACACAGCATTCAAATCAGTGAAAATTATTAAGAACCTTTCCAGAACCTCATCTGTAAAGCTGACTTTTCCATCCTTTTTCTTCAGTTTGCAACAGAAGGCAAAGTCCAATTAATATTGTACAACTTTTATCATCATTCCTGTCTCAGCAGACCACACCAAGAACACGTTCCTAAGCCTAAACTGCATCCACAAAAGAGACAGTTACAGTCTCCCTATTTCCTTTTCTCTCCTGTAGAGTGTGGCTTCCCAGATGACCCTTCCACTTCACACATCAATTTTCAGTATTTCAGAAGAATCATGACACCTTCTACACCAAAGAAATCTCACCTGTTTAGGAGCCACAAATAAGGCCACTATGCCTTGGAAATTATGTCCTTTCTTTCTGATTTCTCAGGATGCATTTTTAGGTGAATCAACAAGCAATGACTGGGAAAAATCTGTAAGGCTTTAGTTTTTGCACAGGTCCTTCTGTACCAAAAAGGACCCTTTTGTACCAAATTTCAAAACAGCTGTCTACAAAAGATAACTGTTTTCCTGTACTGGAGGCAGAAGGAAGGAATAGTCAAGGCTACATAATGACTGTGCCCCTTACCATCTTTTCTAGAAATGTATGGAATTGGCATAAATCGATTTCCTCAATTCTGCAAAAACAGCAACGCTCACACCACATTTTCATTTACATTGCCTACTTCCATTTTTACAGAAATAAGTCTGAATTGTGTGATTACTTCTACCTCACACCCTATCCCCCTCAAATGCATGTATTAGCTTTTCCATCAGAATTTTTCGTGTTGGTTATAATCATATCTCTGCAAGCAATACAGCACAGTCACTCTGAATTGAAAAAAGCCTTAAAGTCCCTACTAAAATTTTTCAGGAGAAAAAAGTGTATAAATACTTAAGAGACCAGAAAACAAACAAACACAGCATTTTCTTTGACATCTGGCAGGTTGCATGTATAACTGATTTCTCTGCTGTTGATCAACTTCTCTGCAAGTCTAATTGAAATAGCTTATGCAATTAGCCAAAGATTTACAAACACTGTTTACCAGCCACTAAGAGGCGAACTGAAATTAGCAAAAGGAAAATAAGGGCTCAAAGCATCTGTCTGACAAAGTGAAACCTTAATCAGTGCTAGAAGCATGACTGAAGCTGGCTGCATCTGGCAATAAGGTTTCTCCCACATTCCCACATCCTTCTTAGAGATTCAAGGAAGTATGTGCTACCTTTACTCACCATTGTGTGGGTTCAGAGTCCTTGGTTTAAGGCAATATAAAGAACACTGCTTGGCCAAACAACTAGACAAATTCATGGAAGAAAGACCAAACACAGGCTGTTAGCAGGATGCAATCAAAAACTGTAATTAAGAATATGCTATAGGTAGTTAGCTTTTTCATCTTTTTTAAACTTATTTTCAAGAGACAACTATTTCAATCTATACTAAACTACATTTACAAATTTTAGAAGTTTAAATAAATGGTCAATTTTATCCTAACGTTCCTTACAAAAAAAAAGTATTCTTTGCAATTAAAGCTTCAGAATTTCCTCACCAAGAAAGAGCACATAGCATAGATTGAGAAACTTTTATTCTTCTATGAATACAACCAACATAAGTAACTGGACACTAGAAATAGGTTGTAGTAAGATTAAATAGATGTATGTATTCAGGATGCAACAAAATAAAGTCTCTTTCTCTCAGAAGCCTGAGATTCAATTCAAGCCATTTCCTGGCTTTTTTTAAACACAGCACGATGGTACATGGCATTAAACACAACTACATCAGGTTCCCGTCTAAAAGGAAATGGCTTGTGTGTCCTGTAAATCAAGCTTTGAAGCAAACTGCACAAAGAGAATAAAACCCCGCAGTTACAACAATTTGGCTTTTAATTTAAACATGTGCTATTTCTTGCTATATGATTGGTTTAATTTAAATGCAACTTCACCTGAGAAAGCACACAGCTTTAAGCAGATTTACCTGCTTTTAACCTTTCTACTTCTAACCAAGAGAACTGACAAAGTCACATGAAGTTATTTAACCTTATACTGAAGATCACAGCTATTTCAGAACTGTCTTAACTCAGATCTTGTCCTTTTCTTTCCCCCACTGTTTCGTTTTGGGGTTTTTTGGGGGGGAGCGGGGTTTGTTTGGGTTTGGAGTTTTTTGTGTTGTTTGGTTGGGAGGGTTGTTCCTTTTGTTGGGGTGGGGTTTTTTTGTTTTGTTTTTCCTTTTTTTTGTTAAATCCCTTTCAGAATATACTCAACAGTCTTTAAAAGACAGTATCAATAATATATGAAAAAGAAGAGGGGACAGTTTCCCACAGAAAACAATGGCAAGAGAATTGTTTAGAGGGTTTTTTAAATGGTAAAAACATATACTACCACTATAAAATAAAAAAGTCACTACTTTGGGATGTACTATAAAATCAAAAGGTCAGCAAAGCAGACAACTCAGAGACTTAATATTTACTAACTAAACTTAAACAGCAGCAACACTTCTTGTCACATGTTATATCACCTGCTTTCCCGCTCACAAATTCTCTAGGCTAGTTGCATAGCCAACAGATGAACATAAAAACAGAGCAACAGAAAAACATAAGGGGAGCAAGAGGACAGTAAAAGACAGATTCAGTTTAAAGGTCTAATGAGCATAACTTGCATGTAAATAGGATTTCTCCCCCTCCCATCTTTGTCTAGTATGTCAACCTGAAAACTTCTGACCATTGGCTTATTTTCTCCACTCTAAGACCAGATTCTAATGACAGTCACGAGGTACACATCTTCAAAAACAATTTATTACTGCATATGCTGCAAGTCTAAATTGGCCTTTCTGGTAATTCACTGTGTAGCTTTTAATATTCTTAAGCGACCGTAAGCAAGTCTCTGAAATAGTTCTGGTATTCATTCAAAATTACTTTGTTAAAGTTATAGAAAATAAAATAAAATATAAATAACATGTGCAGAACTCGATGCACTTCTTTCACATGGAGGTTTAAGTTTTCCCTTAATCAGACCAAACTGCTGTTCAATTCTTGTCAAAAGGCAGAAATCTAGTTTACATTACTGAATGAATTACAGCAGGTTTAGCAAGAGGAAATCTGGCTTCACCGTGAAGATCTACCTCTTGAAACTTTTATACTCTCTTCTTTAAAAGCTGTCATCCACAGTCTCAACCTGCAGAAGAGATCCTCCTTTCCACTTCACAATCACCTTACAGAAAATATTTATGAATTAAGGACTGAATAATGCACCAAAATCATTCACCAAAAGTTATTCACTTTCCACAGCCAAATGTTATCACACAAAAAGTTAAAGAAAAGTTAATGGATTCTTAAAAGACTAAGAGACTCAAGAGAGTTCCAGGACTTCTGTATGCTCCGTAACAACACGGGCTACAGATTTTACTTGCCTTCATCTGTCTAACAGAAACTGTGACACTGGAGCAGCACCAAGCTGAAACCACTGATCAGAAAGGGCTTCCCAAAGGTCTTCCCAAAAAGTTCAAAACTGTGCAGGTTTAGTGCATCTTCAACATTTTAAGGGGTTTTACATTACTACATAACGATCCCAAATGCAAGGAGGCTTTCCTCTTCACCCTCCTCCCACCGAAATTGCGAATGTGGAGGAAAACAAAAGAAAGGAAGTACATTCATCGCTGAGATCGACTTGAGCAAAGGGCTTTCAGAACAATGGGCAGTAATGATGTAGTTTGAGATGGTGCTCCATTTTGGTGAAAGAGTAAAAAAGTAACTGCACCCTGTATCCGACGGTGGTCACATGCTCTATATTAATACACTGCAAAGAAAATTAATTTTTTGAGCGTTTAAAGCATTGTCCTAAGAGAGTATACGGCTCGAGTCTAGGATTCAAACAACATACGGTACCAACACTGTGTCATAACCTACACTCCATTTGAGATACGGCATTTTCTGGAGTTTAGGAACGCCAGCAGAAAAGTCATCCCAGAGCCGCCCCGGCCACAAAGTGCGCTGTACCCGGAGTGCCGGGAGTCGGACAAACTTTCTCCCCCCGGCAATGCCTGCCCGCCGCCCCGCTCCGGAGCTCGGCCGCCGGAGAGAACCGCACCGCCGCCACCGCTCCTGCCCCTACCCTGCCTGTTCCCAGGAAGAGCCCGGGCGGGCGCTGCCCAAGCCCTCCGCGGGCAGCGGCCGCGCCGCGCCCCGCCCGCACACAGGTGTCCCCCCGCGCCGAGCCCGCTGGCACCGCCCCCGGCCGCAGGTGAGGAGGGCAACTTCCAAACTGCGGACGGGCGTCGGCCGCCTCCCGCGGCGCCGGCCCCCGGCCCTACCTGCAGCCCCCGGCGCCGCAGGATGCCCGGCTCGTCCATGCCGCCGACCCGGCGCGCTCCCGCCGTGCGGCGCCGCCTGGGCACGCCGGACCGCCGGGGCACGCCGGACCGCCTGGGCACGCCGGACCGCCGGGGCACGCCGGACCGCCGGGGCACGCCGGACCGCCTGGGCACGCCGGACCGCCTGGGCACGCCGGACCGCCCGGACCCCGCTCCGCATCCCCGCACTGCCGAGCGCTGACATCACGGACGCGCCGATTGGCGCCGCCGCCGCACGTGACCGGCAACTTCGGGGCGCGAGGTCCGGACCCGCGCGCCGGCACCGCCCGCGCGACACGGGGGCTGCGAGCGCTCCTCGGCTCTGCCCCGGCTCGTCTGCTCCGAGCTCGAGGCGGGCAAGAGGTGAACGACAAGTCTGCGTTTACTTACAAAATGGAACTGCAGTACAGTGTTATAAAAGCACTGCCTAAGAAACCGCGCCCCACGGGATTCCCGTGTGAGGCTGCGGAGAACACAGCGAGAGAGGACGGGCTGCCCGAGGGGTGCAGGACACCGCAGCCCGCAGGTCCGGCTGTGACCTTGGGCTTGGCGCCCGAGCGCCTCTCATCAGCTCAGCTGACCCGACAGAACCAAGCAAAACTCCTCTAGGTGAAAACCCACGTGCTGAATCCCAAAAGGTTACGTCTGAAAGCACACATTATAATGAGCAAAACGGTATTGGAGTTTTCTTATCTGTCAAGCTGCTGGTTAAACAAACCATTGATTTTTTTTTTTTCTAACAACTGTCACCACACTATTAGCTATTCACCCATTAACAGTCTAAAACAAGGATTATGACAATCACAACCTCAAATCTAGTATGAAAAAGAAATATTGATTTCCTGTCAGATTGCATCATTTTGAGTAGTAGTCCATGTACGTTTCATAGTAGTAAAACCTGCTAGGGGCAAAGGCATTTAGAAGAAAAAAAAATGAAGGACTGATGAAAGGATAACGCTGAGCAGTAACAGTTTATGTGAAGAACAGAGAAAGAAAAGGCTGCTGTATTCTCTGCCCCCACTCCCACCCTTTCTTCGTATGACTGAAATGCATTAACATTACTGTTTTACACTTGTTACAATTTAAAAATTAAAAAAAATCAGCCGTCTTGCTCAATTACATTTCTCTGAGACCTCCAACTGTATTATTCTAAAGGAACTGTATTATTTCTAAAGAAACTCAGGTAATTTTTACCTGAGTTACACAGTGACATTAACTGAACGTGTTTTCCCCTTTGCTGTCTCTCCATGTCTCCAGCTCCAAATGCATCCATCACATTGGGTCAATGGCTTAAAACTCAGCCATCACCAATCTCGGTTACAGGACTAGAGCTGTATTTCAGTTCAGAAAGAAAGGAGATGCTCATACTGACCAAAACTCCAGCTCCACAAGAGGGAGACAAGAAAAAAATCAAACACATCGACAGATTTACAGATTTGTAGGCCAGAAGGAGGTGCTGTGCCCATCAAGTTTGACCTTTGTAACAAAGGCTTCTCAACCCTCCTAAATTAATTTTTCAAGTATATAATCTCTTTAAGCAGCATGCTGAACCTAGTGAAAATTTTTCTGCTTCACAGAATCAAACTGAAAAGCGACTAGATCCCTCACCTGCCTGAAACAAATAGAAAAAAGTTACATTAAGGATACACAGTTATCTCCTTTGGGTTCCTCCCAATACTCCTTTTCTGTGTGTCATCTTCTTTCTTCTTTGTTAACACTTTAAAATTTTGTCCCAATCATTCACACCCATGTGTCCTCACATCCTTCTCTATTTCCAAAGACAGAAGCGAATGACAATTTAAATGCTGCTGTTACGCCGCCAGTGAGGGTGGCAAAAATGAATTAGCCAAAGACTGTCAAGCTTCAAGGGTAAGAGGCAAAACCTTACCATTTGTCTCTCACAACACACTGCAGGTTTCATCCACAATGCTGTTTGCATTTATATACCCAATCTAAATACATATTTACATGAATTATTTTAATCACTGAAACAAAAAGCCTCCTAAGTCTCAATTTCTCAGTTCCTTTAAAGGTAAATAATACTGAGGTGTAGTTTTGTTCCAACCACCATTTTAGTCTATCTAACTATGCATAACTGTCCAATATATATGTATGAATTAAAAGTGCCCTATCCCACTAGCTGAGAGGTCATTACTTGAACAACAGCACAAAAAAGTCATACCTTCAAGTAATGTATCACTGACAGGCACAGATGTAAAAAGCCCATAATCTCACAAAACACCTCAAGTATCACAGAAGCTGTAATTTTGTACAAGGACAATTTACAGAAAGGATCAGAAGCAGACAGGACTGATGTACATGCATGAAGAAACTATCCAACTATAGACAGAGTGCAAGTATTACTTTGTTTTGCAATAAGCTAAAGATCATTGGTATAGCTACTTAAGTAATACCAGAAGGCAGGAGAATGAAACAAAGAGAAGACTGCCTTCCAGTCAAAGATGAGATAAATCTCAAGTAGAAAAGTATAAAACTACCTTTCAGTGAAAAGTCCATTTACTGTCAATTATAGAAGCTTTCCTAGGCTTGTGCTGCAATTTATAAAGGTGTATTAGAAGGAATTGAAAGGCAGAGAGTTGCAACTAACAAGGGAAGCACTGACTGAATTTTCTCACAATCTGTGAATCTCTTTAGATTCATATTGCCAAAGGTGTATCTGTATGTTTGAAAACATGTAAAGCCTGCTAGTTTTTTTCTGGAAGCTTTCAGTATTTTTCAGATTATTCAGTTACATTCACTATTGAAATCATGGCAGATAAGATCATGGCATGGTAAAAGTTATGTTTTAGAAGGAAAATCATTAAGTACAAGCATGCTCTTTGAAACATTTTAATATTACCTTCCTTATATATATGAAACAGCAAAATGCCCCACAGATTCCTTCACATCACTTGTATCAGAAAGGCACAGTTCAGTTGTACATGCACCACAAAATAGCACATGTGTACAGTGTATGAACAAAGAAACTTCCTTTTTTTTTTTCCCCTCATCAGGGGAGGCAAAGAAATACAGCCAATAATCTAAATTTAATTTTCCCAGTAATCTTTTTCCCCTATAAAGGAAGCATTTAACATAACTAAATGTGCATGATGTTTCAGAATTAATTTAGATACATTCTCCCAAGTACATGTTCATTTAAACCTGAAAAGAAACATGGTAGAAGATAATTTTCAGGACAATTACACAAATTTAGGAAGCTTTTATCCTTATTCAACTACCCTTTTTTTGCATTAAGCATATCATTTCACTTAGAAAATAATATTGACTGACAAAACCAGGAGAATTTAGAAATCACTGTGATTACTGAAATCAGCCAATCAACCAGATAAAATCTAAGCACGCAAAAATATGTATGAATATGTAGTTAAAGTTTTATAATGCAGATTTAAATTTAATTTTATGTATAAACATATCCCATGTGTAGCTGCCACTTTCATATTACATGTGGTGGCAACATATGATAAATCACATTTATTATGCACATGAAACAACTCGCTTGTGTTCTGCTCTTAAATCTATCTCTGTCAGGGCTATTTCCTATACCTTAAATACTCTACAGTATCCACCCACCATCATTGAATTTTAAAAATTATTATTTTCTTCCTAAATGTGAATATTCTAGTGCTTAGAACAGATAACAAGCAATGAAATAATTGCCTTACATTCTGATAACTTGCAATCTGAAATAACAGGAACTTTATCCCAGCACTGGTAAAAAGGGAGGTTTTCATCACATTTTTGTCCACTGATAAGCTATTCAAGTGATGTAGTAGAAAAATTAAAATTCTGTGCCATATTTTCAGAAATCTAGTTAAGTGGACACACTATAACTACAGATAGCTGTTTTTACAAGCACAGGAATGGAAAAATATGGAAATATTAAACATTACTTCCTATGCAGCCTTTCTCTAAGCACATTAAAGAAAGAACAATTAGAGCATACCAGAGTGTGTCCTCTTGGATGCTGTAGTTATAATGGTTTTGAAACAAACTTCTGCAAACACTGCTTTTGTGATTTTTGAATAGAGAGCAGCCCCACAGCAAAGGACCTGGGGGTCCTGGCTGATGGTAGCCAGGAGGGCCAACGGTATCCTGGGTTGCATCAAGTAAAGCATCACCAGCTGGTCAGGGGAGGTGATTGTCCCACTCAACTCTGCACTGGTGCAGCCTCACCTTTAATATTGTGTGCAGTTTTAGGCACCACAATATAAAAAAAATACAAATTTATTAGAGCATCCAAAGAAGGGCCACAAGGATGGTGAAGGGTCTGGAGGGGAAGCCGAATGAGGAGCCGATGAGGTCACTCAGTCTTCTTAGCCTGGAGGAGACTGAGGGGAGACCTCACTGCAGTCTACAACTTCCTTGTGATGGGAAGAGGAGAGGCAGGTACCACAGACTCTTCACACTTGTGACCAATGACAGGACTCAAGGAAATGGCATGAAGCTGTCAGGGGAGGTTTAAGTTGTATATAAGGAAAAGGATTTTCACCCACAGCGTGGCTGAGAACTGGAACTGGCTCCCCAGGGAAGTCGTCACAGCTCCAAGACTGACAGAGTTCAAGAAGTACTTGGACAATGCTCTCAAGCACATGATGTAATTCCCAGGGTTGTCTTGAGCAAGGCCAGGAGCTGGACTTGATGGTCCTTGTGTGTCCCTTCCCACTAGGTATATTCTGTGATTCCGTGGTAGTTTAAAGCATAAACTGCCAAGGGAAGATGACATTACAACTCCACAAAGGAGTCCAAGGTTATTTTTCTCAACAGTCATAAGAGAAATTGAGCCACCTTTATGTGCCACACCAACGTAATCATACTCTGCATACGATTAAGAAATCATAACACAGATCACATTCCTGTTTTGTAGCATTCTGAAAACAATATCAGTTCCTAAAGAAATTTACCCTCGATGTTTTACCTGAATTTCAAACACCCTAAGCAGACACAGTACATTATTGTCTATTCAAAAAAAAAAAAAAAAAATCTGTAAAAACAACTATCACTGAAAAGTTTTCAACCCTCCTATACATATACATCCACACCAAACCATCCATATTGTCACTCCACAATGCTGTCGAGAAAAGGGATTTCATTAGAAATGATAATGGATACCAGATCATCATCAATTAAAACCACAAAAGCATGAAAGCAAAAGCCCTGTAGGATACTGGGAGCTGAAAGATGTGCATATATTTCTTATATCAGTTTGAAAAATCATTCGAGAAGTGAATCAAAACAAAGAACATCTTTGAAGAATTTTATACAGATCAGTATCTAGCCATTTTACGTAAGTCAGAAACTTCCTACTATCACTACCTATTGTTACATTACCCAAAAGTTTTCTTAATGCAATGTTTTTAATGTTTTCTAAGGAAAATAGGGTTATGGAAACAACACTATCCATCTGCCTCTTGTTCTTTCAAATTCTGAAAGGTCTATTATCTGTGAAGTGTCACTGAAATTGGCTACAGCACTAGAAATGAGATGTTTCATCAAAATTAGCAGCAAAAATTGACAGACCCACACTTAACATCATCACCAAGACAAGGGAAGCTGTAATCCACTCAAAGCAGCAGATAACTTTTTAGTCTGTACATACAGACTAGCAGACAGAACTATAACTCTGCAATGTATTCAGCAAGAATTTCCTCATACAACCACAGGAAGGCTTGCTTGTTTTGATATTAACAGTAAAGCATATTTAAGATATTTAGTCAGTGAGGGAATACAGGCCAGCTTTATCACAAACTACTTGAACGAGATAATGAAAATCTACCACTTGGATTTCATGATTTATTTTCCAGCATTTCATTTACCCACAGAAGTTATGCAGTGATATCATGTGAACTTGCACGTTACTTTAGGAAACAGGGAAAACAATTCTCCCATTTTAGAGTGTTAGGGGCTAAAGTTGCCTTGGCTGAAATTGAGATTGATAAAGACAATTTAATAATAATTATTAACGTACATTGAAATTCTGAGAAACTAATGAATTTAACAGAACCAAGTAACATCCACAACATCATTTACTACTAATAATGCATGTTAAATAATATACAATTTTAGACACTGCAAACAACATATATTTTATGATTCAAAGTGCAAAAGTTACATTATTTCATCTACATAGCTCTTTATGTTCCTGTATACATTTGCCTAGTGTCCCTTCTAAAGGGCTGAGAAAAAATATGGAATAAATGCTCCATATGAAACGAACAGCTCCCTTTCAGGGTGCAACATGATAACCAGCACCCCTCAGGAGAAAAATACAGATATGCTTCACCAGCCAAATGCTTTCAAGGCACTGCTTCCTCTGAGTCCCCAGCTACAGCACTGAAGAAGGCATTGCTGGCCTGACAGCGAAATTGCGAGCTCTTACCAGGTTTTTTCCTCTATTCTCCTTCAGTATTGCAATCCTGTCCACACATACACAAAGAAAAGTGCATTGCCCCTTTTACATCTTTCAGAAGTAAAGACTTGTGGGCAATAATCACTTCATGGATTGATAGAGCGCTACTGAATTTGTGTCCCACTTTACCACATTACACAAAAACATATTCAGATAAGCCAAGCTGGTTTGCTGTGTATCCAAGAGAGAACTCTGACTACCAGGGCCAGCAATGCATTAAGAGATACTCTACTATTCTCCTGAGATACCATGTATTACTCAGAATAGAGATCACAAGCAGGGAGAAATTCAAGATTCCTTAGTTAGCAAAACTAATTCTCTTCTTCTGGAGCGGATAAACCTACACAAGTGGCAAGCCACAGGTTAGTGCAGGGTGCAACAATTTCTTCAAAAAAAGAAAATATTATTGATTCTGTGATTATGTTTTTTAAGGTTCTTGAAAATAAACTACTTTTTCCTACTAAAGCACATATACCTTGCCAACAGTTGCAATTACACATGTAGGAGCAGCCACACTCCATGGAGAATGTAGGTACACACTGGGTTTTCATGCCACCTGCTGGACAAAATCCTACTTATATCAACTCATTTCAGGGTTTGCCATTCATTCAGAAGGCTAATTTGTTACCTTAAAAAGGTAATAAATCAGTAAAGAAAATATTAGAAGAAAATAATTGTTGCAAAAGCAAACCAACTTTTTAAATAAGTTTCAAATAAGTAATCAACCTCTCTTTCAATGACAGAACATACAAGAGAAGACTGGTTACAACAGACAAGCCAGCTTCATCCCTTTTGCATCAAATACTATTCCTTAATGCATCAAAAAGCATTGGATCACCAATTCAACCAAGGTAGCCAGCCCTCCGATCTTCTAAGTTTTCCATAATTATGCAATAGCATAAAACAAATTTCTTTCTGAAAACAGAAGCACATCATGAGTACAATCTGTTTCTCTCATGAATATCTTTTCAACAAAGACTGAGACATACACACTAAAGTGTTTTTCCTTTTTTCAAAAGTTGCTGAGCTACTTGTCTCAGCATCTCCCCAAGGAATGCTTAACATCAAACACACAGGACTTACACCATTTTCAATCTTGGAATTCAAAGCACGACACATCTAACTATGTTTTCAGAGAATAGGTAAAGAACCCTCTGAGTTGAGGCATTTTCTAACAGTCAGCTCAGTGGCATACTTTAGATTTTGTATATGGAAAAGGAAGCAAATTCTTAAAAAAATTCTCATGGCAAAAGAGTAACAATAGCAATTACATTTTGAATAATCCCTCTTAGATATACAGAAGTTTGATTCTCAGGTGAAATCAGTAATAGGCCAGCTGCATTCCAATTACAGATATTAAACTTTGGCATGGTGTAAGTTCTTTTTTTATTTTGAAATCACTCTGAAAAATGACACAACTAGTCTCCTTTATTTTGATGCCACGTTCTTCTTTTTAGAAGCACTTAATCTCAACACTTGTAATAATGCATGATTTTCTCAATGAGATAACATATTAATGTACTTTAGCTTAAAGAAGTGTAATTCTTCTTAATATCTTTTGGCTGTTTCTTACACTCTAACATTTAACACTTTCCATTACACATGCATGGTCCCACTTCTTCACAAGAGCACCCTCCCTCATTAAAGAACAATAGTTAAGCCTTTCAACATGCAAATTAATTCAGAAGATAGTTCACCTTGCTGAAGTCTTGACTCCCCACAGACAGAAATTCCATTAGAAACCAACAAAGTAAGGAAGTCTGGAACAAAAGGGAATGTTCTCCTACTGATCACTAGTGTCAATCCCATATTTAACACATTTAACAAGCATGCCAAAAAAACATTTATTCACAGTTACAAGCTTCTGGAAAAGCACATCATGCTAGGGAAGTTTGTTCAGGATGTGCTTTGGTCATGAAATTAATGAAATACAATGAGATCCAACTCCACTTCAGCTGTTGTTTAGTTCCATTACTTAACTTGAGCTTACTGTTTCCCCTCCCTTATTTAAAGCAGGCAATCTCATAATTCAGCTTTGTTTCTTACTACCAACCTTCACCCTCTCTCAAATAGACAACCTAACAGAGGGAATTAGGAATCTATGATCAGCCAAGTGTATATTACTATGAAATTATTCCATGCATTACAAAGCCAACCATCATTTCTGAATTTCATTGACCAAATACTATCTTCCACTGCACCACATAACTGCAGGTATTCAGCATGATCAAGAGGTTAAATGTATTTATGAGAGAGTAGCAGTTAACCAATCTCCTGCTGATTATTATATCTTTTACTCAAGTGACATTAGGTTGACTTGGGCACTTATGTTGTTTCTTAATCTCCACACCAACCTGAAAGAAACTCCTTAATAGATGCAATGGTTCTACTGTACTATTTATTTACTAAAAATCTGACAGAACTGGATATAGACATATGCACTACAATATGGCATATTGTGGTAAAAGAGAAAAGCAAGAATACTTTCTAGCTTTACTGAGATGGTAACAATTGATGCTAAAAATCATCAGTCCACTGTGGCACTGTACAGAAGAGGGAAACAAACACGGTGACTGCACCACAGCAGTGAAGTCAGAACAATTTAAATCACCGTATATCAGGACAAGGGAGGGATTGCAGGAATACTAACAGGTAAGGTATAGTAAAAAATATCAAAGTCCACATTTCCACCTGCTTCCACAGGTGGAAGTGCATTTTACAGTAAGATATCTGATTCCACATGAATGTACAAGGAGGTCTGACTAAAAACCAGAGGTACAAACAACCAGCAGCATGTGCCAAAGCCATCTGTGATAATCAATCCACTTAACGTTTCAGGTCAGTAAAACTACGTCTGATTTTAAACCTAGAAATGTAAGAGATTAGAAGCAGCAGTGTACCATCCAACACAAAAGTACTCTGCTGGATGTTCTCAAATTGAAAAATGCCTGCAGAGGAATTCTTGCTAGACACCTTTGCTTTGTGGAATTTATTAAAAAAAAAAAAAAAAAAAATCACATAAAGAGAAGGAATGTTCATTCCCACCAGAGAGATTTGGATAAACTACATTTCCCCTCCCTCCTCCAGTGCCTATAAGTCAGCAGTGTCATTCAACCAGTTTGAGTCTCTTTATTTTGACAGTTACAGCTATCATCAGAACCATGGGAGTACTTCAGCTTGAGGGATGAGAGCTATAGTTCCCACACTGTCTGCTTCCATCCTCTGCTACATTACAATCACTTCGCAAGTACCACAGGCATGAGAACATGTCAACTTACAGAGGAGGAAACTAAAATGCTACTTAATCAATTTAGAATTATCCCCTATTTAGTTATCCTTTAACATAAGGATACTACCCCACAACAAAAAAAATTATCAGAAAGGAATATGTCTCATCAGCTTCCAAACAATTCCACCATTTCAGGCCAAACTTCCCTAGGAAGTTCAAAGAATTTAGTTATTTGCATTTCTGTTAACTGAAGCTGCCACAGCATCGATCAAGTTTTCTACAGTGATAGAAGCACTAGGAAAAAGTTTCTACAATGATAAAAATTAGGTTTCTTGACAATATAAAGTATCATTATCAAAATTCAGGTCAGTGGAGCAGTGCCTTATCCTCTACATCATTTTTTTAATCATCCTATCTTAATTCTGCATGAGTATCAAATTCCAAAGACTGCTAAGAACAGTCAAAGAAATTGTATCTGTCTCATAAGAACACTGAATAACACCCTAACCTACTGTTACTCACCTAGGCCACACAGGGAGCATTCACTCCAAAGTTACCAGTACTCTCACTATGCCTTCAGATCCTGAATGCAGACATAAGTGTAGACAATAGTTTTCCTACACTAATAATGGTATTCCCAATGCCCATCTTATCTCGATTTATTTTGAAGTCAGAGCTGTGAGAGAAATGAGTTTAAACTTTTATTATATTCTTCTAAGAATGGAAATCAGACCATTAAAATCAGATTTGTACATCAGCACATCTCCTGTACAAGTACATTTGTACATCTCCTCAAGCAAAGAACCACCTCTTTGCAACTTGTTAATATTTTCTCATTAAATGTTAAAAACTCTGGATGAATAGGTGTTTGAATTAACATCTCAAATGATAGACAATGAATTCACAGTAAGCTGCTTTCTGTGATGGTGACCAGAAGGCAGCATTATAGGTAAATTTTCCTACATCCTTCAAAATGTCAGTCATTTTTCCATTTTCTTCCTGCTTTCCATGTCTTTTTTAGCCTCTTTATCCCCCTACCATTTCCACACCTGTATATCTTTTAAGAAGTTGCAGAAGCTTTTGATCTAAGGCCAGAAAAGTCTACTACTATATTCCTGAGTCTTATTCCTTGTTAATCACAGATTATAATTTTGTTCACTTATCCTGTAAGCAAAGTCCAACAACAAGCTAAGAAAGCTTTATTCCCAGAAAGGCATCTAAACTTCAAGCAGTATAAACAATTAAACATCGATTTCTTCTGGTCATATAGTTTATTGCCAAACACCATTACTCCTTTGTTTCTCACATAGCCAATTTTACAAGCATGAAAAGTTTGTGGCCTCACTTTTGTAACACTTCCCACTTTTCCCACTTTTTTCTTTTTAAACTACTGGCACAACAATTCTAGATGACATTTTAAGATACCCATCACTAACACCACACACAGACCCAAATATCACAGCAAACAAGAATAAGCCCTTATCTGGAGTCACTACTAACATAGTTAGTATAGTAAATATAAGTTTCCATAGTAAATAGAAGTTTCAGTTCTATTTAACCATTCAGTTCTATTTAACCATTTAACCATTCCGTTACATTTAACCAAGCTTACTGACCTCAACTGTGTGGGTCCTACAGACCAAACAAAAATCTAAAAGAACAAGGCCTGCTCAGCTGACAACACAGGCTTAAGAAAGTAATTTTAACAGCCCTAGATTCTTCATTATCACTAGTCCTAGTGAGCCTTTCAGTGTTCAGGCAAAGTCTCTCATGAAGGAGGAAAACCATATGGGAAGCCTGGAAAACAGAAGTATGGTACTTATGTGCAAAATAGGGATGTATTGCTTAGCTCCTCCACATAGTTGACCTCGACTGGTTTTGTACTGTTGTCAGCATACAGAAGAGGATTATACCTTCATTCAGCTCCAATAAACTGCAATCCCTCCTTTCAGTTCTAGATTACACTAGAATACATCCTGAAAGCTGGAAGATAACTGAGGCTGATGGAAAAAGACTTACTTGCTCAAAAAGTGAGTATGTTTGGAAGAAAAGTTGGATATGCTCACAAGATCTTTTAATGTAGGTCAGTCTTCTATGAGAGATTTTTTTCCATTTTTCTTTAACTACTGATAGTTTGCAGCATTAGCTGTGTTCTCAATTCTGAGAAATTGAAAGTTCTCCTTGGGAGGAGAGTTAACCCTGACCATCACCACATCTGTATTTTAACCACATCCAAGAATTATCAAGACAAGCATAAGAATTAATAAAGCCATTAGTTTCAATCAGACAACTTAGGAAAGGTGTCAACATCTAGAACTCCATCAAGCAACTGAATCTACAGTTTTGTTTTAAACCCAAGTATGTCAAGACTATTTTGAAAAAATGATACAGACAAACAGAGACAAACAAGGATAGAAACAAATCTATATTTGTGAAACAGAGTACCCAGTCATAGGCTTGTCAACATACTACAGTTCCACAGCTCTGGACCAGGTCTACTCCAACCTTTTGCTGTGTAAAAATATGAAGTATATAGGCACGTCTATGAAGATGGATGTTCATTTCCCTTTCTCTACTACTAAATTAGATCTACCTAGTGGATTAGAACTGCAGTTAAGTATTTGTTAAAAGGCAAATACAAAGAAATATGAATGCAAATACATATTCATGGGTAAGAAATTAATCAAATAAAATACATAAGGGAGAACAACTCTCCAGTCTTAAAAGCTAGAAGCAACTGAAGCACAGAAAATCTGCTACCATTAATTGACAATTATAGTATTTCCTAGGAATAAAAACTTTCCATTTTAAAAAGATTTCCAGTGATTAGTCTTAGATGTTAAGCTAGTTGTAAGTCAAACAAGAATATGGTTTTCAACTCTATAAAATGGTTTAGCATTCAAATAACGCCCTCAGTTCAGATTCAGTGTTTCTGAAATCCGGCTAACTATTTTGGGGAGATTTTAGAGACAGAGCCAGGATTAGTCACTTTGGCAATTTCTATTATACCTTCTTTTCCTTCTTACAAGTGCCATCCTTGTACTTGCTCATTAATTTGCAGAGTATTAATTAGCTGCTCACACATAGGCATTGAAGACCTGAATCCCTGGACAGAAAGAATTAAAACTTAAAGGAACCCAAGATGCAGGTTCCTCTTGCTCTCTAGTAAGTTTACTTAAAAATAAATTCAGCTATACTCACTAGCTATACTTACTAGATAAAACTGAATACAGGCAATTAATGATTTGAAAAATTTCCTACTATTCTAAAATAAAACTCTTAAATAAAAGCTTTTTTTAAATTATGTGATTTGACCAAGCACAACTGATACTGTCATTCACTTATCTAACCAATTAGTGTTTCTAAAGTATTTGTTTTATTTGTTCACAATCATTTATTATCTACACTGTAATTTTGCAGCTTCTTGAACAACAAATGGCTGTCTTGCATCTGGGGAATAAAACACACAAAAGGGTGTTGGTGTGCTGTTTGATAACATGCAATTACTGGTAGTTAAGTTCTAATTAGCATAATTAGTTTTGAAACAGTTCTCATAATAACTGTCAAAATTATGTCAATTTAGCTGAAGTTAATGGCATATTTAACATAGACACACTCATTTTCAGTATTATACTATTTAAAAGTAAGGAAGAGGCAAAGCCCTTTCTGAAGAGGTAGAACTGCCCTTCATAGACACTGCACATTTCTTAACATTGTTTCCTTTCAGCAATCCAACTTATAAACCAGTACTTTATATAATTACCACCCTTCATTTTCCATAAGACCAGCTGTACAAATTAACACTGATGAAATGGCAATAAAAAACAAGTAAACTAAAGTACAGATGCTTGCAAACTCAGTCTTCTGTTGTTTGGGGAAAGGTAACAATATTCTGGCAGTTTGCAGGGGAATGTGTGGTTTGAAGAGGGAGGAAATCAAGAGGTAAATCCTGAAAAAACTGAAGGAAACAGTATACTAAAAAGTAGCAAATGACTCTAGTCATACCTAGATGTCTTAGTTTGAGCCGCTCCCCTGGGGCTGGGAGCTAGGGTGGCTGGTTCCAGGAGAGTTTCCTGCTGAGGGACCAATCGCAGCTGTTCTTTTTCGCTCCTGTGAAATTATATATTCACAACAGCTGGAAGTTGCTGGCAGTTTTAGTTGTGTGTGAGAGCGAGAAGCTGGAGGGGTGGACGGGAGCCCCCCGTAACCCGGGGGGGCCCTGTGCCCTCGCGGCCCTGTCTCGGCCAGTGCTGGAGGCAGCGCGTAGGAGTGTGTGTGTGTTGTGTGTAGGGGAGAATCAGAGACATCAGGGGTGGCCGGGGGCCCCCGAACCCAGGGGGGCCCCTGGGCCTCCTCGTCCTTGATTCAGCCAAGGCGGTTTCCTCACCAGTTCTCCCCCTCCACTGCACAGTAGAGGTGGTTGGAGCGGACTCAGAGGCCAGCCAGGGGAGTTGCAACTATCTGTTTCCCTGGCAGGCATGCTCCTTACTGGAGCCGAGCCAAGAGACAGGCCAGAGGGGCTTGGAGGTGCCATACGTTAGGTTTGGAAGTGGGCTACCAAAACTGAAAGCTGCAGCAGCTAAGGAAGAGTGAGAGAGCCAAACCAGCAGGTTTTTCTGGGTAAGGACTTTTTGATGAAGACTATTTGGGGTAAAAAGAACTGAGCACAGACCCAGAGCCTGCAACCTGGAGGGTGAGAACGGAACATCTTACTCCCTAGGAGGAAACCTTCACGAAACCAGGGAAGAAGAACTCAGAGTTGACTCCCTGGACTTTTCGTGATGAAGATCCAGATGGTGCAAGTTGTTTCCCTTGCAGCTCGGGATGAGACCTCAGCATGGAGCTGAGGGCTGGTGGGGGTGCACGAGAACCCCTTTCCCTCATACTCCAATGAGAGACTTTTTTTCACTGTCACCCGGAAGACTTCTCCTGAACTGATGTGGGAGGGGCCAAGGGGTGGTAGGATTATTATTAATACTGTGTATTTGTTTGCTCTTTAGGTTCTATAGTATCTATTGTGTATAGTAATAAATTGTATATATTCCCTTCCCCCATACTGAGGTGCCCATCTGAAAATTTCTCTTCAGTGTTAAATTGTGGGGGGAAGCTTGGAGATTGGATTTTTGTGACGGTAAAACCCCCACACTAGACAAAACATACCTTCACTGCTTAGCAGGAAAGGGCATAAGCCATTCACAAAGGCCAGTTTATACTGCTTTTTTAGTTTTGATGTTATTAGAAACTACTTCCAAGTATTCAAAGATGTTCCATTATTATACTAAGTAAAAATTTAGTCATTTCATTGACATCTTTCACATTTACAAGAAGAAGCAGCATGCTTTTCAGAGTCTGATTTACTTCATACTTTATATTTATCTTCCACAACAGAAAGAATACCCAACCTGAGCTCAACACTTGCCATAAAGCTGAAATCACACAACCAGTCTTGACTGAATTTAAAAGCCAAGTGTATTACAATGCAAATGTTTCATTTGAGGATCTTGTTTATTATATAAATATTTCATAGAGCAAGTTACCATAAACTAGATATGAAATATGCTGTCTTAAAAAGCCCTCTGGACTGTGAAAAATCTCGCTTGTGGCAAAAAGGTTTTTTAATTTATATAAAACAGGTAAACAAAACTAAAGCCTTCATGCTCATTAAAGTCGGAGATTACTTTTTTTAAATTAGGAAAAAAAAACACACAGACAAACAAACAATAAATAAATAAAACCCTGAACAGGAATTTGACACTAAACCATGACAAAGCCAAAGAAAATTTACAGAAATTTTACCCAATTAATTTGGTCAAATTCTTTTCCTTTCATATACACATTTATCATCATTTATCACTGCTGTCATGCTGGACTGTCCAACTGGACTTCTGAATATTGTTATATGTTTTTCTTTAATCTTTCTAACTATTTAAAGGTGACTCATCTTTGGTTTGCTTTTCATTTTACATATTTTTTTTCTGTTTTTTGTATATTTATATATATTCACCTTACACTAGGACTTTTCAAACCTCAGTCTCTGCTGTAGTCAATTTCAAGAGGGATTTTCACACAGAGTTCTTAGAGCGTTTCTCTTGCTGCTCTGCCAACTTTCCCACTCTTGGTTGACTGTCTGACAGCATCACAGTCCTCCTTCCTAACTTTATCTTTCCCCAGACTGTCTGAATCCGACATGCCCCCTTCTTCCCCCTTCTCCGTACTTCAGGGGTCTTATTTATCCCCAGGCTGCCTGAATCTGACATGTGTCCACCCCCTTTCTGAACGAGGGACCCAGGGACGGTGCAGCAGAGCACTCCCCCTCCTTTTCTGAACCAGGGACCCAGGGACGGCACAGCGCCGCTCCACTCCCCCCCCTTCGTCTGTCCAGCAGAACTCCGGAGGCCACGTGGCGCACCTCCTCCTGGTCCTCTTCTCATCACCCCCTCTCTCCCTCCTGGCAGCCAAGCAATGCAGCTGCTTCCCTAGAGTTATAGGTTAGAAATTCAGGAGAATTTTTCTTCCCCTGTTCTACTCCAAGAAAAACGGAGTGAGTGGGGGGAAGGGAGTCAATTAGCTTTACAAAAAATCTGGCTGAATTCCTGGCTAATGGCCCATTAGAGGCTGGGGGGTGGCTGGCTCTGCTCGAAGAGGGGAGAGTCAGACGGCAGAGCTCGCTCTGTCGGACGGAGACGGGGGTCTGCGTGCAGGCATTTGGAGAGAAGGCCTGGAAGCCTGTTTGGCTTCCCATCCTGGTCAGCCCTGACTGCTGGCTTCAACTTGCCTGCGAGCTGTTTTTTGTGTCCAGCCCGGACCTGCTGTGCTTTCATCGGAGAGTCTCTGTGCTCGCTGGGAGAAAAGGAGGAGCTTTTTGGGGTGCCATCAACTGAGAACAACAAGAACTCCAGGGCCCTACACCTCCAGCGATCCAACAGCGCCCCTCGCAGGCCTCAATTAGGACTGCGCTAAAGGACAGAGAAGTGTTCAGTCAGACCTTTTTTTTTCTAGGACTACTGTCTAGGTTTTTTTTGTTCTGTTACTGGTTTTGCCAACATACATATATCTTTTAAAAAAGGGTTGTTATTTCTTCTGTTTTTTCCACACTTCCTCAATTAAAGCCCCTTAATTTTGAATTTACAATTGCTGAGGGAGAGGAGTTTGGTCTATCTTATAACTCATCCTCTTTAGCAAACATTCCAGTCTCCTCAAACTGAGACGCCTGGATAGAAAAAGAGAGAAAGAGAGAAAGAGAGAAAAAGACTCCAACTCCCCCCTCAGATCCGTTTCCTCCATGAACACACCCACTCTCTTACTTAAAATACACCGGTTTTGAGTCTTACTGGGATCCATGTATGTAGCTTAACACTGCTGCAGTCTTAAAGTTACCAGCCGGTCCTTCCATTGTTTCTCTTTGTTCCATGTCCGTCCATCCCAGGTTTCTTGCCGCAACAGACCCAAAACAGACACCAAGTCCTTGAACTGCCAAAAATAGGCGGGTGCGCTTTTCAAGGACAATAGTACCTTCTCCTGGGGCCAATGGGCTTAGGTTTCCCGGGTTTTGGCACCAAAACTGTGGGAAACATCCCTCTCTTTACATTTAGAAAGACGGCATAAACTTAGGGAACAAAGAAACAAGGAAGACTTTATTCAATGTGTTGGGTCTTTCTCACACCGAGTTTCCAGGGAAAAAGACCCTTTCAGTTTAAATTCCATATATTTTATAGTTTCACAAAATCCCACCCTTTTCAGGTAAGTTTTAATGTATTCATTTTTACCTAAAAAGGTTTCTTTTCTCTGAAAAGGGGCTTTCGCTTTATCCCAACTGGCTGCAAGCCATCCCCTGTCAAAGGTGATGGATCTTCCTTTGTTCTTAGCCCAAAGCGAAGAAGAACCTTGTGTACAAAATGGCCCTAAAAGATTTAATTTTAAGAATTTTCTCATTTCCCTTATCCCAAAAGAGACCCTGATACCCAACTTCAGGTCTTGGAACTTGGATATCTTACAACTTCACAATACACCTATTGATATAAAAAAACTCCATATTTTTATTTCTCATATCAGCTTACTACAAGAGATTAACAAAATTGGCTTTATTTCCATTTATTTTGAACTATTCTCCAAAAATTATGCTAGCAGTAATAAAAACAGACAAATCACAACATTACATTAACAAATGGTATTTGTAAATACTTGTGGAGTGGCAGGGGGCTAGCAGAGAACAGGAGAATTACTCCTAAACTTTGGACACTGAATGAGGCAGCAACTCCAAGTCGCCTCCCAGACAACTTCAGCAGAAAATAAGCACTTTCAGAGGCCAATCCATCCTACTATGAAAGAGATGCCTGAAATCAGGCAAGAGGACTGTTAGCCTACAGTGCAAGGAGAGTAAGACCAACAATCTCTACCAGTTTCCCTACACTCCTGCAGAACTCAACACTGAGACACACACTGAATTGCCTTCCAGGAGCATGTATTACTCTCCACTAACTGCAGATAGGAAGAGACTGACCAAAACAACATGACCTGTGAAAACATCCTGAGAACCACTCCACACCTCAGCTTCCCATTTCTATTTAGTGTTGAAGATGTTCTGTATCATTTTCTTAATGTTTTTAATTCCCCATTAACACTCTCTGCAGACTCCCATTATCTGTGTCACCACCACAGAAATTGTTTGTTGTGGACGGCTCAAAATGCTCATGCCAGAAATTGAAGAGTAACAAGACTATCACTTGGCTATCTCTGAATTAAAAGCCCACATCAAATCCAATACACTGCCCATTCATCTGAAAATTAGCCTTCCCTACACATCTTTAACCCAGTTATATGGGTCTACATGGAAACCGTATTTTTAATTTATAGTGAGTGAATCATGCATAGCTATTGAATTCCATCTAAAGCAACACCTGTGGCCCATTTTTAATCAACATTCTGTAAGTCACTTAAAAATCTATAGTTTCCGACAGAAAGGTTTTATATCTGCGCCCCAGTAAGTGGTTTTGTTCTTACAAATTATTGACAGAAGAAGGGAAAATGTCTTTTGTACCCTGTTTGCAATTACACTAAACACTAGCACGTGTCTTGACCTGTTGGCTCACCATTCTTGTCTATATTGGCACATAATCACTGCTCAGTCAGGTCCACATCAGCTGAGTATCAATCTCAGCAAGAGTGATCACTCCTAGAAGAGGAACTAATATCATTTTTCACAAGTGAAACAATACACTTAAAATAATTTCATCTCAGACTGTGAACAGCTACAGAAAATTCTTCATACAAATCTCTTCTATGTAACTTTGTCATAAATATAATTAAAAACTCCCCTTAGTAGAATGTAAGAATAGACCTGCCATATTCAACTCTGTCAAATCACAGCATCAAGGAAAGAAAAAAAAAAAAGCAAGGAAGAGGAGTGATCCCTAACTTATGGCCCCTTTTAAGCAAAGGCCAGCGTCTTTCAGAAGCCTGACAGCAATGTATTTGTCAAAGAAGGCTTGAGAAGAGCTCTGGCTATGTGACATTAACATTAACCTCCTCAGGAGACAAGTCTGATCAGCAGTTCCAGATAAGAAATAAATACTTCCGAGGAACCTGCATCTCCGCCCTGTGCACAAGCTGCTCAGATCTGCTTAGACGGCTCTTGCCTGTTTTTGTACCAGCATGAAAGAAACTGCAGTCAGGCACAGACAAAAGATGTGGAGGAACAGGAAGGAAGAAGTCTGTGGCAGACAGATATGCCAAAAAACTAGATGGGTGATGAGTGAAAGGTCCTTAAGGAAGCCTGGCTCACTGAATTTTTCATTAGTCCATTGTTTTATGACCATTTAAAATACTTTTTGTCAAAATGCTGCTGCATCTTCCTCTTCCTATAGTTTAAGCATCACACCAAAACAAAAGCACAATATTGATAGCAGCATGTCACCTAATAATTGTGCACACAGAAATAGAATCAAATAGCAACAGCACTTTTTAGACTTAGTTAATTTGGAAGAAATTATTTTTTATTCCCAAATACAAAAAAGAAGGAAAAAATGTACAGTTTTCATGCAATTTAAATTGATTTCTGAGCATTCACCTATTTTCTTTTTCATTTTAATTACACATAATCCAAATCTTTCCTTCAAAATGAACAATGTTTCTACTAATAGACTAGACAAAAAAAATACACAGGATGATACTAGGGTTCAAAGCATACAAGATCCAATAGAATCAACTCTTTCTATTAAGTGTGCAGTCCAATAAATCATATCTGCCCCAAAGAGCCACAAACAGCACCACCACTAGGCAGAAACCAGGACTAGGTTTATAGATGAAAATTTGTTGCCTTTGAAGTAAAATACTATTTCAGACAGATCACGGAGAAAACAGCCATCTACATATCAATGTGATAAGAAAAACTGTCATGGTGCTACCTGTTCAGCATTGGCTGACCATAGCTGCCTTCAACCTGAATATTGCATTAAAAAAAATCTAAAACAAACCACAGAACAAGCTTCCCCTAGAAAGCAGACACGGATCAACAAGGTTTTAACAACCACCCCAAAGGCAGGAGGGGGGGAGGCAAAACGTTAATAATTCTTTTTCTTTTTTTATATAGCAAGAAATATATTAAAGTAACTCTTTGAAGAAAAGTATAGGCTAGTACACAGAGTCCCACATTCAATTTCACCACTTCTTAAGATATTAACATGCAGAAGCACAAAGCAGCAAAATGGATGCCTGAAAACAAAAAGCTGGAAGTTCAAGTGTATGACACATCTCTTCCCCTTTCTCTCTTATCATTTTATCCAAAATTTTTAATTAAGCTCATGCTTCATACACCTATGTCCTCCTAAGGACAGAGTACTGCAGGAAGTGGAAAGACATTGATAGAAAAGAATGTTCAGGAGAAAGCAATAGAAGACAGCTGTCCTGTTTAAAATAGTATGCCTTTTTTTCAATTAAAGAAACCATTTACATGCAAACACCTATATTAATGAAACATTCAGCTCAGACTTTATGTAGAATCCAGTAACCCAATTCAGAGTTACTGCTACCATAAATGTTACTCAGCTGCACTCAACATACTAAGTAATGTTATGTCCACACATGCATTAGATATTTTAAAAATGCTGCTTAAGGAGGAGAGGTTGGTCTGGAAATAAACTTCTGCTTTGATATCCATTCCCCCACTAACAGATACAGATTTTTTTTTTTTTTTGGTACATTTCTAGCTTTGAAAAGAATTACTCACCAAACTAGCAGTAAGTGAAGGTGCTGACTGTCCAAGTGTTTGGTAGCGCATGCGAACAAGATTTGAGGTTTCTACAGGTTGCCACAGCTGCTGTCCAGTTGCACTGGGAAGCAAATACTTGCCTGTCAAGTTAAGAAAGAGTGAGTTAAAAAGAGGAGACATTTCAGATGAGGCAATGCAATGGACAAAATTTACTATAATGCTCTTGCCACCCTAAAACACTACAGCCCTGATCACAGGTGATTTCATCAGAACAGAATTCCTACTACTCACTTCCTAGTCCTTCACATCACCCTTCCACAAGCTACAATTTCATAGGCAAATTCATGTCTTCAGTATTCTCACTTTTCCTACATAGAAGCACAATTAAAGATACAACAGATACAAATATCCAGAATGGTGGTTCTGAACCAAAGAAACCTAAATTCTGAAAGCTAGTTAAACAAAAATTAAAAAAAAAATAATAAATAAAAATATGCCTCTATCTACCCCTTTAAGGAATAATGTTCTATGTCTAAGGGACAAAGTGAGGTTTATTGGAATAAGACACTTATTATGTGGATAACAATTACACCACTACGTGAGCGAGGACTATTCTGCTTCTCTTCCAAAATTCCTTACAATCTACCCAATAGATATCACTCAATTCCCAAGAAAGTATCTTTACCCAGTGTCCCAAACTAGCGGAGATCACCAAGGTCCAGGCCAGCTATTCCTCAGGAGTGCTCACACGGGGCTCTCAGGGAGCAGTGGATGTAATCCCCCCCCAGGTGCCTGCCTGTGCTCACTACTTACTGTGGGAAGGAAAGCTCAGGCCACAGAAGGCCAGATCCCCAGTCAGAGCACTGCCACTCAGTATGGACTGTGTCCCCACAGGTACTAATTAGGCAGACCACATCTCCAGCTCACAAAGCCCCTGAGCTACCAACAAGCAGCAAGAATATTCAGGGAATTATATTAAGAGGACAAGCACATTCTGCTTACTTTCAGCCACTGTCAAGAAACAGGACAAGAGGCTATATACTGTCTTGGTAATATGTCCACCTTAAATTCTTAGTTATCTCTGAAAACGATGCAAAAGTGAGACAATCACACTACTAAACCAACTGACTTCTCTTAGAAGACCAACAAGGTGATGCAAAGCAACAATTCAAAAGACTTTCTATTTTTAATCAAATCTAAGTTCAAAAACACAATGCAAGGTTTTGACTGAACAGATCAAATGAAAAACATCACCAGGCCACATGGTCTAAACATTTGTTTCTTGAAATCACTAATTCCCACCTCATTAATCTTGTCACCTCAGACAACTATGGAGTGGGTATGTGTGTAACCATTGACAAAGGATTTGTACTCTGATAGACAAGTACAGGTTTGCCAGGAAATCAAGACGCCTCAGCTCCGTAACCTTATTTTTAACAGTAGATCTACAGAGAGCTGCTGAGATCTCTGGAAGTGATTGTCTTGGGAGCTAGAGAGTTCCCATCAGCAGCCCACGATAGTCTTTAACACTTCCCAATAAGTCTTCAAAATGTGCTATTGTTCTTTGTTAAACTGGTAAAGCAGAACCCATAAACATTTTTTCATCCAATTTGCTATCAGCCTGCCCAAGACTAGAAGAAAACCATACAATAAAGCTGTGGTTTCTTACCCAATTATCTAGGATAACATTTCCAAGAACTGGAAAACCTGAATTAATTTCCCATCTGCTCTCTCTGCCTGTTTCTATCAAATTCAGGTTCCCTTTCTATATAGGCTTCCATCATCCTCAACTAAAAGGATGCCATAAAAAGCTTAACGCACTGATTGCAACAAAGACATCTTTGATACTCCACTAATGTCAATCCTGAAATATACCAGTATGACATATACAGTCAGAGAGAGATTTATATCTATGACCTCAAAAGATTAATTCCTTCTCCTCTGGACAGCAAAAAGAGAATTAAAAAGTGCATGCAAAAAACTAAGTTGTACAAACTTTCCATTTAAATGGGTGTTTTATTTCTTTAATGTTTTCCACATTGAAAAATATCCTGGGATAAAACCAGACATTTCCTAGTGCTAGTTTTCCTGATTACAAAAATCTCTCAGGCTAAATGCAAACTACAAACACTGTAACAAAACTGCAAGAAGGTTTCCAGAATTCCAGCACCATGAAGACAGCTCCAAACAAGCCATCACCAAAATGCTTCAGCAACACCTATTTTGTCTAGTAGACATATATTACACAAAACTCTCTTAGAAACTCCATATTAACCCACTCTAGAAGCCAGTATGCTAAACAATTTTCAGCTTCAGAACTGTAGCACAATTTTAGGGCATTATATCATCACAAAAATCAATACTTCAAAAGGAGTAAGATGCTTAGAACAACAGAGAATTTTAAGGAAAAAACAGGTGTTTTTTAATAAAGTTTTTCTAAAACTGGGGAACATCATCACTCTTTGGTTAAACAATGTACTTCTTCATAGAATGTTGCAGTTTAGGAATGGTATTGTACTCCCACTAAAAAGAAAACCACAAGTCACTCCCCTCCCTCTTCAGTAGGAGATACACAAGGCAGAAATCACAGTCTGCGACAAGAATTTACTGAAAACAGCAATAAGAAAATTAACAGTAACAGCAACAATACTAATAGCAAAAATGTACAAAGAGAGTGTGATTTACATGCAAGAATTCTCACCAAGCCCAGGACAATGAAAAACAATTGCAGACAGACCCTCCACTTGCCATGCCTTCCCATGACTGAAAAGGAACTCTTTTTTTCCTCGGAATTGAGAGAAAGAGTCCCTTTCCACAACACCCTGGCAATGATGTAAGATGGTATTGAATAACATTCGGGTCTTGGCCACACCCACTCAGCACTGCAAACTGCAGCCTAGAACTCCTGTGCTACAGCGATCCCACGGGCTCAGCCTCCCTGGGCAGTTGGGACCATATGTGTGTCACTATGCCCAGCTACTGTAAAAAAAAAAAATTAACTCTGTCCTGGCTGGAACTAGGACACAGGGGTTTAAAACTAGTCTCAAAATCCATTGTCAGACACTAGGCCTTTCCCAGACTGCATTAATTTTCATTTCAGATGAATCCCACTGAGCTTCCCAAGAAAAAAAGACAATCATTTGTATTTTGTCCACACACTAAGACAGTTTTATTTAAGTTTTGATCTCAAGCCAAAGAGATTTAAATAACAAGACAGTTTAGTCTAGAAGGAGAAAGGTACGTGAGAAATAAGTGCTGTTATTAATGCTTGTACTTCCTTGTTGTTTTAAATGTGCACCAGATCAAAAACATGAAGAGCCAATATTGTGATTCCTATTCACATCAGTCCCTCAGAGCATTCTGTACCTTATCAGGTGTAGGGCATCTCTAACAGCCACCTTTACTATTTGTCCTTTACAGTAATCTGTATTTTACTCAGTTTTTATCTTGCTCAAATATCTGAAAGAAAGGCTAAGATATCTTGGTCCAGAGGCTAGAGGAGAGGCAATCCTACTGTTTATGACAAAATCTTGTACTAAGCCCTTCCTTCAACTGTAAGATTCTGCCTGACTGACAGGAAAGCAGAGTAGAATAACAGCATCAAGGTCAGTGTCGCCACTGTAAGAATTAACTTAATATTTCATTATTTTTCTTGCATGATTAACATCTAGAAATATTTAAAATAATGTTAGGGGGTCTGTTGAAGAGCTAATTAGGCAGTAAACACAATCAAAATTGCCAATGAAATCATGAGCGTGTGTGATGCTGAAACGACCTCTCACTTCTTTACCACAAATAGGAGCCTTAAAACTACAGCAGTTTTCACAACATACTGAAATTAAGGCAAGCAGACAGTCTAGAACTCCAATTCTTCTTTTCAAAGTACACAGACTATTAAACACAGAAACGGCATATAATAAGTATGTTTTCTACAGAAGCAAAAATAGCCTTGGCTTAGACAAAATGATCGTAACAGATAAATGTCTTATCTGGGAATAACGCTAATCTTTATGCAGAGAGATACTAGGAGGAGAACAGCCAGCTGCAACAAAATATCTGGAAAATAACAATAGTACTTTTAATACTGTGCTTCTCAAAAAAAGAAAAGTTGGGCATACTTTACAGGACTGCAATAAAAATGGTTTTTCATTTTTAAAATTGAACATCAATATTTTCTACAGAAAAAAAATTCTTCCTGTCCTAGTTAGGACAGCTGAGACCAGTTCATCATGGTATGGGTGTAACCCAAAACTGTGTATTCTATAGCCTTCCATGCCATTTCCCAGAAACTGTTAGCAATAGAGCATTTACACCCTCTGCTCAGAGCAGCCTGACTCCTCAGGCTATAAACTGGGTGTTAAGAGGCCTGCAAGATAGGAAGATGTTCCTGTCCTCACACCCTTTTATGGAATTCCCCGCTCTGAGGGAAGGACTGAGCATTCCTGTCTGAACTGGAGAATATATAAACTTGGAGTTTTGGAACCTTTTTTCCACTCGTGGGATCCAGAGGAAGACTGCAGATCACATCTCTCAACCAGACTGCAGCTCACCACCCTCAACCGGACTGCAATCACCACTTTTGACCAGACTGCAACAGCACTCTCACCAACAGGTTTTCCCCTCACCTTTTCCTTTGGACTCAGGGGGCCCAACAAACACCACTCTGTTCATGCCCCAGGATGCTGGGTTATATATTTGGGTTTTGTGGGTTAAAACCAATTGTTTGTCTGTATAATTGTACTTATTGTATTATTTTATTAAATTGTTATTCTGACGTAAAATCTCTTTTGAGTTGATTTCCCCTGCTGGTTTACCTTTAAACCAGCACACTTCCAAAATTCAGTTTGCTTTTCTGAAGAGATTAGGGTACCACTGAACTAAACTACCATACAATGAAACAATCCCTGTCCACAGTGAGCTAGTCAGCAACTCTCCCTGGATTCTTCCATTAAAAAAAAAAATCCCCTCAGACTACCCACTCCTCCTTTCCTGCCATTATAGTACTCCTTTTTTCCTGCTACAGTTTCACTCATAGTTGTATGCATTTACCCCTTTATTTTTAATAACCCCTTGAATTTACACAAATCCACAGCTTCCCTTGTTGTTAAGTGATTTAAATATCAGCATTACACATAAAACTTGAGCTCAAATGCATTATTGATTTTCACACTGCATTCATTTCTGCCTTCAAGATTAATGCTCCAAGCAGCTATTTTCCTTTTTGAGTGAACTGACTTGTGAGGGACAGAGAGGAAGGCTTCAACTTCAGTTCATCCCTTCCATCTGAATTAAGATACTTAATTCAGTATTTTGGCCCATATACAGCACATAATACTGCCAGCATCCAGACCATTGCCACACTGTTAGTAATTTTCATACTACTCTCATCAGGTATTGATACAGATGAGTAATATCCTGATACAGGTTCCTTACTGCTGCCCTCTTCAATCCCAAAATAGTCTTTGGCTTCCTCCCCCGCTTCCTCTGCAGAGGCTTTGCTGGTATCTTTACCACCCTTCCTGTAGCCTGAAACTACCAAGATAGCCTAAAGTCTGTAATCAATGCCATCTCTTTCCATATCTGAATGCAATCCTTGTTAGTCTAGCACATTTATCAAAATGTATTTCAATGAAAGGTGACTTAAGTTGATTACATAACTGTAATAAATTAGCATTACTTAATAGTATTACCTCATTGTTGGCGAACACAGGTAATACATCACTGCAGTTCAGTGTCATCTTCCCCTTGAACTTGTCTCTCCTATGTCTAGCTTTCTTTGCACTGGATATTTGTAGAAGGTCCAAGTGGAATCTTTGTTACTTCTTACTTCTACTGCATTCAGTGTGTGCATATTCGTTGTATGCTTTACTGTATAAAGCCAAAAGAGACTAAAACCCACATACAATTCCTCAAATATCAGTCAAAAAAGGCAGGCTTTGCTTTATTCTAAATTGAAAAATCTTTCCTACTGCTGAGGTATTACTCTCCTTCCTCTGTCCCTCTCAAATATCAATAGGATGGCTGAGAATTACTAAATGAGCTTGAGTCTAATACCTAGAAATCTTCCATTTTCAGTTAAAATTTAAAAATAACTTTGTCTGAAATGTTCAGCACCCTGATAATTAAACAGTTAAATATGACTGAGAAAATCTTCTGGCATCTAAGCAAGGTTTTGCCTTTACAGAAGTAAAGCAAATAATTCACATTAGCTGTAATTGGAAAGTAAAAGAAGAGTGGATGAATTTAAAATCATCACTAGGAAACTTTTCAATATTTTCCCTTAGTATATTGTGGCTGCATCAAACCACTTAAATTTCAAATGACTAGCAGTATGCAAAAAAAAAAAAAAGGGTTACCATTTTATTAATGCCTCATTTATTGCCCAGAACTTAAAGAAAATGAGAGTGTTTTGCATATTACTCAGCTACACGTGGTTGAAGCTAATAAACAATGTGAATTTCCCAGTCTGATGCGGGAAGTGAAATTTTTCTTTCAACCAGTCTATCCCCTAAACATAATACTATTCAGGTAAGACTATAGTTATAATTGACTAAAATATAATTTCTTTTGTTACTGTACAAGAAGCCTTTGCAAAAAAATCCTATTGTGCTCACAATAGTTTTTTCACTTTTCGATGTACTACAAAATCTCCCAAAATGCTCTACTTTGGTTTCACTTTCTAAAATTAGACTAAGAAGTGGTGGTCTCAGGCATGTGGTGTGATTCTTGGGGTTGTCCTGTGCAGGACCAAGAGCTGGACTTGATGATCCTCATGGACTCCTTACAACACTGGATATTCTGTGATTCTTTGATTCTCTCTGGCCATGCATGAAATAAATGTGGCCCACTAAAGGCAAAAATTTGGGGTGAGATTCTGAACTTAAAAAAAATGGCAGCAGTAGATCTATCTTAAAATTTCATCAATATCGGTGGAACTGGAACTGGAAAAGGGCACATCCAGTTTTGGACCACAAATTAGTAGGATGCAGTAGTATCCAAAAATACATCCCCCTTCGCCGCCCAGCACGTGCGGCTTCGCTCTGCCGGCTCCCCCCATCCCAGAAGAAACAACAAGGGCTGGGGGGGCAGGGACCACACTGGGGAAAAAATTCCAGCATCTCTTTTCAAACCTATGACACTTTGCTAACAGCTATTCACTGAAGTTACATTTCTAGTTTGACTATTTGCAATCTATTATTGAAGTACTGCTACAGCAATGAAATATTTGAAAGGCACTTGGGATCACCTGCAAATCTCTCTAGTTTCAATTAGATTTGGAGGGTAAGGATGGTTGGGGGGGGGGGTCAGTTTTGTTTGTTTGCTTGGGTTTTTTGGGGTTTTTTTAGTTTTCCATACCAAAAATATCTGATGCAATAGCAGTGTAAGCCAACCAGTGATACTGATAACTACATGATAAAAACACCCTACAGCCTGAAGTTATCATTCATGACTCTGCTTCCCTACCTCCCAATTCTACTGAAATACAACTCAGCAAAATAATTAGTTGCAGATATTTATCAGTGAGCTCAGAGATAGAATATTCTGCAGCTTCCTTTCCTTTATCTTACCAACAAACAGATCCTTTTCCCATACTTCTCACATGTAGCTGCAAAACTTCTAAACTGCTGGTCCATTCTACAACACAACCCTAAGACACAGATATTACTGCTTCCCTTTCACCCTTTTTTCCAGTTTACATCTGTTCTACAGCAATCTGAAGGTCTAGTTCTGAAACTCAGATAAGAAGTAGAAAAAAACCAGAAATTTAAGATTCACACATGATGCTACCGAAAGCACATTAAACTACATCTAAGTGATAATGAGACAGAGTTCCTCCTGATATACAGTCAATTTTGCTAAAACAAGAATCCTGCACACTAAGAGCTCAGAGACAGCTGTTATCTGCAACTCTAAATACTGGAAGACATGCTACAAAGCCGTGCCTGGAACACACATGGTCTAATTTTGAAGACCTAAAAAAATTCACTGTTGCTCAGTTCAAACATTATGCAAACAACTACTACAACCAGTGGCCAATACTCTTGGCTCTCAACTCTACACCATCTCAATATTTGTTTTTTTGCTACTTGCTCAATAGAATTTATGATAAGAAGCAAATGTCTTCCATTGCACTGAGGAAAATGCCTAGCAATTCCTAATTGACATTAAGAAAGACAAGCATGATCCCTATTTTTGTTTCATGTACATGTTGCTAATCCACATAATCGAAGAAATTATTTGTCACTTTATGCTTACAGTCATTTTTCAAAAGGGGAAGCTTCCTAATAAAAAAGCCTGGTCCTGTTTTCACTGGCAAATATCTATGAACTTTTTTACTCAAGCCTTCGACCTTCATTTTAAGGATTAAGCACAGGACTGTTTTTCTCCTCAAACATTTCTCAATCTGTACATTCAATTTAAGTTAAAGCAACCAACTTGAAGAAAGCAAGTATGTGGTCAGATCATTTGCTTTACAACACCACTAGAGAAAGACCATAGGAAAAAACCAGGAAGCCTTAAGCCTCTAGTAATAAAGATCATGTGTTCTTGATGTGAAATTATGATTTATTTATAAATATGCTGCAGTCAGTTTTGTACTAACAAGCCCAGGTACGAGCAACAATAGGACTGCAGCGTCACAGTGCTCAGATTCAGTTAATCAGATGATTAAATCTAACCATTTAACTAAGTTCTTCTTTCATCTGTGCTTCTACAGTTACAGTGCTAACCATACTTAAGCCAGCTAATTCAACAGCTCTAAGGGTATTTCTTAAGGAGCTACAACTCAAACTTCAGAAATTTAATATGCAGATTAATTTTTTCCACTTCTAATTTTTCCACTATGATAAATGACTCTTAACAACTTTCCAGCTGCTTTTTTAAGTGTCCCAAAGAGGGTTAAATTCTATTTCTTCCTCCTTCAAAACAGACAGCTTGCAAACATATCTGCTAATTAGGCACTCTACAGTTTGCTTTGATCTCAACAACAATCAATTTCTCATGTTCTGATGATACAAGCACGATTAAGCAGCAATCGAGGAGTTAAAGGCAAAATAATGAGACAGGAATACAATATCTTCTGTTCTCGTCTCAGACTATTACATGATGCAGACTCCAGACACGTCAAAGAATATGGAAATTATCTTGCTAGGCGCACAGGGAAGTAAAAATCAACTCAACTATGCAGGCTGACTGAAGTCTTAAATGATGAAGGTAACTGACAATGACAAATATAACTTAATGTCATCTCAACCACCAGTGCACCAGCTGAAAACGCATATTTCATAGCAGAATATATTCACTTCATCTGTAGAAGACAGCTTTGTACTGAATGCCTAAAAAACAAAACAAAGCAAAACAACAACAAAAAAACCCGAAACACATTTCCTCAGACCTGTAATTACAGATGAGATTGCTTCTATCTCTTTCAATTAATTCTGGAGTAAGTGTAACACGTGATATGGTGCTTTAAGGAAATGTTTGAGGAAGGCAGTGAAAAGACTCCCAGATATGCTCTGGGTAGGCAGCGCTACTGAATGAAGCGTAATTTGCTTGTGATGATGCACACCTGGCTGTCGAAACTTCCCACCTTTGCACCCAGGAACCAAGTGGTGTTCACACAAGTACTAGGCTGTTACTCTCCCTCCTCTGCTGTCGGGGAGAGCCCTCAGGCAGCTGCAGCTGAAAAGGCTTTCTAAACTGAGTACATCACGTCTTGTCATGCATCACAGTGAAAGCAATTTTGAAACATACTACTGCTCTGATACGTGAGGGAAAGAAAATGCAAGATGTAAAATTCCTTACAAAAAGGCGCACCTGATAGCACTGGCAGTCATCCTTTCCCCCATATCCTACAGCATCCCAGTTTCTGGGGCTGAGGACAGTACAACAGAGTCCACCAAGCTATATCCCCAGAGACAGCTATGAAATTACAGGGGTTTTTATGGGGTGGCACATGTATAATCAATTAGTAGCACAGCTGGAAGAAATTTTGATCACGTACGCAGGAAATATTTCCATTTATCTACACCAACTGGCCATCATTAATAGAAATAATCTTTTTTAAATGTTGCCATTAAACTAATCACATCACAGTTATGATAAGCAATTGTAGGTAATGGGAAGGTTCTGATCTCAAAGATTTTTCAAGGTACAAATCATGTGATTTTATGCTCAATTTTCCCCATTTACCAAGTTGTGTCATATATTTGACACTGTAAGCCTTAATGAGCTAATCTCCATTTTCAACAATATTAATGAAAATTTGTTCAGCACAGTGTTTGTGAAAGCTCTGCTACTGCCAACTGCTCCCTCTATGAATGGGGAAAACCTCCTCTTCCAAGTCCTGCCAGCACATGCCAACCCGTGGATAAGAGAACAGCTTGTTCTTCATGGCCCATAAAGCTGTTGATCTTTCTGCTAATTAGTGTTAGCAAAGTGATGAATCTATGATGCAAAAAAACAGACTGAGAATCCCCAAATTCATTTAAAATCAACTACAGATTAGTTATATGGGAATAACAACAATTGCTGAGCATATTTGGATGACTGATGACTCAGAAGTGGAAAGCTGATCAAAGCAAGAATATTAAGAAAAAAATATAGAAATTGCAAGATTTCTTAGTTTTTTGCTCTTTGTGATCTGTAGACTATGTGATCTCTGGATCATAAAGTAACTTCATTAATATAAAGTGTTCTAGGATTCTTGGATTAAAAGTTCTATAAAATGAAATTTGTATGTGCTAACTTGATCTTATACAAATACAGATAATGTAAGGTTAGTAGACAGCAGCCCTACCATAATTAGACACAACTAGCCCAGCAGGAAGTCTGTTTCCAGGCAGTTATAGATGAGATAACAGGAGGCAAGATAAGAAGTTGAAACTATAGGTAACAAATTCTAATTTTTTTTTCTTTATATGTAACAGCAGAGTTTATCATTACAGTATAGAGACAACTGAACCAGCTGCAGTACTTTCCAAAATCCAAACTCTTCCCAGCAATATGTTCTCATATCTTTCAGAAGTGGAGAGAGAGAAATCTCCAAATGCTGCACCAGAGCAGCTGAAGAGAGGGAACAAAGCTGAACCACCCACCACAGTGTAAAGTGAGGAGCAGGGATGGGACATGAAAGTTAAGTGCAGTTTGTTTTGCTTGTCCAAGTGATTTGCCAGGTTAACCCTCTCCAAGGTTTAAGCTCATTTAATTTCTCATCCTTGCACATTACTTTCTGCCATGGATTCTATTTAAGCATCTCTGAACACAGCAAACTAAAACCTGTAGACAATTTAAGCCAAAAACCCTCTGACTATAGACAGCCCTTTGAACTTTGCAAAGATCAAGAAAAACAGCCACCACAGAAAAGCAGCTTTTTAATTAAACATCTTTTCTCCTGATTAGAAACAAGTTTTAAAGTCCCAGTCTGTGCACCATTAGGAATGCTTAAGAAGGCAATCGAAGGCTACTGCAAGAGGCATTTAAATACATGTGTACACACAGATGTCTGACCTCACCTAACCACAGTTTGCTCTCAATTCTGTCCAGCACGCCTCCAATACCCTTGCACCCGGAGGGCACCAGCGTTGTTCTGAATCAATCCTCTTCTCCCTCTGCATCTGACCTAGGACTATGAAACAGGTAGCTACAGCTCAGCTTTGTGACAGGGCTTATTCTGCAGTCGAACAAATAGCACAAGTTTTACACTGCCTGTGGCACAAGCAGAACTTTTAAAGATCCAGTTTACTTCCCAGGTAAAGGATGTGGCAAGGACTGTTATAGGCACGTGTGCATGCAGGGAAGGGGGAATCCAGAGCAGGAGAGGAGCTATGATGCAGAAGCAAAAGAGAAAAAGGCAAACGCTGATTACAGTATAAGTGGCTATGATCCCTTTAACTTTATAGCCCTTTGGAAACATGACCTTTTAAATTAAAAGACTAATTGGTCATAATTACTTCCTAGTTCTTTTACTCTGGAGTTGTTTTATCTCATGAATGCTTACAGTTAGCAGCCACAGCTATGAAATACTGTTTTGCATCCTTTTTTTCTATTAGGCAGTACTGCTAGCCCTTCACAACAAGAACTATTAGAGCAGATTTGCTAGTCTAATAGCAGGCCACATCCAATATACTCTTTTCATTCCAAACTCAGTCTCTCTTTTCCCAAGTCTTCCTGCTCCTCCTCAGCAAAGAAGATTAAGGAAAGCAATACTCTTGCAACAATTATATTGAAGTGTCTTTTCCAAAACAGCAGCATGTTGCCTCCAGGAAGCAGTATTCATTTCTTTTATTGGCCAAACTTTATTTAATATCAGTTGCTCCGTAGCAATTTTCAACAGGAAGCAATAGTAGATTTATTCTCAAAAACATTTATTTAATTTTCTTCAACTTTAGAAAGCATTCTTTACTTGTCACTGAAGACACGTGTTTGCTGGCTTGCTTAAAACTGTGCAACTTGGGGGAAAAAAAAGGGCTCCAGTGTCCCTGAAGCTGTGTAGAAAATAATTTCAGTTTCTGTCTCACCTCCACAGGTTTCCAGCCGTCTTCTCCCTTGCACTGACTTCCCTCTGGAAAGACCTTGTACATCATTCTCAATTTTTCTCATATTCCTATATAAAGACTTCTATAATTTATCATAGCCAATTCAAGGTAGTAGGTTCTCAGGAACTCTAATCCTTCTGGTTTCACAAATCTTATTCAATATATTGTAACACTATAGATTTTATTTCCTCTCATATATCTTGCATAACATTATTCCCTCTTGTAAAGCCCAATAAACTCAATAAGCCCAACTTATTTAGGACCTATTCCCAGAGATAAAATCCCTATCTATTCACCTCCATTAGTATTCAGCCCTGCAGGAATTTAACTATCCTGTTTTAAAAAAACAAATTAAATTTTTATTTTTGTTTTCATTGTTAATACTGCTTGTGCTCTACAGCTCAATAATATTGTGTTTTTAATAGCACAAGGAAAGGGAAAGTAACATGATTCACTTTTCTAACATTTGGAGTGAGCAACACGCATCAGCATAGGAATATTCTGCAAATTTGCAAGCTAGGAATCATGTCTCTTGCTTTATTTACTCCCACTTAATTTATTTTAGGAGTTGAGCATTTTTTAATGACAGAGGTAGACACTGAACTGTAAATAATTTCAAAAATACCTTCATGAACTACTTCCCAATGGACTGATACCCATTGTTAAGCTAGCACTTAAGCGAGTATTAAAAGCAACAAAATAGAAGAAAGAATAAAAGAAGACAGTAATTAGTGCATAGTGATATTAAAAATAAATTAATTAAAATCAAGTACTTTTTCAAATGACAGGTTTCCAAATATTTTTGCCCCTATGGACCAGGAATATCTTTCCAGAAACATCAAGATTGAAACACAAATTTCAGAGAGGATGTGTGAGCATAGAAGTAAACCCAAACCACGGACATGTCAGCTCACACATTTTAATGGAAGGCCTCCTCATGCTCCACTGCTTTTTTTTTCATGATATTGTGATTCCTATAGTTTCAAACCAGAGCAGCAAACTACTCTTAAGCATTAAAGAAACTTAAAACCCCCCAAAACTTAAGTACATAAAAAAGGTAGGTAAATACAAGACCACAGCAACACTGAAATTAACTTGAGATTACTGAGCATTTAAAACAACTCTGGGAATTAGTTCTCTATCTGCAGTGGTTTCTTTATAGCATTTTTTTTTAAATCCCAAAAGAATATTAAAAACTTTCAGTTATAAGAATGACTTTGATTAATTTAATCAGTATCACGAAAGCTGTTAAGATATTTAAACTATTTTAAGATACCAAAGCCCTAGGGTATCCAGGTTCATTTAAAGTGCATTAGTAATAAAGCAGTTTAACATCACCGCGCACTATATTCCCAAATCCTGACATGAAACCCTGCACAACATATTGCAAGCAGACAAAAAGCATATTCATTTCCCCTTATAAAGGCCTCAAGCAATAATTTGAGCATAGCGATAAAGACCAGAGACTATGGCAGCAGTTGCTACATTTCTTTTTCATTAGGCTGTTTTCTCCTTCTTTATCTGCAGGGCTTACATGGGAAAGAACAGCTTTTAAAGACCACCACCCCACTTTAAAGTTAAACAAAAATAAAATTAAAACCCCATACCAGCTCCTTCTGAAAAAATAAGTGTGCCGGCAGTTTTTAGTTTCAGTAAAACAGTAGTTTGGTTAACATTCCAAGCTTTTAGAGCTGTAACACACCAGAGATGCCAGAGTTCACTCATATGATTAGCAAAATTGACACTTGCGGTGCTGTAAGTCACTTCTCGTTCATGAAAGCCCCTATGGATCACGAATATTCTTACACTGTTTCTGAAATCTTCATAAAACAACTCTTGATAAAAATGAAGTTGCATGGGAAATGGCAAATCTTACCCCAGTGACACTAAAAAACACAGCAATGACTGTGTGCTACGATACAAGAAATTCCTGTGGTAGCATCTGTTTTTCCTTCACATAAAGTATGAGACAACTTAAGTTCCTTAGGTGAAAAAATGAATTATTTGTCACTTACCAGAAGCATTGTAGGTCATTTTAAGCTACTGAATACAAAGAGAGGTATTGCTGTAGTTTCTTGGAGCTTCTTCCAGCATAAGGTTAGGGAAAGGGGCGGGAAGCAAGTGAGGAAAGCAAATATTCTAAGAGCACTTCCCAGACATTTATGGCAGAAGAGTCAGCTCTATCCACTGTGGCACCATTTTTCATCCCCAAGCAAAAACAGCTCTGAACAACATACAGAATTTAGAGGCAGAAGACAGTCATATCTCTAATAAATACCATTTCAACTTCCTCTAACCTAAATTTCACCTGTTTGATTCTAATACAAACCAACAACACCTGGACAGGTAAAACAAGATTTTGAGTCTCAAATTTGTATCTTCCAGTAAATTTACTGAAATCTATTGTCCCTCTCACCAAATACAACAAGTTCTTCAAACTACTAGTAATTGTGCACTTTACGAACATACTTAATCCAAATTCTACTGATTTTAAAAATTATTTTTCTTGAAATACACAAAGTCCCTACTTTTTCATATTCAATTTGCTCCATACTCAAAATCAATCCCTCTTCAGTGACCACTGCAGCCATTGGAGCTCCCAGTACAGAGTCATGATACCAGGCATCTGGTATCTTCTACAGACACTATCAGGGCAGGGAAAGCCTGAGCCCCCCTCAAGCATCCTGCTTCCTCTGCCTGGCTCCACAGAGGAGAAGCTGCAGTCCATAGCCAGTGGCTAGCTAGTAACACTCTTCCTTCCCTGTGAGAACTCCACCAGATAAATGAAGCCAAACTGCCTTTTCTATAATGAAATCAGCTATAGAGGGACCATCTGTGCACTTCAGCTCCTTGAGGAAACAAGATGTATGTGGCCCCATGGATGGATGCACAAGATCACAACTCAAAGCAGCTAAACTAAGTTGGCAAGATAAATACTATATTCATGAAAATCTTAAGATATGGGTCCTTTTTAGGTTGTGCTTGGCCACATACCAGCAGCCCATGGAGGCAGAACCTCAGACATGAGCTCACTTCACTAACAATCATGGAACCCATGTAGAAGAGACTTTATGGAAACTCCAGGTGGAGCTCACACCTCCCCCAAGGAGTTCGGCCACAAGGCAAACACCAGAGGTCAAGGTGCCATGAGCCCCACAAATGCTAAACCTCCAGGTGACATTGCATACAACCCAAGCTCACCAGTCAGAGCTCCTCCAAGGCTTCCTCTTCTGAGCTGTCTCCCATCTTCACTCATCTGCCTCTTAAATTTAGGAGACTTTCCAAGTCCAGAAGATACTTCGGGACTGCTGGATTTTTGGAAAGGCATAGGTGGGGGGGACAATATGTGATCAAGCTGAAAGAAACAGAAAAAAAATACATAACTATACTGTTGAAATGCTTACCTTCATTGAAAGAAAAATCTAAGTTACCCTCAACTAAAGATTATGACAGCATTTGGCAAAAAAAATAGTATTCATAAAGACCTTAGGTAATTAATTTGCTAGCTGGAATGAAAAATTTAGCAAGTGCAAGCCTTGTGCTGGCTGTGTAAGAAAGTCATCCTCCTATTGTACAGTTCACACCACCTCCAACCACACACTAACACAAGGAGCACTTTCTGCAGGTACAAGGTACAAGGGATTATACTTCAGCGTACTCAACCTTCCATAAAGCAGTCTTTTCGCAGTTGTGAACCACTCAACCTTGAAACCTCTGTGATAAGCTCGTCAAACGTTTTTCTTTGTCAATTTCTCCCCAGTCCCTTGTGAGCAGTCACTAGATGGCACTGCATTACCAACAAAAGGCAAACCACCGCTCAGTCCAGGGAAATACTAATGAACAGATTTATCAATGCCAGTGGGGAAAAAAAATTGAATTATCCTGTTTATAAAGCATTCATTTACACTGACTTTGAAATACATGGAAATATAGATCCTCATTCTTCAAATTGTGTTCCTGTCATCATTCTCACACAACATTCTATCTGCTTGGTTTTGACAATACATTTCATGTCTCAACATTTCATTAAATTCACAAAAACAAGACGAAAAGCATGTGAGCAAATACAAGGAAAGAATGAAAAAGCAGAGACACAAGTGTGCAAAGTAGAAAAAGTTTTACAACCATCCTTCACCCTAAACTGCTGCAGTTGCATACGATCCCTATTTTGCAGATCATTCAAATGTTTTTCTGTATCATTCAAATCATGATTCTTACTACAATTTTTTAGGAAGCAAAACACTTCAAAGTCTTTTAGATTTTTACAATTCATGTACGAAGACTTATTGGCCAGAAAATCTACAGCCCACCTGCATTCCCAACTGCTTCATCCTCTTTGTTCGCTGAAAGGAAAGAATCAAGATCACCAGAAACACTGATGAAGATGCACAGCAAAGCCCATTTTTGCTTACAGTTAATCCCGAAGCAATGCACTGTCTTCCCTACGAAGCATTTTGAATCTCAAGTTCATAGTTTCCTATGTATTTAATATTTCAGGTTAGTTAGTGTTTTGTTTAATTAGGGTTTTCTTTTAGGGGTTTCATCAAATCTGCATATTATTGAAGTGTTTGCAGATATATACACTTCTAAAGCACAAAGAAACACAAATAATTTCTGAATCTGCTTCTTCAGCATAGTAAGACTCAGTCATGTTCAAAACAGACACTGAAGTAACTAATTCACTCAGAGCCTATGCCTTTAGCAATTTCCTAAACTGGATGGTTTTGGGGTCAGAAAGAATATTGAATTAACCATTGTTACTATTTCTCTTCCACAAACACAGGCATATCAAATACATAAATACAAATATTTGTATTTACAGCCTCTAAGATACCTCAAAAGGTGAATTTACAAATTAAGTCAAAATCAGTCATTTAAAAAGGAAGTGACTGAAAACAGCTGACTTCTAAAAAACCATTATTTTGACAGTCTTTCACGTAAGTCTAAAAGCAAATGCTTAAATTGCTCATGGATTGATGGGTGGCAGAGATTGCTCAGTGCTGGACTCCAAATTACTCCAAGCATCTGATGATGACATGATCCTATCAAGGCTTTAGGTGAGTTACTGGCAAAAATTCATGTTCTTTTTTAAAACAGATTCACACTTCAAAGTAACAAACCACATTTGAAATGTTTTCCTGGCATAAGGTTCATGAAGATGTTAAACTACAAAAAGAAAAGAAAAAAAAAATCAACAAATGCACTAAGCTCCTTACTCATTACCACTTAGGTCATCACAACAGTATTTAGCACCTTCCACCCTCTCATCTTGTCCCTTATAAACAGGTATTCAACCTCTATGATTGTTCAAGTCACTCCCACAATGAATGGACTGCTGCATTCCACAACATGCAGTCTAATTACAAAATTCATTATTTCCAATTAAGCCGTGCTCCATATTTTCACAGCTTTCAGGGTTTCAGAAGAAGCTTTAAGATGGTGCCAACAGTAAAGAGCACCACAGTATAATCCAGGTCTTCAACTCATAATTAAGATACTTTCCCAGCTTCAGAAATGTATGATGTTTGAAAGTTAAGACAGTTTAAATATTAGCCCCCATTATGTCTTGCAATGCCTTGACAGCATTCTCTCACAAAGGTACCTCCTCGATGTTAAGTGACTCTACCACAACTAAAATTTCTGTTTGGTATGATTCCAGCACCACTTTGGGCACACAGGTTCTCAACAACACAAACTTCTTCAACGGCTTGCATGGAAATGGAGACCCTCAGATGGAGACTGGGTCTTGGCCACTGGGACAGAAGCTACCAGCCAGGAGGAAGTAATTTCAACCCAATGTCAAAGGACCATGCCTGAGATACTACATAAGGAGCCTCCTGGGAACAGCACTGGGGAGGAAAGAAAGACAAAAGAGGGGAGACATCCTTCCCACCAATGCTCTTCAACAAGATGTCCTCAGTCTGAAAGTTGGTATGCAATCCTCTGACATAAGAAATATCACATTGAAATGCAATTTCTGAAGTTTTCCATTATTAAACACACCACGGTGAAATTCAGACTCTGTTGAAGGAGAACATGATTTTATTATATGGAGATAACAATACAAAAGTTAGCATTCTTGCATATGACAAATTAAGGACTAAAATATTACAGCTATATATTAGGTTTCACCAAGGGTTTCTCAAGGGCAGAAGTTCATTTTAATAAAGGAACAGTCAAATTCAATACAGTAGATGACATTTACCCAGATCTGTCAGCTTAGTTTCAGCTGGACGTAGAGAACCCTATTTCATCACCTGAAGCAACTATACTAAAAGACATTTATAAGGTCTAATGTTACAAAGAAACAATATGGAAATACGAAATTTAGCATTTTCATTTTGATGGCCAGTTCTTGCTTTACAGAAACAATTACACACATATCAAACAAAGCATTTCTGGAAGCTACCCAAAGGCTCGCTCAGTTTTGCTTCCAAGGGCAAAAAACCCCAATATGGGCAGGTACAATGTGTATTTGATGGAAGTCTGTACATTGCAACTGATACCGTAGCAGAACCAGAAGAGTAGACAAGAATATACCTTTTAGTAGCCTTGACATAACAGCTCTGGATGTCTCGGAAATATGAGGGAAATGGATTGCAAAAAGTAGCCAGACTTGCAAACTTCCTCTGAATAACGTCTCATGTTACTCTCAAGTAGACAGCTATATGTCCCAGAACTAGAGGGGGTCTATAGCCCCCATTCAGACCTCACTTCAAGCAAAAACCTTTGCAGATGAGGAGGCTTTCTGCCCTCAACAGAATGGCCTTCCCCTCCTGCCAGGCACAGCATTCAAGTACATGTAAGGAAACCAACTAAGAATGTTAGATCCTGCTTTCTTGGAACCCAAACCCGATTCTGAAGAAGCATAACATGTTACATATTCAAATCCCACAAAGTGGTTAATTCAGTCAAAGAGACACTACAATCATTCAGTAAGGAGATTATATCATATTTAAATCTATCAGTAATAGCAAGATCTATGCAAACTTAGTAATTCTTATTTGAAAAACCTCCCAGAAACCTGAACACTAATTAAGTTCAGGTTGTGTGTCTTACCAGGTACAGATTGGATATTGCTGTCCACAACACAACATCAAAGCAAGTATCTTGAGGACTGGGGTCAGCTGAAATTCTACCAGAGATATTTTAAATAATTCTACTTAAGCGGCTTCTACACAGCACTCAGTTTTGCCCAGCCACAATCATCACTCTAGTGGTATTTACCTCATGCTTACTAGTTTTATGGACACTTGCTGATGTTGGGTGGCACACAAACCAACAGGATAACCAGAGTTTGGTTGGTTGCACCTTTTCTATCAGTGAAACTTGCTTGACAGCAAGTTGCAAGAAATACAATAGCTGTATCCCTGCAGGCAGTTTCCAACAGACAGACAGTCATGTTATACATTCAAGTTCTCACTATCACACGCTCTGCCCACTGTCTTATTACTGCACTCAGCCTACAAACACACACTTCTCTCAACACTCTTTTAAAAGAAATGTTTGTGACCTAAGGAGCAATGGGGTAACAGAGGGAGTTTTTCTCAGCTAAAAAATGAAAACAATGAAAAATTAGAACTATGAAAATAAGCGTATTTGGCTGCCCTGTATCTAAAGTATAAGAGGGTTAAGTTAGCCATACAGTTTATACAGGCTGCTTAGAGAGAGATTTTAATCAGTATACATCTCACCACCAGTCTTTGCTGTTAATATTCAAAATGCATGTATAGTTAACTTATTTAAAAAACTCCCTCCCCAACATTAAATACTGAATAATACTTTCTCAACAAAGGCACTTTGAAAGACAGAAATACATGGCAAATTCCAAGCTATGAACATACTGTTCTACAACATTCATTTCTTCCAATCCATTTTTCTATATATTTAATAAAAAAATCTGCCTGCTTTTGTCATAGGTATGATGAATTTCTACAGAAGCACTGTAAAATTTAGGAGATAACACCTTTCACTAAACCCTATTTGTTCCCTTCCCTCCTTCCCATGAACCTTACAAAAAGGGACAGAATTATTAGAGGAGAATGGTTTAAAAGTGACATAGAACAGAATCATCAAAATATCCTTATCATAGACTTCTAGATGTAGATTTAGAGATCCTACAGAATCATGGATGGAATCTGAGTGACAGTCCCCTCCAGTTATACAGGAATCAATTTGCCCTCAAACATTTTTTTACTATATTTTGAAGCTATTTATTTTCTGTGTCAATAGAATCAGCTACATTCCTCTAAAGAAAATTATTCTCACACTGTACTTGCCAAGGACTTTTAACAGCTCATCTATTCAGAAAGGATTATATTAGTATTTTTTGAAAACCCTCAATAGCATTAAATCCAGCTGCTTACACCATGATGTATTTATTCTTCAGCTTGAATGAATTCTCTTTATGAAGATTAAGGACATGACAACTGATTCAAAATAAGACCTCAAATCAGAGTTTAGGAGTACAATTTGAGCCAACTACATAATGAGGTGTGAGGCAGTTAGAAAGAAAATGAATTTCAGGAGAAAAAATTCAGAGTACAGGAAGGTGAATGAAGCTAAGAGAACACAATCACACTGACAACACCAGGATAACGAAAATAAGTTGTTCCAAGCTGCTGAGATTTGTTGCAACATGGGAGTGGTTTTTTCCAATAAAAATTGAAATGAGAACTGAACTCATCTGAGTCACTCCACTTTTTCTCAAAATATCCACGATAGTTTTACTGTCCAAAATACTTCATCCCCAACCTCCCCCAACTGCTCCACAGGCAGTATTTCTACTTCTCACAGAAACTGGGAAATACAAGTCAAGTATTCAGTCTTATAAATATGAACAAAGATGTTCCATTAAGCAATTTTATTTCTTCGTCCTGAATGCTGCACAGTTTCACTCTACCTCAGATCATGTTGTATATGCATATTAAATCCTAAAGCTTCCATAAAAAGGCTGTGAGCTGTCACCCATTTTAAGCCTCCCCCAGTCAGGCACCAATCCAAAGGAGATATATATCACCTGAAAACTCTTGCATATAGTGCACCAAAAGCAGGAAATACCTAGTATACTTTTACTAATTAGGTGGTTTTTTTCATTAACAACCAGAAGTCCCAAAATAAAATTCCACTAAGTATGTTGTCGAGAAATGTCACAGATGTTTAAAAAAGTGAGAAGGAAAGCGTCACACTCCAGTCCTAGGCAGATAAAAGTATAGAAGCCTCTCTGATGGTGTTCAGTAAAAACTCTCATCTTTGTAAAGTTAAATGTTTAATAGGAACGTGGCTTCACAAGCCTAACAAATTCCTCTTGTCTCTTACATCTGCAAATGTAACATTTGCCACTAAGTAAGGTTTTACGCTCTGTGTTGAAGGAAAAGGCTGAGGCAGAAAAGGTATTGTTTACAGGCAGATTTGCTAATCATTCATACAGCAACACTCAATTTACACATGAATATAACCTGCAACTGGCACTGCAAACACATCCTTACCAAGGTAAAGAGGAAAAACTCATAGTAAAGCTCGGTGATTCACAAAGCATCACTTCTAACCATTTTATTTATTCATTTTATATCCTACATAGAAACACAATGCTTATAACTAAAGTCACTGTTCACAATTGTCGAGTTTATTATGCTGAACATATGTTGTCATCTAAATAAAAAGAATCAGCAAACAAAGCCCATGATGCTTCTCTATAGCATGTTCTTACCTATCATATTCTAGGTAGTAAAGAAATATTTTAAGAATTCTTTTAAGGATCAACAGAGACAAAACCACATTCTTTTGCTACTACTTCACACTCATTCTAGAATACAAATCTGCCTTTAAAACAGTTGCATTTTTCTTCAAAACAAATCTGATGCCTGGTCAATTAAAAACAAATAAATACAAGTCAGATGAACATGAAGAATCTGCTACAGCTATGTTAAAAAAAAAAAGATCAGCTTGCATCCAATGCTTTTTTAGAAACATATTTACACATGATTGCATAGAAAATGAAGCACAGCCTTCACAGTATTCTACAAGGCCAAGAAGTGGCCTATAAATATGCATGCAGTCTGCTGTTTTAGCCAATTGTTACTTTACCCTGGTTGAGATGGAACAGTTTTGTCAGCTCTGACGCAGTCCTTGAAGGCCTCCTGTGTGCTGCCTCTGTACACACAGACTGAGAGACAGATTGCTCCCTTTCCAGGAAACAAAGGAAGCAACACTGTTGAAGACACTGCCTCAACAATTCAGCCTGCCCTCAGTCTCCTCGGATTTACTCACCTGGCTTAAATAAACATTAAAATACTAAAAAATAGCAGGTTCTGCAGACCTCATATAAGGCCTTAAAACAAGATCAAAAACTAGAATGCACTTCTAAATAAATACACTTCAACCCATGGTTAAAGGTGACCACACAGGGCACTTTCCTTACTGGTAGCATCAAGACTTTCTTTTTATTCTGAGTCATACAGGTGTCTTCTCAGGAATACCCATGATATGCTAAGGTCTTTACTTCTGAAACAAAAAGATCATTTCCAAACTAGGGGAAACTGTCAGCACTCACAAAAAGCAAGAGAAGTCAAAGCATCACAACAGGTTGCTAGCCAGGGTGAAGCTGCAGCAGGGTCAGCCCTACTAGGAATGACACAGAGAGACCAGACTCACCATAGCAGTTTCTGTGAGGAAGTCTGTTCGAAAAGTTAATCCAAAAAAGCAAGAAAAGAGAGTAGCTCTGCTGCAAGTGTATCATCTGGGAAAAAAAATCCTCCTTTCTGTGGTAAGCTCTTCTGAGCACTGCCCAGGCATCAGGAAGCACGCTCATGTTTTACCTTCACTTCTAGTTTTAAAAGAGGTCTGACAAAGGAAGTTAAAAAAAGAAAACCCACACTTTGCTGCCCAGATGTGCAGCGGTGCATGCCACCACTATGCAGCAGGAAGGATACTCCCTTCCTGTCCCTGTCCTGCTGGCCATCTTGGCAGGAAAAAGTGTTTCGCAGTGTTGAAATTTGACATGACTACTGCCACATCTGCCTGTTGCAAGTGACCCAGTGAGCAGTCAGAAGGCAGCAAGAGAAAGCCAACAAAAATCAGCTTCAGCTTCAGTTTGAGAGGAAATCAGGACACAACCCAACCACAAATCCGGTGGGCAGCTCCTGGGTTCTGGGAAACACCTTTGCTGGGGCAAAGGGACAACAGCTGGAAACCAGCAGGAGGAGAAAAGCTACACACACAGCATTTCAGACATGATGCAACGCTGCAGGTTTAGGGCGTAGGCATCGACACAGGTGCTTCAGCACTCCTGGTCCTTCCAGCAGGTCCACATACGCCAAGGAGCAGCAGTGCCTGACCCCTGCTATGTCCCCACAAAGAAATAACTTGACAGGGCATGGAAGAGTGAGTTGCAAAAGTCCTAACACAAAGCACGCACTTCAAAGGGTTGTTTTGTTTTCCCTGGTTTATCTACTTTAAGAAGCGGAAGAGAACAAAGACAACCAAGTTTTCAGCTGAAAAACTACGAACCAAATGTCAACAAGTTAAAATAAAAGTTATCAACATTGTGCATCACTGAAAAACAATTACATGATAAAGTGCTATTTTCTTATCTTCCCTTGGATAAAGTCACCTCTTTGGCAGCTTTTGTTTTTTAATTTTCTAAGGCTGTATTCATTTTCTTACTATCGTATGCAGATCTATTAGTAGCATTAGCAATGCTATGCACTATATTCTGCTGTAGATAAAAATATTAAACTAGCCACACTATTTCCTTAATTTCTTAATGAAAGCAGAAATTAGCTACACAGCAAACTGAAAAGAACTTTGATATTTCTAGACACGACAGGCAGAATTTTCATCCTTAATTATTTTAATGATCCATTTTACAGCTTAAGAAATCCACGACAAATGCATGGAAATACATAGTTACGCTCCATGAATGTGAAGGCATCCACAAAATGCACACCAATTTTTATGTATATGTATGCTGCTCATACACAGATTTTTAAGAAAGATTTTTTCTAGCTCTTTAACTAGGACGAAAATTTAGTAAAACTAACCTTCAAAGTCACTTTCAATTGCAAAAAAAAAAAAGTTGAAATACAGAAGAAAGAAACCTATTCATCTTCATCAGCTGTTGACACCATCATCATTCGTCTCATGTTAAAAAATAATTCAGAAGAGAATACATATACTCTGGAAGGAGTGTTGGCTGTTCTTTTTTTATGTTATACCATGAATACTAATGATGTGAAAGTAGTTTAGTTCTTTATAAAATCTATTTCCATTCACATTTACCAGTGAGCTCCTAGACTACCTATAAAGTTTTCATTTATTCTATCACATTGGAAGCCTCAGAAAACTAATTGTTTATTCAAGTCTATCTGCTCCATCCATGCTCAATTAGGTCTCACTTTTCCCTCAGTTACAGCAAAATTAAAAATAAAAATGCAAGCTGAAACATTCCTTATTCCACTGACCAGCTCCCCATAACAAACCCACTTTGAACAATCAGTGCTCCAAGTGCAGCAAGAGCTTTTTGACCATGGTGCAGCATTTGCAGGACATACATAGCAACCTAAAGAATTCCTACTCATTAACTTAGTGCTCTGAGTAATGGAAAACAACTTGGAAATGCAGCTTTCTAGTAAGAACTACCAAGCCATGTTAACTGGGCATTCCAGCCACAGCAATTTGTAAGCACCTCATAATCTTTACACACAATAAGTAAAAAAATTATTCTCAATTCATTACTCCTTATTTAGACAACGAAAGTATTAAATCATCCATTTTGCCACATAAAGCTTCAAATTCAGCATCGCTTCCATTAGGAATAACATATCAAAGGGAATCACAACACATTTATGTGAGGCAGGTACAAAACAAAAGAGAGAAACCCACGATGAAATGAGCTTGGAGTAAAAGGTTCTCAGCATGTAATGGAGCTGAAGTTGATCCATAAATCAATGCAAGATGAAAGCAAGATTATTTATGTGAAGGGATGCATTGTTAATTTACAGTCTGATTGAGAAAAGAAATGCTTTACTTGATCAATGTACCAGTGATATGCATGTGTGAACTTGAGCACAAATTAGTTATAATTACCAGTATGTATCTCCTCGTAGTTTTAATTAACCTTAACAAGCAGCAGAGACAGATCCAGAAAATGCAGGTTTTCCCTGAGTTTGCTTTTAACACGCTCTTAAGTTTTTAAATAATGCAGCATTGCCACAAGAGACCTTGCAGACAGGGGCTTTTTGATCTCTTTCTTCCTGTTCAGTGCTGAGAAAGACAGCATGCAGTTATTGAACAATAGGTACCATGAAATACCGTTTTCCTGAACTGGTTTGAAAGTGAACTAGAATAAGGCATTTGTCTGATGGCTTCATAGTTTTGCCCTAAACATCTAACACAGAATTCAGATATTGGGATGCTTCTCCTTCAGCCTCACCAACAAAATTAGCAAAAAAATATCAGAAGGGTAAGCATAGCTGGGGAAAGGTGGAGGTACAATCCAGTTTTCATTTGGCAGAGATTTGTAGTTAAGCACAATAATCAAGAACCACGTTTGTAATTTTAAGTGTCTCCACTGCATTTCACATCATCTCTAAACTGCCATTTGTCAGTCTCAGACAATTTACCCAGGTCTATCATTACCAGAAGGGATTATTAACACTATCTGGCCTGGGCAAGATTTTTATTCTTTTTAGCCTGAAGACCTTAAGTAGCACTACAATTAGGAAAAACCATGCAGACCATGTGAGAACTTAACCAGAAATGTAGCACAGGATGATTTTAAATACTCCAGCCCTCTATTAATTCTTTGTGTAATCTAAGCAAGTAACTGTCCGTACATTCTAAATAGCCCCACTGTAAAACCTACACTCATTAAGTAGACTGATCCTCACTTAAGTAGACTGATCCTGGTCTTTTTTATCCAGACTTTTCCAATTAAATAAGCAGCTATTTAATACAATGACATTGATGGCTAAGGGAAGGAAAAAACCCAACGTAGATTTAAAAAAATCCTATATTAAGTCCCATTAGGCAAGGAAATTATAGCAGAATGTATTGCACATTGTATCTGAAAGAACAGACATTAGTATGTATGTGCCAAGGATCACAAAACAGGAATGTAAAAAGCATCCAAATATAAACAACAACTGATTTTTTTTTTATAGTTTAGAGCTCATATGGTTTCTTCACCCTTGTACAGAAAATCTAAAATTAACAGCAAAAGAAGACGTATGGCTTTTAGAGATATATTTATAGAACATATCACCTCAGAGATTTACACAGTTTCTCAGAAGTTCAGTATGACTTAAAACTCTCTAAATTACAAGAATTAGTTGTATAGTAAGTTGTAGAAGTTGATTGGTATCACCATGAATCTCACAAGTAATTTAATGCAAATTTTGTTAAAAAGTCTGGAGTGCAGGACAGAAGCACTATAAAATCTGCAACTTGGCAGTAACATCTAAATGAGAAGGGGTTCTTAATAATATTTTCGCAAAGTAACCAGATTTAATAAAAAATAAAGTACAGTTCTACCCATGATGTTTCACACTGTGTTAGAGCCTTTCTCTCACTTTCCATTAGTAAAGGGGAGCATTGTCAAAAGCAGGACAACCATCACCTTCTGTTATCAGGGTGTACTAGGATATCTCATGGGAGTAAGGCAGGTGGACTTTTATTTGATTTGTAGATCAGCTTTGCACCCTCACTTCAAGTAAGCACCATACTTCATCCTGGGTTTTCAGGGTTAATCTCCTTATGCAAAATAATGGAATCCCATACCTTTCATAAAACAAAAGAAGTTGTCAAGTCAATGTCAAAAGCTTTAAATCACACATACTCTCTTTAATCTGTGTACAGTTACAGGCAAAGATTATCAACTAGAATAATTCCACACTACTAGCTTCAAAATGCAGAAGCATTTTTACCATTTACCATTCTACCATTTTACCATTTCAAAATCTGAAAACAAATTATAGCTATTAGAAGGCAAATATATTGCCTTTTATATGGTTTAGAAATCAGTTTATAGAAATCCAAAGTCTCTAAAAGACATAACAGCACAGATTTGAAAATGGAGATTTTATTTAAAAGTACTGAAAATCAGCATATGGAATGAAAAGTCTAATAAAATAATGAGATCCAGTGTTAAAGTTGTCTGGAAGCCAACCATTTTCCATTCAAACAGTTAACATGTTAGCACTAAACACATCATACATATAAAAAAGGCCCAAGACAATGTCTTTCTTAAACTACAATCTAATTTTTCAGGCTCTCTCTAGTATAGGGAGAAGCAGTTTGGAAGAATTTAACATGAAATCACAAACACTTTATTAGTTTCTCCTATATTTACAAATAAGATCTTCTTTTGATATCTTTATCACCTGCAGTACAGTTTCACTTCATTTTAGTTGTTTTCTTTGATTCTGAGAAATGGCAGACTATAATGTGCTAAACTATAGCCTAAAATGCAAATAAAACAATCTTGTTAAGTCATACTAATGAGATTCCACAAGGAAAAACATGCCATGCTAAAAGCTTTGAAATTTATAACTTGTGTGACTATGTACCACTGTGGGAGTTAAACCAGTTTTTTAGTGATGTTCTACTGCTGTATTAACTGGACACGTTTAATATTGAATTTAAAAGTTATTTAATAAAACTGTTTCACAAAAAAGAGAAACATTGAATCATCTTAAGCCACTATGATGGTGGTTATTACTATATTTTATTTTAATTACCAAACTCTTCTTATCTCAATCTCAGTTTTTACTTTTTTCCAATTCTTGACACCATCCCACTGGGATGGTGGGGAATAAGCAAGCAGCTGCATGGCACTTAGTGGCCAGCTGGGGTCAAACCATGACTGATGAATTTCCCTCTTGGAATTTAGAAGAAAATATAGGTAAAGTAGAACAACTGGGATACACAACCTGGTTTCTTAGTGACCTCGTCTTTATTTGCACAACAACTTCAAAAAATGATTGGTAACACAAAGCCTCGGTAAGTAGCATATGGACAGGAGGAAAACAGCTTTGAATCTCAAAGCTATGCCACAGTGATTTTTACTTCACCTGCTTCCTTTTGCTAAGACTTGGATGTTACCTTACACACACTGATTAGTGGTTTCTAAGCCAAGGACCATTTGGGAAAGACAGACCATATTTTGCATGTTAAAACAATAACAGTAATGTTTGAGTATGCAATTTCAACAAAGACTTTGCATACTGTAGGTTTAATATTTGGTTCTCTTGAAGACTACCAGCACCTAATCAATCAGCATAACCTACCAAAGTTACTCAGAGGGGAGTAACTCCACACAACATTTATGCAGCATGTTCCTTTCCAGGAAGGACAATATCAAACACTTCAAGGCCTCTTTTATGAATCCCAACTGTGCCATAAACCAAGGTATCCAGATCTCCGCTAGAAATCTACTCTGTAGGACTACTACTCCACAATGCCTAGAATTCCTTCCATTGAGGCAATATAGGATCCAGAATTCTTTCCTCTAATAAGTACACGCTATGCTGTTCAAAGACAATAAAATAAGCAATCTTCCAACAAAGAAAATGCAGTTTACATGCATGCTCTCATTTTACAGAATCATGCTGGAAACTAGTGCAATTACTGTGTCTATTTAATAAGAAATGTAACCACTCTAAATTGTCCTTTATATTTAGGCAATCTAGACTATGAAAGCCATTATCTCCACAGTAATACTACTGCTGCATCTATTTTTGTAGTAGTAAAGTGCAGAACTGTATGCATGCAGTAAGGCTCAGAGTGCTGTACCACATTTGTTCATGCCCCATACAGTGACTGTCAATTAAACTCCCTTTCCTACAGCTTCACATCTTACATTGCTAGCATACCAGGAGGTCACACAAGAATAACATGAAACAATGGACCCTCCATAAATGACTGCTGAAGAATGTGAAAGAACATAAATCTCTTCCAAGCTACTACCATGCTGTAGTTGCAAACACACACTATAGCCTCATTATGAAATACAGCACTGTTAGAAATCCTGACTCAACAGCAAGCCAAAACTAACACAACATTTTCACTGTAACAGCATTTCATAAAAACAGAAACCTTTACAATCTCCTAACACCTTAGCTCAGTCTCCTGGTTCAGAGTTTTCTTACTCATATCTTCCCCAAAGTGGCAGGGAGGGAAGAAACTGCACAGGTGCCTGGAGGAAGCACAGAGGAATCAATGAGAAGCGGGAAAAGGCAATTCCATCCTTATCTGCCTGCCTGATTCAAGCCCACTTATCTCCCTTTTCAGGCAGTTTAGCTTCCGTCAGGATCCTTTACTGCATCCAAGCTCTCTGACACATTTTTACAAGTACCAGCTATGCTTCCACAATGAATGATATTTTCTGTGACTACAAAATTAATTTACTGGAAGTGGTCTGAGTACGACAAATGAAGCAGATTGAAGCCACTATTAGGCAAAGAAGAATCAGAAATTAAGCAATGCAAACCTCCTAATGTTTAATACCTTTTTTCCTTTTTTTATCCTTTCATATTACCATTTGAGTCTTCATTATCCTCTAGTTTGTATTGCAGATGTGCTTCTCTTAATGTTCTCATAAGACAACTGGCACTGCTGAATGTTTTATCTCCAGAACAAGACCTCAGGGTATGCAGCTCCTTATGCACTGCCTGTAAACCACTTATTTTTATAATGAAGCATAAAATAAAAATCTGATCTTAGATTTCTGTTCCATTCTTCTAATTTAGTTAAAGTTCTAGAAATATTCAGAAACAGAGTGCTGAAAGATATCCTGAGATGTTCAACATGTGGTGCTGTAGTCCCTGCCAGCCAACAGCAGTATGTTAACATCACTATTGAGAGAACAGTCCTCTAAGACAGACAACAGCCCAATCAAAAAAATGTTGAGACAAAATGTGGTGATGATGACAGAAAAATCTCAGTGTGCCTGATCAGCATTAAACTCAGCACTGTAACCTTTCCTAAATCAAGAGCTTAAGGGTCCTGAGACGGTCTATTTTGATAAGAATTCTCCTCTGCCTGATTAACCTAAAGACAACTGCTTAAACAGCTGCATGCTCTTCCAGTTGCTTCTGTCTTGCAAAGCCATCTGACTCCAGAGAAGGAAAGGATTTCATCTTCTCCAGACAAGATGAAAGAGTCATGAAAAATAGGAGACTGGACATGGGTGACACATTACCAGCCCATACATGTTCATACACAGAACAGCCTGAGGTTACTGGAGAAAGGCAGACCCTCCTTCTAACTGTCTGAGAGCAGAGGAGGGAAACCAAGCCCAGGCAGTAACTGACTGGACAGCTGCATCCCCCAAGATGTACAGACTTGAAGCAATTAAATAAAAAAAAAAAAGGATAAAATGCTCAACCTATCTACTCACTTCCTCCTCTCATTTCAAACCAGTATTTAACTTCACGAGAAATCTACACTGTAAGCTGCGTCAAAAATCCAGCTCAAGAAGGCACATACTCATCCCCAGTGTCTGGACTATGCTAGAGCCTGCTCTACCCGATCTTTGTGGGACATGCCCACACCCGTCCCAAAGAAGAGACATGTAGTGCAATTAGAAGGGAGATAGCCACACTGCTATGACGTCCTACCTCAGCAACTCACCAAGAGTCTTCAGAAGATGATGTCAGGGAAAGTCAGATATCACAGTAAGTGAAATAAAATACTTAAGAATATTATCAAAAGTAGTCAGGGAGTTTGGTACATGAAAAGAAGATCCTTAAAATTCAGCAAGGTTCCTTCTTACTTTCATTGCCAAAGTCCTAAATCCAACTCAAAAGAAGTTTGCAAGGCATTGGGGGGAGAAGGGGAAACTGTTTCTTAAATTTTATTCTTACGCACTTTTGCAAGGGTTCCTTTGAAGTTTCTCTGCGAAAGAGGAACTGCTGCACTTTCCTCTTCCATGCTAGCTGAAAACAGCTTAGCATTTAGACAGCAAATTCTGTGGTCAGTCTCCCTCCCAAGTTCACAACAGTTTCAAGGCCACAACATTCAGGGCTTCGTTCATCAAGAAATAGCTCAGCCAGCAAGTTTAGATTTGCTGTCAAGCATACAAAGTACTGTAGTACAAAGTTTCTGGAGAGACCGAGCTTTACTGTTACAGACACCACTAACCAAAAAGTACAGTAGGAGGTTTTTACAACATCATGTTGTAAACAGTCAAGAAAAGAAAACTTAAATTGATTAAGTGGTCTGGTCTAGTAAAATGACCGTTTGTTAGTTTCACTATCATACACACTTAAGGAGTGCCAATGGTTTACCTCTATATATTCAGAAACCAGAAATAGAGTTTAGTTAGCATAAAGCATAGAACAAGTTACAGTTGCTAAGCCATGGCACAAACATGGAAAACTGAAGATCAGCATGCTATCTTGTAAAGTGCAAACATAAAAAGTCTACAGATCAACTGTAAATACTAAGATACAACTTTTTCTTGAAATTATTTGATCACTTGTTTAAAGTCTTGAAGCAGTGGATTTATGCACCAGAGTCAACAATTTTTGGGGAAGGTTTCCACAGCTCCCTCTTTTGCATTATGAAAAATGAATTCCGTAATAGTTCCTATCCTACCTTTAACAGCAGCTTGTCTAAAAAAGGAGAGAGGATGAAAGCTCTCTTTTGCTAACAACCACAAGCTCATTCATGAGTCAAGCCTAAGCTGTTTGCTTTCCAGGTGAATACTAAAATCACCCACTCATATTGACTCCTGCTCAAAAATCCTGGAGAAGAATGCCCATACCATACAGATGACACAAAGCTCCCAAAATTTGTATATAGAAGTCCATACTGCAGATATTTTAACATGATGCCCAGAGACTGCTCTCAGAACAGGATGCACTGAAGAATCAGTACCCCAAAAGAACACTACCCATTTATTATTTACTACCCTGATATACTATCAGTATCTTAACCGGTAGAATAGGAAAAGTTCCCACATTTTCCCATTTGGCTGCAGACATAGGCAAAAAACTGGACAAGCAAATACATAGGAAGTGTATGCCAGGATCTTATGTCAACATTCTTGGACAGTAGGACCACTGAAATTGCCTGAGCTTAGGGTCAGAGCTATTGGGTTAGACAGCACCACTGGGGTTACAAAGGTGATTTGTGATTTATAACACTGACTCCTGCTTCCATCAGCTTTTGTGTTAACAGCACACCTACTGAAATGTGTGACCACATAGGGTAGGGGAAGCACCTGCACAGATATTAGAACAAAGACAACAAAATGTTCTTACAAGAAAAGAGGCTGGAATACTTACACAAATAAAGTGGAAAGTGAAAAAAGATTGATTTGCACACACAGAATTTTCTTCCATCCTTCAAAATCCTTCTCTTTTCATGCTGCAAAGAGGTGGCATTCAAATTTGACTATGATTCGAATTTGAGTTTAGTCCTTCAAAATTTAAGAGCTAATACACAAAACCTGAAATGCCCAAGGTGAAAGGATTCTGGTACAGATCTAAACACTTCCAAATATATCTTCTTAAACTAAAAATCCAGTTGATATTGAAGCCTCAAGCAAACAAAAAAAAAAATCCCATATCGCTCCCAGAATTACCAGGACAATCTTTTGCTCAAGAAATTATAACTTGAAGTCTTACACAGAAAGATAGAAGGGAGATGACCATGGAAACTATTATTTTTAAATCTTTAAAAAGAATCTGTGCTATACCTTGTTGATGCACAGCATAAAGCAGAATTAAGCACATAAGTTTCACAAAATATTTTTCTTCTACTTCCATCAACATTTCCTTGTTTCAGATCAAAGTCAAAGAAGAAACACAGCTAATTTGCATACACTGAAAAAAACCAATCATTTACATCATAAGCTCCCTTAAAAATGCCCTACATTTAACCATGGTGTTCAAGTACCTTTGGCACATCTTTATTATTACATCATCTGCTCTGAATTTTAATCATGAAAATGGTAAAGTTATTAATTATTTGAAAACATGGCCACACTCGCAGATTAATGTAGTTTGTTAATCACCCCTTACCTACTCCTTCATATATATATACGTATATGTATGTATATCTGTATATACACTGGGTAAAACCAGACATTCTACTGCTAACAAGGAATGGGGAGGGGGCAGGGGAAGGCCACAGAACATTTCAATTATATATATATATATGTATATATGTATATATATACATACCAACACATATTGGGCAAGAATGGGTTAAGAAGAAAAAAAAAATTTAAAATCCCACCTTTGCAGATGACATAAGACAATGAATCAGAGAGAGAGGTTTCAAATCACTGTTATTAGCACAACTGAAGCTAATGTGCATCTGAGGGATAAATTTTGCTTTGCATTTGCCTTTCTATAACATTACGGATTTATAAAAGCAGAGCCTCAGAAAAAGATCAATGTATGACAGTTCTCTTTGATCTCCTGGTTTACTTACTTCTGCAAGGGAGATCAGATTTTAAAAGCCACAAGAATTTACCACTTTGAAGTATTTTAACTTTTCATTAACTATGATAGTAGTACTCTATTAAAAGACAAATTCAGAAGGTAGAGCTTATTTTATTTTCACAGACTTAAGCTTGTTTCACAACTAATAGCAAATACAGTACTTAATTTTCAGGTACGTGACTTCTCAGTAATATTGGAGTTAAGGGAAAGAAATGGATGCTTAAGAGTGTTGACCTGTTTTGCTCTGGAATGAGTAGTGCAACATCCCCACTCAAATTCCAAGAAAAGCCACTAGGAGATAGATTTATTTTTCTCTTCATGTTTATTCAGTTGGCAAGCTTGACCCAGAGAACTGACCAAATTAATAAGGGCCACTTTGCCCTTTCTCAAAGAAATTAAGATTTGATAATGAAAGGAAGACAGAACTGTTTACTCTGATTAAAATTGGTGGTTCTCGATACTGGCATTCTTTAATATCTTTAAAATGACACCTAAGGATAAATACAGTGGAAATGCCTAAAGCTAACAAACATGCAGCTTTTTTTAGATAATTAACCTGGAAGTTACTTGTCTTACTTTGCAGATTATAAGTCATAAACTCAGTTTCCTGAATGGAAAATATAAATTTATATCATATACAAATTTTGAGTATTTATTTTGAAATATCTAAACTGTGACTCTGAGCCAAAATATTATAAAGCTGTCTTTTTTACTGTTGTTGTTTACCACTTTGGAGGCATTCTATATAGGATTTATTATTTCTACTAAAGATTTGATCATAGTATCCAGAAGACATGATGGCAGAGAAAACTAGAGATTGAAAATTAACCAATATACTCTGGCTAAAAAAGTTTCTCTAACAAAAAAAAAAAAAAAAAAAAAAAAAACTTCACTGCATGACTAGAAGTGTGAAGAACAAGGTTTTTGTTTCTTTCTTTTTTGGGGGGAAATATTGAAAATCAGCATAATAAGAGAAGAACAAAAACTTACTTGCCATGTTGTTTTTTAAACAAGTAGTCGTATAGTTCTGGTGTCAAGACTATTTCATCCTGTGTGCACAAATTGAGGGGGTGGGGAAAAAAATCACCAGTGGAACATATGTGCTTGGTTTGGTAACCACAGAAATGAAAAAAAAAAAAAAAAAAAAAAAAAAAAAAACAAAAAAAAATCCACACATCACAGTATCATCATAGTGCTCTTTTCTGTCTTGGTTACAAAAAATCCATACATTGCAAGATAAAACTGCTACACTGACAGGACTGGTGACACAAGGGTTAACTAGGAGAGTATGAAACCACTAAGAACATCTACTAAGAAATAGCTCCACAACAACAAATTATTATGAAATTGTCTTTGCCTATTTATACTCAATTTCTAATTCTGCCCATTTAATCAATACATGCATAAGTTTATCAAATATGATCCAAGATTTCAGTCTTATCACATGGACACCCACACACATGCTAAGGAAAGGAACGGACTTCACTATAAGCTGCCAATTTCTTTACTACCAAAAGCAATTTTTTTCCTCAGATAACAGCTTACTATTCATAAAAGTTGCCTTCTGCAAGAAGAAGTTAGATCTGAAATAAGGGAGCCTCCTAAGAAGGAAACAGGGCAATGAAAACAACTTTCCAGACACAAATCCTGTTGATTCATACAGAGGCAGCTTGAAACCAAAGCACCAGCTCATGGAAGAAGAAACTTTCTTAATCAAAAGAAACAAAAGAGAGCCAATGCAGGGTCAGCTGGAGGTATAAGACTGCAAAGGAGCAGCAACTGAATCCTGGCAAATCCTGAAATTCCCAGAAAAACAGTCAAAGCCAAAAAGGACACCATGAGAAGCAAATGTCAGAAGTCATGACAAAAGCAGGAATATTTACCTGGTGGTTACCTCTCCCAGAAGCAACATGGGGAATCCAGCTGAATCAGCAAAAAGTAGCAGGAGAATCAGGTGGTACCAAAGCAGATATGACAATGAGCTTTTTAAAATAAGTTTGTATAGTTTAATCCTAGAAACACAACCCTGCTTTACAGATAACTCTCAGTATATGGCAAGCCTGCGTGCACTCACCAAAACCGAGGAGCGATAAGACACACCTTACATGCCCATATGGCAGTTTTGCACCAACTGCACTGCCTTCCCTGGATTTTGATCACTTATGCAACCTGTTGGTTGATTTTCAAATACCTGCATCGCTAACAAGCAAATGGGACAGCAATTACATCCAATTTTTTAAGTGACAGCCACAGAGAACGTATAATTAGGTGTGCTGGTTTAAAGGTAAACCAGCAGGGGAAATGAACTCAACTCAAAAGAGAGATTTTACGTCAGAATAACAATTTAATAAAATAATACAATAAGTACGATTATACAGACAAACAATTGGTTTTAACCCACAAAACCCAAATATAACCCAGCACCTGGGGCATGAACTGAGTGGTGTTCTTTGGGCCCCCTGAGTCCAAAGGAAAAGGAGAGGGGAAAACCTGTTGGTGAGAGTGCTGTTGCAGTCTGGTCAAGAGTGGTGATTGCAGTCCAATTGAGAGTGACGGTTGCAGCCTGGTTGAAAAGTGGTGATTGCATTCTGGTCGAGGGTGGTGGATGCAGTCCAGTCGAGAGCGGTGATCTGCAGTCTTCCTCTGGATCCCACGAGTGGTTAAAAAAGTCTCAAGACTCCCAAGATTATATATCCTCCAGTTCAGGCAGGAATGCCCAGTACTTCCCTCAGGGCAGGGGGGTCCTCAATGGGCGTGAGGACAAAAACACCCTCCTACCTCGCAGGCCTCTTAACACCTAGTTAGAGGTGTCAGGCTGCTCTGGGCAGAGGGTGAAAATAGTCTATTGACAACAGTTTCTGGGAAATGGCATGGAAGGCTATAGAATATACAGTTTTAGATTACACCTATCCAGTGATGAACTGGTCTCAGCCGTTCTAACTAGGACATTAGGTCTTCCTTACATGCACTTAGATGTTTCAGTTTTCTGTAGATACCACAATTATGTTTTGGACAAAGTCCATTTTGTTCCCAGAGTCTCAAGAGAATAACACCATCAGGTTTTAAAATTACCTGGTTTATTGTTGCACATTAATATTCCTATTACTGTAATTCATTACATATGATGGCTGTATTACTTAGAGTGAATTTATAATATTCCTATTACTGTAATTCATTACTTATGATAGCTGTATTACTTAGAGTGAATTTATTTCAATTTTCTGAATGGTGATCAGGTACTACAGATCAGAATAGAAGGTCTTCTCGTGTATTGCATGGACTGTCCTACCCTAGTTACTATGAAGTCTATTAGAAAATGTCATCTTTTCCTGCTTCACTTTAGAAGTGGGAGGTGGAAGTGCAAGGATGACCAAAACCTTTCTCCATGGGTTATTTCTTTGCCCCAGCTCTGCCTTCTTCCTCTTATTCATAATAAAACCTGCATTTCCTGCCTGTGTCAAGGAAATGTGAAGATAGCACGGTTGATGTGGTATGAGGACAGCAGAGCAGTGACAGCAGCAGGAAAACAGAAAAATCAGGTCAGAAGTATGTCTCAGGTCATTCAGTCCAGCCTTCTGCTCCAACCATCATTCAACCATAGGTCAGCAAAAGCAGCTCTCAAAAAACACACTCAAGACTGAGTGTTAACTAAAATTGACCATCCCCTTTTCCAGACTACACAGTGACTGCGAACCTAAACAATCCCTTGAGCAGAGAAATTTTTGAAGCTTCCATGAACCATTTCCCCTAAGGCAATTTCTCCAGAGCACTGTGCAGCACACTCTTGAGTAATGTACTACACAAATTCCTTCAAGGGCTCATGGCAGTATTGAGGGACCACTCTCTGCCCACAAAGCCATCACAGTTCCTGCTTCCTAGTGCAACAAGGTTCAGGACAGAGATGTCGGCTGAGTTCACATAAACAGCAGAAAATGTGCAGGTGATTAGGAAATCAAAGCATAATGAATGTTTTGTGTTGAAGCTTAGCTGAGAGGGAAAACTATGAACAAGCACCTTCCCAGGCAGACTCTCACTGTTTTACAGTAATAGTTTTAGAATTTGCAAGTAGTTATTCCAAACACACTCTTAGGAAGAATCTGAACCACTAAAAATGTCAAAATTTGCCTCACATCAGAAACTGAAAGCATACCTTCTTCCTAAGTGCTGATGATTACTTCTGACCAAGCTGGCTTTTAAAACAGCTATCATCATCATGGCCAGTCTTCGCAAACGAAGATCCGGGAAAGGTCTCCATCCACATTTGTTACAAGCGCGCTGGTGATACAGGGCTTTGCAAATGTGGGTAAGGCCTTCGAGCCTGCGCAGTGGATTTTTTAGGTGAGACACAGTGTGCGCTGAACTGAGCCCCCCTTTAATCCTAAGGTTCATCTGCCGGGGCCGAGCGAAGCTTGGACGGTGGCAGCGAGGTCCTCAGGACGTAGGTTTGTTTAGAGTGACCTTCTCTTAGATGGATGGCCTTACAGGGCTGACGAGCTCCATCTGCCCGGGTTTAGAGTTGTCCTTCTCTTCTGTGTGTTCTGGGGCTCCCCTCTCATCTCCCATGATGGCACTGTCCACACAGGTGAAGCTCCCAATTTCTCACTCCTTTCCGCGCCCGGGTCCAGGCCCCAGCACCCGGGGCCAGCCGGGCCGCGCCACACACGTTCCAGGCCCGGCCCAGGCCCGTACTATGGCTACCTTTTAAATTACTTCTCATGGCAGACTCCTGTAATCCAAGTGATACCTGCAATAACTTCAGTTTTGGTTTTCTGGAGTTTTCTTTTATTTGGCTTTTTGTTTTGGTGGGAGTTTCGGGGTGTTTTCTTGGTTTGGTTTTCCTTTTGTAAGGGGGCACAGTAGGACAAAGGGAAATAAAGAAAGGTCAGTGTGTCAGTAGGAAAAAAAAATCCCTGATTTGATCAAAGAAAGCACTAAAAGCTACCACAACCTTTCAACTAAAGGCTTTTTAAACTCTTTGGTTACATACTGTTTGCTCAAACATCAACTACTTATAAACTTTGGGCTAATCAGGAATTTTACTTGATGTCAGCTAGTGGCCCACTGCCTTATCCTTCGATAATCTGTTTATTTTACAGAACAGAGATGTAAAATATAAGCAATCAGAAAAATCTCTTTTTTCAAGTCACGCACTGTGTCTGCATTGACTGAATCATTAGGACTTGTAAAGGACCTCTTTTACTCACTAATGCACTAAAAATCAAGAAAAGCTGGTACAAAGATAATACAGCCTATATTCAGTATTTTTTTCCCTCCTTTCGTGCAATATTTAAAAGTTGTCCATAAAGACAACAATCATGTTTAATGACAGCTAGTTTGAGTTATTTGAAGACATAAAACTACTTTCTCCAGAAAAACTACATTACTTACCAAGGTTACCCAAGATGGAAAACAAGGCCTAACAACAAGAGTAGAAAGCATGACATGGTTGCGGCCAAGGCAAATAAATACCTACTGTATAAAAAATAATCCAAAGCCAGCTCTATTTTTAAAGGAATTTGTTTCTTAATAAACTCAGAGTGTATCATGTTAAAAAAAAAAAAAACACTGAAAGTTCAGCTTATGAACCCTATAAAGCATCCAGGTAACTTAATTAATATACCAGAAAGACAACTAGTTTGTCTGCATTTCTGAATACCAGAATCCACTATTTTCCTTGAATTTACTACTAAAATGTCACACAAATTATGTGAGTTTATCAGACGCAGCTTCCAGGGTCTTTTGAGATCCAACCACAATAAAAAAGCAGTTTCTGTTCTCTAACATGTAACAAACTATGCTAAAATCAAAACTAAAACTCAACCTATATTGAGAGATATCAAATCAATGCTCTGTGATTCGACTGACATTTAATTTTAATCACATACACAATTCAACAGCCAACATGGGGAATGATGTGAAAATGGAGATATCACAATATTGCAAACAAATTTTCCCTCTCATAACATTTGGAAAGTCAAAATTATATCAAGAACAAGCCCTCTGCCAGTATTCCAGGGCAAAGTATTGGATTTTTTACCAAAACCTCTGATGTTATAATCTGATCCCCCTTGCAACTTCCCATCAACTCTAACACAGAAGCAAACTTTTTTTTTTAAATTAATAAAAAAATCATCAGCTATATATGTAAATATTAATTTAATTATGTATTTGGTATTCCTTTCCACCAATGCTGCAAAACTCAAATATTTAAAATTTTCAGTGTGTGAATTTTCTCAGTCTCCTGAAATTATTACTTTTTACCAGGAGGATTCGGGTTAAAATGCTTCTAAAATTTCATTACGAAAAAATAAAACAGCATTCAGCGCAAATTAATTACTCAAGACCCTAATTCACAAAAAAGGACATATTCCTTGGTTAGATTTTATGTTCACAAACTGTAGGTCCTCAAAAGCAAACTTATTACATGTGACTAAATACTGAGAGCAAATCTTACAGTCCAGCTGAAACTTAACAGGACATTTAGATACCTGTATATATAGTACTGGCATTCAAAAGGGTAATTGCAAAGCAGAATAAATCCAACCATAGCAAAAGGCACACGCAGATGCACAGATTTATTCAAGTCATCAAGCTACCTGCATGAGTCTATGGAATCAATTAACAAACATTCATCTGGAAGCATCCAAGATCATTTAAAATATAAAGGAAGTCATGACTAACAAGCAAACCTCTGTTGCTGGACACCTGTGTTCTGTGCACTGCTGAAACCATCAATACTTTAGAGTATCACTCTTGCTATGCAAGGTACCCTGTAATGAGGATGGCATCAAGTTGAGTTCATGAAAGAAGTCAAAGGTCCCTACCTGTAGAAAAGCCAGACGCAAAAGAGAAAAAGCTAACAATAATCATCTTAACCTTGTTACAGCCCACTAAAAAATCAATATAGTTTAACTCGGATCTCTCCTTGTGCTGTTTTTAACACAGCCAACTTTAGTTTATTGTATTTCATTACCATAGGTGAGATGTTCATTTCCTTTTAAAAACAAACAGATAAATATTTTTAATACTGTTCACTCCCTGATTAGTATAGCTTTTCTGAAAAGAAAACAAAAAAAAACAAACCAAACAATTGTCTTATGAGAATTCTATCAGAAAGAGCAATGCATGGTAATGAGATGTATCTTCTCACCATAACAGGAAATTCTGCAAGTTGACATTTAGAAACGAGTATTTTTTTTTCCCTGTAGAGTGTGGCAAATAGCAGTTACATGACTAATATGGCATAGTAGCACAGTCAACTATGGAACACAAATAAATAGAAAAAGTAAACTGAATCCACTCTGGTAATATCTACCATGCAATGAAGGACCTTTTGATTTTTTTGCATATTTCCTTTTGAGGGGTGTGGCAGGCAGTGGGAAATAAAGGCACTCTAGAAGGAACAGATTCACTTTCCAGTCTTTGTGACTGAGCAAGAATTCCAATTCTCTCCATTTATATTTAATTACTTCATTTTGCTGTACACACAGTCTACTACACTATTCTGCACCACACACTGAAGATAAATATTTGATTTCTGACAAGGTTTGACTGTATTTTGTAAGGACTATCATCAGCTTCATGCATGTGCTCAAACCAACTAAGTAACATTTATTTCATCCTGAATTGGCTTGATTTTTTTCTGGTTTTAAGTCCCAAGTTTTAAAGCCTGAAAATATTAAATTCCTCAGGAATGATAATTAGCTATTGGTAATTTTTGCTCATGTAAAACAAAAATGTATAAAGAAAGGACATTTTAAATAATTAAACTCCCTTCCCGAGCAATAAAAGAAACAACTGATTCCCAAATATATTTAATTGAACCTACTGCTGTTTCAAATTCAATTTTTCTTTAATTGGTAACTGTAGTACACGTGAATTATTAACCAGCAATCCCCAAGAACAGGATATAAAATAAAAAGAGAAAAGGCTTCCAATGTAGCTGGAAGATAAAGTCGCTTTTTCAAGACACTCTGTAGAATTCTCCTGCCACGCTGCTTTTTTTATTACCATCCACCTGAAGTTCTGCTGGAAGGTTTCCTCTAAGGAGCCCACAGAAATCAGCTTGAGGATGATGGTATTATGGGACCTGCCTTCTCTGAAATGTTAAAGATTTTCAGAAGGGCTACAGGCACGAGAATCCGTACTGAGACTTCTAAAGAAGCTGAAGAGTAAGCAAGAACTCTTTAAAGGTACCTCTGCTCACATGTGTAACCGCAGCCAAGCACGGCTTCCCCATTAACCCATTAGACAGACAAGAATCAGTCGGAGATATTCCAAGAAGCCACACAGCAAAAAACACAACTGCTTAATGCCAACAGTGCAAAGCACATGGTATGTCTGCATAGCAATGTTCTAGAACAGTAAGCAAAAACTATCCTACTACATGTTATATGTTACATTCTTTAGATGCCTACAGTTATTTCAGCTTTCCTTTTTTTAAAAAAGGCTATCATCCCCGTCAACAGCACAATTATGCTAACTGCAGTCAGCACTACAAGCACTCAATGTTAGTCCAAATCTAAGGCCACTCGTCATTTACCCAAAAAATGCTGATGAACAGACATCCTTCTTTGGCAGTTGCCAGCCCTGGCTTCAAAAATACATCAGCCTTCATTGCAGAGCTGAGCTCCGGAACACGAATGACCAAGGTACATCTGGTACCATTGTGGGATTTTTTATTTCTCTTTTTTAAGCTAAAGTCCACTGGATAAGAGGAGCTGGCATTTCAGCTCTGCTGGCTGAGGAACATCTCAGCTGAGATTGCCAAAGTCAGTGAAGAACACACAAAGAAGGATGTTTGTGGCCAAAGGACCATTCCACAGGTCTAACAATATCTTAACTATCCTAACACAAGACACAGAACTTCACCCCATTGCCAGAAAGGTGTGAATTACTCCTATTCTTTGGAAGAGTTCCCCAGGCAAAGAAATGCACAACGAAAACTTAAGAAAACCTGAGACCCAGGCATATGCATAAACTCAGCATTTATCTCCACCGAATAGACATCCTTGGAGCATAAGTCCATCTTCTGAGAAGCAGCACCATCAATACCTTCTGCTGCTGCTACAGTTCCTCAGCAGTTCACTTGGTTAACACTACATACTACACAACAGAAGAAGGTATGCCACTTGGTATTACTCAACAATGTGACCACAAAGATGCTTTTTCATAGCTATTCATTAAAAAAAATAATTCAGGAAAACAGCAGCACTTCCGGCAAACACCTGCTGCAGAGTGGTGGAAGCCACGGGGCAGTGTCTGGGCAAGGAGGCACAGCATGAAATCACACTTGACCAGGCACAGAAGTAATTACCCAGTATGTTCACAATTATTTTTAAAAAATAATTCTCCTGATAAGGAGGGAAAAAAGCACAGGCATCCTGCATATCAAGTGGGAGGGGAATGACAGGACAGTCAATACAGTGCCATCAAGAAGAGGGACATGCTCTAAAACTGCATCTACTTAGAACTGAAATTTGGCAATTCAATTACAGCAGCATCAGTTTGCTTTTAGACTAGATGCATCCTCCAGGATGAAAGGAGAAAATCTCCATTATTTTTGGATTACAATCAAAGAGAGACTGAGGTCACTTTATGTTTGACAGTAAAAAGCCACTCTGCTGCAAAGGGAAATATAATGAAAGCATGGCCACTCCATACGAGACTGCTCCCACTTCTTCCATTCAGAAATCTACAATGTGATTTCTGAACTTGGGGGAAAGGATGTCTTTTGAGGGTAAATTCTTCCAACTCCTTTATCTAAGCTTTTGATATGACTCCATATTCAGCTATAATCAGCACTAATATTTTACTGAGAACTAAATTTATACAGACCAATTTCTAGTCTTTTCTAGGGGTTATTCTTTGCATAATGTTCATGTAGGATATTTCTAAAGGGGCGGTTTTCTCTTTAACTGCCCAACACCAGGAAACCTTGTAACCATGCTTTATAGTATGTACATAAATATACTTCTGAGCCAAAAAAAAGACATTTACATGTGTGAATCACTGTATCATTTTCTACCATGAATCACTGTGTTACAAAAATGCAACCGAATATTTTCCTGAAACTCTGTCAACATATGTGGATTACACATTGATCACCACAGTATCTTTTATCTTTATTTTATAATCCTTGAGAGATACCTGGAGAAAACCCTAAAAACATCCTGTTTTTTTCAGTTTCAGTAATTTAGTGAGCGTTGTGCCTTCGAGGTAAAAAAATAGATGAATATTTTCACTGAGCACAATAACCAACCTGTGATTTCATCTTCTTACAGAAATTCTTCATCCTGCATTATTTACCTCAAACACTGCTTGTATATCAGTTAGCACTGCTAAAAATTCAAAAGGTTACATGTAACTACTGCACAGTATGCACTGAACAGTATTTTGGCATGTGACCACTTACAGAGGCCAACAGAATACCTCAGAAATAGTTTTGCTTGACTCAATATGAAGTAATAACTTGGAGTGAATTTTTGCTAGCTATATTAAAACATGATGGGTTTCTCTGAAGAAGAAAAAGCATGCTCAGTGCTAGAATAAGAAATTAATCATCTGTATGAGCTCATAAAACCCAAGTTGCTTAAAGACTGAATATATTCATACTAAAGACAGATATTCCAAAATTGCTCTGTTAGATAAAAGTGGCCTAAGAGAAAAGAGTGGTGATCAGAAGAAGAAAATAAAAATTGCTTTTTTATTGAATCACTTCAACAGCTCTCAACATTAAAATATGCCCATTGCCCTCAGCTGTGTCTTAATTACACCAAATAAAGCCTTATCATCAAGCCTTTTGTAAAGGCTTTATGAACTTCCTGAAATTTTTACAGTAACTAAACCACATGTACGACACATAAGTACGGCACAATATCACCTGGAAGATGTACCAGGCTATTGAGTTGGTATTTTGGCAATTTTAAGGATGAAGCAATCTCATTTACCATCTATTCCTTCAACTAACCACCAGTCACTGAAGCATATGTTTAAAATTCTTTTGCAAGTTATCACTTCTCTCTAGTCTAGACAGCATAGTGAATATACAGAAAATCCCTATTTGTATGTCTCTGCTCTCTCCCAGTGTTAAAGTTTTCTTCATCATTTAGACTTTGAGAACCTTGAGGCTTCTCTCGTCTTCCTTCTCTCCTTTTCTATTTAGAGCCCAAGTTTGATGCTTTCACTTTTCAGCTTTGGTTTGTTCCCTTCCCCATCTAGCACCACAGTAAAAGCCCACCTCTCTTCTCTCTTGTCATTTTCTTTGCGAACCTCTCCAGAGAAGCATCCCAAGAAACACCTGCAAGGCTGCTCACCTTCATTATATCAGGAATTGCACGCAGGCAGGCCACTTTCTCATTCTGTTTATTCAATGACCTGTCAGTACTAGCTGTGTGCCCAGTGACACAGAATTTACTCTCACGAACATAGAGAGGTAGGTGATAGGTGAGACCAGATATTCCAAGCAGTGCACATACTTAAATCAGACTCCTTCCAACAGACAGGAGTCTCTCCAAATTGCTCCACTCCGGTGTTTGTGCCCCCATGCATAATATTCCAGAAATTATTATATTTAGCTTTCCCTTCCATTTTACAAGATGGATCCAATTATTTCATAGATAATCCTTGCTTGGCTCAGAGTTCTTTCACATTAGAAAAATGGCAAGAGGAGAGGACACAGCCAGATCTTCATACATCATAAGTCATCTAAATACACAGGAGACTGATGTTAACTACTCTACTAATATTCCTTGAAAAAGAACAGATGAAATCCTCAGTTTTATTTATCTGAACAGAAAAACATATCAAATCTTTTATCTGCTACACTTGAACCAAATCATAGCAGTACCTCAAATGTTACACAGCTAAAATAACATCTGAAGTTAACACGCAGTTCTGTAACCAACATGGCACTAGAAAATCTGGCCAAAATGAAGGAGTGGGTAACTCCTTAAGATCAACTTTGCATGTTCACCTCAAACGACACTGCTATTTAAAAATAAAGGAATTTTACACAGAGTAATTGAAACCCATAGAAGTCCTGAGCACTGAAAGCTTCACACAGAACAAACTACCTACTGACAGAAGTCATCCTATAGAAACACTTTCAATTTCCCAAATTTAATATTGGACATGCACTGCTTCTCTTTAACTATGTACACTTTCCAAACAAAAATAGCAAGAGACATTTCTGGCAATATAAGGACAAAGCAACTTCAACATATAGTTGGAACCAGATGATTTTTATGGTCCCTTCTAACCCAAATTATTCCAGGATTCCATGTTTTCGTGTCCTTTGTAATATTCCACTCAAACTTAAGTCACTGACTCCTAAGTTTCACCTCGTTTAAGCTACAGGCACCAAAGCTAACAGCATCAGCCCAGGCCTATGTCCTAACAAGTAGTAACAGTTTGATGTTCCTTCACATAGCTGAATCTCACAAAAACATGGCCCTTTCTATCTACACGTCCACAAAAGAGCATGGAGTATGTTGCACAGTTATACATATTTCCATTGGTGACATTTAAAACAGCCTTTCCTTTCATTGTCACTAAACATACACCAGGCTTTGCTGTTTGCCTTTTTACATATTCACAGTATTAAGAAAATACCTTTACTACTGCAGCAGCCACTATTGTATCTCTACAAATAAAGATGACAAAACAATTTTACCAGTCATTACCACCAATTGTCAAATTGGGTGTAGTTGAGTTTCCAACAGCTAATCTGAATGACAGCTTCAGTAAAATCCACATTAGAAACTTCAGAATCAAAGAAGGACTTTCTCCAGTTTCAGGGAAATGCTTATTCCTAAGTATCTCATTATAGAATCATTAAGCACTGAATAGATTAAAAGAATTTACTACAAACTCAACTCTTCATGCCTTCTTTAAACAAAGTCTATCCAAGAGATGGAATCAAAATCTTTTTCATTTCATTAACAGGAAGACAGAATTCATTTGAAAAGGAAAAACCAGACATTTCCAGGGCTTATTTTCTCTTTAATGCTAGAAAATAATTTACAATGATAATGCAAATCACTATCTCTGGTCTTATTCCACAGTAGGCATGACAGGACAGCATCACGTTGCAGCAAAGTATCTTTTCCTTCTCCCATTCCTCATCTCCCACGCACTAGGCAAACACTATATACCAAGAAAGAACTGAAAGTAGTACTCATTTTACAAAGGTAACTTAACTTGTGGTGAAGGAAGAAAAACATTAAATCATATTAAGTTTTGGTGTTGCAATTAAACCCTATCGATGAGACACCAACAGACCTGAAAATAGTCTGAATACTAGCATAAAGTTTATTAAGGTAGCTTTTACCACTTCCTTAAGAAACTTCACATACAACATTTCTACAAGGAAGATTTAGATTTGGTATATAAGCTATTTCATTAAAAAATTGAAAAGCTAGTTCACAAAATTTAGTCTGCTCCAATCTTGATGATGGGCAAGAGAACATAATTAGAGCTTATACAGGTTGTCTGGGGAACAGGTGCATGATGAAACGGATGTCAAGGAATCAATTTTTTGACCAGCTCTATCAGACTTGTTTCTACATGGATTTTCCACAGAAGGAAGAGACATACACAACTGAACTGAATGGTTTCCTGACATGATTTTAATTTGTCTAAACCATGGAAGTGACAGCACCTGAAATCTCATGATGGCAGTAATAGTAATTGCCAATTACTCCCCTCTGCAGTCTCACCTTCATTCTTGGAAATACGTAAAAAATATTTTTTCCCAAGAATTACATTAAATCAACAATTTGTTCAACCATGAACATGCCTTAATCTAAATTAATAAGAGTTAGAGACAAGAAATCATGTAGAGTATAAAGTGGGTCCAGAAGTTCAGTTTCATTCACAATTCCAATGAGGTTTTATCACAGTTCAACTCTGGTACAATTCCCCTGATCTCATCCCCTTAGCCTGAAAGGCGAATATTTGATTAAAAAGGAGGATAACTGAATTGAATCATATAAGAGAGAATTAAAGATGCATGAAAGTTAACCTAGCTAGGAATTTTTTTTTTTTTTAGTAGTAGTTTACATCAACAAGATCCTACATTCCATTCAGGTCTTTTAATAAGAATTTAAAAACCAGTTTATTTGGCCTCCCCCAAGTTACTCTGTATTTCCAGTGTTACTAGAAACTAAAGGTGCCTAGGTAAGAGCTGCAGTACATGATTAAAGCATTGCCATGATAATATGCTTAGCCCTGCACCATAATTATTATCTGAAAAATAATTACCCTTAAGGTGAAACAATTCTGCTTGTTAATTTTATATATAAGCTTTTAAGCTGCCTGCACACTTCAGCTGTGCAAGAGGTATGTGACATGTTCACAGATCAATTCAGCTTGCTAGAAGAAATATATTTATAGATATTACTCAGGGTTGTGGGGTTTTTTTATAAAATATAAATTACCTGTAAAACAAGGCATTAGCAGATTACACAGATGAAACCTTTTGAGCAACCCCAATTACTTCAGACTGAGTAACCATACTCCAGGATGAAAAAAAGACTACCAGAAGCATTCCTAAACCTTTGTATGCATCCAACAGTGCAGGGGCAGTGTGCACTTCCCATGCACGTACATGTACTGGCTGATGTAAAACACAGATTTACTGGTTTATAAACCTCAGCTTTGAGTCACTGTAGATTTGAAGGTACAGCTTCTCAATGTTTACTGCCTGGAAATAACAGCAGCTTTACAATGTGGGCATTCACATTCCTCAGTCCTGTTGCAAAGTCCACACTGCCCTGTGCTCTGACTTGCTCTCACACCCTCCCAGCCACAAATTACAATGGTTCTTCAGACCAAGGGTTTCTTAGCCCTTTGCATTACCAGAAAATGCTCTCGCAGTACTTCTCTGCTGCAGTTTGATCAAAGACTACTCCTTCTAGAGGCAGAGAAACTCATCTCAGAAAACTATGACCTCAGCGCTGCCAGGCTGAGTTGTCTTTTTGACAACTTCCAGCCATTGCATAATTTAAACTGATAGTCTACAAGTTAAAAACTAAACTAAGATTGAATTTCACGTTCTAAGGCCTTCAAGGCTTGCACAAAATGCTTCAGAATACCAGAATACAGAAAGTCCCTCTCTGTCTGACCTTTTGAACAATCAACTGGATGTTGCACGTAGAACATCTACAAACAAACAGAAACTATTACAGTGCCTTCTCCCAGCACAGGAAAATGGCCCAGAGGACCAAGCAGAACATTTAGGATTTCAGTCTCATCTGAATTAAACAAAGCTAACGAACGCAGTACCAGATCTGTCACCACACTACCACAGCGCTCAGCCAGTGCACGGACAGAGGTGCATTGAATGTTTTTTGGAAGAAGAGAATCTTCCTGATTCGAGGGGGAAAAAAAGAAGTTTATTAACAGTATTATTATTAGAAGTCTGCTGCTGCAAACATCTAGGCTTCTGCTAGATTAGAAGTGAGAGTTGTCCACTATATTTAGAAGCACTACTTTTTTTAGGGTATTAGAACATCTCAATTTAAAACAGCTCTCTTCTTGTCAAGGTAGAGTTGCAGCTTGCTTAAAAATTAAATGGTTAACCTATAAATACACATATGAAGAGGCTACAGAAATAGTAGTATGGCCAGTCTTTACGAACGAAGATTTGGGAAAGGCCTTTACCCTTCAGGCCCCGGTTACAGAAATATGCACATAACATTCAACTGCTTTGGAGCAGCAGCCAGCAAAGCAAGGAGATGTCTGTGGAATAGCATGGGTTGAAGACATTAGAAGTCACTGAGACAACTAAGCTGCATTACTTTACAAGAACTGCATGCTTTGATGTTTCTTCTACCTGTTCCTGGATATTCACTCTTACTGAAATCTCAGTAAGTTTCTTTCTTAATAGTGTTTTTTTTCTAATTGTCTTCTCTCCCCTATTAGAGTGACAAATACACAAAATAATTTATTAAAAAATCATCATCAAAAAAAGAAAAAAAAAAACACATCATCTATCCACATGCTACTTAAAACCAGGGAAACAATCTCCTAATCTAACTTTGAATACACACAGCTTTCTGTATGTGGATTTAGCTTTCTTTATATCAAACATACACCAAGAGTTTCCTAATATTAATATGAGGTATGTGTGCAACACGTTTAATCATTAATTCTAACACTATAATAATAAAATCATTAAGAGTTCACACAGAATGCAAAGAGAAACAGGATAACCAATTTACCTTTTGACATTAATCAACAAGAAGAGGAGCACATTTGTGTAGTTGCATCATTTGAATTATCCATATTTTTTTCTAACTAAAGAAGATAAATTTGTTAACAAAGTGGTCATGACATTTCAGGTGTCATGTGGTGCACCAGGGAGATCAACAAAGCATGAACTTCACCTTGTCAGATCAAGAGAAGACAATTTTCAAGTGTTGCAGCTCAAAATTTGCACATCTTAAAAACAGATTTTAAATACTTGCTGTTAACATGAACTCCCAGACCTCCTGCCTTTGTTCATCTAGTGTAATCCATCATGCAAGCAATCCGGTTCACTTCCATCTGGTTACACTGCCTGCAGGACTATTCCTGCATATAATGTAGACTCTGGACTAAACTGTTTCTCAGTGCCCAAAACCTACATATATTTTTTTCCAAGTAACTCATCCATCCCCTAGTGAATAAATATCTAGAAACCTTTTCATCAAATTTTAACTTCATAACAACATAATATAGAATAGCATAACATTGCAAGGGGTGGGGAAAAAACCAAAAATGCCAAGTTTCTTGTATAGGGAAATTCAAGCTCTAACCAGATAATTAATGGTGCAAGACTGAAGTCTTACTGATGCCTGCTCTTAGGACTTTTAAAGAACATTTTAATGCTGTCATTGCTAGCCTGCCACTAGCAACATACCTTGAAATACAGCTCTGTGCCCTTTTTTTTCGAAGTATCTCCCGCCCCCCCCCCCAGTGACCTAATGATCAAACAAATTTCTCATAGGCAGATGCAATATGGCAACACATACAATGGCTTAGAATATTAAATAGCAATCTAATGTTGTGTATCATCAAAAGAAACAGGGAAAACTAAGAATAGCAAGTCACACAATTTTCTCCATCATCATGGCTAGGCTTCAGGAACGAAGGTCTCTACCCACATTTGCTACAGGTGCACTGGTGGCTAAAAAGGCCAATGCGAGATAGACAAGCCCGGTTGCAAAAGGCACAGCAGAAAGACTCCTTAGGTGGTATCAACAAGACACAGTTCTTTCTATGTTGTCTTTTCTCCTCAAGAGTGATCCTGCGTGTGTTCTCAAAGGAAGCAGCAGCGTTATAGGTGGTGTGTCTCCAGACCTCCCGACTGGAGGCCAGAATAGACCAATGATGATGATCAATATGGCCAAGGCTGAGATGTTGTTTCAGGGAGTCCTTGTATCTCCTCTTCAGGGCTCCTCTCTTGCAGCAGCCGGTGGCAAGTTCACCATAGAGCACGATCTTAGGGAGGCGGTGGTCCTTTATCCTTGAGACGTGTCCTGCCCAACGCAGCTGTGTTCTCAGCAACATGGCCTCAATACTCGTAAATTGCTGCCTGTTCTAGAACAGATGTGTTGGTCACATAATCTGACCAGTGGATATTTAGGATTGTATGGAGAGAGCGTTGATGGAAGCATTCTAAGAGTCGCAGGTGGTGGCAGTAAATGACCCATAATTCAGATTCATATAAAAGAGTAGACAGTGCAATGGCTCTGTAAACACTGATCTTTGTACCATTCTTCAGGTGTTTATTCTGCCAAACTCTTTTATGGACTTTTCCAAAAGCTCTATATGCCTTTGCTAACCTGTTGTCTATCCTTTTATCAATCTTATCATCTAAGGAGATGATGCGAATTAAACTGCTGGACTGATTTGAGCTCTGATTCGCCAATGGTGATATGGGGATGATGGAAGACTTCCTGAGGTGCAGGTTGATAGAGAACTTCTGTCTTCTTCAAGCTGACTTCCAGCCCAAAGAGCTCAGCAGCGTCTGCAAAGCAGGATGTTAAACGCTGCAGAGCTGCTTCTGTGTGGGCCACAAGGGCAGCATCATCAGCATAAAGCAGCTCCCAGACAAGATGGTTTAAGGTCTTAGTGTGGGCCTTCAGTCACCTTAGATTGAATAGGCTTCCATCAGTATGGTAACGAATGTAGATACCGTCCTGATCATCGAGGTCTGCCGTGGCCCTTTGGAGCATCATGCTGAAAAAGACTGTGAATAGGGTTGGAGCAAGAATGTAGCCTTGTTTCACACCATTAGTTATCAGAAAGGGCTCAGAAAGTGCATTGCCATATCTGACTTGGCTGTGCTGATCCTCATGAAGTGAGATGATCATTTTAAGGAACTTGGGGGGACAACCTAAGCGTTCCAAAATCTGCCATAGACCTTTTCTGCTCACAGTATTGAAAGCCTTGGTGAGGTCGACAAAGGTTACATAGAGACCTTTGTTCTGTTCCCTACACTTCTCTTGCAGTTGTCTGAGAACAAATACCATGTCTGTGGTACTCCTGTTGGCTCTGAAACCGCACTGACTTTTGGGTAGAATTCCTTCTGCTATAGCGGGTATTAGTCAGTTCAAGAGTATTCTTGCCAGGATTTTGCCAGCAATGGAGAGCAGGGTAATACCACAGTAATTTGAGCAATCCGATTTAATTCCTTTCTTCTTATACAAAGTGATGATGACTGCATCACGAAGGTCTGATGGTAGTTCGCCTAATTCCCAACAGCATACCACAAATTCATGAAATTTGGCATGGAGTGCAAGGCCCCCATGCTACCAGACTTCGTGTGGAATTCCATCAACCCCAGCTGCCTTGCTGATTTTCACCTGCTGTATGGCCTTGAGGGTTTCTCCTAAAGTGGGGGCAGTATCCGATTCGTACTTCACCGGTTACTGTGTGATGGACTGAATAGCTGAGTCTTGGACTACACGGTTGGTACTGAAAAGAGTCTGAAAGTGTTCAGACCATCGATTCAGAATGGAGGTTTTATCTGTCAGAAGCGTTTGACCATCAGCACTGAGTAGAGGGCTTTGGACCTGGTATGTAGTTTTCAAGGCCTCATAGAATCCTCTGTGATCACCCATATCTGCATATAATTGAGTTTTTTCAGCTAGATTGATCCACCACTTGTTCTGGATGTCACGGAGTTTCTGTTGGAGCTTGCTGCATGCAAGACGAAAGGCTGATTTTCTTGTGTGACAGGATGGCAGTGCAAGGTGTGCTTGGTGGGCGGTTCTCTTCTCTCTCAGCAATTCCTGGATCTCTTGATTGTTTTCATCAAACCAGTCCTTGTTTTTCTTGAAGGAAAACCCTAAGGATTCTTCAGAGGACTGCAGGATGCTTTTTTTAATATGCTGCCACAGTGTTTCAGGAGAGGGATCTATGGAATGATTTTCGAGCCTAGTTTGAAGATTTGCCTGGAATCTGTCTCTCACTGTGGCTGTTTGAAGATTGTTAACTTGGAGTCTCCTCCTTGGAATACCGCCCCTTTTAGGTTTGAACTTAAGGTTGAAGTTAAGTTTACAACACACAAGGCGGTGATCTGTTTGGCATTCTGCACTAGGCATCATGAGGGTATGACATCATGAACATCCCTCTGTCGCACCAAGACATAGTCAGTGAGGTGCCAATGCTTGGATCTAGGATGCATCTATGTTGTCTTCAAACTATTTTTCTTCTGAAAGATAATGTTGGTGATGGTGAGCTGCTGCTCCGCACAAAACTCTATCAGAAGGTGTCCATTATCGTTGCAGTTTCCAACACCATGCTTGCCTAATATTCCTTTCCAGGCTTCAAAATTCTTGCCTACTCTGGCGTCAAAATCACCAGGGATAATGATCTTATCATCTGCAGGAACCTTTTGGGTAAGGCAGCGCAGGTCAGTGTAAAATTTATCTTTTTTGGCAGGGTCAGCTTGGAGAGTTGGGGCATATATACTAAAGAGGACAACATGTTGCTTGTTGTGTTGTGGAAGGCGTAAGGAGATAATGCGGTCAGTGACCTGTTGGTAGATTTTCAAGTTTAGGGACAATAGAGTTTTTAATCACAAAGCCAACTCCTGAAAGATGCTTTTCGGTTCTGGTATATAACCGGTGTATAACCGGCACCATGTTCTCTGAGGCTGCCTTCCTCGTGAAGGCAAACTTCACTGAGAGCAGCAATGTCAATGTTGAGACGTGACAGTTCGTGGGCAATTAGGGCAGAATGACACTCAGGATGTCCACTATCTGCAGTATCAAGCAGTATCTGATGTTCCAGCATGCGAGTGTCAATTTGAAGTTCAAATTTGACACCTACTTTTGAAGGCAGGTATATGCCTTTTTCTCTTAATCTTTGCATGACCACATCAGAAGATGCCTGTTGGCTGCAGTTAACCAACTGGGTGAAGGGTGGAGATGAGCTTTGGTTAGGCCACCTTTTCTAGGCCCCTCTCCATATGGAGCAAGCAGTGCTCTCCTTGAAAAAGGCTGCTTGGTCATTCAGGATGCTGCTGAAAGAGACTGTCATCTCCAGGGTCAGTCTCAGGCGACCAATGTCCTGAACCACCTGTATGCAGGGTTGGGTTTGCGGCTTCCAGTGCACCTTTCACCTGCCATTTTGACCCTTCCCTGTCGCTACAGGGCTGTACAAATGTGGGTAAAATCTTCGAGCCTGTGCAATGGATTTTTTAGGTAAGACAAAGCATGTGCAGAACTGGACCCACCCTTTAATCCTAAGGTTCATCTGCCAGGGCCTAGGGAGCTCGGACAGTGACAGCGAGGTCCTCAGGATATAGGTTTAAGTAGAGTATCCTTATCTTGAATGGATGGCCTTACAGGGCTAAGGGAGCTCCATCTGCCTGGGTTTGGAGTTAGAGTTGTCCTTCTCCTAGGATGACTGCTGGAAGGCTAGTGAACCCATCCTGCCCACGGACACATTTTATCTGACCCTTCAGTTTTGACCTGTCTGGCATGGGAGACCCTGCCAAAGGCATATACCACCGCCAGCACAGCTCACAACCTCATAGGGGCACACAAGCTTCTCCCCCACTAAAATGCTTAGAACAAGCAGCCTTTCATTCCCTACTTTTCCCCCAGCCACCTACACTCAAATCCAGGGATATTCCCAGGGACATTCCTTTGCCCTGAGCACCCTTTCAGGTCGCTATAATTCCGAAACAAATCGTTCCTGGGTAGTTGCCGCAGGTGAGCCAGAACACACCGTTCCTGGGCAGTAGCCACAGGCAAGCCAAAACACACGCCTCACTAGTGTGGCGGCCAGCCGGGCCAGGGGCATCCCTGGCACAGTGGCTGGTTGGGTCGGGGGCGTCCCACAATTTTCTATGGCCTTCTAATTAAGCTAGACAAATATTTTAAAAGTTAATTTGCTAAGGTTTGTCTCTAAAAAAACAGATTACCAGATTCTAACCATGATTTCTTGACCTCCTTCTACCCCAATATAAAAGGAAAGTAATCATGGCTTTAAAATCTTGTCAGCATAAATTGCTTCATAGGGTCACATGGGACCAAGTCTTTTCAGCAGCCATGTCTATGCATGATTACATGCTTCCACTTTAAAGCCCTTACCAGCATTTAAAAAGCAGCTTCTCCTTCACTTATTCAATACCAATCCAATGCCTGTACATGGATTTAAAGCATGCAGTCAAGAGGTTCCTATCCCAACTTAAAATCCCTGCATCTCAATTTATAATGTTACCAAGTCTGAATGAAGTTTCTGATCATGACACCTCTAATCAGGGAGAAGTTTGAAAGGTGAATAGAAATCTGCTCCTGAGGCTGTAACAGGCTGTAATGAACACGACCAGTAGGAGGCTACATATAATATAGTTTTCTGCCTTCAGAAAGGAAGCCAGTGGAGAGCAGGCCCAGATTCTTGCAAGTTTATCACACACCTCTCCAACATATACATGCAGAGAAATTGAGTATCTCGTAGAGACTTTATGACCTTTAAGACTATTAACTACTGGTGACATCCTGGACATGATGGGCCATCACCATTACTGTCAGAGGGTAGGTTAATGACATGCTAATGGCACACTGTCCACAGTTCAACTTCCTCTGTATTGGAGAGGGTGCAGTCGTTTTCTCGACCAGGATACACACTAACATACCTTAAAATGAGAGGGTGGGATGCTGTGCAGAGATTAATCATGTTTCCAAACTCCAGGATTTTTACGTGCATTCCTGAGCCCTCCAAAACCTGAACTTGAATTTCTAAGTAGCATTCACAACAGACTTGTGGTAAAGATAAGAGAGATTAAAGATGTTCCTTCTCTTTCATTTCTCTGAATCTAGCTATCCTGACCACTCTGGAAACACCTTCGGTTTTCTAGTCAATCAGCATTTCACCAAAGGATAGACAATTTGAACCACAGTGTCTCAGATAAAGAGACCTGACTATTGAGAGAAATTCGTAACACTGTAATTTGGCTCAGTTCTCTCCTAGGTAATGGTAAGTTAGGAACCCGTCCTGATGCTTTTGAACTTCAAATATTCGCTCGTTTTAAGAATTCTCAACTGTGGTCAAGCAAGAGACAAACTGAACATTTAATCAGAAGCAAACGGATAAGAGAGTTTTATTCAAGGAATATCACTGTTCCATTAGCCAGTCATGCATATGAACGCATTTGAATCTGTTCCATCTGCTGTGTATCACTAAGTGCTTTATGAAAAGAGGTTAGCACTAGGGTAGAACAAATAGCAGTTGTTTGCACAAACAGCAGTTTGGCCCTACTATGAAGTTGGTCCACTTACTATTTGTTAGATAAACAGCGATGCTTAAACATGCATTCCACATACAGCCATACACTCCCCTTTAGTATGCATATTTGGGAATAAGTACCACCATCCAAAACCTCAGGTGACATACACACTGGTTAAGTCTTTGTCTGAGGATACTGAAAAAAGACAACTTATAAAGACAACTAATGTGTTTGGGCAAGCAGAGAACAGACAGATAAGGAAGAAAAGAAAAGCTCAGTCAGTTGACATCAGTACACCTTCTCAAACAGTGAGACTCAAATTTGGCAAGGTAATCAATCTGAAAACTCTGAAATTTTACAAGCAATCTCTTTTTTTTTCTGCTTCTTCTTTTACAGGTATTCTCTCTGCAATGCAAAAGAGAAGTTTCTGGAAAAAATCTTCAATTCAGCGGTTGGCTTGACAGATGCCCAGTATCTCAAATATCTGAAGTGTCTCCTAAACTAAAAACAGCTTGAATAGATGAAACTGTGCATCAAACTGCTTTTCCTTTTTACTGACAATCTTGAGACCACAGATGCCTGGACAACAATCCTTGCAAGAGAATTTTGGGAATTCCTACAATTTGGTCACATAAAATGGACAGATTTTTTTCCCCCTTCTCTTTAATTATTGCAGTCAAAAACCAATGACAATAGGAAATAAACTTCAAGTAACTGAAACCCACAACAGCAGCTATACCAGACTACTGGTAATCAGCAGTAGCGAAGGTTACTTCAGCAGGTTCTTCAAGTTCAACAAAATATCATTCATGCAGTGGGCACATATTTTTTTTATGATACACCATTCTTACTCTTGATAACACTATGACCTTACAGTAACAAGCCAGTTACTGGTATGCTAAAAAATCTGGATACTGCAGTTAGACACTGGTAACAACTGGCCCTTCTCTCAGCAGCCTTTCTTAACTGCATTACCTGAAGAAAAACAGTTATCAGCTGTCAGCAAAATTTTACCAGTAGCTTCCTTTGCTCTCCTATGCCCTACTTTCAATGAATGCATATCTTGTCAAAGGAAAAAACCAGCAGCAGAGATTTCAATGTCTGTATTGTTACCAAGAACTAAAACTTGACTGACTTGCATTCAAAATCCATCATTTTCTTATAGCACAGTGATTATAGATAATAAACACATTCCTCCTTGGTCTACATACCACAAAACCACCGCTAAGCAGAAAGGAGAAACTGTTTTGATTCAGACTGTGAGACTAGAGGAGAATAAACAACGTCTCACTAGAAGCATAATGCTACTATGAAAAGACTTCTATGCATGGCAGCTCTTTAGCAGATGAAATTACTGATACAGAGGTGATATGCTAATCCACATCCAGGAAAGTAATTACACAGTGC